>NC_071500.1:90000000-90625000 GCF_028408465.1 Anastrepha ludens
CAATTCGTCGATGCTTTCTGTGATCTTACACAAGTTTTATGGCAGGGTGGTACATTGTGTAGATTCATCAATTTCCATTCGCCCATTTCCAATATCCAATAATTGTTTTGCAAAACTTTCAGCCTGTGCATCCCGTTGTAGTTGTACATGCATTTTAGTTTTCAAAGTCAATTTCTGTAAATGACGCCATAGAACTGATGATTCAAGACATGCGTTAAGTTCATCAGCGGGTGTTGAACGTGGTATAATGGGCAGTGTTTGTCGAAAATCACCAGACAATAAAATGAGTGCGCCATCGAAGATCCGTCTGTTTCCTCTCAAATCTCGCAGTGTACGATCAAGCGCTTCCGATGCTTTCTTTTGAGACATTGTACATTCATCCCATATGATAATCTGGCACGTTTGGAGTACTTTTCGCATTCCCGAGTTTTTGCTGATGTTGCATGTTGGCGCCTCAGTGTTTTGCAAATTCAACGGCAATTTCAATGCTGAATGCGCTGTTCGGCCACCATCCAAAAGAGTTGCCGCAATTCCAGATGATGTAATAGCCAGTACAATATTATTTTGAGATCGTATGGCTGCCAAAATTACCCTGTACCACCGGGTGCATATATGAAAAACAGTCCACCGCTTTTTTCTGTGATTGCACGCATAATTTTGTCAAACGCAATGCGTTGTTCTGGAATCAATCGTCAGAATCACGATCGAAAAGGTTGTTTCCAGGACGGTTCGAAGCAGGCGTTCCCAGTTGCACCAGTGCCTTGTTAGCGATTGTCAAGCATATGTCTTCAATCACTAGGTGGCGAGTTGCATCTATGAACATATTCTAAAAACCTTCTCCGTGGAAAAATACATATATATTAGGGCGGGTCAATTTAAAAATCGCCCATTGCTCTGTGAAAATCGTATTCTAGGGATCAAAATAAGAAACTTTGCCGAAGGAACCATACCTCTAAAACGAATTCTGATGTCCCCCAATTTGGGTTGAACGAAAAATCCCACTTTGACCCATTTAGAGTGCTCTAATCGAGGCCAAATGTATGACCGACCCCCACTAACTTTGGACGGCCGATCCACCCA
This sequence comes from Anastrepha ludens, assembly GCF_028408465.1. Taxonomy (NCBI): domain Eukaryota; kingdom Metazoa; phylum Arthropoda; class Insecta; order Diptera; family Tephritidae; genus Anastrepha; species Anastrepha ludens. The sequence goes on from NC_071500.1 coordinate 90,001,081, forward strand.
TGCCAGTGGCACACCGCCTGGAACTCCCCTGGGGGGTTCCCCATACAATCATTTCAAAATATCACCATTTTTGGCCTTCACATGAGAAAAGAAACTAAAAAGTTCGACCCAAATTGCGGGACATCAGAATTCGTTTTAGAGGTATGGTTCCTTCGGCAAAGTTTCTTATTTTCATCCCTAGAATATGATTTTCACAGAGCAATGGGCGATTTTTTTGCCTCCCCACAAATCGACCCGGCCTAATATATATACAATACAAATTTTAAAATAATGGGTCCAGTAGTTTTTGAGTTCATCGATGACATACAGACAAACATTCAATTTTATATATAAAGATTTAGGAAAATATTTTATACGAAAAAAATAAATAAATTTGAATTTTGACTTAGAAATAAACTTTAACTAAGACTCAATTTTCTGTGTTGATATTTGGAAAAGGTGGTTTGAAAAACTATGTATGTATGTAAGCGAGTTCGGCTATGGAAGTTCAAGCTTTGTCTCGAGCTCAAACTCACATCAAGAGCAAAAGCTACCAAGCTGCTTATAAAAGCCACATTTCACTGAGAAAATTTATTCTGAGCTAAAACTTCCGTTTTACACATACGGCTGCTCGTACATAAGTGGCAGTGAGTAGCGTAGGCAGTTAGGCCTGTCCGCTTATTGATGTCTAATTAAAAATCTTTTACACATGTAAATGTGCCGATTCTAGCTCTCCAGTACATTTAAGAAAGCAGTTTTGTGGATAACAAAGACTTATCTAAGTCAGAATGTGACAGTGCCAAGGGTACTCAGTCTTCAGCACTGTACCCTTAATCCTCATACCTGCAGTTGCAACCTCTGTCGGGTAAGCGAAAGTCTATCTTCTTACTGTGCATACTTTGCTTTGTATGATATTATTAATATGCCGACCACTGTCCGTATGCAGAGACTATACAAATAGATTCACCATTTATTTGGCTACTTTTGGTTACCACATGGTTTTGTGGTATATCTATGATTTTCTTTTTAGTGAAAGCACATGCAAGCCTGTCAAAATTTAATATCAGGTGAGTCCATAAGTTCCCCGCGCGCTGGTCGTCCTGGAGCCTTCAACTCCGACGCCTTGCTCGAACTCGTGGAAGCTGAGCCAAATTTGACAGTCGATATAATAGCTCAGAGGTTAAATTCATCGCATGGAACAGTTCACGGGCACCTGGTGCAGTTGGGAAAGGTTTCAAAGCTGGGTAAATGGATTCCGCATAGACTTTCTGTCCCCAAACTTCAGCAGAGAGTGAAAGTGTGTTCTCAGCTGCTGCAACGTCTTGAAAATGAAAGGTTTTTGAACCTTTACAACAATCCTGTTCGCCAATGGTTAGATGAAGATGAAACACCAGAACCCACCCCTAGAGATAGCCTTCACCCCAAGAAGATTCACCTGTCTATTTGGTGGGATACGGCCGGCATTGTTTATTATGAACTTCTGGAAGCAAACCAGACTATAACTGCCGATTATTATTCCCATCAGCTATCAAACCTGAATGAGGCACTTAACAAAAATCGAATGTATTTAGTGAATAGACGCAAAATTTTGTTTCACCACGACAACGCAAGACCTCATACCGCAAAGCAAACATTAGGCAAGCTGAACGAGCTCGGATGGGAGCTAATGCCGCATCCTCCATACTCTCCGGATATTGCACCTTGTGATTATCACCTTCTCCGTGGACGTCAATCCCATATGAGTAACAAGAACTACTTCTCAAAAGAAGCTATAAAGAGGGATATCGAAGCGTATTTTGGCTCCAAGGACAAACAATGTTTTCAGCAGGGAATTAAAAATGTGCCTAAACGTTGGGAAGACATTGTAAATAATGAAGGAAAATATATTATTGATTAATAAATACTTTAAACATCTTTTTTATTAATTTTAAAACCACCTTTAAAAAACGCACGAACTTATGGACTGACCTGATACCTTAAAATTTTTCTAACTGAAAGTATTCTATCAGCCTCAAAAGAAAATATAATTTTTATATTTTCTTATAAATGTATAGTTCATACTACAACAACAACTATCTAAAAGCACAGAGCCACTAAAAATTTCAAAATTTTGCAATTTTTGTACAAAATTTAAGAAGAATTGCCAAATTTTCATTCAAATTTGTAAAGTTTTAGTCAGAATTTAAGAAAAATTGTAGATATGCAATTTTATAGCGCATTCAATTTAATGCCAAAATGCAAGTGCGCCATATTTGCCTTGATTTTCGTTAACTTGATTTCGCTGAGAGGTTGCGCATTTTCCTTCCATATAATAAAAAAATATAGTGCGTTAGATATAGGGAGCAAAAAAAAAAAAAAAATTTTAATCAATTCGAACGTTGAGTCCTATAAAACTTGCAATATTTGGAATTAAGTGGACAATAAAATTGCATACTCAGAGTTTTTCTAAAATTGTGATTAAAATATTTGAAATTTGGCTAAGCACTTCTGAAGTTTTCATATTGTACATTTTTTACAAAGTTTGAAACTTGCATTAAACGTTTGGCTTAGATTTTAGTATGAATGGAGTTTTAAAAAAATAATAAAAAATTTAAATCATAAATAAAAATATAAATTTTTCATTTCAATTAATTTATCAAATAAAACTATTTAAAAACAAAATAAATAAAAAATTTATTTTTTTTCGTCGGGACAGACTAGCCAGTACAGCACTTAGACACAGTTAAGTCCATTGCACTGCACTCGGGTTAGATGAGATTTGATTAGATTTGTGGGGGGTGGGACAAGTCCAAGCACTCAGTCAGGAGACCATTGCACTACACCCGCATAGAATTCAGTAGAAAGAATAGAGAGATAGGAAAGATAAAATGTGGGTGGTAAAACGGAAAAATTAGTTTGAGGTCACTCTTCTACAAATCTTTTGGATTTATTGATGAATTTTAAGAGATCCTGAAGAGGAAGGGTATGTACTTTATCCATACTCAGTATATCGCAACCCAATATCCTCAGACTGATTCTATAAAACGCCGGATAGCTTCAGAGAAAAAGCTCTGCAGTATCGACATCCTCCCGACAGGATAGGCATATCGGGCTGTCGACGACCCCCATGGCCACCATATGCTGACCACAGGCGTTGTGCAATGTGATTATACTCACCAGTACTCTCAGGCCCTTTCTGCTGAGTTCTAGGACTCTATTAACCTGCTTGGTTCTTTCACAAAGTACTTAGCTACTCTGCACGAGTTCAACCCAGACCAACGTCCTCTATTGGTATACCTCATGAAGTCGTCAATCCATAGTCGAATCGATGCAGAATTGACACCTAGTAAGGGTGCCGAGCGGAATACTTGTAGAACCTTCATTAGCCAGTTTATCAGCTAACTCGTTCCCTGTAATACCACAATGTCCAGGCACCCAAATAAGACTAACTTTTTTGTGTGTTGCTACACCGTTCAGTTTTGTCTTACATTCACCGACTAACTTCGAAGAGCAGCGTGGGTTAGCAAGGGCTTTCAGTGCAGCTTGACTGCACTACAAATTCCAATGCAGCTACCCCGCAACTTTTTCTCAATTAGCCAGTATGCCACATTCAAGATGTCATAGATTTCCGTAAGTAATACTGTCTTTGTCTAAGTACCATCCAGATGCGCTACCATCACTGTGATTGGATCCATCGGTGTAGAAAGTGCGGTGATATCCCGTTAATAGGTTCTCTGGACTTAACCATTGATCTTTATCTGGGATCGAAACATCATACTTCCTACCGAAGCTGAGGACAGACTCCCTCCCGATTGTTCACTGCCATCGAGAATAGTGCTGTCTTAATTTCTCCAGACTCCGGTTAACTTGAGCCTGTGTGGCGACTTCATCGCTTCTCTTCGAATTTTAAGATCCAGAGGTTACAAGTTCAGAATGACATTAAGGGCATCACCAGATGTCGTCATGGCACCTGTGATACCCAAGCACACACTTCTCTGTAGCCTGTTTAGGGGTTTTACTCTGGAATTAACCATTGTGACTTTTCACCATACGACAGAGGCGTATGTAATAATGGGTCTAATCAGGGTGATGTACAGCCAGTGTACTATCGTCGGTCTTAGACCCCGTATCTTGCCAAAGGTTCTCTTACACTGCCAGAAGACTTTTAGTGTTCGAGAGACCTTCTGCTCGACATGCTTCTTACTAAGTATTTAACCTCAGAAGACAGTTGCAGTGTTACCCCTGTCAATGTGGGTAGTAAGAGGCCTTCCATATTGCGTTTCCTAGTGAAAAGCACTAAGGTACTTTTTGTAGGATTCACCGAAAGACCACGCAATTCGCACCAATACTCACTCTTATTTAGAGCTACCTGTTAATCCTGTGATTAATACGCACAAATCGTCTGCGAAGGCTTGGATGTGTCCAATTTCCTGCAGATCATTAAAAAGAGGGTCCACAACAAAGCACCAAAGTAGGGGAGAGAGTACACCGCCTTGTGGGAAAGCCTTCTGAACCTCAACCTTGACTCCTTCATCGCTTTCTTTACCCATGGTAAGCAGCCCTTTGGATAGCATAGAGTGAATCCATCTGACAATGATTTCTTCTACTCCATAACTTCTGATAGAAGAGCACACAGAGTCAAAGGTAGCTTTGTCAAAAGCTCTTTCAATGTCCACAAAGACACCAAGAGCCCTTTTTTCCAGCCCTTTTTTGATTATGCTGACGCACTCGTACAGAGCCGATCTGCAAGATTTCCCACTTTGATAAGCATGCTGTCTGACGTTGAGAGGGTTTTGACTTAGAACTCTCGTCCTAATGTGCTTCTCCACCATATGTTCCAGACCTTTAAGCATAGCGATGTCCAGCTTAAAGGTCTGAAACTTTTTGGTAAAGCCTGGTTGTTCTTGCCTGGCTTTGGAACGAATATAACTTTCAATTGTGGAACATAGGCGTGCGCAAGACATGCCGTAAAGATTCTTTTCAAAGCCTTTATTAGTTGTTCTCCACCGCGCTTGAGCATGATTGGGTAAATGTCATCGGGTCCTGGGGTCTTTAAGTTTTTAAATGACGAGGAGGCCAACCTTATTGTTTCCTCGTTAACTATCTTGGATGCAATGAACCAATCACGTCTGCTGGTAATTATATAGACATGATCAGATTGATCGATATAGCTTTGACCAATAACATTACTGGAGCCAGGAAAATGTGTTGAAAAGAGAACATCGTACACTTCTGATTTTGAGTCCGTATAAGTACCATTCGGTTTGAGCAGTGAGTCCAGCCTAGCCGTCCGGTCTCTTTGGAGGGCTTTGAAGAACCTCGCTGAACTCTTCCGTTCCTCCAGTTCACTGCAGAAGGTTCTATGTATAAGATTCCAATTTAGATGATCTAATTTTCTTTTTATATTCCTTCCCCAGCTTACGATAGGCAGTCCAATCTCCTCGCAACTGAGTTCTAAGAGCTCTGTTAAGAAGTTTTCCGGAGTTTTGAGAGTTCGGCGTTCCACCAAGGGACTGTCTTACCCTCTCTTCTCCTACGTTCCGGGCACACCTTATTATAACACTCCATTACAGTTCGCCCCAAAGAGTTTGTGGCTTCTTCAATCGCAGTTATTGTTTGCAGCTTGGGAACATCAAGGATTTCCCCTTTAGTGAGATCTTCATTTCGTGTCCAATCCGCCTTTCGAGAATTTCGGCCTGCTGGGGTCGAGGACGTTTCGCCGCTAACCTAAACTCTATATAACGATGGTCCAACAGGGAATATTTATTGAGTACTCTCCAACCAGTGATATGATGTGATATTTTATCATTAGATAATGTCATATCAATCACTTCCTGTCTTCTGCTGGTCACAAAAGTCGGGCTGGTGCCAAGGTTCTGTATAATTAAGTGAGATGACAGAACAAAGTCCATGAGTTTATGCCCCCTGAAGTTACATTTCGTGCTACACCAGAGTGCATTCTGTGAATAAGGCATCACATCCCACAATTAGACCTAATTCCATGGATTCAGCATATCTTTCAACTTCCAATGGAGTCGCAAGGCAAATAGGCCGAAACGAAGATTGTGTTTCCTTCTTTCCCTTCTAATCTTGACTGCAACTAAGTCTTGACAGCAGAATTGTCTAAACAAAATGCAATCAATCCCTTCTTCATTCTTTATTTAAATATTTTTGTTTATTAATTTCCTATTTATTAATTTTTTCAAATTATCTCATTCTACTAAATTTCGATTGATTTTATTTTAATTTATATTATTTTCAAATGCAATATGCAAATAGTTCCTTGTAGTTGTTGTTCCCACAATTCCGCTATTTCAATTTTATTAGCATCACTCAATTCTTTTCTTTGCTTTCTATTGATATTTTCCAAGAAATTCAAATTTTTAACATTCATCTGTGGTTTATGAATTCATCATACCCACATAGTCGTACCCATATTTGGAATAAATCTTTTCGCATAAGTCATATTGTCATAATTTTATTTACATATGAATATCAAAATTATTATTTATAGTGTCACAGTGCATTAGTCAGATGCTTCAACTACTTCGGCTTAAGTGCAAAAACTCACAGTCTAAGAAAAAAAGTAAGGGGATGATTCTGCCAGGAAGTCGCTCGTCGCTGGGAGAAATGGGTTGCTAGGATCGTGATGCTTGCTGTGGCCTGTTATTGGTGTACTCTCAGCTTACCACTGAGTATTTGCATAATATTTTGCCGATAATAATGATAAACTATATTCACATGTCATAATTGCTATTATTTAATTAGAGTTTAAAGCGATTAATTAGGAAGAGGTAGAGTAGCAGGCGAAATTATGATTTACGACTTTGATTTCCTAAGGAATGCCTCTTTATTAATTCCGATCAGAGTATGCATAATCAAGTATATTCATAAGCTATATGAAAGCCTTTAAAACGCTATGCGTCTGACAAATTTTGAATAATTTTTTAACAGACTTTTCCAGTAGATATGCAATTCCAAGTGTTGTAAAAAAATACATTTGATCACTCACTCTCCATACGCGCAGCTTTAGTGACTTATTTTGATCCTCTGAATTCAGTTCTTAGAAAGCCGAATCAGGTTCATACCTTTTAACGTAATTAAAAATCAATTTCCATCGATGACTTTCTTCTAATTTTAAAGATTGCATCATTTTGCTCAAATAAAGTTGTCTATTTTAATATCATACAAACGAGTGTTCTTCAACTTGCGTATCTCTTCAAAATTCAAACACTGACGCTAAGAGCTAATTTCATTTTGTTTTCATTTTGCTTGCTTTGGCATACATAAATAGCCCATTTTTAAATAATTGCAGCAAATCAATCACTTTGTCGGGCGCTACTAGTCTGCGGAGCCGAAAATCAACAGCAATAATTTGCATCTCATTAACGTGCCAACAAAAGCAACACCAGCTGTGCATGGTAAAAACAAGTAAACAATATTTGGTTTTTGTTTTTTTGCCCATACAAAATTGATGCAAAATTTGCATTTGCTTTTTTCACAAAATCTTGACGGCGCTGCACGAAACTAGTTTTCACCTTTTACGCTGAAGATGATCTTCATATATTTTATATTTATTATTATATTTCGCTTATAATTTTGTGTGTGTTTTTGCATTGTATCTCTTGTTAGCAATTATAGAGGTCCGAGTGGCAGAAAAAAGTATTTAATTATGTCCGTTAATGTCATAATTATAGCCATTTTTGGGGTGTTTGTTTGATAAACTGGTTTCATTTTTTAGACCCCCGTTTACTTTATTTTTGATCAATTAGATTTTTTTTTTTGTTGCTTGTTGATGAGTTTGTGCGAGTGCGAGGTGTTTTCAACGGAGTTGCATTTTTTGGTTTCGATTTTGGCACAATATTAATTATTGGTTCCGTCAATAAAATAACGAAGCAGAAAAGTGGGGAAAAACACAAATTAAGCGGTGAAATAAAAAGATGGAGAAAATAAAAATTATTGGAGGTTGAGGTTGGGGCTTTATTGTGAAAAAACGGTACAAAATATTTTATTCGAAGTATTGGCCATCGCTAGCTACAACTTTCGCCCATCTTTCGGGCAATTTCCGGATCCCATTCTCCAAAATTCTGGCCGCTGCTTGGCTATCCATGACTCAACCCATATTTTGGTAGCCTCGTACGAGAAGAACCGCTGGTCCGCCAAATCGAGACTCATATGCCGGAACAAATGATAATCGGAGGGAGCTATGTCTGGACTATACGGCGGGTGGGGTAACACTTCCCAGCCAAGCGTTCCAAGGTATTTTTTTGACAGGTTGAGCAACATGCGGCCGAGCGTTGTCATGTTGCAAAATAACCTTGTCGTGCCTTTTTACCGTTTCCGGCCGTTTTTCTTTCAATGCCCGGCTTAAACGCATCAATTGCAGTCGGTAACGATCCCCCGTGATTGTTTCGCCCGGTTGGAGCAGCTCAAAATATACGACGCCGACCTGATCCCACCAAATGCAGATCATGATTTTCTTGCCGTGAATATTCTGCTTGACCGTCGACGTTGATGCGTGGCCGGGCAAACCCCATGATTTTTGGCGTTTTGGGTTATCGTAGTGGATCCATTTTTCGTCGCCAGTCACCTCCCGATGCAAAAAACCCTTCCGATTTTGTCGCTCGATCAGCAATTCGCACGTAAAAAGTCGCCGTTCGACGTCGCGCAGCTTCAACTCGTACGGGACCCAATGTCCTTGCTTTTGGATCATTCCCATCGCTTTTAGACGCTTGCAAACGGTTGATTTATCAACGCCCAATGATTCAGCAAGTTCTTCTTGGGTTTGGCACGAGTCCTCGTTTACCAATTCCCCCAATTCCGCGTCCTCGAACTTTTTGGGCTGGCCAAGACGCTCCTTGTCTTCGGTGTGAAAATCACCACTTTTGAATCGTCGAAACCAGTACTCACATGTTGAAATCGACGGAGTATGGTCTGGGTAGGCCTCCTGCAGCAATTCACGGGCTTGGGCTGTATTTTTTTTTTCAAATTGAAGCAGAAAAGCAAAGCTTCCCGCAAATTGCGTTCCGACGGCACGAAAGTTGACATACTCGGAGCACGAAAACCCTGCGTTGTTTATACTTTAGCGAAATGACAGATACTGATAAACAAAGCCTAGGGATGAGGCTTTGTCATGAATATATATTCAGTATTGCCAACGCGATAAAGTGATAAATAGCGCCATCTGTGTGTCACCTTTAAAACTAATTCAACCTCCAATATATAATATAATCAAATCAGAAAAATAGATGCTGAATTGAAATGAAGTAAATTAAATAAAAATAAAATAAATAACAAGAAATAAAATCAGATATTTTAAATGAATATCTCAAACTAAAATGGCATTTGACATAACAAGAAAAATTAATATTAAATAAATTTAGTAAAAACAAATGAGGTAATTTAAAATAAACTAAAAAAATTAAAATATATTAAATGAAATAAACAAAAAACTAAAAGTAAAATATTATGAACCAAAGTAGGAACACTAAGGAAATAAATAAAATAAAAACAAACTAACAAAAAAACTAAAATATAACCATACCAATGAATAGACGGCCGCCGTAGCCGAATGGGTTGGCGCGTGATTACCATTCGGAATTCTCAGAGAGATCGTTGGTTCGATTCTCGGTGAAAGCAAAATTAAGAAAAACATTTTTCTAATAGCGGTCGCCCCTCGGCAGGCAATGGCAAACCTCCGAGTGTATTTCTGCCATGAAAAAGCTCCTCATAAAAATATCTGCCGTACGGAGTCGGCTTGAAACTGTAGGTCCCTCCATTTGTGGAACAACATCAAGACGCACACCACAAATAGGAGGATGAGCTCGGCCAAACACCTAACAGAAGTGTTCGCGCCAATTATTTGTTTTTTTTTTTTTTAATGAATAGAAGTAAAAACTGTATTATTATTAAATAAAATAAAATTGAGCAAACAACGATAAAATAAGTCAAAACAATTAAATTAAATAAAATGAGCTAAACCAAACCAAGATAAATTCAAGTAAAATAAAGGATTAGTTTCAAAGGCCGGTATTGATTTAAAATAAAATACATGCTTTTTAGGAAATTATTATCATTTCTCTTTATTATGATAATATTGGTATGGCTCAATTATGCATGAAGTAAAATATCGGCGGCACACCTCTATCCCATGGTCCAAATTTTCGATGACGCTATGACATAATTGAGATCCTATGCCGTTAATGTGCCGAATTATCTCATCCTTTAGCTCTTGAATTATTGCTGGCTTAACGACGTACACTTTTTCTTTCAAATAACCCCAAAGAAAGAAGTCCAGCGGTGTCAAATTACGTGATCTTGGCGGCCAATTGACATCGCCGCGACGTGAGATTATTCGGCCGTCAAATTTTTCGCGCAAAAGAGGCATTGTTTCGTTAGCTGTGTGACAAGTGGCACCGTCCTGTTGAAACCACATATCGTACACATCGATATCTTCCAATTCGGGCCATAAAAAGTTCATTATCATCTCACGATAGCGAACACTATTCACAGTAATTGCCAGTCAGCCTCATTTTGGAAAAATACGGCCCAAGGATGCCGCCGACCCAAGGATGCCGCCGGCCCATAAACCGCACCAAACGGTCACTCTTTGTGGGTGCATTGGTTTTTCGGCAATCACTCTTGGATTATCTTTCGCCCAAATGTGTCAATTCTGCTTATTGATGAATCCACTGAGGTGAAAATGTGCCTCATCACTGAAGATGAAGTGCGCGATATGCATTTTGATTTGAATGCCCGTTTTCATAATAAGCCTGAATAACGCGTTGCTCGATTGTGTATCTTTCCATGGTTCAAATTGAATTAGTCTGGAATTGTTAAATGTTATAAATGAAAGGCAGAAAGAAACTTGACGTTTAGTTGTGGCTCACATTCAAAATCGGCCCTTTAAACTTAACCACCCTTTAGTTGAAATTGCAGTTCCTCTAAACAAAAACATGCAAAAAACATATGTAGAAAAAATATCCAAATATTCAGATTTAGGCCTTGATGGCAAACGCCAGTGGGAAATAAGAAGGGAGCACATACTACCAATTACCATCTCAGCCCACGGACTAGTGCATAAAAACTTAGCTGACAACGTGAGAACTCTTTAACTCTCATAATATAAAATTTTCGACATGCAGAAAACTGCTTTACTCTATTCCTGCCATATAGTCCGAAAATTTTTACAGTAAACGTTTTTCTCGTTTGTATAATTGTTAACTATTTTGTATAATATTTATATACATTTATTTAATTGTAATCTTTGAACCTGTTACAAATTATTGCCGTGCAGTAAAGCTGTCGCCAATTAATGTGAATCACTCCTCTTTTGGGATGCAATAAATAAAAAATAAAATAAAATAAAATAAAATAACTAGAAATTTCCGAAGGTCGATACATGGCGAGGCAATAGAAGATAGATGCCGAAGGTGCGGCATTTACGGTGAAACAATCGACCATATAATTGCTGGATGTAGCGTACTTGCCCCCCGTGAATATGTCATGAGACATAACAATATAGCAAAGATCCTCCACCAACAACTTGCGATCAAACACGGTCTCTTACAAGCAGAAGTCTTGTATTTTAAATATGAACCAAAGGCAATAATCGAAAATGCAAATTTTAAACTGTACTGGGACAGATTTATATCCACAGATCAAACAGCAGCTGCCAACAAACCTGACATTATCTTGTTCGACAAGACAAATAAAACGATCGAAGTAATCGATATAGCGGTGCCCCTTAATCGCAACATCCAAAGCACATACTCCACCAAAGTATCGAAGTATGCAGCTCTGGCCATAGAACTTAAACGGATGTACAAAGCGAGGGAAGTGAATATAATACCAATAATTATATCTTCCACTGGATTAGTGCCTAAGCATTTAATAAAAAACTTGAAGAAGTATGACTGCCAACACCTCTTAGAAGACATGCAGAAGTCGACCATACTGGACACATGTGCAATAGTTCGTAGATTTTTAAATATTTAAGCAATAGCAATCGCATGGGCGTAGAACTTGGACTACGCTCCACCAGAGCACAATCCCTTGAAAATTTTATCCGGGATGTGTAATCTCCGGCAATAGCCGAGATGGATTAAGCTCAAAAAAAAAAAAAAAAAAAAAATAAAATAAAATAAAATAAAATAAAATAAAATAAAATAAAATAAAATAAAATAAAATAAAATAAAATAAAATAAAATAAAATAAAATAAAATAAAGTAAAATAAAATAAAATAAAATTAAATTAAATTAATTAAATAAAAATTCTAAATCCTGACTTGGCCGATTTTGATAAATGCGATCAGTCGGAGCACCGTCGACTACCCTGAAAGAATAATATTTCCCATCCCATACACAAAGTTACTGGTTTATCAAAAACCTTAACGCTAAGTGTGAAACAGAGAACTGCACCGGCTCAGTGTAAAACATTCATATTCAAACAAAAAAACAGGCCTTTGCGTTCAAACGATCGAACTTGTTCAAATAAGTTATTGTCATTGTTTATTTCAGCTCAATCAAATCATGTGCTGCGTTTTAGCTCTCCGATGTTATCACCAATCGTCTTCATAGCAGCCGTTTCGGGTATTTGCTCGTTCGGCTATACATTCATTTTTTTGAGCAAGAATAAAAGGGCTATATAGCCAAATGAGCCGGTTTGAACACGTATGATCCTGCATGAGTTTTTGCTTGTAACTAGCGATAGCAAAGTAAAAGCAAAATTTTAAAGCAAAAACACTATATTTTCATATTTGTTTTTTTTCTTAAAACTTATAATAAAACACGAAAGAAAATAATGTTAATAAGGAAACATTGCTGAAACCAACTAATCCTTTCAAATACGAAACGCAATTTACAGCGTACATTGTACGCCAATGCTCGTTTGCTCGAACATGTGCTATTTTCAATAATGACAATTACTTCTTTGAACAAGTTTGATCGTTTGAACGCAAAGGCCGATGCTAATTTCATTCAATGCTGCTTTGTTCAATGATTAGATTTGAGCCGAAGACATTAGATCATACGTGTTGACTGACCTGAACTACGCGTTCGCCTGCATGAGCTGACTGCACTTGATCAAATATTTTTGTTCAATTGACTGAATGTGAGCAAGAAATTTGGCGTATGAACAACTCAAGAAAACAGTGAGGCATGCAGGTCTCTGGTGTGAAACTTCTCTTGGAACTATCCTGAATTGGGAATGCCAGCACTCTTTGCCCATGAGGCGATGGCTAAGCAATATTGAACATAAAAACTGAGGTACCTTTTAATTCTACTCTTGATTCTTTGCCTATTGAGCCCCATTTCTGCAGCTCCAGTTGTGCTTTGCTCTTAACCTAGCGACGAAATGACCAATGATTCAATGCTCTGTTACCATTTCCCCTTGTTCGGTTTTTTAGCCAGCGATAATCAGTAAGCCATAATTTACCCGTTTTCATTTGTAGATGTAAAGTCGATGATATGCCGATGAGTAAGCCAACTCACCTGCTGAGTAGTAGCATTTTGTTTTTCGTTAGACTTGCGAATGTAGAGCTTCAAATGTAGCAGCTTTGATTTTTGTAGGAATCCTAGTAAAACCTTTCAAAATCTGACTCAGATAATTTATTCGAATAAATATACACAGCTGCTGTCCTTTTTTCTTGGTCTTCTTACTACTTTACTGACGACCTGTGCTTGATTTTTTATTCCCTAATATGTCTGGCATGTTCTAGAAGACCCTCGATTTTAGCGAAATTTTAGCGAGATGGTCTAAAGTCTACAAGTTTCCTTACTGTAAAAACCATAAATTCATTGAAAATAGTATTTTTACATAAATTACATTGAGATTTAAGAACTTGCAAACCGCTAGCCTTAAGTTTAGCGATCCAGTAAATAAAATCATATATTAAAAGAGTGCTTCGATAAGCACTGATTTGACGCTTCGGGCCTATTCTTGGTTGTAGATGTTTGAAGTTATTGCAGTATAATTCGCTATTGAAGAGCATCTGGCAACTAATTTAGAATTGAAAACCTTAATTCTAGGTTAATGAACTTAAATACTTGAAAATCTGTTGAAAGTAATAAAAAGTTTTTGAACTAAGATTGCTTGCCTTAAAAACTCTCGTGGTGACAACGCGCTTGATATATCTATAATGGCATGCTACTGATTTTGTTCAAAAAAATATCACAGTTGCTTAACAAATTTAATTGGTAGTTTCATATAACTTTAAAAGAGTTTATTTTGGTGTGACATCTTCTGCAAAATAAATTTGAATTTTGTAAAACATCAAATTTTTATTTTTATTTTTATTTCATGTGTTTCTAAGCCTCAGATGTCAAGGTAGAAGTCACTGGCATTTTTAGCATTTCCACTGATTATTTTCTCAGACTTCCTAGTGGATATTACTTTTGCCGTTTCACACATTTATTGAGCCTGCATGTGAAGGGAATTTCCTGTACACCTACATATTTCAATCGCTCATTAATCCAGTTCAAATTCCAAAAAAAAATCAACACAGTTAGACGACACCCGAGTTAGCAGATCAAGCAAACACTTTGCAGCACCTGGTTAAGATTAACCACAAAACTAACCCAACTACTGTTACCTTAAACGAAGAGTTGCTAAGAACAATCAGCTGGGCCATTTTATGGGAGAATTCCATATCCGAAACAAATGGAGCACGAGTTTCATAATTAATGACTAGGCAACACAGGCTAACTAAACAAATTACAAATTTTGCACCATGAGCGATTCGGCTTAGGGAATGTCGCACCAAATTTGTGAGCAGAAAATGCAGGTCACTTGCCATAAATCCTTTTCCTTGCTTTACAAGCAACTTTTTCATTCATATTTGCAGATTTTCTGTATGAGGCAAGTACGCAATGCGGTTTGGTGGGACGGCAAATATTTTGTATTTTAATCCAAAACATACGTGTCCGCAAATGACTGAGGATGTCCTAAGAGCACAAAAAACTATTATTTTCACATATGTAAATATGTATATATGTATTGGGTCTGGTATGTGAGCTGCACGAACTGTCACGGCGACCACAAATCCACTGCATGCGATTGACTTAGGATTTGCCCAAATTATCCAAACAAGTGGCTTGGGTCTGCGTGCAGAAAAAAATAAATATTTACAAATCAGCTAATACGTCTAAAGCCAAATATAATATTAAGCTGTACAAAACGATATTTGTATGTGCCTTGAGGCTGATCCGGAAAATATGTGAGTGCAGAGTAGACTAGAAAATGTGTATTTATGAACAAAGCCGGATCTTTGGCGCAGCAAAAGTAACTAGTGAGGAGAATGTAAGCCAATCTAGATGTATATGTGGACAACTGAAAGAATAACATGAAGAAAATATTTAGGAAATGACTCAGCAAGGATCTGCGCACTTTCACACAGTCAACACAAGGAAAACGCATTGCAAGAGATTACTGCTGCAAATCAAGCAAATAAAGGATTTATTGTGTGCTAGAGTCCTAGCGAGCTGAACGCAATTCAAATGGCAGCAACAGCTGAGTGATATAGGGCACCTATTTCAGCAAAGACACGCACCGCGCGTCTAATGATCGCAGGAGCAAGAATTGGGGTCAAAGGATGTGCATTTTTTCACCACACGTGCAGACTCGAAGCATCAATGCTTTAAAAAAGTCTTTCTCACCACAGCAGGCATAATTCATATGGAAAATTTTAGCAAGGACACACACCCTGAACAGCGGAATACTTTGAATTGCAGTTAAATGGAAATTATTGTATTTTGGCTAGAATGAGATTCCAAAATGCACACTAGTTCTTAATATAATTCTCAGAATATTTTCGATCAGAAAATTTGCTGAATTATGCGGAGTGGGGAAACACTTAGTGAAAAAACGTAGATTCAAAAGTCAAGTAGCCGTTTTTAGCAGTAAGATTCAAAGTTTATTGATGCGTTTTGTTGATTATTATGCTTTTTAACGAAAAACTGAAAACAACAAAAGAACAGAAAAATTGTATCTTTCAACTGACAGTTAGAAACAAGTGTACATACTTAAAACTAAAATAAAAAAAAAAAAAAAATTTTTAATTTTTTTATAATTTTTTTTACAATTTTTAACATAGAATATTTCGATTTTTATACAGAGAGACAGGCTAAACACATTAACACAGATACCTCTACCTTTGCTGACACAAATAAATGGAGAAGAAGGCTCAAACGCAAAACGCCACAAGACCAGGTCAAATAGGGGGTGGTTAAATTTCAAGGGCCGATGTTGAATGTGAACCACACCTAAACGTCAACGACACTGTTGGACTTCTTTCTTTGGGGTTAGTTGAAAGAAAAGGTGTACGTCGATAAGCCAGCAACAATTCACGAGCTAAAGGATGAGATAATTCGGGACATTAACGGCATAGAACCTCAATTATGCCTCAGCGTCATCGAAAATTTAGACCATCGGATGGAGGTGTGCCGCCGAGGTCGCGGCGGTCATTTGGGCAATATTTTGTTCTATGCGTAATTGAGCTATACTAGTATTATCATAATAAAGAGAAATGATAATAATTTCCTAAAACAATTGTATTTTATTCAAAATCAACACCGGCCCTTCAAACCTGACCACCCTTTAGAAAAAAAACAAAAAAAAACTCGTTTATTTGCTTCCATACTGTTTAGGTAGAGTATCCCAATACTAATTTGTTTTACACGGATTCACAACAAATTCCTTGAAAACTTCAAGGGTTAGGGGTAGTCAGAGGCCCGAAAAATGATGATTTTCAATAATTTTTGTTGCTAATCAATTACTTTATTTTATAATGTTTGGACTTCACCTTGACAGAATTTCAAGAAAAAAAATTAATAATTGTAAAAGTTATCGCTCTTTGTGTGGAGCCCATTTTTCCAGAAGTCTCTTGCTGTGATCATCACAAGTCCTTGGTGATTCATCTCAAATCAATCGGTCAAAAGAAATAAGTTTTAATTAAAAGATAATTTTGTGCCTGATCGAAGCTTTTTTTATTCAAAATTAAAAATATGGCAGCCTCAGGAAAACCCGAGAAAAACCCCGACAATTGATTGTTTAAAAAATCAAAATGTTTGAAAAAAAATCCTTCGATCAGGCACGAGTTTTTTATGTTTTTCAAAAGCAGTATACATTTGATTTAATTCTACCAGGCGGTTTTTAGGTTACAGTGATCACCAGTTCAAAAAACATAGTTTTGAGAAAAACGCTTTTAAAGTTTTTGTTTGTTTTTGCCCGAGCGCCCTTTGATTTAATTGTTGAATGACTCGAAAGGGATTTGTCGGATTCACTTCAAATTTTCAATATTTTAAAGGTATTATACTTTAAGGAAATGCAAATAAAATCAATTTTTTTTTAAACTCTGACAACTCTTAACCCCTTAATAAAAATAAATAAATAAATGACCGAAATAAAAAACTCCTTTAGTATCTCGGACGACTTTTCTGGTAACCCTCTTTAGTATTGAAATGTTAATAAAAAAAATGTGTGTAGTGTAGTACACATAACAGAAGTGAAACTTTGAAGGCAGACAAAGAAAGAGGGAGAGACCCGAGAGAGATTGAGAGAGAGAGAGAGAAGAGAGGGAAAGAATATATTTCTAAATAAATTCACAACATTTGCAGAGAATACAAATATACATAATTTGCAAAAAACGGAGAAGGGTCGATCGGTGTAGGTAAACGCCGGCCACAAGCCGTGGCAACAACGCCCACTACTCCAAGTCTTTTTCACCTGCACAAACGCAACGATTCCAGGACCGTAGCAGCGGCACAAATTAGCGTAAGGTAATACCAATAAATGCGACGCCGGAATCGATAGCACTTTATAGTACGCACGAGCACTAGCCAGGAAACGGAAATAAGCGCCAAAAAGTAGGCAAAAAAAAAGCCAAAAAAATTGGGACCAAAAAATTCACCAAGGAAATATAACGCCAAAAAGTAGACACTAAAAATATATTTCCTACAAATTTGTACCAACAAACAAGCGCCAAAAAGTAGGCAGTGTTATTTCTAACTAGAAATTAGCAACCCCAAGGAAAAACTCAGGAAAAAGAGCCTAAAGTGTATCTAAGATATCTTCCCTTTTCCTCTGCGTTATATGTTTTTTCTCTCTCGCGGAACGAACATACCCAAAACGTTGCATGGCCTTGAAATTTTACTCTCCGTTCTCGCTCGTCCATCGACGCCTAAGAAGCTTCAGTTCTAAAATATGAGAGTTTTTTGCACCAATAAAACTTATTGGCAACTTAATTGATCGCATTCTACTAGGAATTATCCTTTTTACTGAAATAAAAATTCTTCTCCTTCCAAGGTGTGTGTCTTTGCTAAACGGTTCCATATAGGATTATACCAGCTGTGGTGGCAAAAGAATTCCCCCACATAGTTTGTGCCATGGTGAAAATAGAGGTGTGGTACTTAGGAGACCATTATTCGGCTCTGAGTGAATTTGACAGAATCAGCTGATGGGCTGACGTGACTTGGGATGTTTTTAACACAATTCAGCTTCTGTTAGTGATATACGAAAAAATTAACCAATGACACTTCGTTGCTGTCTGAACAACGACAGATTGGACGAAAGTGTGAATAAATGCGAAATGATCACGCAGAATTCAACTGCCGAATCTCCCAAGTGTCGTGGCTGCAAAATTTTTCCTCACAATTTTTTTTTTTTTTTGACCATAGCTTAATAGCAAACCTTGAGCTCGTACCTACGGGGATAAAAATGCTAACTCCATGCATCTATTTAGCCCTGTTTCTGCGATTATGAGGCATATGGTGTGTTTCTTTGCTCTCTGTTCGTTACTTTGCACAGCAGAATCTCCCGAAGCTCATATAAGTTCCCTTTGAAATGGAGTTTAGCGGCAACTTACTCTCTTGAACTATTTTTGAAAAGGTGTGAACGGTCCTGCTCGCGTTACAGCCCGAGGTGAGCTTTAGCTACCTCAGCAATCTTCCTAAATTCAACACGTTCCAGTGCTAGAGATATCCAGTTTTCGACTCGTAATTTTTTCTGGTCCTCGGTGACGTTATTTGGGCATGCTGTTTTTTGTTCTGCCACGGGGTCTTACGTATAACGGATTGTAGTCCAGCAAAAGTTTTTGTGACCTACTGTCATCCACGCGTATGATGTGACCTGTTCATCTGATGCACTGCGACTTGATAAATCTTACAAGATCTTCGCCATTGCAGATACTTAGCAGCTTCTCGATGAGCCTGGCTCTGTTCTCTCCATTTTCTTCGTGTATTGGGTTGAATACTTCACGCAATATTTTCCACTCAAATATTCTTAGGCGCATCTTGTCAGGAAGATTCAAGCTCGAAATTTCCGGTGCGAGCAGTTCTACCTAACTACCTTGAACTATTTATACCTGTAGAGATTTGAACTGTTATAGACAGCAGCTGCCTATGAACTACATTGCAGAATAAATTTTCAATAAGCAAACTAATGTAAGATGCGTGAAATAAGTTCATGATAACAATTTAGTTGGTCTTGGAGTCGATGCTCTTTGGCGAAGTTAATCACCAAATGATTGGTTTCGCACGAAAACAACTGTCACTCGAAGGTGATTCGGAATGAACTCAAGTTGCACTACGCAAACTATAGAAGAAGCTCGGAAAACACTAAACAAACCATTACTTTGTCGTTGTGCAACAGAACAGAGCCGAGAAGGGCTGCCAGTTTGTGCGGATGACGGAATAAAAACTTTGCATCAGAAGACGTCCAATGGTTTTATTTACCACGTTTACATAACTAATTCAAATGATGATTTGTAAGAAAGCATGCCATTATTTCTTCAAGCTTTGGCACGTCATAGCATCCTCTTAAACTGAACCAAAAAAAAATAACAAAAAAATCCACCTTCGTTATTTGGCTGATATAAGCGAATTACCAGTTGACGCGACTACTCGTCGGAAAGCTGAAAAATAAGAAAAACCCTACTTTATATATTACCAAAGTAATTGCCTGTGATTACAAAAATTATGTAAGATTATGTTACTACTAAAACCAGCTTCACAATTATGCCTAGTCCAAAACATAGGCAGTCATATGTTGTGGTCGTTGGAAAAAATTAAAATTTTGTATACGGATTTCTTTTTTTTTCGGGATATATTTTTTCTTTACTATTTGACTACTTTAATCTTGCTGCATGTTTCAAATACGTATGTTTGCCGCATAGCTCTATTGAACTTAACTGTTAAATACAGCTATAAATTGCCTATTTAAACGCTAATAAGCCCGAAAGTCCGCTTGCTAATCAACTCAAGCAAGCAACCTGCAGTCAACTTTCTCACTCACACTAATGCGTTTTCTATTGAATCATCGTTTGTGAATTTGTTCGCTTTTTTTTCTTTGTAGCTTTGCAAATTACATAAACGAATTTGTTTTCAGTTAAGCCCCATAGTGCACGCAACATGAACCACATGTGGTCTAGGCCAAGTGAGCGCCACGCCACGCCACCTGGTATGCAGCAGCAAAAGAACAAAAACTTTACAAACTGCTGCTACTCATCAACAAGAGGTCGAAATGGATGAGAAAATCAAGCAGAACAACTGGCAAGAAACAGCAAACCACAAACTACAAACGTACATACATACATACATCCAGACACACTTACATGCAGATGCACATACATGTCTAGCTACTTGGGGAATGGCACCGCGCTCGCTGCTCATTTGCTGCTCTTGTTCATGTTATTGCTGTTGGTTGTTCTTGTTGCTGTTGCTGCTGCTCCACCATCGCCACTGTGGTAATGACTACAACCATATCAAAATATTGCCAAGTTTTGACGTTGTGCAGCAATAATTCTCCACGCAAATAAATTAGTAAATTTAATGCTGACATAAAACAGGCACTAAAAATCGGTTGTTTTTGTGTTAATGTTTTTGTTTCTGTTGCTGTTGCTGCATTATCTTATTGTTTTGTTTTTGTCTTGTTCACTATAAGCCTAGCTGTCGATCTTAGGAGGCGATTCAGTGTAAGCGCACGCACGCAGCAGCAGCAGCAGCAGCAACTGAAGCAGCGGATTCGCCACATACCAGCGATGGGTGTTGCACTGAGCTGTGCGGCATGATGTAGCAACAACAATAAGCAATTTTAGCGCGAAGTAGCTGCTGCAACAGTAAGGCACCGCAGTAATGTAAAGCACAAGGATACAACCGGTTGGTTGTACGGAATGGCGTGGATTTGCGGTAAAGCTGTGCCTTGCGTTTTGGTTGTAAAACGAATATGCAGAATTTCGCAGATGCTTTTGCTGATGTTGTTGTAATTCCTTTGGTGTTCTTGCAGCGTTTGTTTGTTTTCGGCTTTGCCACCTCAATATTTCGTCTTGTTGTTATTATAAAGTGTAGTTAGCGGTAAAAGATCGGCAATTTTCTACTAATTTTCATTAGGCAAAGTAAAGACTTAAGCAACAAACTTGCAAATGGCGAATGGTGTTGACGCACAATGCCTCGTGTTGAACAAGTTGGGGGAGTGCAATTATTTATCTTCCTCATTGCATTTATACTACTTCACTAAGCAATACAGTATGGAATTAAAACCAAAGTAGGGATTTTAAAGTCAAATCCAAGGAACTCGAAAATATTCGCCTTACAATGAATTAAAAAAAAACTCTATGTATTAATGGGAAAAAGGAAAAACAAAATATTACATAATTTTTTTTTATTTTAAAAGGAAATTAATTCAAGGACATTTGACAAGGATCAAAGAACTTTGCTTTACAGTAATTTGAAAAAAAACTATACGAATTTTAATGGAAAACTAAACAAAATTTTCTTTTTATTGTATATAAAATGTTTCAAAAGAAAAACTAAATCAAGCAACATCAAAGATTTTTGCCTTACAACGAATTGAAAATACTGTACATATTTTACTGAAAAATAAATTTTTTTTTCTACACATTTTCTTAAAAGAAACAACTACAATAAATCAAGAAATGCGAATGAATTTTGCTTTATAATGAATTGAAAAAAGTATACATCTTCCAATGAAAATTACAAAAACAAAAAACACAAATTATGTATAATCAAAATACAATAAGTATCAAGGAATTTTGCTTTACAATAATTTGCAAATACAAATAAAATTTAAAAATAAAATAGAAATTAAAAACAAATTTTAATGGAAAATTAAAAAAAAAAAAATAAAAAGTCACAGGGGCCAGATCTGGTGAATACGGTGGCTGTGGCATCATTAATGTGTTGTTTTTGGCCAAAAAGTCGCGCACAAGAAACAATGTGTGAGCAGCGGCGTTATCGTGATTTGTTCTTCCACAAATCCGGGCGTTTCCGGCGGATTGCTTGGCGCAAATTGCGCATAACGTGCTGGTAATATTCCTTATTGACCGTTTTACCCTGTGGCAAGAACTGATGATGCATAACGCCCCTGCAATTGAAGAAAACGGTAAGCAAAACTTTTACATTCGACCGCACTTGGCGCGCTTTTTTCGGTCTTGGTTCGTGCAGCAGCTTCCATTGAGATGATTGAGCTTTGGTTTCCAGGTCATAACCATAAACCCACGATTCGTCACCACGTATGACCCACTGGAGCTAATTTGGGTAGTCGCAGACAGAGTCCAACCTCTCATTAGGAATGTTCATGCGATGCTGCTTTTGGTCGAAATTGAGCAGTTTTGGTACGAATTTTCCGAGGACCGTCTCATGTCCAAATCATTGAAAAATATCGAATGGCACGAGCCAATCGATATGTCTAGGTCGTCAGAAACTTCTCCAACGGTGATTCGACGATTGGTTCACATCTTCTCATCCTTCTGAGAACATATTTACCACCGATAAACGTTGCTTTGGTCCAAAACAGCTTCTCCGTATGACGCAGTCAACATTCGGAATGCATCCGAGCACTTAGTTTCGTTTTTCACATAAAATTTGATACAGGTTCTTTGATCCATCTTTTTGAATAGGTAAAAATCGAAGACGAGCTGAAACACGTGAAAGCAAAGCAGCTGTCAAGAATTAACTGAACATTCAAAATGGCCGAACTCGTCGGCATGAGTGAGAGACATGAGTACCAACATATCGCCACAAATAAATCGAAATTGGAATATACTTAACCTGCGAAAGTTCAAAATTCGCGATACGTTTTGGACACACCTCGTATTTGTAAGGAAAATTGAAGTAAGGATTACCAAAAAATTGAAAACGAAATAAAAAAATGTATATACGTTTTCTTTAAAGAAAATATAAACTAAGGAGTATTAAAGAGCGAAAGACTTCAATAGAAACAATTTTTGTTTATGTTTTTTGTAGTTTCATTTGTTTTAGCCCAGAGATATAAAAAAAAAGTGTTGATAGAAACTATAAAAAATTATTTTAATTGGAAATGACTAGCCTCATTCAAAACACACGGAAATTAAGCTACGAGCAAAATTTCATTTATCGATCGATCTTCACAATAGACACCGTCTTATTCCACGCAACAATCGCTACGCTACTCACCTCATTGGAAACATTCTTAACAGTCCTGAAGTGAAGCCGTTTATAATAGTGTTGCTAGAGGCTTTTTTCAAACAACTGATTGATATTCAAAGAAAAATGCTATTTTTTAATATAAATGATAGGGCGTTTATTTCATTATAAAGAGGAAGGTGTGCCGTTAATAGTGGAAAATATTATCAGGCAAATGACTATCACGACCACGCTTACAGGACGATATCCTTTTCATGAAATTTTCCATAACCGAATTGAAAAGTGGCTGATCTATGTCCTCGATAGCCTCACGGATGCCATCTTTGAGGTCTTGAATCGACCCTGGGCTGTTGGCGTGCACTTCTCTTTCACAAGGTCCCAAAGAAAAAAGTCTCAAGGTGTTAAATCACTAGATCTTGGTGGCCAATTGTGATCACCTCTTCGAGAGATAACACGGTCCGGAAACTTATCCCGTAAAAGATCAATGGTTTTGTTGCGTGTGTGGCACATAGCGCCATCTTGTTGAAAATAAACGTTGTCCAGATCAATACCATCCAATTCCGGGCATAAAAAATCGTTTATCATCTCTCGATAGCGCAATCCCTTCACCAATAACACCTCTTATTGGAAAACTCTTTATAATAAATAAATAACTTTTTTTTTAATCTCTTGTTCTTGAAATACCAAAGAATGTAGAAATTTATAACCAAATCTTATTTTGTTTTTGCCCCACTTGATTTGGAAAGATATTTTTCCAAATTGCTTGTGCCTTTTAGCTTTTTTAGCATTTTGTTTTTCCGACGCACTTTTGCTACAACTGGCTTTGATTTGCACAAAACTTTGAATTTCGCTGAAGCACATCATCACACACTCGCGTACTCTCATACGTTGTGCCTCATAAGTCAAATCAATTACAAATACTTACCTGCTTATTTGCACTTGCAAACAAACAATTTTATGGCACACCTTTAACAAACGCACACAATTTGGGCAATCCAAATCATTAACGCAAAAAATATTTATAATAAAATAAGTAAAATAATTTGAAAAATAAATAAAATGAATTTATACACAACTTCATAGCGACCGCAAATCGTTACGCATGCGCAGCTTGTCAACTCACATTCCACATTCCTTTGTGCCAAAATCGCACTGCCTTGCGTGGCGGCCATTTCGTCTTCTACTTTGGGTGTTAATGGCAGATTAAAATGATCCCGTACAACCATTACCGCATTGCCCGAAGCGTAATTAGTATGCAAGCGAGCGAATGAAATGCGATCGTAGCTTGGAAGTGTGCGCATTTTATGCTCGATTACTGTGCAGACTCGAATTTGTGTGTTTTCTAGGTGGAGTGTGTGGGGTCTGGCCAAAATTGGAAAACTAAATTTTATTTCTACATGGGTACATATAGAGAGGCTATAAAATTAGTCAAATATATTTAAATTCCAATTTGGGTAAGTTAGTAGAATTTCAGTGGAATTAATTAAATTTATAAACTGAAAGGATGAACAAATCAGAGAAGGTATAATGAAAATAACTACAGAAGACTGAAATCATCACAGTATATAAGTAGATGTTTCAGAGGATATGGGGATGAATTAATAAAAATATGAAATAAAACAAAGTCCAGTGAAATGATAAAAAAATATTTAATAATTTAGCAGTCTTAGCTTGGGTAGAACCATAGACCTGTTGATACCAGTTTGCCATCTCTCAAGTTTTTTACATTTTTTTTCACCAATGCACTCAAAATTACAGGAAATATATTCAGAAGGCAGCTCTGTAGAGCTGGTAGCAATACTCATGGAATCATTACCTGAGATATAACAACAGAAATAGCCAGCCAAAAATATATTGAAATTTTCAAAATATGCTAAAGTGAGGTAAAACTTAGACCAAAACGAACCCAAATTCAGTTTGAAATAGAAAAAAACTACAGTCTAGATATCTCTTCAAGGCGTGGTTTTCAAACACTGACCCGGTTTTTACATTCTAAGCTTTAAAATGATCAGAGTTGCAGCTGTCAGTACCGAAAAGTCAGTTGAAATTTCATCCATTGTGCCTTTAAAATTTTGGAATCTTATGCCAGTCTTACTTTTTTTCTCTAGTTTCTTTACCAAATACCAATAGAATGTAATGTCTTATACGAAGTGGCGCAAAATTAATAATCCAATTTTGTTTTTGAATAACTTTTTTACTAAGTAACATAAAATAATTTTGAGTACTTGAAATCTTCATTGTAACCGTTTCGCCCTCCATTGCTTGTCTGCTTGTATATTATACAGCTGGCTGTTCACAGGAGTGAAATATGATTAACGTAACACTCAACGCCATTTACTAAAAATACGAGGTATGTTCAAAAAGTATCGCGAATTTTGAATTTTCGCAGGTTACGTATATTAGAATTTAAATTTTTTTGTGGCGATATGTTGGTACTTATGTCCCTCACTCAGGCCAACGAGCTCGGCCATTTTAAATGTTCAGTTAATTGTTGACAGGTGCTTTGCTTGCACGTGTTTCGGCTCGTCCTCGATTTTAACCTATTCGTATAAACCCTCCGATAGGGTAACTCATTTTGCGCCAGGCTTATTTACAACCCTCTCTTAACTTTAGTTCTTCGTCTTATTTCCCCCTATTTTAATTTTTTTTATTTGTTTTCTTTTTTCTTACCATATACACTGGGCCGGGTCGATTTGTGGGGACGCAAAAAATCGCCCATTGCTCTGTGAAAATCATATTCTAGGGGTCAAAATAAGAAACTTTGCCGAAGAAACCATACCTCTAAAACGAATTCTGATGTCCCGCAATTTGGGTCGAACTTTTTAGTTTCTTTTCTCATGTAAAGGCCAAAAATGGTGATATTTTGAAATGATTGTATCGGGAACCCCTCAGGGGAGTTCCAGGGGGTGTGCCACTGGCATGGGTGGATCGGCCATGCAAAGTTAGTGGGGGCCGGTCATACATTTGGACTCGATTGGAGCACTCTAAATGGGTCAAAGTGGGATTTTTCGTTCGACCCAAATTGGGGGACATCAGAATTCGTTTTAGAGGTATGCTTCCTTCGGCAAAGTTTCTTATTTTGATCCCTAGAATACGATTTTCACAGAGCAATGAGCGATTTTTAAATCGACCCGCCCTAGTATACACCTATGCCCTATGATCCAATAGAAGTTAAAGGAACAAAAAATAATAAAATATGCACCAACAGAAATTTTTATAAAAGCACAACTTATTGGCAAGTGCCTACTTTTTAATTAATTACAATATTATTTTTTTTATTATAATTATTCTTTTACAAAAATATGGTTTTAAATAAATAATTTATAGAATTACTAAAAATTCTATAACGAAGCTTCAAGCTTTGCACAAGATTTATAAAAAATCGACCGAATTTCAAAAAAGTTTCAAAATTTTAAATTAGATCTTCAAAAAAAATTGAGTACACCTCTTTTTAGTCCATCAAATTTTAGTATAGAAAAGTGCAAGCTTGAAGTCGCAAAAGTTTTAATTGATTTTTAAGCATTTTTTCCCTGGCGATATTTCCGATGATTTCCTCCTACGACGAATGGGCGACATTTTTTGTAGAAGCAGAAAAAGTGAAATATCTTCAAGGAACAAAATGATCAAAAATCAACGAGAACTTCTAATTTCATTTGCGATTTCAAACTTGTACTTTGTTGTACCAAAATTTAAAAATTTAAAACTTTTTGAAAAGTGCTAAAAAAATGCATAAATCAAGGTGGCGCAAAATTAATCACCCTTTCAAAAAATTCAACATATGAACACTGTGGAGTGCGTAGGGGTAAAAATAGAGATTTCCATTACTTAAATTCATTTTTTTTGTATTTAGTAAAAATTTATTAAAAAAAACAAAAAATTGATGACTAAAATCTTTCAAAAATATTTTCCATTAAAGTTATGAGTTTTCTTTTATTAATTATGTGGGTTGACCTGGCACTCCTGCTATCATTTATTTTTGGCTTAGTTTTGGTCACATTCTAAGAAGAAGTTATCATTAAAAAAGAAAAAAATATATCAAGAATAATTTTCATTTGATTTCTAACTTGTTTTTGTAGTATCTCACCTTTTCTGGTTTCTTTTAAAAAAATATACAATACAATTTTTCGTGTTTCTTGTTTTTGTGGAATGAAATTCCAAAAATATGCTGGAATTTAATATACTAAAAAAGGGCCTTAAAGAGACTTTGATTAAACTTAGCAGTAAATATTTTTATTTCGTATACAAATTCCTTTAAAAAAATCGGACACAGATAATTCTTTTAAAAAGAATATACAGCGGCCTGGGTAGTTTAGTGTAAGTGCACTAGCCTAGATTTTGTGTGTTCGAGTCCCATGTAAAGCACGATCTTCGCACTTTTCCGAATTTACCTACTTTCCAAGTTTCTAAAAAACAAAAACAAGAAAAAAATCCTCGAATTCCATTCCTCAACGCTCAAAAACTTATCCTTTCCATCCTTACTTCCGCACAATAGTCTGCGCCTTATTTGCACTGTGGCTGCTAAAACACACAAAAAAAGAGAAAAACACACAGTTACACATTGCATCAGTGGCGACAGCAAGAGGAAGCGGGCGTCCGCGGTAATAGCGCGGACACACGAAATTTAGCGAAGTCCTGAACCATCTGTGCGATCCTTCTGCCAGAAATATGTGAAACAGAGATGGCGCTTCAAGCAGTAAGAAGGCGTTGTTCCTAAGCAACGACAGATGGGCATTTCCACTACTTAGGACTGGTAGCGACAGGCTAATCCCCTACCCTATTAAAAAGCAAAATAGATTAACGAAGCCAACGCAAGACTGAGTCTTGTCGAGGTCCTATGCTCCCGAGAGAAGTGAATAAGGGCGATAAATATAATAATAATAATAATTCATAATAATCTCCTCAAAAATATGAAATGAAAGTTGACTGCTCGTCATCAAAAAGATTTTATAAAATATTTTTATTTATTCCTATAGTCGTTTTCTTATATTTTTATTTATTTGTTTTACCTCAGAAATTTTAACAAACTTATCTGCTTTAGTAAATCAGCTTTCTGCCTGCTTTGAAATTTTTTCAAAAAATAATAGCAATGATAAAATAACCAGCACAAATCACAAAAAAACCACATTTCTCTAAATACTGACAAATGTTTCTATCAACTGCTTTCAATATTTTCACTTTTTTATACATATTTCGAAATTCAAAAAATGAATTTTATGCCCCCAAAAAGATCATTATATACCCTAGTGCACACAAAAAATCTGACTGAAAATATCTTTTTCAGTGAACAAACCGCCAGCCCCTAAAAACGTGTTTATGTCCAATTTACGCCATTTTCTGTAAATTCTCGTGGCAGGCCAACTATGCCAAATACGAGTTTGTTGTATAAAAATGTATTTGAAATAAAATGGAAATAAAATTTGCATGGCACGTAAATGAAATTAAATCATTTTAGTTGAACACATTTGAAGCGTGAATATTGTGCTTGGCAAATATAAAATGAGCGTGCTCGTTTGAGGGTGACCACTTGAGCTGACAGCACAAGCAATGCACATTAAGTGCCAAACAAAGTCGAACTACTGTGGCAGTTGTATATTTGTAGCTTCTACTGCTGCTGCTGTTTTTGTTGCTATTGTTCGCATTAATTTATCGCTGACATGCGCAGGCCGGCAAAAGTAGAGGATAATGATTGGCGATTAAAGCGAATAAAGGCAGCAATATAATTTTTAGAGTGACAAAACAGGCAGAAAATAGAAGTAATGGATAAATTTCGTTTGTTTGTTTTTAACGTCGCAAAAGTTTTTTATCGTTGTTCACATTTGTTTTTTTTTTTTTTGTTTTTTATTTAATTTTCAACTTTATTGCTTTTCAAATGGGTCGATTTGAGCAAAATATACGATTGGTTGTTGCTGTGGTTTTATACAAGCACCGACACTCGCGTACGGCTGACTAATCATATGAGTTTTTGTGTTAAGCTACATTTTTGAGGCTTTGCCTTGTACGCGGTTTAGTATAATAAAATGGCGCATAGCTACGAAATGAGAGCAACCATGGCATAAAGAATAGTATGTGAGCTTGTTTGTATTTGTTTTGTACTTTATTACTTTCCAACAAACCAACAACACAATGTCAACGAGCTACTGCCTCTGCTCTACACAAATTCATTTAGGTAGTAGATAGGAAGGTTCGTTGCTTAAGTCTTTGTGTGTATCACTAGACAGCGCATATACGCTCGTGTGCGCTATATCTGTACATGTGTCGAGCTGTTT
This sequence comes from Anastrepha ludens, assembly GCF_028408465.1. Classification (NCBI taxonomy): domain Eukaryota; kingdom Metazoa; phylum Arthropoda; class Insecta; order Diptera; family Tephritidae; genus Anastrepha; species Anastrepha ludens. Next base: position 90,030,720 of record NC_071500.1, read on the forward strand.
TGCTTTTATTTCTTGCTTCTTGCCCGTTTTTATTGCTACTACTAAGCGACAAATTAAATGCAAGTTTAGCATAAAAATCGATTTTAGCGTAAAGATAAGCGCCATTTTTATTGATTTTGAGTTTATCTGCCTTTTACAATCAAATGGCAGCGTACATCAGTGAGAACCTTAATACAAATTTTACAGGACGAGTTGTTTGATTTAGATTCTTGATAATCTGTGTAATTGGTGTCCTTGTAATGTAGCAAGAGCGATAGTTAAAAAGTCATAAAATCCGGATCTTTGAAATGATTTAAAAAGAAAGGAAAATTAGGAATTGTTTTTTCTAAAAGAAGAAAAACTTAGTAGCTATGGAGACTTGCAACAAAAAAAAATTTATTAAATAAAAAAATCGAATTAGGCATAAATTAGTTACTTTCAAAATTAATAAACTATTGCGTGAATTTCAGTGAGCAGACAAGCGCTTGTTCTCCTTTGTTCTAGCACTTGAAGTGCAAGTTAAGCACATAAAAAAGAGTCCGCATTAAGAAGCAGCACTATAAGTGAGTTCTAACTGAGTTTTAATATGTAAAAAGAGACTTGAGTACATTAAACCACAACAGGATCTTGATTTTTGACTATCAGATCAGTCCATACGTTCGTGCGTATTTTATCCATAATTTCACTTTTGTACGATTTTTGCATACAAAAAATTATTCGCGGAATATAACGGAACTATTTATATTTTCTTTGATATATTGTGCATTCAACAAGTGATTTTAGTGGCAGATAGCAAGTGTTGTTAAAATATGAAATGGGATCTTCGAACGTGTATAAGAAGCATATTTTCTATTTTTTGAAGTGAAAACTTCTTTAGAATCGTTGGGAGTGATTTGAGAAAAAGTGAAACGAAAAAGCGACCATCTTGGCTACGAATATTACATATAAACGTAGCGACGAACTAAATAACTTTTAGGCCAGCGCCGACAGTATGGCGCGATAACCGAGCGGCTAGCAATGTGAGCTTCCGATCCAAAATTCTTGGTTCGAATCACAAAAAAAAAATCTTTTTTTTGAAATTTGCATTGTAGGACATTTCTGATTATTTATTGAAAACAGTTTTTTGGCTTTTCTATTTTTGGTTTAGATACTGAAAGTCAGTTTAAGGGAATCGGTATAAATATTTCGTACATTAATTTTTGTGAGCGTGTAATTCTCAAAAGGTTTATTAGAAAATGTATTGACTAGGTAGTTTGTTGGTTGAAGCTTAACATCTGATAGATCCTCCATCGGAGGACAACAAATGTTAAACTGATTTTTGGAAATGGGCGGAGTGTTTTAGGGGCTTGCTCCACCTCTGCCACGGGTTGGCCCGGTATTGGAGTACGGCCGGGATTTCGGCCCAAATTATTGAATAAATACAAGAAGAAATATACTAATACTTTTAGCTTTGGTGGGAAGAGACATAAATTTTTATGTGAATACAAGTAGACGAAAATGGAAGAAATTTGTAAGTCTGTTTCTTCGGTCCGTTTGGGTATTTTTTTTGACAACATCGAAACCAAAGCATTTGTATCATATTTTATCTATCATAAGCCACTCGTATCATTTGTTGAAATTGAAAACATTGAGGATGAATAATAATAAAATGAAGAAAATAAAATATGAACTTTATAGCAATATTATAATGAACCTATAAGTATCTTGCTCCTAATGCTGCTTTCGTCTTATTCTCTCTCAGTTTGTTTTACGGAAGGTTTCACTTCTATCGCGTCTAACCGTTAGACTGGTATTTTTTTTTTATAAAAGTGGTAAAAATACAACAACTGCTGTTGCATAAATAAACACTGTTCACGGAGAAGATACCGTGAGTGTAAGGACTACGCAAAAGTGGTTTTCAAAATTCCGAAGTGGTAACTGCGACGTGGAGGATGCCCCGCGCGCTGGTCGTCCTGAAGTCTTTAACTCCGACGCCTTGCTCGAACTCGTGGAAGCTGAGCTAAATTTGACAGTCGATATGATAGCTCAGTGGTTAAATTCATCGCATGGAACAGTTCACAGGCACCTGGTGCAGTTGGGAAAGGTTTCAAAGCTGGGAAAATGGGTTCCGCATAGACTTTCCGTCGCCAACATTCAGCAGAGAGTGAATGTGCGTTCTCAGCTGCTGCAACGGCTTGAAAATTAAATTTTTTGAAGCGTATCATTACTGGCGATGCAAAAAGGGTCCTTTACAATAATCCTGTTCGCAAACGCCAATGGTTAGATAAAGATGAAACACCAGAACCGACCCCTTGAGATGGCCTTCACCCCAAGACGATTCTTGTATCTATGGTGGGATATGGCCGGCATTGTTTATTATAAACTTCTGGAACCAAACCAGACGATAACTGCTGATTATTATTCCCATGAGCTATCGAACCTGAGTGAGGCACTTAACAAAAATCGACCGTCTTTAGTGAATAGACGCAAAGTTCTGTTTCACCACGACAACGCAAGACCTCATACCGTAAAGCAAACATTAGGTAAACTGAACGAGCTCGAATGGGATGCTCTAATGCCGCATCCACCATACTCTCCGGATATTGCACCTTGTGGTTAACACCTTTTCCGTGGACTTCAATCCCATATGAGTAACAAGAAGTACTCCCCAAAAGAAGCTATAAAAAGGGATATCGAAGCGTATTTTGACTCCAGGAATTAAAAATTTGCCTAAACGTTGGGAAGACATTGTAAATAATGAAGGAAAATATATTATTGATTGATAAATACTTTAAACATCTTATTTATTAATTTTAAAAACACCTTTAAAAAACGCACGATTTTATGTACTGAACTGATATTTTCGCCATTTCTAATGGCTTCTGGTCAGTTGTATATGCGAGGGCTTTAACCCATTTCACGACTTTATCCACCTGAAGTAATGAAATAACAGAACTATGTTGGATTGAGGAGCCAGAAGTAGTTATCAAAACGAACTCCTCAGCATCTGAGGCCCGACGACTCCACCGAGTTAAACCACATGATCTGCCATGATGGCTGCTAACTTAAAGGACTATGGAAATTCCTTCACAAAATTGCCTTTCTTGTTCTTCTTTCATAGCGTTATATCGCGTAGTGCGTCAAAGCTTCCTTTAAAATGCTCCTCCAAAGCATTCTATCTTGAGCTGTTGCTTCGTAGTTAGGTATTCCCAGCTTCTTAAGATCGTGTTCCACTGCGTCTATCCAACGGTTCCTCGGTCTGCCTTTGGCCTTCACGTCCATTAGCTTTGCTGACAAAGCTTTCTTCACGATACAGTCAGCAGGCATACGGATCACATGACCTAGCCATCTTATGTCCAGCGCTTTAACAAAATTTGCAACTATCTCGTTCTGAGTTAGATCGTTCAGTTCAGAGTTCAATCGAATTCTGTAGGTACCATCATCCATTCTTGCTTGGCCAAAGATTTTTCTTAAAATTTTTCTTTCCATGCTAGCAATCTACGCGCGGCCATCAACCTTAAGAGTCCATACTTCACAAACTTACGTTAGGATTGGTCGAAAAAAGGTCTTGTACATAGTTAATTTTATAGTTTCGGACAAAAGTCGAGACTTGAACAAGTTAAGGTAGGCGTAACACGCCTTTTGGGCGGTGTTGATGCGATCCCTGACGGCGGAAGTTGAATCAAAAGTATAAGCTTCAACATGCAAATTTTGCATCTGTGCAGGCCGCCTCGATTTCAACAGTTTTTTGGGTTTGCCCTCGTTTATAAAAGCCCTATTAGTTTGGCAGGTCTTCCAGAATTGTCTCTATGTCACCAAAATTGTGCTCGTTAGTTTATTTGTAATTAATTGCAATGCCACCAAATATTGTTATGTGCTTTATATCTAAAAAAAGCAGTCTAACGATTAGACGCGATAAAAGTGAAACCTTCCGTAAAACAAACTGAGAGAGAATGAGACGAAAGCAGCATTAGGAGCAAGATACTTATAGGTTCATTATAATATTGCTATAAAGTTCATATTTTATTTTCTTCATTTTATTATTATTCATCCTCAATGTTTTCAATTTCAACCAATGATAGGAGTGGCTTATGATAGATAAAATATGATACAAATGCTTTGGTTTCGATGTTGTCAACATATCTTTGAAATACCGCGTCAATTGTTGTTTTTTAGTTTTATTTTCTTTTTGTTTTTTTTTTCTGTTGATATTCACGACACTTTTCTGCATTATTTTCGGCATAATTGCGGTAAATATTTAAAAATGAAAGTATTTACGAATATAAAAATACGGACGCAATACAGCACACGCGGTTGCTATTATGAGCGTAGTAACGCGTATATTACACAGACGTACTAACATACACATAAACACTCGTAGGACCCTTGGTCTAAGCAAGTATTAGGTAGTGTAGTATAGGTATACATAATGCCTTCTCGCTCACCGTGGCTCCGTAATACGCAGGCGCGCACACATACGTACTAGCATACATACGCTTGAACTAAACAGCAAAGCAAGTAATAGGCAGTGTAGTATACATACTACAATACTCACTATACTAGCATGGCTCAGCAGTGCGCAGCCACACACATATACGTATATCAACATATAACGCTTCGTAGCCAAGAGTGTCGCTTTTTCGTTTCATCGAGTCTCAAATCACTCCCAACGATTCTGAAGAAGTGTTCACTCGTTCTCGTGTTAAGCTAGCAATTCTCAATAAATACTTTGAAATCATAATGCGAAGTGCTGGTGGCTTATGTGAAGCAGGTCTACCTATATCTATACTTTTTCTAAAAACCAAAAAAATTGATTCTGGGTAATCAACTTACCTCAGAGATATTCAATATTCATTCTCAGCAGAAATTCAATAGATTCAAGTTGTAATCATTCTAATGGCAACCACAATACCGGCGATACTTTCTAGTTGATTTCAAATTCAATCAATTTGCACTGCTGCTCATATACTCTTACATACATACATGCATACATACATACATACATACATATGTATTGATATATGTGCTTATGGCCGCTATTGCAATACTTTAAAAATATCTTATCATTAACTCTTGTCTGCTCAGCAGGTTACATTAAACCAGTCCTGCGATTAGCCGGTCATTCGCTTCAAAAGTAATTAATTAGCAAATTGTACACGCACACACACACACACACACATGGAAATATAAATATAAAGTACTGTATTTCTTCCATTTTATCTGTGCAGTATTTTCCAATGACTAACATACACATCCCCAAACAAACCTATGTAAATGTCTGTCCACGCCTGTCTATGCAACAACATTTCATGCCTATATAAATCTCCAGCTGAAGTTTATTTTCTCGTCAATTTTATGATGCGTACGCAGGCAGTTCCTGGCGATTGAGCTGGCGGTTTGTGTGGTTGGCGGTAGCTGACAGCGAGCTCGTTGCGGTAGTGCCTTACCTGCCGCTTGCCATCTATTTGTGCTACATCGACAACGTAGTTTTTCATTGGCATCAGTTTTTCGTTTCATTGCCACTGTTGTTGCATTGACATTTTTACGATTTGATTAAGGATATGAAATTGCGTATTTTTTCCAAACCACTTCAAGCACACACAACAGCCACCAGCCGCCGGTTGGCAAGTGCCTGTTGCCTTCTGCCTGCTGCCTTCTGCCTGCTGCCTGTTGGCCGTTGGCTGTTGCTGGTTGTCAGTTGCCGGTTGCCAGTTGACGGTTTGCAATCAATTTTGCCGCGTGTGCTATACCAGTTACAAGTTACAGATAGTTTGTGTTTTGTGTTTTTCGTATTGTTGCATGCCCCGTGCTCTATGGCAACTCAAGCACATTTCTAAGCTACCAGTTGTTTACGTACTGGATTTACTGCTAGACACTTGTTTTTACTATCGCACTTAGTTCTGCACTCTTCTGGCTGCTCTATTCATCTGCTCCTATTCATCTTGTTACTACTGTTGCTTGTAATTAATCCTTGGCAACATTTTGTTGTGGTTAATGGTTGTTTGGCTGTAAAGTAATACCACTCATTTGGCAACCTCAGTTCCACTTGCTGTTCGTTTGCCGCGGCACTGGGCTGCTATTCATCTGCCTGGTCACCTCAATGAACCTTTCGGTCAGCGCAAGTCAGACAGATGCGCTCTTTACAGATATTCTTCGCTTCTTGTTAGGCTAACAACTTGTTTTTTTTTTCTTTTCTTCTTTATTCATCACAGCCATTTGCTTGTTTTTCGTCTGCTTTTGGTTTGGTTCAAAAGTTAATAGTATTTGAATATTGTTGCTTCGAGGGTGTGGAATAGTTGTTACCTATTTTGCTGCAAGTCGTAAACTCAGATTTATTAGAGCTCCTTTGATGGCTGCCACATAAAAAGTGGGTGGATGTTTGAGTATGAATGTGTGGCAGCATCGATGGCATTCACTTTTCAACGGATTATTGCTATTTCGAACGCTAATTGCGTATTTTATGAGAATGAGAATGGTGTACTGGTATACTGGTTTCTTGGTGCGAATTTTCGCATTCAATAAGATACTTAGTTTAAAAGGCTGTAGCCTTTCAAAGTACTGCTTATATTTTATATCTTGATGGTGGATTTGAAAGGGTCCAAGAGGCTTTGGAAACCTATTAATTCATATGGAAATGTTGGATCTTACAACATTCACCAGCCAGCTAAGCCAGTCACATTTCTAGAGTGTTGAAGGTAAGCTCAAGGAGCTTTCTGACTTACACAGTTGAATGATTCGCCTAGTGCTAAATATGGGAAGAAGACGATGTCTCCAATTTATACTAATATTACGACAGAAGGAAGAGGTGGTAGTATCAAATTATTTTATATTATTTTCACGCAGCTTTAATTTCATTTCATTTCAACTTGATTTCAGTAAGTGATACCAACTGAAGACTGGATTACAAATTACTTAATAATTTAACTTAGGAATATGTCAAATGATTCAAATTATTGATGATTTTTGATGAAAATTGAATATCAATTTTTTTGGGATGAGCAATCAGATTAGCAGCCGCCGTCACCGAAAGGGTTGGTGCGTGACTACCATTCAGAATTCAAAGAGAACGGAAGGATTGCATCTCTGTGAAAAACTAAAATGAAAAACAAAATTTTTCTAAAGCGGTCGCCCCTCGGCAGGCAATGGCAAACCTCCGAGTGTTTTTCTGTCATGAAAAAACTCCTCATAAGAAAACAAAACCATTGCCGTTCGGAGTCCGCTTAAAACTGCAGGTGCCTTCATTTGGGAAACAAGAGAGAAAATAAGAGGAGGAGTTCGGCCAAACACTCAAAAAGGAATCTGTTGCTGAGCGAAAATAAGCATACTCTTAGCACACTGATTTGCATTGTAACGGTACTCTGTTCAATAAGCAGACATGCTCCGAGGATGGACGCGCAGATTGACGACTTCTGCAGAAGCTACACGAGGGAAAAGAAGAGAGGACTTTGCATCTTCTGTGGCACTGTACTGCTATATGCAGACGCAGATTTAACTTTTTAAGTATACATTTTTCCAGCGAATAGAAAGATCTGACACTATGAGGTAGGGTATACTAGACTAGCCCTTTATTGGGGCGGCAGCCCTTGGTCGGTAAAAACCCGAGTCATTCTGGTAACCTAGAACCGGCTGCCATGGTAATGACCCCCGAATGCCGTCATCGGAGTCCAAATACCACCCTTTGCAGACGAAGAGCTCCAACTTCCCCGAGAGTCCCGCGTAACCTTGACAAAATTACGTTCTGGATATTGTGGCAGGTTAAACTCCTACTTATTTAGAGTTGACGCCGACATACCAAACATATGTACTGCATGTGAAGATACCCCGCACAACACTAACCACCTTTTTACATGCCACATCAAACCCACTCATCCAACACCCCTCTCCCTCTGAGCCTACCGTTAGATGAACTAGACGAAGACGACCGGTGATTTACACTACACTCACAGGGCAAAGTTACTGCTACAACAACAATATCGGACACTATGCGCCCAGTGATCGGCGCGTTGGCAATTAATCATCATCATCATCATCATCAATAGGAAAACCTTAGCACTGTGGAAATTAGAGATCTTTCAAAGTTTCTGAACGCTTTAGTATTATCTGGGATGAGGAAACCCCAGTGCACATCCCCTGCGAATGTGCAGCTCTCAGGAGAAGAGGACTCACTTACTTGGTGGTGCGACTCCGGCTCCATTAGGGATATGGAACAAAAGTCTGAGCAGGTACTCAAAAGCAACCGAAGCCGTCATTGATAGGCTTGCAGCGGAGAACTTAAGATCACATCAGAGGTCGCAGCGCATTATGGCCCAATACTATTTATAATAATAGTAAATACGACACGTTGCTGTTAGACTCCAGGTGTTTAGTTATATTTCGTACACTAACAAACCTGCGTCGTTCGATAGGCAACTAGAGGAAATGTCTTTTCTTTAGTTCCAGACAAAGTGTACGGTTAATGGATACTTGGCTTGTGAAGCACAGTAAAGGTTGGTTCGCAAAGATTTGTTATCATGCATTCAATGTGACAACAGAGATTGGGTGAGTCGCTCAACCATCGGATAAGCGATATGGATACTTGAAACCGGTAAACAAAGTAGAGAGTGACTCACGAAAGCATAGTGGAGGATGCCTTCGTAGCGAGACCTTACGGCAATGTTGATCGTTCTTTCTTTTTTGATATTCCCGGATTTATTTACTAAATGTATGCTTGCAAGATCCTATGGATCTACACGGCTATGATAAGACCTATTATCACCTATGCATCAGTGGTCTGGATGAGTAGACTCTCTCTAGTGGAAGTCAAGAGGACCTTATCGAGACTACAACAATGTGACCGGCAGATACTGTTTTCGCATTTTCACGGATGGCTCCAGGACCGAGTATGGCTCCGGCTCTGAGATCTATATGGAATCCAGCAGGACAAAACTGCACTTTGCTCTTGGAATGCACGCATCTGGGCTTCAAGGGGAGGTGTATGCTGCTCAACAAGCGATGAACTTTGTTGTGGAAAACCGATAGAGAGGCAGATCTATATGTGTCTGCAGCGACAGCCAAGCTGCGCTCATGGCCTTAGACTGGCCCCCAACCACATCATTTGCTAGCCGTGGCTTTGATGGCCGCAAAAGAGAGTGGCAATACGGACTCTGGGCCAAGGAAGCTGGCCTCAGCACCCATTCTGGCTAAAGAGTCATAGATCTCGTTACCCGCGATACTCATGTGTCCCGGGATCCATGTTAGCATCAGGCTATTATGTCTACCGACATAATTCAGCCTGGATTTATAGGACCCGACTACCCTTGAAATGGTTGGGGGGCTGTCTAAGGCCAGGAGCGCAGCTTGGCTGTCGCTGCAGATACATACTTATATGTAGATCTGCCTCGCTATCGGTTTTCCACAACAAAGTTCATCGCTTCTTGAACAGCATACACCTCCGCCTGAAACTCAAATGCATGCATTCCAAGAGTAAAGTGCAGTTTTGTACGACTGCATTCCACGTAGACCCCAGAGCCGGAGCCGTGCTTGGACCTGTAGCCATCCGTGAAAATACGTAAACAGTGTTTGTCGAGCTCAATTTCTGAGTTTGACCGCAGTTGAGCCTCTGGCAGCACCATACTTTATCTCTTATCAAGCGCGACTCTGGATTGCACTTAAGGGACATGGCGAAGATCGTTGGATCGAAGTCCATGCCTACTCTGTTGTCCAATGCCGGACAGGGGCCCTACCAAAAAAAATATTTTAGATTTTCTAAACATATCACAACAATTATATATTTTCCTGCTAATAAATTCTTTGCTGCTTTTCATTCATCGCAATCGTACTCAGTTTCCAAAGCTGGGTGTCTATCTGGGTTTTTTTTCCTCTTTTCTTTCCTCTTGTAATGCGATGATTATTGCGCAGGCTGTTATACATCTGCGATAAAAGAAAAACCTAAAACAAAGAAACACCGATAAAAACCTAATCGAATTCGCATTTTTTCACACACAAATTCGAGAAATTACAAAACCAAAAAAAAAGCAAAAAACGACCAACCAACAATAAGAGAAAAACTTAAAACGATAACAATAGCAAAAAATTGTCGACAATCAACAGACAGAAATCCACTAGCTAGCAGATATTTTGCCACCACGCAACTTGCCACGTACATATTCATACATACAGATGTAGGTAAGTGAGGCGCTGCTAGCACCACTAGCTAGCATCGCAGCAGTTTGCCGCCGCCGCCGTTCCTGCCACACATCTGCTCGTCCTCAAATTTTTACAACAGCTGAGGTGACCAGAGGCCAACGAGCTGACACAAGCTTGTGCGCACACACACACACATACATATCCACATTCACAGCTAAATGGCTTGCCTCCCAAGGAATTCTCTCATCCACTCCAACTGCAACGCTGTGACGCGTTGTGGCCTGCGGTTGTGGCACCAAAAACCGATAAGATAGCGAGCAAATGCTTTAGCTGTTGATGCACTTGCATCGCTGTTGTTGTTGTTATTGTTGTTATCGTTGCCGTTGTGGGTTCGCTTTGGTTTTTGGGGGCGTGCGATTGCAATTGTGGCAAACTCACATACAGCACACAGAAATTTTTGATTTTCGCCTCTTGATTTCGCATTTTACAGCGCGAAGGCATTTCTGCGCCTGCTTTCGATTATCCTAGTTTTATTATTGTTATTGTTATTGTTCTCTCTTTTTAATTTTGTAATTCTTTATCTCTTTTGCAATTCGTTTTGTGGCTGTGCAGCATATGAATGTGGGCACAACGCCGGTTAGCGTGGCATGTTGCAGCAGAATAAGAGCGTCTTGCTTGCCACAGTTATTAAAGTCAGTCGTCGCATGTTATTGCTGACCGTACATGCTTGATTAACGTTAATAACATTTTTTGTTTCTATTTGCAATTGTTTTTTTTTTTTTGTGCTTATGGGCTATGGGTGTGAAATAAAAGATTTTTGGATGGGGAAGTACTACAGTTTTGGTTTGCTTTTCTTCAACGCCTAACGATGAAATAAATCATTTTCCAGGGTCTTCATCTTCTTTTCGTTTACCACCACCTCTTCGCGTGCTAAGTTTATCTTTCGCTCTATTTCCTCTTGCATTTGGTCATCCCACTACTTTTGCTTACTTGCTTTTTCTAACTCTTCCTCATCGCAACTTTCTCTTCCTATAGTCTTTGGGATGCGGCAATTCTCTTCCATCCACTTTTTCTTATCTGTTATGGCAAGCGCTGTTTGTGTGTGATTTCCCACGATTCAGTTACACCCCCACATAGTATGAATACCGGGTGGTCCAAGTATGAGTAACTTTTTTAATAACTATGACAGTAACGCTTTTTCCATTCAAACGACTGATTGTTAGACATTATGTTGTTGTTGTTGACGTGGCTGAGTATTTCTACTGAAATAATCCTAATTAGCGACCAGCCCCGTTTTACTACCACTGTTTTATCCTTTTTTTTGGGTTTATATATTGTTCTGTATTGCACAAAATTCGTGTGTGTGGGTCCTACATCTAACTTGCCTCCTGCCCATAGCTTTCGAAGGCTGGGAATGCAAACTGTAAGAAGCTCCAAGGCTTCCTTGTTGCTGCATGCCACCACTTGACTTCCATGAGCTTATTGGCACCATCACACAGGGCTATGTTTTTATTGGAGCCGTGTTTGATCCCTGTGAGAATAAATCTCATTATTTTCTCCTCTACAAGTATCCACTTCTCGATAGTGATCTTACCTTTCGACTGGCCGCGGTCGATAATGGCTACTTGTAGTTCCGGCGGTAAGTTTAAGCTTAAAGATAGTTTCATCCGTTTGTTCTTAGACGCCGGCTTCACGTCGGATCTCTGTCTTTTTGACGATGTGGCAGCCAATTTCCTTGTCAAAGCTGCAAGTTTTGAAGTTGAAGATCTCATGTCGAGAGCACTCTCCGTTTCCGCGGGCTTTGTGCCAGCAGAGCCATTCGATTTCGAATGTTCCGGCTTTCGCAAGAAAGGTGCAATCTGGCTCGCCTTTTTCGGACTGCCTGATTTGAAAACCTCACGTTCAACTATCATCGCAATCAAAGCATGCTACTGCTTATCCCGTGTGCAAGTATTATTCATTTCATTTCTAGAAATATAACTTTTTTTAGCACCCTGTAACTATACAAAATTCACTTCCACTCCTTTTTTGACTTGATTTGGCGTACTTAACCACCAACAAATTTTGTGTGGGTGGTTTTTAATAATATAAGTCTTGGTTTTTTCATGTATACTTCTTGCGGCGATAGTAGGATATGTTTCGAAAGTAATTTAAACTTCGACCGATTGCTCTTCGGATGCGTAAAATGTGGCTAATTGACGTGCGTGATAAAAATTTCATTCAAGCCTTTTATTATTGTTTATTTATTTCCATTCTATAATTGCAGGTGTTTGTCTTAGTGTTGGCCTACAAATTGAGTATCTTAAAGCCGAATTCCCCCTCCGAACAGCAGATGGTGGTAAAAATACGTGGAAAAGCTTGCGATGGCCTGTCTTTTCCATTAAAGAATGTTGGTTTCGAACCCGAGAGCAATCGAGAGATTATTAGCACGCGCAAAACTATTCGACTACGGTGGCGTTTCAGCAGATTTCAATCGAACTCTTTCTCTGCACCAAATCCGAGTTGCAATAAGGCTTGTGCGGGTGCCAAATCCCAGCGGCATTTGTAGGAAACTGCATGGCCAGTAAGCTGGCTTGCAGGCAACATTGAAGCTGGTTTCTGGGTGCACAATGAACACAAACTCCTTGGCTAGTTTCGTGAGGTCTGTCCTCGAAGAGGTTGACCTCGAACATGGTGAAAATAATTCAGAAGGTATGGCCAAGATCAGTTCGCTCTAAGCGAATTTGAAAGAATCAGCTGGTTGGCTAACGTAACCGGGGTCATGGCAGCGCTTTATTCACGAAAAAAATCTCAGTTGGGGGATATGCGGAAAAAATCAACACTCTCAAGTTACTTCGTTGATGTCTGAAGAACGACTGATTGGACGAGTGTGTGAGTACATGTGAAATAAGGGTGCTGAGTACCCGATGACGTGACAGTCGCAGTTGCTCGCACAAAACTCTGCTTTTCACCATATCAGATTGGCCAAGTCTGGTAATATATCATCCTTGCATCTCAAGTCAACTCGGCGAGCGCTGGGGATTTACAAGTATACTACAGGAAGCTATACTATACTGTTCAATAGAGTTCAATAGAATCTTTCTGGAAATGCTAGTTTAGAGGAGCTTTGAAAAATTCACATCGGCTGGTATATTGGAAAAAAGCAAGTGCTAAACACTGTACGAGCAGTAAGAAAAATAATCGTCTCGAGCTAGGACTTCAATTTAAAAGCCTTTCAATAGAGGAGTAGTAAATTTTGCTCCGACTGGGAGGTTTGCAAAAAAGCAATTGCTGCACTCTTAACAAGCCGAATCCTGACCTGATTGCCCAGTATTTTGAACGAATTCTATAGAAGTTCAATGTGATGTGAAGGCTGACGAGACCATATCATAGTTTTTGCCGCTGTCCGGTACTATAAAATACGAAGGTTTCCGAAACTCGAAAAACAAGTCTAAGAGGAACTTCAGTGTCTCAGATACCAGATGAAATCAATCAAAGAATTTGCCGAAAATTTGAGTGAAAAGATTTCGTGATTTTTGAAGGAAGGTAGGCACCTTTTTGTGGCACTCATCAAGTAGCACTAAAGAGTCTCTTTGATACTATTTTGAGACCTTCAACAGGGAGTTATCTACAAAAAACCAGTGCCGTGGATGTAATAAAGAGGATTGATGCGATTTAGGTTGGTGCACTGCCCCAGGCTGTCGAAGAAAGGAGCACTCAGTGACCTTGATCGTCTGGCTGCCAAACGCGGACATTTACAGAGAAAGTTCTCGATTGTCACCTTCTCTGAAAGGTTCCCACAGCTTCTGCAATGGGGGTTAAATGGTAACCCTAGCTTGACCGCATGTGTGCCGATCGTCCAAAGACCGCTAAGCACAGCTACGCGTTTGGAAATTGAGTTGCGTGGAATGCGTTCCCAGGACTTTCTAAGTCCTCCATTTATGGTACTGGGCCAATGGGTTTTCGAAACAGCACATGAGGAAATGGAGCTCCATCTTTTCTGCGCTTTCCTGAGAAATAAGTTGTACGATTCTCCTTGAACAACAGTCAGGGAGTTGTCAATGTCCGTGGTCCGTAGTAGATCTCTGAGACCAATTTAATCCCTTCCCAATCAAGCTCATTAGCAATTTAATTTCCCTCTATATTACTACGCCCTTGAACAAAGATCAGCGAAATGTTACCTGCTCACCAAGAGATTTGATCACCTCCATACAGGAGTTGACTAGTTTGGATCTGCAGCATGGCGTTGTCAGAGCCTTGATCGCGGCTTGACTATGGAAGAAAACTCCTTGATACCTAAGCATTTTGCATACCTGCAGGATAGTCGATCCTTTTTCTTGAAAAATACTGGCAGTATTCGGTAAAGAAAATGGATAAATTGGCTGATTTAGAGAAAATCACTATTCCAACTCCTGATTCCATCCGAGCCATAGCCGTCACTGCAGACAGAAGTGGAGGATTCTTGAAACTGGAAATATTTTTTTTCATATGGGATTGGGCTACACATAAGAACCAGAATTCCCATATTTGTTGTAATTGTTCGGAGCACCATTTTGACTTTGCTTCGAGTAATACAAATCTAAAGCACTGATTTTCTAAAAAAAAGTGGAGAAAACGAATTATATACAGAAAATTTACTAAATATTCGCTTATTCTATTTTGCAAATCGAGCATCAACAAATCTGCGCCAGTTCCCATGCTAAAAACCCTAACTTTAAACGCTACAATCATGCAACATGTTAAGCAAAAACAACAAACGAATGCCCAATAGTCAATCGGAGTTTCAGTCGCAACCACAACCACAGCCATAGCCTCCACCAAAAAACGAAATCCAAGCCAATACAATCAGCAAAACTTCAGTTCAGTATCAACTCCAGATGATCGTGCCGCACTTATAACAGTTAAAGGTCATTGCAAGGCATATATAAATATTACAACAACAATATGCACAACACGAAAAGGAATAAAGCAACAAACAGCATTATAGATAAGATAGCAACTACAAAAGCAACAATCGTATAGGCAGTGTATTGCGAGCAGCAATGTGAATGTTTGAATAAAATCAGTTGATGCGATTGAATGGATGCGGCTGAAATTGTGGCAAGTATGCGAGGGAGTAAAGTGAGAAAGTGAGCTGTTGTGAAGTCAAGCGAAATGGCCAAAGGCATGAAACTAAAAACAAAAAAAAACAAAAAATTAATAAATAAATAGAATAAGAAATTTAAAACAAAGAAGTTGTAACAACAACAAAAGCTTGCAACTAAAATAGACTAAATTGAGAATTGTACAAGATGTACTCCACAATTATTGTGATTCCACCCACACAAAAGTATGGCAGGCTATCGTGTGAGAGGGTGAAATTTACTGAGGTGAAGTGTGAGAGCAACACAAGTCGATTTCTTGGTTATTTAGGGCACAGTGTAGCAGAAGGAAAATTACTACGATTATGTTTTTTATTTGAAAGGAAAAAAGTTGCTAGTTGAAAGGAGAATGAATAGTTCGAAATGCGCGTTTTTTGTGTGTTCAAATGAGGCATGAAATACTAAAATGGCGTATAAATTTTTATTCCTTTACCAAAATAGGTAATGCCTATTGAAAATCTCGTAGGCGGGTTTGTGTGAAAACCCAAAAATAGATTCTGGTATCGTTAATCTATGGGGCTCGGCACAGCACTATTTTATACCAAAGAGCTGCATTTTGCTGATAAAATATCAGCTTTTCGAACATTGCATTTCAAAGATCCAATGATGTAAGGAAAATCCTTTATTTTTTCCCGCCAAAGTAAAATCTTCTCTTAGAAAGACTTACTAAACGATGTTATAGTAAGAAATGGCAAAAAAAAAATTAATAAAGCAAAAAATAAAATAAAATTTTCTTTGCGTTTCAATGGGCAAATCACTCAGCTTGAAGCACACTGCAATAGTTTGTTTGATACTTAGTTCCTCAAAACACAAGGTGAAGCCCAAAATAAAAATCATGTGCAGCATCGTACACGTGGTAGAAATGAAACTTCTGTGTGTGAATGAGTGTGAGTAAGAGAGAGATAGAGAAAGAGCGAGAGAGAAAGAGAAGGAGACAGGGATAATTTCAAAAGAAATACAACGGTATAAAATTTGTGTAACCAAAATTCGATTTTATTAACTATATATGCATTATGCTATCATCTGTTGGTGGTTCAATTGGTAATACTGATATAATTGGTTTATGATAGCTGAAATATGAAATATATGTACGTGATTCAATATTTTCTAGATAATGTGTGAAAATTGCATGTAGCGTAGTTCCGGATTTTGTTGTTGATTCTTTAGGGTTATTGTTTATCTGCAAACCGAATGTTTCTCGAAGAAATTGAATCAACGGCAAAGAATCATTGGATCCGAAATTTACGTTGAAATCTCCCCCGAGAATCAATGGAATTTTGCCTTCGCCTCTTCCAAGTGCACTTGCACCTGCGTCGATTATTTGTTTATCCACAGTTTCCAGTCTATTTAACGATAGTCTCCCCGGAATACATCTTGTAAATGAGACATACTGACTGCTGCTCGTCGACCATGGTAGAATCTAAAATCATTTCCGTTCGTTATAATCCACAAGCCTTCAATACAAGTGAATCGTGATAAAGCAACGTAAACTAATGATTGCAAATGTTTTTTATCATATTCGTAAGCAACTTCAGAATACGTGCCTCCCTGACACTTCGTCGCACAAGCACAAACTAATGGTAAATGTGATCGTTTAGAGTTAATCGTTTTGTTGTTGTTAAGCGGGATTGTTGATGTGCGTCGTCCGATTGATAGCTTAAACTGATGAATATGATGTATAGCTCGCCTTCTCTTTCTCTCTATGTTATATATCTGTATACTCTGTCTTATAACGAAGCCTATGTCTTAGGTATAGAAAATGTATAGCTCTCTTTCTCCTTCTCTCTACGTTGTATCGTTTCTTCTCTCTCGCGTAACGAAATATCTAAACGTTACATTTTTTCCAATTCACTCTCCATTCTCGCTCAAATATCAGACCGCCGCTAAAGAAGTTTCACTTCAAAAAGTCTGAGCTAAAATAGAACCGACAGGAGTTTTGTTCTGATAACTTCTAGTTTATTTATTCAAAATGGTCCCCTTTGGCCTCGATACATTGTTTTGAGCGATCTTAAAATTTTTCGAAAGAGTGTTTCAGGTCATTGACCGGAATGTCCTTGCGGATGTCGGATGGCCTCTACGGACGCAAAACGTTTTCCTTTCATGGCCAAATGCAATTTTCTGAATAGGTAGAAGTCACAGGCAGCCATATCAGGCAAATGCAGTGAATGATTAATGGTTCAAATGCGAATTCTAGTCAAAAAATCAGTCACCAGAGTGGATGGATGAGTTAGTGCATTATTATGCAATAAGCGCCAACTTCCTCCTTCGCGGTATTCAGGGCGAATTCGGCGAATGCGATGCAACAAGAGCTTCAGGACGTCAAGATAGAAAATCGCACTGACGATTTGGCCCGTTGGCAGGAACTCTTTGTTGTCAATTCCCTTGGAATCGTAAAAACAAATGAGCATGGTCTTGACTTCGGACTTCTCCAAACGCGATTTTTTGGGTGGATGCTCTTCTGGGTATTTCCATTCGGCACTTTCACGCTTAGTTTCATGTTCATGTTGGAAACATCACGTTTCATCGCCAATTCCAATGTTGTAAAGAAAGTTCTCGTCTAGGATTCCATGTAGAATTGAAGCATAGCCACCTGCTATTTCTGGCATTTTCAAATTGGTGGGCATCTTAATGTCTAGCTGTCTTGTTAAGTTCAGTTCCGCCATTTGAATAATTTGTGCCAATAGCCGATAGGGTGACTAATTTTGCGCCACCTCGTACTATTATATATTTTTTTTAAGAAAATAATATGATTAAAAAATAGATAAACAAATAGAACAACTTGTCAATATGTAGAGATCTTATAATTTTACAACTAATTTTACAGTTTATGCGAGAACTTTTTTTTGCTACTCACGCCAACAAAGGAAGGGATAAGAATATAGTATATCTCATATTTTTCACCTCTTCTTTAGCGATCTTTTTCCCTATTCTCCCACATCTATATTACAACTGCCAGAATTTCCTTCAACATTTTTTTCTCATTCAACTTAAAAATTAAAAAAAAATGTTATAAATCCACCAGTGTTAACACACTGTGCGACTTTATTCGACACAAATGCAATTATGCCAGCGTTAATGTAAATTGAACATGAACTCATATGTTTTTGCACTATTTCTGTTTCTGTTCCTGCTTTGCCAACAGGCCCAAAGGGCACTGAGCGTTCGCAGTTCGCATTTTGACCGTTGCCGCTGCTTAGGTTGGTAACTCCTCTTTTGAGGTTTTTTCAGTTCACCCAATTGTTTCCAGCACTGGCATTTTTTCTGCTAAGTCGTTGGAAATTTTTACTCCGCCAAAACATTTGTTAGACAAAACTTTAAACTGTATACTATTTAGATTGTGCTTGTATTTGTGGGGGCGTTATTCGATTGCCGTTGCACCATTTGAAAACCAGTGCAATCGCGCAAAATGCTTAGCAAATATTTGAAAGCACTTTAAAGCAACTATAAAATAAGCGCATAACAATAAGAATAATAAAGAACAACAAAAAACGCAAAACAAAAACAACAATAGTGGCGCTCCAATTCAATTGTTCCAAATGATTTGAATTTTTGATATTTCTTATTGAAGTGCAAGCCATTTTGCGGCTTCTATTTCCCCCCCCCCCCCCTCCCCCCTTGTAAATTTTTATATTTTTTTTGCGAGCTGCACAAACAATAGAAATCTATTGCTGATGTGCTGCTATTGATTGAGCGATTGCAATTGCAATTGTTGCGCGCAAATATTTGAGAGTGCATTGTGCCTGCATGCCACAAGTGTGTTGAGGGTGCCACGCAAAAAAAAAAAACGAAATGCAACAAATAAATTTTTAAAATATGCAAATAAAAATTTGAACGAAAAACTCAACATACAGATGCTTTCAAATTGATCGCGAAAAATGCTTACAAATGTATTCTTCACGCCCTCTGGCCTGATTCACTTAGCGCTGCAGCGACGACACAGTCAGTCAGCCAGCCATCCAGACAGTTAGTCAACGATTGAGCTAGCCAGGCAGCTTAGCATTCGATAGTTGCAGGTCAAATTGCGACCCAGCGTTTAGGCGCCCACTGGGCAGTGGCATTGTCGGCTGCTGGAGTAGCCAAGCAATGGCAAACAAACAAAGCCAAAGCCAACCCACCAACTGCCACCCATGCCTACATACACACTTGCACACCTACATCTATGCAAACACACGGAAAGTCAGTGAGTCAGTCAGTCAGTTGGTTAGCTGATTCACTGCCGATCATCAGCACAGTTCAAAGTGCTGATCAAATGTTGTTTAGCCGCTGGCGCCTCAGCCTGTTGCTGTTGCTATTTGACCAACACTGACACTCAGGCTTCTTCTGCCACACCTTCTTAACTCTCTGCTTGCCTCTTGCCACCTTTCTCTCCCCATTCCTATTCTCCTTTGTACTCCTACGAAACAATGCGTTTATCGCGGCGCGTTGCTTTGTTTGGTGGCAAGGTTTCTATGAGTTGCTTACTTTAGCTTGAGCTTTGCCTTTGCCTTTGCTGTACGCGGTCAAAGGTTGCCCAGCTGTAGCTGAAGGTTGGTGGTGGCAGCTCTGCTTAGCTCAGCTCATCTCACCATATTTGCATTGATTGCCTTCGCATTGTTTGCGGTTGACCGCTAAAATAATCGTTGCGCTCACTGACCGCGCTTCGCAAAGCTTTGTTTATTATCATAGTTTTGTGGAATTTAAGATTTTCGCCTGGGGGCGTCAAATTGTTATATAAATCAATTGTATTTAATTGCTAATTATGTGTGGGTCAAGTACTTGTAACCTTGTGTGGAAGAGTTCTCATGGTTAAATAGGCAGAATGACGTGGAGTAAAAATTGATTCACTCTCATCTTTGCTTAGAAAGGCTGTTCCTTCAGTTAACTGTGTTATGCTTTTCCTTTCTTTTTCGTATAAGTTGCCCTATATTTCGTGCTTAACGGCAGTACAATTCCTTTACTTTGATACAAATAAATTAGGTTTACATTTAGGACGAAGAATTATAGTTCATCCTTTGCAAGGTAAAAGAGGTGAAGTAAGCCGATGGGACGAAAAAAGATAGAGAGGAGGGTGGGGCGAAAGAGGAGGGGGTTCAGCATATGTGGGTTACGAACTGTGATTGATTTGCGGTTATGTTAGCCGATCTATGCTGCTGATGAAGTTCATCAAATTTGTGATATCAAGGCCTGCTATATCAGCAGGCGTAGGAAGGAGGTAAAAATTAACTCACTTAAATAGTAGTCATGCGAAAGCAGGGCAGCTAAGTACAAGGTGATGAGATGATTCCCCCTCATACTCCATACAGCTGACGCAAAAAAATCTCGAAGAAATTCCAAGTCTCATAGCACGCATACCTCGTGGATAGTGCCCCGTGAGGACACCCATGAAGTTCGTGAGCTGAGGCTATGTCATCCTCAGAATACCCCTCGAACGAACTGGAAGATAGTTACAGATTTGCCGAAGAATCTGGGAAATTCTCACAAGATAAACTACCTTTATCTCTGTCTCTGTTCTTTCCTATCTTTTCCTCTGATACTTTTCTCCTTTCTTCCTTAATTACCTACCATCTTTCCAGAGCTCTAAATTCAATGGGGTTCTTAGCCTGAGTGTTTTAGGAGTCACCAAATCTCTTGGCTCGACCTATTCAAATTTAATTGTTTCACCCCTCGAACACCTCTGATCTACATGTGGTCTGAAGGATTTCGCGTCTTTCTTCAGCGCGTGCTAAGTTTATGCAATGCCGATTGTTCCAGGAGTACAGCGCAGGTTTTAAGGGGATCCCGATCCTCTTCTTTTGTGGGGAAACTACCTCACAGGTCCCCTGTCTGGTCCGAGCTCGTTCGCTTCGCTGTTTCCAGCAATGCCGCTATGATCAGGTGCCCAGATGAGCTTTATATCAAAGAATTTCGATGCAATCGATGGTGAAACCAGGTATTCCCTGACCAGTTACGATTGCACTTTAATTGAGCCCAGAACCCTAATTGCCGCTTGGCTATCGGAGTAGATATTTGCTTGCTTAACAGTTATTATGCAAGTGAGTAGCTAATCTGCTGCTAATTTGATTGTGGCTGCCTCTGCTTGGAACACAGTGCAGTGGTCCGGTAACCCAGATTTGAGTCTAACGGGAAGCTTTTCGTAATATAAAATACTCCTCCACCACCGTCCAACTTCGAGCCATTCCGTCCAACTTCGTTCCACTCCGTCCAATTTCGAGTCATTCGTGAAAAGGTTGACCAAGTCCTATCCCCATGTGTGGCACCCAGTCTACTCTTCCCTTGATGGACTGTATCATAAATGGAGAAAGCTCCGCTTGGACTAAGCAGTCTGCTGCAATCAACTGATCAGTTTTCAGGTGGATGAGCCCAAAATGTCTAAGAATACTTGAGTGTTCTTAAGTGCCAGAGCTTTCAGCCTAATTGCGGTACGTCCAGCAGTAGTTTTACTCGCAATGTCTACAGGTACCACATTTAATGTTACACTAAGCGCTAGACTAGGAGTAGTTCGAAGCGCCCCACTGCTTTCAATGAGTGTAAACCCCTAATTTCTCTCCAGTTTCTTTACCGATATCATCCACTGCAGTGAGTTCCATCAGTCGATAACCCCATATAACTAAATTGGCTTTATAATGGTATTACAGAGCCAAAGATAACTCTTGGCGGATGGCCTCATATTTTGCCAATTTCATTCTTGTATCCAAATAGGGCTATTGTTGCCTTCCTTACCTTCTTCTCAATGCTAGGCTTCGAAGTTAGCTTACTGTCAAAGGTTAGGCCTAGGTACTTCACCTTGCTAAAAAGCATCAACGGAGCGACCTCTATTGGGTATTTTAAATTTCCTCGTGAATAGGACGACCTCCGTCTCGAGAGAATTCACCGACACGTCGCAGTCCACTGCTCATCGAACAACTACGTTCAGATATCCCTGCATCAAATCGTATCTTCGATCTTTCCTCTAACATTTAGTGCCACGTCATACGCGTAGGAAATCACCCTGCAGCATTTTCTCACCAGCTCCTCCAGCAAGTCATTGATAACGATAACCTAGGGAAATGGTGAAAGAATACCGCCTTGCGGAGTGTCCATACTCACCTGCCGGGCGAGAGAGATGCGCCCCACTCTACACAACCATTCTGTCGCTTAGCATTCTGCTGATAAATCTGGTCAGGTTTACCCAGATATTTAGTAATTGTCCGCGGAAGGTGTTATTAAAAACCCTCTCAATATCAAGGGGGTCAACTGTGAGTTCGTTCTGATATAGAGACCCCTCAATAACTTTATTAATTGCGTGCAGGGCAGATTCCACTGATCTGCCTTTGCAGTAAGCACGCTGTTTAAGCGACAAATGCCTCCGTGGAATTTCGCTTCTTATGTGCCTGTCAATCAATCTCTCAAGGGGTTTCAGCAAGAAAGATGAAAGACTGATTGGCTTGTAGTCCTTAGGGGAGACATGTGAGCTTATGCCTGCTTTGGGTGTGAACAAAACCCTCGGGGCCCTCCCATCTTGGCTCAAAGATCTTGGTATATAGCCCCCGTCTATGCAGCTCCCATAGATCAGACCCAACCAACGGCATGAAACCTCCGCAGATTTCTGCATTTCGGCAGGTATGATGTCATCGGGACTAGACGACTTGACGGGTCTGAAGATGCAAACCAAGCGGTGCTTATCCAGCAGCCAACCTCCAAAGACAGATTGGTGTGCTTCCCAGGCTAGTGCTATTACAAGTGGATACTGGATTCGTCGGAAATTGAACGTCGAGAAATAACTTTAGTGATTCCTCGTCGTTCATCGCCCAACGTTGCGGTTCATCTCTCCGGCATTCCAAGCGAGCGGAGCTCCTTTGTGTACTCGTCTTGAAGACTCATTGCAGTCTCCCACGCTTTTCCAGAAGCTTATCCAAGAGTCCCTCTTGGCCTTCCTAATTTTGGACTTATAGATTCCTAACCCTACCTTATACAGCTCCCATCCTGAGGAAGACTTAAAGTAATAAGTAATAAAGTAATTATCTGCGTCTTTCATTTTGCTGTTTTATGCACGGAGATTCGAACCAACGCACTCCCGATTTGTAGTCGCGCACTACTGGTTGGTAGTCAGCAGTCACGGCTACGGCGACCACATTACGCTGTTATTATTTTGAACGCAGATGTATGTGTTTTCGTAAACGTTGTGTTGCCACATTTTTTTGGAGAGGTTGTTTTGAGAAATTAAAAAAAAATATGTATCCATTTTCACAGCAAATTTTAAGACATATATTTTCTAGGCTATTTTATCAATTTTTTAAATAATCTTTAAAAATATTTAGAAATTGGGTTACATTAGAAATATTAATTGTTGTATTTATTTAAATTTCTTAAAGCTTGTGGGCCTATTTAGTTTCCGTATCTTGACTTTGTGAGCTCAAGGGCAGCTTAGCAATAAAATGACTGTTGGTTTGATCTATTAAAATAGACTGAAATGGAAAAAGTATTCGAAGTGCGTATGAAAAAGTAATATAAATCAGAATGAAGAAGAGATAAGTATAAGGAAAGTAGAGATGAGAAGTATTGCCATATTTGCTTTTCTATTTCCAGCAGTAACAACTTAAGTTATTGATATTATTTTTTGTTGATATCTCACGCTTTATTTAAGCCTTCAGAAACTCTTGGCTGTACCTGATCTCCTTTCAACAAATGTATTTCATATTAAATGCGTACTTACATACATAAATGCATTATTACACATACATATATATTATCATATATCAGCTAAAAATATGTGTGTGCATCTTATAAATTCCACCAACCCAAACGCCTTCTCTGCTTAAATATTTCAACAACTCATTCCATTAGTAGTCGTAAAACTCCAAATTAAACCGCCAAAGTGCACCACTTAGTGCACCATAAACGCATAAAAGTTCAACTCACTGGCCAGCTTCAAAATTAAATAAAAACCAAATGAAAAAACACACAAAAAAAATATTAAAAAAAAATAGGTGAATAACCAAATGCACATAAAAATTAAAATTATAGCAAACATTCCATATCAAATCTCCCACAAACATGCAGCTTATGAACAAAGAATAAAAATGTGACAGGAAAAGCAAAATTTCTTAGCGGATAAAAGATGGGAATCACTGCTTTCAAGTGGCACCGCATCTGCATAACAAAGGTGAATTTATTGGCAGGGGAGCGGCAGTGGCGGTGACGATGACGATGACGATGATGGTTCGCATGCCACACGCCACTTTCGCTCCACATTCAACGCCATCAGCGACAATAAACGACAGACAACTCATAACAATAACGGCAGTGCATTAACAGAAGCTGCACAACTGGAAAGCGGCGACGGTGGTGGCGGACGCGGTGGCTTAAGAAAACAACAAATTGAGAAGCAGGCAAGAGGATGCGTGTGAGATCGCCATTGGGCAGTCATAAAGTGTCAGCATTGTCATAAAATTCAAAAGCGATCATAACACAAATTGTGAACACCGCCATCAGCAGCAAAAGCATCAACAACAGCAGCTGCATCAATAACAACAAAAGCTATACGAGAAAAAAGAAAGCAACAACCACATCCACACCAACATCAATAAAAGAAGCAGCATCAACATCAGCATCTTCGTCATACGCTTTGTTCACGTCAGTGTCAGCAATCCGGCAGTTAAAAGCTGCATTGAACTGCCGCAACCACAAAGTATCGTCTTATCAAAATTAAATTCAATTTTCAATGGCTGCCAGTGGTGTGAGTTCGTATACTCGTACGCGCTTGTTTCGATGCTGTACGGCTTTGTGTCGCAGCCCGCACATCTGCTTCGGTTTGGGCTTGGCTTCGTGACACTTTTATGTGTTGTCACACCGAAATGCGAGCAACACGCTGGGGGATACTCGCGCTGGCGTGTGGACCGAACAGCAGATGGCTATTTAGTATTTAGTGCAAACCAACCAGTTCGCGGCCAGTAGAAGGCAATCAGCAGGCTATTCACTTTTTCTTTGAACCAATTTGCTTTTGTGTCTATTTACTCTTTTTGTTGTGATTTTCTGAAATCAAAGTGTCACTTGTAAATTTTTCCCATGAATTTTCAATAGATTCTTATACTAATCTCCGTTTATTGATAGTATTTTCTTTGGTTATTCTTTATGCACCATAAAGCGGAAATATACGATCACAACTTATCTTTGAAATGTCGTCAGTGTTGTTGCTGTGGTAAGGTCCATACGCAACTATTAAGGCTTGTGTGAAATCTATAAAAAATGAGCTAATAAACAAGGAATCATAAAAATTGTGGAGCTTCAGGGTGGAACAAAAAATGATTTCACAGAAAGGGGAGAAAATCAGCGTTCATCGTTGGACTGCACGAAAACACAAATTTGCTTGATGTTAAGGCGACAATTATTGCGCTCATTCGATGGGCCGTTCAGAACAAGTGATGTCGGTGATTTAATATGAAAGTAAGTAGAGATGGGAAGAAGAAATATTGAGTGAAATCTACTAATATTATTATAATATGGAGTTGTGTGAAGGTAGAGCCGAGATTAGCTTGACCCAATAAAAGATTTTGTACGACTGCTATTCGGTAGGTACTGGGCTTGAAATCCACCGACAATATAAGGGATAGGAAGACTTTTTTTTTGCTAGCGGCGCCCCTCGGCAGGCAGTTGCGAACTACTGAGTACATTCTTCAAAGTTTTTCATACAAAATGTTATGCCATTCGAAGGCGATATTCAACCGTAAGCTCCTCCATTTCTTGAACAATGTCAAGATTCCTAACAGAAATTGGAAGACGACTGCGGCCATATAGCCAAGAAAGATGGTATGTGTCTTCTGAATAGACTTGTTCATAAAATACTTTTTGTATTGTAATACGGCGGTATAAAACCATGGAGTGGTCGTTTGTAGGACAATACAAAGTTGCATGCATCAAAATGCAGTGGTAGCACGGCCAAACACCTAAAAAGGTTAAGTGTGCCGTATTAAATATTTTTTCATTTTGTACGTCTCGTGAATGGAGACATGGAAGCACGATACCTAAACGAGGCCTAATTTTCAATGACTCTGCCGGATACATCTGGTTGAGTTTTAGCAAAAGCTCTGGGTTATACGGGCATTGAGGGCATCGTCCTATGACAAATTATTGGCATATACCTGAAGCTTTTAAAAGCTTCTGCAGAAATAGCTTAGTGTCAGGTAAAGCCATGAGGTTGTATTAATATTTACATTCACTGCTCAATCTCACAACTAGCCGTGGTGGCTTGGCATCGGTGGCTGAATACTAGACAAACGCTTCTCCGCATGGGTAGATCGATGAAGGTCCCTCAAGCATTTACATGGTAATGAAGGAAAGTAGTAAACTTTTATATGATAAAGGGAAGCCTCGGGACCAACTGGATTCTTTTTGAGGTTTGCATTGCCACTTAATACTTTTTGCCCTGAGACCATCTCAGAGAGAGACTAAGGAAAAATATTCAGGTAAGTTCGGTAACGCTAAAAAGTAGGTATTTGCTTTAGAATATAACAGTCAGCAAAAATATGGGAAAATAGTGACCAGAAAGTATTCTCAAAAGGTCACGCATCGATTCTTCTTTCATAGTAACTTTACTTTTTAGAATTATAAGGATAAGCTTCGAGTAACATCTTTGCGTTTACTTGAAAGAGACCATTTTTAGTTGCATTTCTATTTAAGAAATATGTTTTAAAATCTAGCAATCAGCAAAAAATATGGAAAAATAGTACGAAAAAATATGTTTTCCAAACATAATTTTTTTGTGCTTGATTGGCAGTACTTACACATCTTGAACTTACTCAAAAACTCAAGTTTGAAACGATATATAAAGGCTAAAATATTTTCAGAGCTTAATATTGGTCAGTATTTTACTTATATATGGACAAAACAGGTGAGTTTGAGGATTTTTTTTATATAATGGACTATGAATAAGTTCGCGCGGTTTTTTTTCGAAATTTGAAACTTTATTGACGTAAAATGGTTACAAATTTAATATTCAAAATATTGTCCATCGCTTACTACTACTTTTTACCATCTTTCTGGCAATTCACGGATTCCCTTTGTGAAAAATTCGGTCGGTTTTGCCGCAATCCACGAATCGATCCATTTTTTGACTTCATCGTAATTACGGAAGTGCTGGTCAGCCAGGCCATGTTGCATCGATCGGAAGAGATAGTAATCGGATGGCGCAAGGTCTGGACTATACGGCGGGTGGGGTAGGACATCCCATTTGAGCGTTTCTAAGTATGTTTTGACCACTTGTGCAACATGTGGCCGAGCATTGTCATGTTGCAAAATAACTTTGTCGTGTCTATCGGCGTATTGCGGCCGTTTTTCTCGCAGTGCTCGGCTCAAACGCATCAATTGTCGTCGGTAGACATCCCCCGTAATCGTTTCATTCGGTTTCAGTAGCTCATAATACACAACACCCAGCTGGTCCCACCAGATACACAGCATAACCTTCAGGCCATGAATATTCTGCGCCGACGTCGATGTTGAAGCATGGCCAGGGTATCCATAAGTTGCCCGACGTTTTGGATTGTCGTAATGGACCCACTTTTCATCGCCAGTCACAATTCGATGCAAAAAACCCTTTCTTTTGTGCCGTTGAAGCAGTTGTTCGCATGCCATAAAACGGCGTTCAACGTCTCTTGGCTTCAATTCATACGGCACCCAATGGCCTACCTTTCGGATCATTCCCATGGCTTTTAAACGTTTGGAAATGGTTGATTGATCAACTCCCAAAGTTTTTGCAACCTCTTCTTGCGTTTGAGCCGGATCTTGATCGAGCAATTCCTCCAATTCGGTATCCATGAACTTTGGCGGCGCACCCTCGCGTTCTTCGTCTTCCAAGCCAAAATCACCACTTTTAAAGCGTGCAAACCACTTCTGGCACGTTCGCTCAGATAGAGCATGCTCACCATAAACTTCCACCAAGATACGATGACTTTCGGCTGCTTTTTTCTTCATATTAAAATAATGAAGAAGAATTCCCCGCAAAAACACATTATTTGGCACGAAATTCGACATTTTCAAGTGTGGTAAAAATATTGTTGTTTACGCTTCAAATAAAAAACTTATACTGACGTTTGTGCCTTACGACAGTAGCTCTCCAATGAATGTTTGGAAATGTGGATCGATGGAATAATAATCAAGTTACGCCATCTGTTGTAAAACCGCACGAACTTATTCATAGTCCTATATTGAAAGTAGAGCAGCCCGGGAGTAATTTGGATAAAAAATTAACCAACAAGTTTTTGGTTGAATTTCATTTTGGTCCTCCTTAAAAGGAATAGAGATAAGTATTCGACGATATTTTTTTTTTTTCAAAGTAGAGAATTTCGTAATTTTGACTGAAATACCCATTTTAAAAGTCATAACTTTTATTGAAGTACGAGGAGAAAAATCGTTTACTAAACCTATGCCAAGAGGTTAGGTTTGGCAGCCGCAACGCACATAGAGACAGTGATGCCACTTAGATCCCGCTGTGGGTCCGTTTTGAGCTGTGCCAAGAGGTGTGGACAAAAATCTGTTTAAATGTGCAATTTGTTTATAATAATAGGCAATTACTTATAATTTGTGAAAAAAAATATAACTGATTATACTTTTAAATCAAACAAAGAACAAGTCCTTAGCACCAATAGAAACGATTTATTTAATCAACAAATCGCGAAAACCTCACAATTTTGATACCATGAATCTCCAAGAAAAAAAACCCAAAATCTTGACATAAATATCTCGTTTTTCGAAGTGGAGTTCGTAATAAAATTCGCCAAATCAAAAATAACATTTCAATAATATTTCATAGTTCTATTATAAATTTATAAATAAAAAATTTAAATAAAAATTCCAACATGAAATTAAATAGTTTTTAAATAATTTTACAATTTTTGTTTTAAGTGTTTTATGACAAAATTTTTTTGTTAAAAACCATTGCGTGTAGCGTAGTACCCATAACTTTCAAGGCAAACAAAGAAAGACGGAGAGACCTGAGAGAGACACAGAGAGAAAGAATATATATCTAAATAAATTCACAACATTTGCAGAATACAAATAGACAAAATTTACAAAAAAACGGAGAAGGGTCGACCGATGTAGGTAAACGCCGGACAGAAACCGTAGCAACAACGCGCACTACTCCGAGCTTTTATCACCCGCACAAACGCAGCAACGGCACAAATTACTGCAAGGCAATACCAATAAATCCGACGCCGGAATGGATAGCACTTTATGGTACGCAAAAGCACTAGCCAGGATACGGAAATAAGCGCCAAAAAATAGGCACCGGAAACAAAACGCCAAAAAATTGGGACCAAAAAACGCCCCAAACAGTAGGCACCAAGGAAATATGACGCCAAAAAGTAGGCATCAAAATATATTTCGTACAAGTTTGCACCAAACAAACAAGCGCCAAAAAGTAGGCAATGTTATTTCTCACTGGAAATTAGCAACCACAAGGAAAATCTCAGGAAAAATAGCCTAAAGTGTATCTAAGATATATATATGGTATAGCTCTCTCTCTTATTTTCCCCTACGTTATATCTTTTTTTTCTTTCGTGGACCGAAAATGCCCAAAACGTTGCATGACCTTGAAATTTTACTGGAGAATGTCCATCGACGTCTAAGAAATTTCATTTCGAAAGAAAATTTTTTTGTTTAAAAAAAATATTTGTTTCGAAAAAAAATTTTTGTTTGAAAACATGTTTTGTTTAAAAGAATTTTTTTTTTGGGAAAGAGTGTAAGAATTTTCAGTTTTTTGAAATGAATATCTTTAGTTATTTTTAAAAATTTTATAATTTGATTTATTTATTAGTTTCTATATTTTTGTGTAAGGAATTAACTGAAAAAGTTTTGAAAAAATTTGTTTAAATTAGAGGTTCTTAAAATCTTGAAAGTTTTGGTATAGAGTTTTCAAAGTTCTTATTATTTTTATAATTTTTTTGTTTTTAATTTTTTATGACAAAATTTTTGCTTTTTAAATTTTTTTGTTTTAAAAAGAATTTAAGTGTTATCAGAGTTATACAAAGTATAAAATTTGGTACGAAGTTCTTTTCAAATTCATATGTTCGGCTATTTTTTACCGTTTTTATAACTTTTATTTATTTTTTTTATGATAAAATATATTTAAATAAAATTTGTATCGTGGAGATGTATTCGATGTTAAGACTCTTGATATAAAGGTTTTTTTAAGTTTTGTACAATAATATTTTTATAATTTTTTTTGTTTTTAATCTTTTCCGAAAAAATTTTTCCTTTTTAAATTTTATTCTTGGAAAAAGGCTTACAAATTATGGAGTTTATGCAATGTTGTAAATTTTGGTAAAGAATTTTTTCAAGTGAATATCTTTGGTTTTGTTTAACTAAAAAAAAATTTTTTATTTCTTAGAATAAAATATATTATACAAAATTATCATTATGTTTTTCACAAATAACAAAAAAATATTTTTTCACAAACCATTTTAAACATGAAAAACTTAATTTTTTTCATTGAAAATTTTTGTGAAGAAAAGTAGTTTTTTTTGACATTTGTGAAAAACATCCACCGTCGGTATTTTCTTATTTTTTGCATTAATAGTTGAAGCTATGCTCAGAGATCTCTGAAAGAACCATAGTGTTATTCCCATAACTTTTCGAATTATTTGTAAAAACACACAGCAATTCAGTGAAAATCAGAGCAAAATGCTGCCCCAGCGAAGCACTAGCATCCGTCCTCATATCTTACGTCCATTTGCAAATCGATTAAAATGTCACTACGTCCATTAGTAAACAGACGCACGCTGAACTTTTCGCAGAATACCCAATGAAATAAACAAAAAACAGAAATGAACATTTTTCCAACTGGGTATCCAATATCCATTTAATAAAAGCCTGAACTGCAGTAGACTTTTATTGGGCAGTTATTCATAGGAAATCACTTCTAGCGATAAAGTGCTCTTATTCACAGCCGAGCACAATATCACTTTGAGCGAACAGCAGAAAGTAATTGCCACACATAAGTGAAAACATATTTGCACATACATACACACGCCACGGCACACGAAGCAATGCGTAAACTGAGCTGGGACAATGTTGATGCGAAAGCTTTTAAGGAAGCGTATTTGAAATTTGGCTTATTGGTGAAAACTTGCAAATGCTCCATATACCCCGAATTGGCTGTGGCGAATTGTGAATTTGTGGCGTGTGCGTTAAATACACTAAAGTACACTAATAAAAAAGTCGTACACTGCGGTGGTCCATTGACCGCCAACAGCGATACAGAGCGATTGAACTGTGTTTGTTTTGTCCGATGCCACCAGCACGTACTTGGTTTTACATGGGTGTTTATGACTTGACAACCTTTTTCACTCTCTTTGTTGTTCTTTTTTTAATTTATGTTTTGTTTTTGTTTTGCTTTTCATTTTCCTTATGAAAATAGCGTTTTCAATTAACGGTTTTAATATGGAATTATTTTTACAGCTCATCAACAACACAGCGCGACAGCTAATTGACCGCAAGCACATCCAGCCCTCACGCATACAAATATACCAAAAGTGTGGATAGCAGGCATATACTATGAGCACAAATGCGTTTGTGTGTGTGTGCCAGCTTTGACTTTTATGTAGTAGTAAACTTTGCAGATTATGCAACAGCACAACACGTAGAGCCACACCGTCACAGCCCAGCTATCGAGGGCAGCATATGAGCAGGCGCCTAGCTGCGGTACGCATGTTCGCGCGTGTATTGCGGCTCGTGAGTCAACTGCTGGCCGCTGGGACCACACACAGCGTAACTGGAACATTAAACTGATTATGTGTAATGTTGCAGCGTTTTTGCTTTTGTTTTATATTCTTGTT
The DNA here is from genome assembly GCF_028408465.1 of Anastrepha ludens. NCBI lineage: Eukaryota > Metazoa > Arthropoda > Insecta > Diptera > Tephritidae > Anastrepha > Anastrepha ludens. The sequence continues at coordinate 90,062,710 of NC_071500.1, forward strand.
TTTTTTTCCTTTTTTTGTGGTTTTTTTCATTCCAAACGCTGAGTGCTAATGATTGCGTGGCGTGTAAGATAATATTTGCCTGTTTGTGTATTGCGTGCTAAGTACACTTTTCTATGCAGTTGGCATGCAATTAGCTGATTGTGGCCGTAGGTGTGCAGTTTAGCTAAATGCGACTTGCAGATTAAATGAGCTCAAAGTACTTGTCGTTAATTTGGATTTGTTCCTGGTTCATATTTAATGCCATCAAAAATGATCTGACCTTGTAAAAATGATCTTACGAAGCGGTGGCGGGTCGCGTATAAAAGTATGTCGAATTACAGTTATTATTTGTATGTCTATACAAAAGTAAAAGATAGTGGGTGTAGAAAGCCGAATAAGCGGGCAGAGCTTTTAACCACCATTGGAATCATTTAGAACCCGATTTGCCTGTCTTGCTTGGAGGAGGCGGATGGCACTGAGCACTTTCTCTGAGAGTTTCCCGCATTTGCTAGAGCGAGGCTGGGAGTTTTGGGTTCGGATTTTATGAGAATGAGTAATATTCGTTGCCTAAAACTGGAAAATATTTACAGATTTGCCAAAGAATCTGAAAAATTCTCACAGAACTAACTACCTTTGTCTCTGTCTCTATTCTTTCCTACCTCTTTCACTGATACTTTTCTCCTTTCCTCCCTGACTATCTACCCTCTTTCCGGAGCTTTAAATGCAGTGGGCTATTTATCTTTAGTGTTTTACGAACCATCAAATCTCTAAGTGCTCCTTGGCTCGACCTATTCAAATTTCATTTCATTTTCAAGCAGAGCGCAAAGTTCAAGTTTAATAATCCATCTTTGGACCTTTAGCTCATCTTGCGTTAATAGTAAGAGAGTTATCGAGGGCAACATGAATGGTTAGATTATCTCGCACTGTGCAAAGTAATGATAATTTTCGGGAAAATTTAACAAAAAATGCGTACTGCAATATTTTGAGCTCTATTAATTCCCATCAGACAGAAAATTCTATAGGAAAAATGTTTCAACTACCTGTCGACTGAGCTGCGATCTGCCCTAGATATCTGATCAGAAAACGCAGAGAACTGCATCCAGGTTTGGGCATTTTGCACTGCCACTAAGTTGCACTATCAATTATTTTTTAGTGGTAGTTAAAACATAAATTTCATAATCACTATGTGTTGAAGTTTTTAACGTTTTAACCATTCGCTTATTTCATTAATGTTCAACCCTGACTGCATTTAGCAGACGGCTTAGGTATTTTGCTCTCCCTTCGAGTTATCAGTGTGTATTTTATAATTTTACTTCAATTGGGTAAGACCGCCTCACCCACATCTCTGGTTAAAAACTTTTAAGGTATCTTAGTAAGAAATCTATTGTGTTGTATAAATCTACGATTAAACAAAAATGCATTAAGATTTCTTAAGTAACAGAAATATATTTTTGATATAGAAATGATTCAAAAAAAAAAAAAAAAAAAAATATATATTTCCTGGTCTTTTAGTTTAATTACAACGTTGTTATTCAGCTAAATACATCAGCTGGGGGCTGGTTATATCAGCAAGTACTCTCCCTTCTTATCCTCATACTTATCAGCATAAAACGCCATTCGAGATGATCCAATCTATCAATTCTTAGTTATCTTTATAAAGTAGCCCCAATCCAGGGAATAGGTACGTAACGTAGAGGAAAAGGAGAGAGAGAGCTATATCTTATAATATCTTAGATACAATTTAGGCTATTTTTCCAGAGGTTCTTTGTTAATTTTTAGTGAGAAATAACACTGCCTACTCTTTGGTGCTTGTTTGTTAGTGCAAATTGTAGGAAATATGTTATTGGTGCCTACTTTTTGACGTTAAATTTCTTTCGTGCCTACTGTTTGGGGCGTTTTTGGTACCAATTTTTTTGGCGCTTATTTCCGTTTCATGGCTAGTGCATTCGCGTACTATAAAGTGTTATCCATTCCGGCGTCGGATTTATTGGTATTGCCTTGCAGTAATTTGTGCCGTTACTGCGGTCCTGGAATCGCTGCATTTGTGCGGGTGATAAACGCTTGGAGTAGTGCGCGTTGTTGCTACGGTTTCTGTCCGGCGTTTACCTACATCGGTCGACCTTTCTGCGTGTCTTGTAAATTTTGCCTATTTGTATTCTCTGCAAATGTTGTGAATTTATTTAGATATTTATTCTCTCTCTCTCTCTCTCTCTCTCTCTCTCTCTCATTATCTCTCGAGTCTCTCCCTCTTTTCTTGTTAGCCTTGTCACTTCTGTTATGTGTACTATGCTACACGCACTTTTTTTGTTTAACAGGAAATCATTGTACTTCTCAATTACATACTTAGTCCAAGGTAATACTTTTTTTCGTGATTAAAACCGTGGCATAGGAGCCAACATACTCAATCAAAAGTTTTGGCAACATTTTGTAAAACCTCTTCATGCCGAGAAAGTCCAAAAGTAAGTAAGTGCACTACCTCAACTGAAAAATGAATATGATTTGCTTTCATTCAAGCGCTAGGTATTTAAGCTAAGACTGCCAAGACTCCGTGCTTGATTGCTTGCCCAAGGAGTTGAGCTTTATTTTTCGGGTATGTGCGTAAATGCTCGAATTTCTATAGAATTTGAGAGGTTTTTATTATTAATTATTATTGAAATTTTAAAAAGGAAAAGACATTTTTAAATTTTTTTCTTATTTATTTACCGAATTTCAAGAAGTGCGAATAAACGAGCTTACCAAAAAAGAAATACATTATTATCTATAATTTCTATATTTGCAGTCAAGGGTTTACAGAGAATGACCTGTTAATGGTTCAGTTAGTCAATTTTTATCTCGAAATGCAAAAAAAAGAATGACCTACTACAAAACTGTATCACAGCTAGCACCGAGTACCAAAGCAAGTTTGTTGCTTAAGTCTTTTGTCGCCAACTAAATTGTAAGTTGTGCCGTCGCAACGCGTCGCTGTCGTTACAATTGCGGCACTACAAAGACCGACACGTTGTCGTGAAACGAGTGTAATTGTGGACACTAAAAGGCTACAACCACAACAACAAAAACCAGATATTATGAAATGAAGAGCACGAAAGTGAGGTGAACACCACGGCTAAGCAAGGGAAAACAAACGGAGACGGGCAATGAAACAAAGGCGTCAAGCGACAAGTAGGTGCTAGAAAAGCAGTAAAAATCTGTGTCTTCACAGCGAGCGGCAGCACACTTTGAAGTCCTTTTTGCTAAGGCTTTTTTTCATTCTACTAGGTGCCATGGTGTAAATTAAGGTGAACAATGCGCATTCAAAAGGGACACCAAGTGATGGGACCACATGGACTCATAAAACTTAATATGTAAGGATGTATGTAATGCAAGTTATTTAAACAAGACATGAAAAATTAGCATAGAAATTGTCGCGTGAGAACATAAAATATCAAAGGCGGGAGGTAATTTAGGCAAAGCGCTGCGGCGGATAAAACAGCGAGTAAAGTGAGAAGTATAGTGCTGGAAGTGCGAAGCGTGAAGGGGTAGAAAAGGCTTTGCGGCAGTTCAGTTAAAAATGCTCAATGCATAGTGTCCAATTTGTATCGGCAAGCGACGAGTTCAATACAATACAACAAAATATAGCAGCGGCATGGCGCTTTAGCTGACTATTTTTTGCTTTATGGGGCTGCACAGGGATTGATGACTGTTTGCGTTGAAAAGTCACTGCACCAGGCTTTTTTTTTGGTAATTCATTTTCATTGCACATACATGCTTGCCTCTTGCCTCGTTGAAAGGCATCTAATTGACTTGCAGCATTGAGCGCAGCCCATCGCAGGCCACAAACCAATTAAAAATGTAACACGCATGTTTACAGGCGGAAAATGCCATCAGTTTGGTAAGGTGACATGCCATTTGCTGAAGTATTAATGCTACTTTGTTCTATCCTTTTTTTGTTGAATGCCACCAAAATTTGTGCGGTGACTATTTTTATATTTCTTTCTATTATTTTCGGTTGACAACTTTGAATGCCAATTAGTATTGTTTTCCGAACAGTTCAAATACTCCAAGCAATTAAGTGCTTGCTACTTATGCAAATGTGGCATGTTGCATGTTCACATTAATAAGCAATTAAATTAAAAGCAGGCGCCAGACGGGCGGCAACGGACAACTAAATCAAGCAAATTCAAATTAGAGAATACAAATATAAGTACGAACTTAGCAAATACATTCATAAAGGAAAGACAACAGAAAGCATTTGATAGTTTTTGGTGGCAAATAGAAGTATGAACGAAAATAATGAGCAGTGTGTGAAAGAATACACACCCAGCTGGAAATCTTGTTCACTTTAGAAGCGAAATTAATGAAAAAGACTTATTGATCATTCCTCCGCCAAAGAATGGCCACTTCAGCAGCAGACCCAAAAAAGTCTCCAAAGCTGCATAACCACTTTCGGGTGCTAGAGATCATTGCTTGGAATGATTGTAAGTGGATAGTACGAGTGTTATTTCTCTTAGAATATCTAAAAAAGTAACGAAATCCTGTTCTTGGTGTAAATATTTTTTTAGTAATCAAGAAAATTGAAAAAAAAACAGCGGACTTCAATGAAAAAAACTCATGATTTAAGGTATAAAATTGGGTAAAAAAGTATTATTTTAGTCAAGCGATTCTAACACAATATGGAGTTGTTGCGTAGTTTCAATATAGAGAGATAGATTTGATTTGAGGTTAGCACTTCGACCTCATGATATTTTGTTCCCTCTGCTTATCACAGTATCTCATCCAAAACCAGTTCCCTTATTAAGCTTCAGATAGAGCTGGATTGGGCTGAGCGTATGTGCCTTTCTTCTAGGATCTTGGATTGCCCGTGAGCATCATGTTACCCTTAGAGAGGATTTTAAGTTTTCTAAACCTCTTTTAGATACACCCCCTCAATAAGGATTTCGCTTTGCGTAGCCCCATAGCTTGGTGCCAGCAAATCTCCCTTATCCTTACCTCTACACACCTAAGCTCTCCTTGATGGTGTATTGTCGCGTAGTCAAAAAGGACGTCAATTAAAAAGTATAATTAAACTATTTAAAATAAATAATCAAATAATTCAACAGGCGATCTTTTGAACATGAAAAATTTCTTTCAACAAATTTAGAGATTTTATTGAGCCTATAAGGGCTTTAATAACAAGAGCGTTTCGGGCGCAAAAGGATGTTGGGACACTAGCATAGAAAAACTACGAACTTCAAAAAAAAACTACGAACTCAAAAGAAAATCCTCTCAAGAATCACGGAAGAGTCAACAGCTACACGGTTCAAATTGAAAGTGAAAGGCAAAGGTGTGATTACTCTTCTGTCCTGCAATGAATTTAACCTAATCAATAAGCATCGCGCTTCATAGATAGGGCCAGGATCCGAGAAGCGTAAATTACGCAAGTATCTTCCTATTAGAAACCAAGTTATTGGAGAACTTACGGACAAGCAGGAAGTCTTTAAAGCTACGAAATTTGATGCGCTGTTCAAGTTTTAAAAAAATTCATTGAATTTGACCTGAAAATTTTTCGTTAGTAAGAAAAAGTCCGTACTGAGTTGCAATTGTAGTATTTACCAGGTATATACCTATGAAGTGAGACTTTCAGCTGTTAGTCCATACATGTCGCTAGGAGTATTTTTAAACCTTCCTTTTCTTCCTTTTTTCGTCTGTCATCTGCCAACAATATTCAGTTTATTGTTTGTTACGTTTCATACAACAATGCATTTGATCGTATGGTCCGCCCGGCCACAAGTCAAAAACAATGGCCAAACCAAATCGCTTCGGTCGCAGGGCAATGCTGTGTGTTTTCTGGGATCAGCGTGGCATGATTTGAGACGAGCTATTAAAACCAGGTGAAACAGTTGACGGTGCATGCTACCAACGACAATTGGCCGATGTGAACAGCGCTATGCACCGAAAACGCCCAGAATATGCCGATCGGCGTCACAAAATACCTTTTCTTGATGACAATGCACCGCCACATTGAACAAGAGCGACCCGGGAATTGATGGAGACATACGATTGCGAACCGCTGATGCATGCGGTTTACTCAGCAGACTTGGTGCCTTCCGATTATCATTTGTTTGCATCGATGGAATACGCACTTTCCGAGCAGCGCTTCAACTCTCACGAATTAGCCAAAAAATAGCTCGAGGATTGGTTTGCGGCCAAAGACGGCCAATTTTTTTGGCGCGGCATCCACAAATTGCCTGAGAGATGGGAAAAATGTGTCGCTGCGGACGGCTATTATTTGAAGATTAAATTTGTAACCATTTTTGTTAATAAACGTTTCAAGTGGAAAAAATTCTCATTTCATAGGTATACACCTGGTAGGTTAGGTTAGGTTATGTTAGCTAGGTTGCTTCTTTAAGAGGTTATATATGTACCTTGTGTTGGACTAAAAAATCGAAACATTTTTTATGGCATATTCTAAAAGTACTACATTATCTTAAAAATATAAATTCAAAAAATCATAAAGATCGGATCACTAGAACGAAAGTTATAGACCATAAATGAAGTGCACAAAAACTTTAGAGGCGATTATCTCGAAGTCGTGTTTTTTGAAAGCTACCGTCGCGGTGATCATTATTTATCAAAAACTATTTGACCGATTTGCATAAACTTTTTTTTTTTAATCATTCGAAGTTACAACCTTGTGAATCTGAATGGTTCACTTTATATAAATATTTGCATAGTTCGCTCGAATTAATTTTTTTTTTAATATTTCAACCCCTAAAAAATATTTTTTTTTGGTGCAAAGCGGTTTTTATATCGAGAAAAAGTCTTTTTTGGCTAAATGAACTGTTCAGATTTACCTACTAAAAAACATTTTTCTACAATAATCATTTAATTTTTTTGACTTCAGTTGAGCTGCTCATGCGCTAGCCTCTTCTCCCTTCTCCCTCTTCTACAAAACGGCGTTTCGGGGGAGGGGCGATATCAACAATAAATAATAACATTTTTGGCGTGATAACGTCTTATAATTCGATTTAACCGGCTGCACGCACGAAAAAATGTGTCGTTACCTTGCTCATTAGTGTTACCTTGCTCATTGCCGTTACCTTGCTCATTGCCGTTACCTTGAATGAACTGCAAGCGAAAGCGCGGAACGAACGACAAAGCAAACAAAGCAAACGAACGGCAACGTTCGACATCTTGCTCTCTCCTACTTAAGTGAGCGTATATGTGTATGTATATGCGCATATGTACATATATAAATTCACGTATTTGTATTTGCCTATGCCTTCTTATTGATTATTATTAATTTGATTTACTTGAAGAATTTAAAATAAAACCAAGTTTGTTAATAATACCTGTTGTTTTATTGTTATTAATATATTATTTTTTGACGTGATAACGTCTTATAATTCTATGTAGCCGTCTGCACGCACCAAAAAATACGTCGTTATCTTGCTCATGCGTCGTTACCTTGCTTGAACAGCATGTTATGTTATGTTATGTTATGTTATGTTATGTTATGTTATGTTATGTTATGTTATGTTATGTTATGTTATGTTATGTCATGTTATGTTATGTTATGTTATGTTATGTTATGTTATGTTATGTTATGTTATGTTATGTTATGTTATGTTATGTTATGTTATGTTATGTTATGTTATGTTATGTTATGTTATGTTATGTTATGTTATGTTATGTTATGTTATGTTATGTTATGTTATGTTATGTTATGTTATGTTATGTTATGTTATGTTATGTTATGTTATGTTATGTTATGTTATGTTATGTTATGTTATGTTATGTTATGTTATGTTATGTTATGTTATGTTATGTTATGTTATGTTATGTTATGTTAAAGTATATTATGTTATGTTAATGTTAACTCATTCTCTATATCCATACAAAATATCTATCAAACAAATAAAATTAAAATTTTGTTTTGAAAAATGCAACAATTCAATCAGTATTTTCTTATGACGTTATCACGTTAAACTATCGTCAGTAAACCGACTTTACAGACAACCTCTTTTTTTTTAAGATAAAAACACCAAAATGTATTCCTCGAGAGTTACCCTTCAGTATGATATATGTCTCATTTGAATAAAAGTTCTAAAACATATTTAAAAAAAAAATTATGACAATCGTCCATTTTTTCGGTATTGCACAAGGTATATAACCCCTTAAGACAAGACACTCGTAACCTGTTATAACACCTTCTCACAAGTAATGTAGTTCATCTGTTGAGTCCAAGTAAACATTTTGCCTTTTAAGATTCAGTTTTGAGCAGAGCGTTTTCGAGATCCTGCAGTTAGTAGTCAGGCACCATCTTCTGCTGGTTTCTGCGATTACGCTCTAGTTAATCGCAGTGCATAGGTCGATCAAAGGCATGCTTATGTCCTCTGTCACTCGCTGAATGGGAAGCTATACACCTTTCCTTGCACACTTACCCACTCTTTAATTTCCCGCCACTGCAGAGTGGCCCGAGACCCATCAAAGTGTGGGGTTGTGTTGTTGAATAACGGAGAGCGACCTACTTCATGCTTTAACACATCTTGAATTGATGCGCATTGAGGTCAGTGCGTTGATCGCTGCTTGGCTATTAACGAAAATCGCAAGACTTCTTGGAGGTAAGTCCATCTGTCTTATCGTTTTCGCTGTTTGGTCTATAGCAAGAGTCAAAATTTCTGTTAGTCTATAGCGTAGATCTCAGTTTGTAAGATGCTACATCAGTCCAGGAGTCCAAAGCAGCAGTTTAAGGATAATTGTTCTCAGTACACTTCCGATCCAGAGCCATTGTCTATCTTTGAGCCATCAGTATGAATATGATGACCACTATCACTCTGGTCTACCAATCCTGCCTGTTGGGTATTCGTATTTTACTGTTTCTGGTAGTATTTATTGAAGTATTTCCTAAGTCTATAGCGCCTGAGTTCCAGCAGGGTTAGTGCGCGTCTTACTGGTACGTATGAGTATGCACGTATTTTTTTCGACTCCCCCCTAAATGCTTGTCTTGCATTTTAAGTGCCACAAATATTGCGTAAACGCGCTTTTCTGCCGCCTATTGCAACTGAGGACTCCCGCCCGCCTCTACTGCGCGTTTGCATTTCATTTTGGACAGTTCCTTGACCTCTTCGAAAATGTCGCGCTCCACACGCTGCCACTTACAAGTAAGTGTGTGTGTGTGTGTCCTAAGCCATGTACATATACTTCATTTTACTTTGATTGACTGTTAACGAATTTTTTAATTTATTTTGTGTTTCAGTTCAGTACTTTTCTCCTCTCCTCCTCAATTTGGCATAAAGCATATGCAGGAAGCGACGCCACATGGCTGCCACACGTTGCGTATGCATTTGTAAGTGCTTACATTTATGCACACATTTACATACAAAGGTCTAATATATACGAAGAATAGTAGCTGCCAAGCAACTGTTACACTCATTCACTTATCCACTCAACTAACGCAATAGCAACGCCTCAAATTCCAAAGCGTTCAACACTTCATGTACGTGCAACGTGTTAGCGCTGCATGAATGAAAGGGTTGTACCTTCATAGGTGTGTCTGTGTGTATGTATGCAGTCAAAGCATGAATGAAGACAAAATTGTTGGTATATTCGGTGGAATTATTCAAGTGCATTTACATTGCGTTGATGAGGCAGTGATGTCTTGTTGCTGCAGTTACGTCCCATGCCACCATTACATGCACTTGTTGCACATAGCGCCGCCTCCACCTCAACTGTCAACAAAAGTGTGGACATGTCATTGATTTTATTAACACATTGGCAGCAAACAAATATACGCATGTGTATGTGTGTGTGTGTGAGTGCGCAAGTGTTGCTGCGTCTGCCTTTGCTTAGCTTTTTTCCCTACTTTTTCGTATCATTTTTCATATTTTTTCATATATCTTTTAATTTTATTGTTATTACATTTAAATTATATTAATTGCTAGCTGCATGGCATTGCAATGCATTTGCTGGATTTGATGTACGCATCCGGTGTTGTAACAGTGAAAGAATTTACAAATTTACATAACTCAAAATTAAAGGAAATTTATACAAGCACTTGTGCTCCCACACACACTCACACACATATGTACTTATACATCTGTAATTGAATTTTTATAGTTGTTGTAAATTTTTAAAAGCTCACACAAATTTTGCACATTTTGGGTCAGTGTTTCCTGCCCGTATTTTAGGCTTCTCAATAAAAATGCAAATTTCAGTAATTTTACTTGGAAATAAATTTGGTTTTGAAAATGTTGCTTGTGACGGAAATTTAAGTTACTAAAACATTTCACAAAGTTTTAAGTGCAAACCTACGAAATGGTACGCAAACTAAGGTTCTAAAAGAGTAAAAGAATGTTATGTAAAAACTGGAGTCTCCAACCAAAACTAACCAATTGGTGCTACACAGCCATTGTAAGGCCAATCCTAGCATATGCGGCACTAGTCTGGTGGCTTGCAACAGAAAAAACAACAAACTAAGTTGAACTAAGTTGAGATGGAGCGGGAAACAGATTGGAGTCTTCAGTGACAGTCAGGCTGCATTGAAGGTACTGGAGAACGCGAAGCAAACCTCAAAGACTGATCAAGAATGTAAGAAGAAGCTTAATTCTGTCGCAAGACAAAACACGCTTGTACTTATTTGGGTTCCGGGACACTCCGGTGTTCAAGGAAACGAAATTGCCGACGAATTGGCCCTTGCTAGAGCGCGACTACGAGTATTGGGTTCCGATGTCATGAGAATGAGTAATATTCGTTCTCTAAAACTAAAGGATATTTACAGATTTGCCAAATTACCTGGAAAATTCTCACAGGACTAACTATCTCTATCTCTGTCTCTATTCTTTCCTATCTCTTTCTCTGATACTTTTCTCCTTCCTTCCTTGACTATCTACCCTCTTTCCGGAGTTTTAAATACAATGGGATCTTTAGCCTGAGTGTTTTAGGAGCCACCAAATCTCCTGGTGCTCCTTGGCTCGACCTTTTCAAATTCAAATTCAAGCTGAACAGGATACAAAGAACAGCGTGTATCTTAACTACAGGAGTGCTTAGCACCAGTCCTACTGAAGCGCTCAATGTACTAACTGATCTGCTACCATTAGATTTAAAACAATTTGCAATCTGCAACAATCCGCCGTGAGACTCAGAGACAACAAGGACGTACGGTCACAGTAAGATGCTCCCTGCTCAAAAACAGTTCAGACTACACTATCCCCGTCCTTAACTTCAAGAAAGGCTTCACGGTACGTTTTCCACCGAGAGCCCAATGGAACAAAGGGAAGCTGATTGGAAGATATGATATCGAAATCTATACCGATGGTTCTAAGATGAACTGTGGTGTGGGAGCTGGCTTCCATTCTATCTCAGTTAAATCGTATTCCTGACCCTGCCAGCGTGTTCCAGGCAGAACTGTTAGCGATCAGAGAAGCATGAAAATCACTAAAACTCTACAAGGAAGTTGGTGCAAGAGTAGCTATCTTCTCAGACAGTCAAACAGCTATAAAGGCCTTGGACTCCAATTCCATTTCATCCGAAAGAGTGTAGAGAGGAGCTGGAAACGCTTAGTTATTGACTTGAAATCACTTTGATATGGGTTGCCCTTCACACGAACATACGAGGTAATGAGATAGCGGATGAGCTAGCAAGAAAAGGTTCAGCACTAGACTTAGCAGAGGCGGTGGCAGTCTCCACCCCACTCAACACAAACAAAGCATCCATTGCTTTACACTATCATGCTTTAGCCGAAAGGAGGTGGAAGCAACTAACTACATGTATTACAACAAAAAACACATGGCGGTCGTACAAAATCCAAAGGACGAATGACTTGTTAGGATGCCCTCGACCGAACACTTCACGCACCACCGTAACCCTTATAGGCCACTGGAACGTAGGGGATCATGCAGCTAGACTCAACCTACCCTTCAATCTCATCTGAAGAAGCTGTCAAGCGGTAGGAGCGAAGGAAAGTCTTTTCCACTACTTATACGACTCCGCTCCTTTGGTAACCCTTTACTGTAGCAAATGAATAAGATCTCAGGCATCGAGGTAAAGAATTTGCTGCTATACTTGGACCTCACTAAATGGATCTGACTTAGAACAAAAAAAAAAAAAAAAACCATTATCATTATACGAGGACGGTGGTAGTAAAACGGTGCTGATCACTAATTAGGATTATTTCAGGGGAAATACTCAACTACTTCAACAACAACAACAAGGTTGTTTTAGTCGTATTTGACACTGATTTATCCTTCAATAAATTTACTCTATCGAAATGGTACTCTGATCAGGGCTTTATTTGGCGTAATACCTTTACCTGCTACCTTTAAGCTACTTTTTACTACTCTTGTTCATTATATTCTAGAATATGCAGCTACAGTTGTGGACCATATGGCTAACTGTTGACAGGTAGAATTGAGCGTGTTCAAAAAGTGTTTCTCAAGGATTTGAAGATCCTATTCCATCCTATGCCTCAGGGCTAGTGCGTATAACTCTAGAGAAATGAAGAAGAGTTCTATTTTTATCATTTACTTATAATAAAATTACAGTCTCCATTTATTGTTTAATTTTATTTGAGAGAATAAGCTTTAAAGTTTTACAAAGAAGTCTTCGAAATATTTACCCATTGTATGGAAAAATTTTCAAAACTAAATTTGCAAGCGATGTTCCGGTTCCCGAGCATTTCTGAAAAAATTAAAAATTGGCGCGTACCCTTCTGGTATGTGGAGTTGCCTGTCTGCCATCGGTGACGTCCCCAGGTAGCGGATAGGGGAACGCTCGGCAGGTATGCAGGGATGGTGGGGAATAAACTACCACTCGCGAACCAAAACAGGTAACACCTACGTGGAGTTGTAGGTAGTTTTTTTTAACTATCACCAAGCTAGGATAGACGGGCTAGCAACCTACTTATTCGAATCTTAATTGCTAACCAATCGTCAAATTCACAGCCTTGGAAAAATAATCGAAATACCTCTTTGACAACTTTTTACGTCATATGCTCCACAAGGAGTTTTTTCTTTTAACTGTATGTATATAAGTGTATATACGAGTACTTCTGTTAGACGTTTGGCCTAGCTCCTCCTATTTGTGGCGTACGTTTTGATGTTGCTCCACCAATAGAGGAACCTACAGTTTCAATCCGACTCCGAACGCCAGATATTTTTTTATGAGGAGCTTTTTAATGCAGAAATGCACTCGGAGGTTTGCCATTGCCTGCAAAAGGGGCGACCGCTATAAAAAAACTTTTTACCTACCACTTGGGTGTTTCATGCAAGGAGACGTCAACCTATGCAAGGAGTTTGATTCCATTCGGCTGCAGCGGAATTTAATACACAGACCTTTTTTTCAGAAATAATTTAACTTTAAATGTGGTTGTTAATTTATATACCTTTTATTTTATATTTGATCTATACAGGTACATTTTACTATCCTCTACATTTTAATGAATAAAATAAAAACATAAGTAAATGTAAATTAAAATAAAGAAAAGTTTGGATTTTCTATTCAGTTATAATTTTTCTGCATTTTGCCGCTTTTTGGTTAAAGGGAATTATTTCTTCGAGACATAGTTAAGTTACGAAGCTTAAAAGCAACCCTATCAATGAAGAATTGCGCTAAAAGTATGGCCTGTATCAAATCTCTCATCTAAGCTTTTTGGTGGACAACACGAAAAAGGCTCTAATTTAATGCGAACTGAAAAATTTAAGAATACATAATAGAGTGTGGACAGCAAACGAGAATGTAAAAAGCAATAAAATTACATGGGCTTATGATTCGCCTATTGAGAAATTTAGAAAATTCTGCTGCGTTAATATCCAGCATAGTGCAAGGTGGCACAAAATTAATCACCCTATCGAAAGATTCATACTTTTTTCTAATGACGGAGGACGTCAGTCATATTGGACATATGAGAACTAGACAGCTGCAGTATCCAAAGAGCCAAGTAATGGAAAGCGTAATATCATTTTTATTTAACACATTTTTGTATTTAATAAATTTTTTGTTTAGGAATGTTTTTTTATTTAATAAATATATATATTTTTTTTTCATTTAATAAATTATTTTTTAGCAATTTTTCTCCATATTTTTATTTTATTTAATAAATTTTATTTTGTAAGTTTTTTCTTCATGTTTTTTTGTAGTAAAAAATCACTCAGAAACCAAATTGGATGATTAATTTTGCGCCACATGAAATATTTTATTCAAAACAAAGCATTGAAAAATCTTTTCCGAAACTTCTATTTCAAAATTGTTAAACTTCAGCATTGGGTTTTCATTTCCTGTGAGCCCGCAGAATAAAGTTCTCCTAGAATTGCCGGAAAAGCTCATGATGGCGCCACCTGAAGTTATAAAGAGAGTAAAAATTTCTGTTAGTAGAACATCAAAGGGAAAATCAGAAATATGAGGAGGAGCTCAGCTAAAATCCAACAATCAATGAATGCGCGAATAAAGTAAGAACCATTCATATTTATATAATTTTATAATTGAGTTAGTTTAAATGGCTGCCTTAGCTTAGGGCACACTTGAACAAATATTCAAAAATTCGTCCGTTGTGATGCCATACAGGGGAGAGGAGAAAGGAGAAGGGGAGGAAGGAGGAGCCTTGGGATTAAAATTAGAGTTATACAAATAGATATGCTTGAACGAAAGAATAAAATCAAATTCAAATTTTGGTCGAGCTTTATACAAAAAGGTAATATGGTAGAATGCATTGCCTCGAAAAATTAGTGATGAGAAAAAGATTTTATCTAATCTATCTTGTAAGACATAGGAAATCAAGCACTATTAAATATTATTTTCAAGTTAATCCCACGACCGTCTTTACGAAGATGCCAGAAAAACGAGGATTTTTATCCGGTTAAGGACTAACACTCCAGCAGCATTCCCTGTAAATAAAAAGGGGTATGCTTATCCTGCTACAACAACAATAAAAACATTAGTTTTGAAAAAGTAAACAACATTTTTGCGTAAAATCGATTCAATCTATTTTGAGAATCACATTCAATGCCTTAAAATCTCTCCCAATAATTTTTTCTAACTGACACAAAAATAGTTCTAAATAATAAATGCTTTTAGAATTCCATATTTTAGTATATTATATTATTTGTGTTAAATTTTTTAACCGATGTAACCACCTAATTTAGCTGCATAAAGCTGCTAACTGAAACTTTAGGGTACCAATATGCACCTTTACCTGCCTATTAAAAATCTTTTTACTGTCCACATATTTATATTTAGAACCTGCTTTTCATCACAAAAACTCACTTATTTACTTATTAAAACTCCCCATAGAGGAAATACAAAAAATGTGTTTGTTGCTCCCAAGTGGCGTCATAAATTAAACGAAATCGAATCTGAGCAGAAATTCCCCACAAAATAGTAACCAAAGGAAAAAATTGGGAAATAAAAAGCACATAAAATTATAAAATGAAAAACAAAAAACAGAAACAGAAAAAAATGTACAGAAAATACAAGAAAAATTGATTGCTGATATGATTTCAGACATTAATAAAGCGAAACGACAATTGATATAGGACAACAAGCGGCACTAGAAGCAGCGGGCAGATAGGAGTGCATGGAGTGTGTAAGAAGATTTTTCAGGCAAAATAAAATTAGATAAACTATAAGTATATAATGACGAGTGCAATAATAAAATGTAAGCAACTTACACAAACATATAAATGGCACCACTGCAGGAGCAGCGAGCAATGCAGAGAGGCAGTTGGTATGAAGTAAATGATGCCAGGTTGCTTTCTGAGATTCCATATACGAAGGTAGACAGAAAAGGAATTGATCTCGTGAAGAAAGTGAAATATTTTGATAAAACTGAAATTCAATGCTTGCACAAGTTTAGGGAGCTTAAACGTATAACAACTGAGTTGGCTCAGCTGTACTACTTTTACAATTGAAGCCTCGATGAGACTATACTTGGCTTCTGCACCCTCTCGTGCATAACCAAAGCAAGAATATCACGATATTCTTCTTGCAGTTTATATGAATAACTGGCGTCATCTCGCAAAAGGAATGGAGTATAGATGATGAAATTATTGGAGAGTCTTACGCGCGATTCCATCTCAAGTGATCCACGTTTTTTGGACCTACATATAAATTTTTCTGAAAATTGGTTATTTATTGGCTTGAGTATAGTAAAATGTAAGTGAACAAATTTAATAGTTTTGGGATTTACTTAAGTTGAAAAATTTTCATATGCAGTTTTTGGAAGTAAGATACCTTAACTTCTTTTCAACATTTTTAGAAATTTTGAAAAGTTTAATATTTTGAAAATGTTCATATCGAGTTTTTTAAAGGTTTAGATCCCTTCGCCATTTTTAGAAATTTAAAAAATTTTGAAAAATGGAAAATTTGTATTGGACGATTTTTAAAGTGAGACGTTTTAAGCTCTTTTCGGTATTTTTAGAAATTTTGAAAATTTTTGAAAATTTTAATATTTTGAAAATGTTCATTTGGAGTTCTTTAAAGTGAGATACCGTGAGATGCCTTAGACTCCTTTCAACATTTTGATGAGATGCTTTAAGCTCTTTTCGGTATTTTTAGAAATTTTGAAAATTTTTGAAAATTTTAATATTTTGAAAATGTTCATTTGGAGTTTTTTAAAGTGAAATACCTTAGACTCTTTTCAACATTTTTAGAAATTTTGAAAATTTCAAAATGTTGAAAATTTTCATATGGGGTTTTTTAATGTGAGATACCTTAGGTTCTTTCTGGCATCTTTAGAAATATTAAAAATTTGAATAAGTTGAAAATTTTTGTACGGTGGTTTTTAAAGTGGTTCTTTTCGCTATTTTTAGAAATTTTAAAAATTTTGAAAAGTTTTATATTTTGAGATCCTTCGTCATTTTTCAATTCAAAAAATTCAAAAAATTTTTAAAAGTTGAGTTAAAGAGAAGATTTTTCGCAATAAACAGTGGATCTAATTGCTATATCTTAGGGACTTATGGACAAGTCTGAACGATTTATTTGTGGTTTATTTAATTTTGTTCGAAAAATACTACATTTTTCCAACATTTTTAGAAATTTTGAAAAGTTTAATAATTTGAAAATGTTCATATCGAGTTTTTTAAGGTTTATATTCATTTCGCCATTTTTAGACATCTTAAAAATTTTGAAAAGTTGAAAATTTTCATACCTAGTTTTTTAAAGTGAGATACATTAGGGTTTTTTCGCCATTTTTGGAAATTTTAAAAATTTTGAAAATGTTCATATAGAGGTTCTTAAAGTGAAAGAACCTAGGGGATCTTTTCATGTTTGTTCAATGCTGCTGCAGCGAGAGTCTTTGGCCAGATATAAGTTCAGGCCGTTCCGGTACCGTAGAACCGAATGTTGCGGCAACGTATAAATCCATTTTATTCCGTTAACATTAATAAAGTATATTTTTCACTGGTTCGCTATGCGAATTTCAATATAACTCGAAAAACTATGGGAATCCCCATATTAAACTTTCAGGGATTACTAAGTATCGCTTTAGCAACTAACAAGAGAAAAACAGAAAGAATCTGTGGAAGAGTTTTTCAAAAAAGTACAAAAAATGTGTCCTAAAAATTTTAGCAAAAAATTTATTAAAAAAAATTATTTCGTCTTAAAAATTAGAAAACAATAATAATTTTTGTTAAACTCGAAGAAAAACTTACGGAGATACATGCCTTTAGCCAAAGTAGACAATTTGGGGAAACTTAAAACACAAGAAATTATTTTGCAAAATTAAATTATGAATTATTTTTGAAAATTATAAAACTTTTTTGAACGTTTTTTCTTTTTTTTAAATTTATTTTTTATTATACTACGACTGCGGATAGAGCGGGCTTAAATACCACACATCTGGTGAAGCTCATCAGTAACTTGTTGCCGCTAATTACAAACGTAAATCATCCACCGTCGGCGCCGTCGTAAGTACATGGTCACCTTCCACTAAGCCCAATACTCCTTCTTCCTTTCCTTGCCTTCTCCTTTCTCCTTTCTCATTTCCCCTAAATGGCTACACAACGAACGAATTTTAAATATTTGTCCAAGTGAGCCCCAAGCTAAGCGAGCCATTTAACCTAACCTAACCTATGCTCAAGCCTACAAATAAACCCTTTTGTTTTTTTTTTTTTGTGGTGCGGACCTTGGATGTGGAATCTTCTAAAGATACGTATGAACCGACTCATGCGTATGCCCGATTCACATGCGTTATTTCCCGGCTCTTTTGAACTGAGTCTCGTAGTGGCTGCGGACTAAACCACCCCATCGCCTCACTGTTTTGCTTTTTCCCCTCGGTATTACCAGTTAAGATATTCCTTCGAGGGGGCAGGATGTGTTTGTTCACTAATTTATCTGCGTTCGTTGTCACCATGTCTTAGCCTTCGCATAATTGTTGAGGCTACGTTACAACCATAGTTCCACGTTTCTTCAGATTCTAGCATATATTGTACTAGGCTAGCAGCTGTCATGTTCTCGCCGATATTTGAGCGCCAAATGCTTCGTTCCCCATCAAATCTAGAGCACTCCAGCAGGACATGCTCAGGTGTTTCATGTTTTTCTTTGCAGTATAGGCAAAATGAGGAGTCTGTGTGCTTGAATTTGTACAAATACTGCCTGAAACAGCCATGCCCAGTTGAAAACTGTGTCGCATGTCAGGTAACGTTTCCATATGTTCTCCGGGTCCATTTCTGTATGTCGGGATCATAGTGAAAAGTGGTTCCTTCCCTTCCCACTATCGTTCCATTTAGTCTGCCAGTTTTGCAGAGCGGTATCATCGACCCTTTGTAGGGCATACCTCAGTGAGGCTTTGTCACCAGATACCCAAGCGTTCTTTGCACGCTGCTATTTTTGTTTCATGCATTTTACCTTTATATCGAGGGGGATTCTGCCTACTACTACCTCTGCTGCTTCATCAGATATGATTATATAGCCTCGAATCATTCTGACATTACATAATCTGTACACCCGTTTAGCCTGTCTCAAATAGCTGGGATATTAAACTACGTCGCCCCACACTTCCACAGCGTAAGACAAGATCGAGTTGCAGGCACTTGCTAACAATGCTCTCATTTGTTGCCTTGGTCCACCCACACCCACATTGGGCATCAGTCGCGATAAAGCCGCGCAGGATTTTGCAGCTTTCGAGCTTGCGTATTCCAGATGATCTTTAAAATTGAGCCTTCTGTCGATCATTACCCCTAAATATTTCATGGTATCTGATGATGTTATATTGTGATCACCAACCTTTATTTGAATGTTTTCAACTTTTCGCCTAGAATTATTTATTGGTATTATGGTCTGCTAGTCTTAGCCCAGACGGTTGTAACCATTGCTTAATTTCATTAATAGTGTCCTCTGCCCTTCGTCAGACCTATTTTAGTGTTTTCCCTACGACTACCACTGCTGGGTCATCTGCGTCTCCAACAATGTTAGCTTGTTCGTGCTGTTCAACGTGTAGCACTCTATCATACATGACATTCCACAGTGCCGCACCTAGTACAGAGCCTTGAGGAGCTCCTTCAGTTACCTTATAGCTTTTGGAGCCTACGTCTGTATCATACCATAGAGTTCTGTTATCAAAGTATGAAGCAATTAACTTTATCTGATAATTCGGCACATTCATACTCCAAAGCGCCATCAGTATTTGGTCCCATTTGGCCGTACTGATTGCATTTTTAACGTCCAAAGTCACGACTGCGCAATATTTTTTGGTTCCTCCTAGCCATATTCCACCAGAGATAGCAGTTTTTACAATTTCGCATACTTCTATTGTTGCATCTACTGCACTGCGATGCTTTCTGAAACCGTATTGGCGAGCCGACAGACCTGTATGCCCTTCTGAGTACTGCTCTACTCGGTTACAGATTATTGCTTCTAGCACTTTGCCAGCGGTGTCGAGCATACAGAGCGGCCTGTATGATGACGGATCTTCTGGAGCTTTTCCAGGCTTCGACAATAGGACTCAAAATACTTGAGGAATTGCTCTCATGCACCCTCACTTGCTGATCGCTAATTCGATTTTTTTTAACCAGATAAATTACTTTTCGGTTCACCCTCGTATAACACCACTCAACTACAGCTGCGAAATTGTAAAACTATTCAATATGCGCAGGCGTGCAGCATTTAGTTCAGCTTGTTAAATTTCTCGTATTGATAACGCAGCATAAATGTGACGCAAGAGAAAAAATTCTATTTTTTTAATATTTTTATTTTACATATAAGCAGCACTTATTTTTATAGCCAATATATAAAAGTATCCTCTTACATTTATGGCAAGCAGTAACCGACCAAATGTAGCAAGCACACGCACACACATGCGAGTATGCGCACATGCGCGCAATTTTACGCAAGGACATGCACGCAACCACAAAAAGGTGCACAAACACTGACACAAATAAAAATACGACACAATTAAATCACTGCTTACGTCGCGGCTGCTACTGCTGCTGTTGATGAGGATGTGACTGTGGCTATGGCTGTTATAATTGTCGCTCTACCATTTAATGATTGCCTTTGTTGTTTGGTTTTATTTTTTAATTTTATTTTATTTATTTGATTTTTGCGTTTTTACTTATTTTTGCTTGCGTCTGATTGCTGACGTTCATCGGCATAAAAAAAT
The DNA here is from genome assembly GCF_028408465.1 of Anastrepha ludens. Classification (NCBI taxonomy): domain Eukaryota; kingdom Metazoa; phylum Arthropoda; class Insecta; order Diptera; family Tephritidae; genus Anastrepha; species Anastrepha ludens. Next base: position 90,083,234 of record NC_071500.1, read on the forward strand.
GCAAAACACGTTTCATATTATACTGAAATAAATTAAATTGATCGTCAGCGTGCTTAAGTGTCAATTCAGCTATGAAGAGGAAGCGTTCACAGCTACAGAGCAGGAATTTTGTTGTTACTGCTGCCAGCCACTTCCTTGGCGCTGCTCATAATAATTATGTACTGCTGCAATTTTTCATATTCCCTTGACTTTTATTCACTTTGATTTTGGAATTTTAAAATTTTGTTTTTTTTTTTGCTCTTCATATTTTGATCGCTGCTTTTGTCTGCGTGATTACACATTTTTGCAATATTAATTTTTTGGTTTTTATGCGCATGCTCAATTGCTCTCTTAAGGTCGAGCCATACTTGGTAGCGATTGTAATTAATAAAGTTTTAAGAATGCAAAATTCACACCTTATTAATTTTATGCAATGCTGATGAGGAATTTTCGATACAAATAATTTATTCCAATCTGCGGAGTAATGGCTGTGAGGTAAATTGCGCTTACAGGAGTTTAAGGGTTGCACGTAAAGAGCTTAAGGCTAGTGGATTGTGGTAGAAAAATATGGCGCTATAAAAAATGACAATAACACAAAATATTGTAAAATATCACAAGAACTTCAAATTGCTTATTTGTTAATCCGAATCGCATTTAATATAGAGAGGGTCTAATTGCTATAGTTTAGGGACTTGTGGGCAAGTTTGAATGCCTTATTTGTTTTTTATTTAATTTTAATTTATTTTGTATGAAAAATCCAATATTTTTTGACAAATCCCATGTAAATATAAGTTTCAACCTTTGTGTAAATTGAAAAAACCAAATTGTTTTAAAGTTTTATCAAAATTGAAACTTTAGCTTGAAAATTAAATAAAAAAAATTAAGTACAAATTTCGAGTACACAGTTTTATAGCCCATAAAATTTTGGTGTAAAAAAGTCCAAGTTTAGAGTGGCGCGAAAATCGAGTTGATTTTGAAAAATTTTTTTTTACATGGCAGACATAGCAAAAAAAAGCTCAAAAATCAAAGCGATTTTTCAGTTTTACAATTCAATTGTATTATACCGAAATTCAATGCGCTAAATTCTTACACACTCAAAACTATTCTAAAAACTCTGATTAACAACTGATTTTGACAAAAATAGAGGAACAAATTTTTTGCGCTTATAGTTTGAAAGTTGGTTTTACACAGTTTTTGCAAAAAATTGAATTACGTTTTCCTAAAAAACAAAATTGCGTGTAGCGTAGTACACATAAGAGAAGTGAAACTTTCAAGGCAGACAAAGAAAGAGGGAGAGACCCGAGAGAGGAAGAGAGAGAATGAGAAAACATATATATCTAAATAAATTCCCAACATTTGCAGAGAACAAAAATAGACAAAATTTACAAAAAATGGAGAAGGGCGACCGGTATAGGTAAACGCCGGATACAAACCATGGCAACAACGTGCACTATTCCGAGCGTTAATCACCCGCACAAACGCAGCGACTCGAGGATCGCAGCAACGACACAAAGTACGCACAAGCACCAGCCAGGAAACGGAAATAAGTGCCAACAAGTAGACACCAAAAAGAAAACGTCAAAAAACTTGGGACCAAAAGACGCCCCAAACAGTAGGCACCTAGGAAATATAACGCCAAAAAGGCGGCACCAAAAATATATTTCCTACGAGTTTGCACCAACAAACAAGCGCCAATAAGTAGACAGCGTCATTTCGCACTAGAAATTAGCAACCACAAGGAAAAACTCAGGAAAAATAGTCTAAAGTGTATCTAAGATATATATAAGGTATAGCTCTATCTCTCTCTCCTTTTCCTCTACGTTATATCTTTTTTCTCTCTCGCGGAACGAAAATGTCAAAAACGTTGCATTACCTTGAAATTTTACTTACCATTTTCGCTTGTCCACTGTAATCTCACCCTTTAAGTCGCAAATGCAGCGGATTTTCCCTGTTTGATTTATTTGCTCTTTCTTACCGGTCGTTCTAACATAAAGTGGGCGTCAAAAGCTGTTTCCTTTTGTATATAAAGAAGTAATTTGTTTAAAATTATTTTTTTTTTATTTTTTTTTTCGTAATAGTTCTTTTCATTACTTTGTATTACATTGAAGAAGTTGAGAGAAAGATTCTGAGGAAGATTGTTAGACCTCTGCACTTTGGTAACGGCGAGTATCGTAGGCGATGGTGCAATGAGCTGTATGAGCTTTACGACGGCATAGACATAACGCAGCGAATAAAGACTCAGCGGCTTCATTACCCAAACCATGTTATCCAATTAGATACAAACGCTCCGGCTCTGAAAGTATTTGATGCGGTACCAGCTGGTGCTAGCAGAGGAAGAGGAGTTCCCCCAGAGTTGGAAATATCAGATGGAGAAGAACTTGGTTTCAATTGGTTAATCCAACTGGTGCCGGTTAGCTTGAGAAAGAAACGACTGACACGCTTTGTTAAACTTAGCCAACGTCATTTAAGCGGATATCGCAACAAAGAAGGAATAAAAATAAATATTTGAAACCTTAGGCTTTACTAAACTGAAATGCACTATATATTGAGGGATCTTTTCTGGAGCTACAAAATATCTGAAAAAATAAATAAAAATAACACAAAAATGTTATGAAGCGACTCAAAACGAGACAAAAAATCAAAAATTTCGAGAGCGTTTCTAAAAAAAGTGGTGCTGTCTTTTAAACCGATGTTAATTAATTTTTAAAAAGGCTGAAAAAATTATTTTGTTAGTTATTATATTTTTAAAAATTAATATGAATTTAAATCAGCATTTAAAAATTTTCTGCACACATATTTTTTGCTGCTTTCGATTAATCATTTCTAAAAATTCAATGCGGCTTTTGCGTTGCATTTTTCATTGCGACTTAACTTATTTTTCTACTTCGTTTTTTAAATTTTTTTCTCATGAATATTTACTACTATTATTTTTTTGTAATATTTCCCATATTTACTGCTTAAATTTTTTACGAATACCTTTTTTACTACCATTTGCTTGTTCCTAATTTTTACGCTTTCTATAACAAAAATGAGATCATTCAGAATATCCAATTCTCGTAAAATTGCCAACTCATCTGACACTTGTGAGCTGTCAACTGCGGTCTTAGTCAGCTTCCAATTTCATTCGAGTGTGCGGTTGAGCTGCTCAAGTAGTAGCGGGTGTACTTGCCGCAAGCTTTCAAGCAATAATAGCGCAATAACAAAGTGTGAACTTAGCGTAACAAAAGCCAAACAAATGTAATTAAATAAAAAAAGCTATATTATATTATAAAAAATAAAATGTAATAAAAAATTGAATCCAAAAAAAACAATAAAAGCAGGCCGAAAATTACGTATAGAATATTCTGAAAAAGGCGGCAATAAATAAAAAGCTAGAGAAATGCAAAAAAACTAGTTTTTGCTACATTAAAAGCAAAAAAAAACGATTGGAAATATTTCAAAGCAACCTGGTTCGGCTGAGGTTCCTGCTTCTCGTTATGGCTAGGCCGCAGACTTGTAGTCGCTAGTATTTCGCTTTTGACACAATATAATCTTTATTGCTGCATTATTATTATTGTTATTATTATTTATGTTGTTCATTGTAATTTGCAAATACCTTAGTTTTTTGATTTTTTCTGGTTTATACAAAAAATTCTTAAACGCTGCTAGAGTCTCCAACTACCTTAACGCTGCGCTTGTCGCTAATCTTCAATGGTATAGTGGTATAGTTGTTGTTGTTAGTGATCTTTTTACAACTTCACTTAATCTGCCAAACTTTGATTGATTGATTTGTGGCGGCGTGCCACGTTTAATGTGTCATCTTCGCGTTCGCCGTTCATGCCATTTATAGTGTTAATGGGCTGTCGGGTTCGTTACTTAAGTCTTTAATTTCGAACTGGTTCAGCTGGTGAGTTTTAGCGAGGGTTGCATAATTCTGAAGGTATAATAGATTGAACTTCATAAACGATGGGATAGTACGTATCTACAAAATTTGTTTTACTATTTATCTTTTAATTCTATGTGGAAATCCGGGAATTATTATTGAGGTATTCTAAGGTTTTTACGAGTACTTGAAATTTATTGCTGAAATTAAAAACAAGCCAGAAATGTAATGTTAAAATTGTGCAACTTCACCTAACTCAACCTTTTGAGCAATTTGCTGTGTTTACTGGGATATCTCAATATACCGCAATCGACAGATAACCTCAAAATAAAAAAAAAAATCCCGGCTTTGGCTCATATTGATCTGGTTGAGTCATTAAAAAATGGGACCTCTCCTATCAGTGGCACCACAGGTAGATGTGGCGCGCATTTGATGTCATATTCGATTCATGATGGTGTACATAGGCCTTTCCAAATCAACCAAAACATCAATTTAATACCTCACATACAACTTCTTTTATGTAATTCCAACATTAACCCGACCCTTTTGGGACAAAATCGTATTTCCTGGGACAAAAATGAGTACTAGAAACCACTCTTACTTACTTACTTACTAAGGTGGCCATAGCAGCCCGTTATCGAGTTACGGCTGACCTCACTAGCTCTCTCCAGGCGCCTCTGCTCCGCGTGCGGCTTTTCCAATTCTATACACCAAGCGAGCATAGGGTTTCCTCCACCTGGTCTTTCCACCGGAGCAATGGTCTTCCTCTGCGTCGGCTCCCTTGGACTTCGCCCTCGAACACCTTCTTCGCTGGAACTTCTTCATCCATACGCATGACATGCCCTAGCCAACGCAAGCGTTGGATGGCGATGCATTGAACTACGTCATTGTTGGCGTATAGCTCATACAGCGCTGGTTCATTCTTGTACGGTAGTCTTTGCAAACGCGCACAGGACCGAAGATCTTACGAAGAACTTTTCTCCCGAACACCCCAAGAGCGGCTGCATCGCTTTGTGACACTACCCATGCCTCTGCGCCATAAAGCAACACGGGTATGGTGAGCGTCTTGTAAAGTGTCAGTTTGGTCATGCGAGAGAGGGCTCGGCTACTCAATTGCTTACTTAGCCCATAGTAACACCTATTAGCAAGAGTGATTCTCCGTTTGATCTCAAGGCTGATATCGTTGTTAGCGGCGGTGCCAAGATAAATAAATTCTGGCACAACTTCTAGGGTACAGTTGTCCGCAATGACGTGCGTTCCTACACGCCGTGTGCTCCGCGTTGTGCATGACAGTGGATCGCCTTGTCTGAAACCTCGAACGGTACTAAATGGTTCGGAGCGGTTATTTCCTACCTTGACGGAGCTGGTTGTATTGCTCAACGTCATTCTGCAAAGCCGTATGAGCTTCGCTGGTATACCGAACTCAGACATGGTGGTGTACAGGCAATCCTTTATCGGGCTATCGTACGCAGCTTTATAGTCGACAAAGAGGTGATGGGTGTCGACTTGCTTTTCAGGACAGGATTTGGCGTAATGTGAAGATCTGGTCGATGGTGGACTTACCACGTCTGAAGCCGCACTGATAAGGCCCGATCAGTGTGTTGGCAAACGGCTTAAGTCTTCCACATAGGACGCTAGACAGGACCTTGTAAGCAATGGTTAGAAGACTGATGCCCCGGTAGTTGGTGCAGATCGTCGGGTCACCCTTCTTCAGTACATGACAAAGAATACTGAGATTCCAATCGTCGGGCATGCTTTCTGCTAGCAATATTTTGCAGATGAGCTGATGCATGCTCCCTATCAGCACATCGCCGCCAGTCTTGAACAATTCAGCGGGCAAAGCCGTCAGCGCCAGCCGCTTTGTTATTCTTAAGCCCCTGAATGGCAACTCTGACTTCGGCATGACTAGGTGGTGGAACGTCCGAATTATTGTCGATTGGTGGTATCAGGTCATCTTCTACTGGGGCGGAATTGTGTGCGTCATCGTCAGCAAGTAAATTGCAGAAGTGTTCCCTCTATATGCCCAGTGTGGACTCTGTATCCATAACCAGATTTCCGTTTTTATCTCTGTAGGCTGGTGCTCTGGTATTGAAACCTTGTGTCAGACGCTTGACTTGTTGATACAATTTTCAAGCATCATTCCTGCCCCTGTACTCCTCTAGCAGCTCACGCTCACGCTTCTCCTGTTCTCATTTCTTGCGTCTGAAGAGGCGCACTCGCGTTGCATAAGCTGCACAGATTCATATCGTACCAGTTCATAGTTTCCCAGAGTTCATCTCTGAAAAAATTTAATTGAATACCTGTACATTTTTCATGACTCAAGTGAAAAGTCGAAACATTTGGCTACAAAAATGTTTGATCTTTATGAACAAAAAAAGTATTTTGTTTTAAAAAAACGGGGGGTCTAATAATCTCGTTCTTTCCATCTTCAAAAAAGTGAAAAAATTGCTAAAAACTTTTTATTTCTTCTTATCACTTGGGTCACTCAATCGTGCCCTGTATATTCCGCCAACAGCAAAGTAAAGAATGTAAGCTTATCTAAACATATTTGTTGCTGTTTGAACACTTGCGCCATTTAAGACCATTTCTTAACACGCTTTTAATCCATTTAATGTAGTAATAGAAAAAACAAGATTTACAACAACAGCAATAGCAATCAAAGCGACAATATCTGCTGTAAAAATCAGTAGCTGGCACACAATTTCTCTAAGCAGCAGCCACAAGCAAAAAGATCAAAGTCAAAATGAATGCCCCAGTAGTGCCACTGTGAGTAGCAATAAATATTCAGTAAAAAAATACGTATATACGTACCTTTTTGCTGCCCAAAGACCTTTTATGGTGCCCCCGAGAAAGACAAGTCAATTTTCTGTTTTCCAGCATTTTTTTTATTTAAAAAACAAAAACAATAATTATACCCTTTAAATGCCACCGACAAATTGAGATATTTTCAAAACGTAAGTGTGTGCTCGACTTGACAGTTATAGTAACAGCGGCACAATGAAAGCAATAACAAAAGTTGGAACAAAATATAACAATTAAGTTTTTCCAGCAATGAGCTAAGCACTTGTGTATGACTTATGCACTTGCACGCATACAAACAAACATGTATGTGTATGTACATAGATTGCTTGTTATCTACAGCTTTTCGAGAAGCTCAAGATTGAACTCGATCTAGATCTATTAGTTGCCAGGTAGCACAAAAAATACCACAGTGAAATTAGTCTAAATGGCATGAGGTCAGCAGATTGTGGAGTACAAGGAGAGCTCTAAGAGAAATGCGCTGAGCAGTAGTGACCTTGCTTTTTTTTGGTGTACCTTTTTGTGAATTGTTCTGCTTTTGTTCTCAGTTGAGTGGTAGCTAGGGAAAGCCTTTGCTTGTTTGGGTTTCCTGATTTATTTATATTTGTTGTTTGACACTTTAATGTGCAACAAAACGACAGTGCATGAGCAGGCGTTTAATGCGGCGCATAGAAATTTAGAGCACTTGAAATTTTAAACAGGTCATTTTGTCAGGTTGAAATGCTAAAAGAATGATTTTTCTTTATTTTCCTGTAATAAAAAACTTATTTAAAAACAGTTTTTTCCACTCAGTACAACCAACCTGGCCATATCTGGATTGAAGGTGTTCGTGGATTCTTCTCCGATAAAAATCTCTGCTGTCGAATATTGTAGGTGTCCTCAAGGGACACTATCCATGAGGTATGCATGCTGTGAGACTCGACGTCAACTGTCGACATCTGGAAACATCTCAGCATTCTCCTTAGTTGCCTTGCTCTCTCGTGTTGCTAGGATTTAAGCCCCTTGACTCTCATTTCTTTGCCGGCTGATATAGCAGGTATTGATATTTACAACCCGATGATTTCCTCCACTTGCGTTCCTTTGCAATGGTATGACAAAGGATGAAGTTGACTTCGTCCAAGTGTACCTACTTTTAACCTCGTCCAACTACCGAAAGGAAAAAAAGCATAATATTTTGTAATATTAATTTATATAATCGCTGCTCTTAGGCTTACAAAAGCCTCTTAATTTATATTACAAAATCTGGAAGTAAACATTTAAAATAAAATCAGACCAAAATTTTCGTAAATATTTGACTTTAACCAAAGAGTCTAGTTGAAAATTTGAAACAAAGGAAACGTTAAGCGAATTTCAGGGATTATTTTTAACATATTGAATTTAAGGTTTTCACTTTCTTTCATTTAAATTATAATATATTTCAAGGAAATGAGAGAAAAACTTACGCAGATATGTGAAATTATCTGAAATAGTCTAGCTGGAATAAATCAGTCATATGTGTTTAAAATTTCCCTTAGTTAGCTAATACAGTTAAGCTTCTATACGACCTTACCGCTGCTCGGAAAATCGCGGCAGTTTGATAGAAAAAAGTATCGAATGGGCTAAAATCAACTTATGAACATGAACTGGGAATATTTTCCGTATGTTTACATGACCACTTAGTGATTTATTTCTCAGAGCAGCCCATCTATCCAAAATGGGACTACACTAAATAAGTAGCCCATATACTTCAATATGCGATACCCTAAAGAGTTATTGGGAAAGTCGTAATCGATAGTTAAGGACACTATTCGTATTGTTTAGGTCATTATTATTTAAATTTTACCGTCTACTTGACCACCGGTCACGGACATGACTACCATTCGCAAGCGAATGGGCTCGAAATCCCGGGCACGAAATACCCAGTGATAGGAAAAGAGTTTTCTAAATAATAGCGATCGCCCCTCCGCAGGCAATGGTAAACCTCCGAGTGAATTTATGCTTCTGAAAAAGCTTCTCTTAAGGAAAGCAACGTCTGTCGTTTGAATGTGGTACAAAATTTTATGTCACTCCAATTGTGAAGAACATCGTGACGCACATCACAAATAGGAGGAGCTCGGCCCAATGAAGGGTGCGAGCGCCAATTATATATATGCATATATTATATATGTATAGTTGAGCCCACAAAGCGCCATGAGCTCCATGCTGAGATTAATTTTAATTACTTTTTCGATAGCTAAAAAATCTAAGGTTTTTAAAATAAATTGGAAAATAATTTTCATACAAAAACTGTCTTTAATAATGTAAATCGGAAACACTTAGTGAAAAATAGGCAATTGAAAATTTGATTAAGCAATAATTTTTCTTTGTCAGGGCTTGACTCAAATTTTATTCCCGAGTTTTAGTCATTAACATATTTCTTTACTAAAAATAAGAAAAACATCGGATCCTTTGACTATATTTAAAAAAAAAATGGACGTACAAAAAAATGTTATTTAAATAATCTTTAAAAGTGAAAATCCTGTTTAAAAATATATACCATGTGGCGCAAAATGAATCATCCATTTTATTTTTTAACAATTTTTTTAGTAAAAAATTAGTAAAAGTAGTAAAAAAAAGTGCGTGAAACGTGACAAAGAAAGAGGGGCAGAGGGACAGACCCGAGAGAGAATAAGAGGGAGAGAGAGAGAGAAATAATATATATCTTAATAAACTCCAACATTTGCAGAGAATACAAATAGACAAAAAACGGAGAAGTGTGGTCCGTGGCAACAACGCGTACTACTCTGAGTGTTTATCACCCTCACAAACGCAGTGATTCCAGGACAGCAGCATTGGCACAAATTACAAGGCCAATACCAATAAATTCGACACCGGAATGGATAGCATTTTATATTACGCACAAATACTAGCCAGGAAACGGAAATAAGTGCCAAAAAGAAGGCACAAAAAACAAAACGCCAAAAAAATTGGGACCAAAAAAATGCCCCAAACAGTAGGCACCAACAATATATTTCCTACAAATTTGCACCAACAAACAAGCGCCAAAAAGTAGGCAGCGTGATTTCTCACTAGAAATTAGCAACCACAAGGAAAATCTCAGGAAAAATAGCCTAAAGTGTATCTAAGATATATATAGGTATAGCTCTCTCTCTCCTTTTCCTCTACGTTATACTTTTTTCTCTCTCGCGGAACGAAAATGCCCAAAACGTTGCATGGCCTTCAAGTTTTACTCTCCATTCTCGCTCGTCCATCGACGCCTAAGAAGTTTCAGTTCAAATATATTACAAAAAAAAAATTATTTAAATTAAATGTAAGCAAAATTAGTCAAAAATGTTTTACGAATTTTTTTTTAATATTTTAAGTGTTGGAAATTTTTATTTTGACCTTAACGCTCTCCATTTTGCGTTAGGATGATTAATTGTGGCACAAGCTACTTGCAAAAATTATAAATTTTGCGTAAGGGGGCGTCCATAAATTACGTGAGATGTTTAAGGGGGGGAGGGGGTCGAGTCAAATCTCATCTAATCTTACGTTGGAGAGAGGGGGGTCTCGGCAAATATCACGCAATTTTTTTTCTGATTGAAACAAAAAAATTGTACATGCTTAAGATTTAATCTCAAGCGTAATCGTAGTATGATTAAGATCATTCACTAATTCGTTCGAAAGAAAATAATTTCATTCATACTTCGACGTTATACATTACTACTGTCAAACCACCATATTTGTTTTATACCAAATAGCTCAATTTAATTTGAATTTGCGGTACATTGTAGCCCGTCGGTTGTTTTCGCGCCACTATGAGCCGAACGCCCTATCACTCAGGTTGACGTTTGACAATTCCGGACTTTAAAGAACATGACGGAAAATCATTTGCTCCATTTCTAATACGCGTACCGATTCAACCGCTGAATGCCTTCATCAGCACGCCCAAGTATACATACGTGATGATTTAGAGAAAATATGCTGCAGTACATGCGGTATTTACTTCGCATCTATCACAAGAGCTGCAGAGCACAGGAGAGCACCTCACATTGCACCAGCTAAGCAAGCGCGTATGTTCCGCAAAGTGCGACCCTCACCGATTGTCACAAGACGAGCTAATGAGTTACTGTGCGCAAGCGTCAACGGCTTAGAGTGCACATGAAGGAGCACATGATTTTATTGAAAATCATATGGACATGTTGGTCCCAATAGTCTCTCTTGAAACCGCGCATGATTCTCCATGGACTGAATTAAAGTAGATATTCTTTTTTTAATCGCAGTAGTTACGATGTAAGTCTTCTATTGTTAAATTTTTATTACACTTATAACTCTCAGCCATATTGATTACTAGTCTTAACTAGTCGTAAATAAAAGCACGAAGCAAGTTTTTTTTTCTTTTTACAATAACAATCCAACGCGTTTACATAAGAAACCCACATTTTGAAAAATCTCACGTGAGATTGGGGGATGGGGGAGGGGGTTTAATAAAATCTCACGACATCTCACCAGGGGTGGAGGGAGGGTCAGAAAATTGAAAAAAACACCTCACGTAATTTATGGACGCCCCCTAAGGGTGATAAATTTTGCGCCATCTTCCCATTTGCAAAAAATTATAAATCATTCCAAAGGTGATTCATTTTGCACAACCTTGCCATTTGCAAAAATTATAAATCTTTCGATAGAGTGATTAATTTTGCACCACCTTACCATTTGCAAAAATTATAAATCTTTCGATAGAGTGATTAATTTTGCGCCACCTTAACATTTGCAAAAATTGTTAGTCTAGCGTTTGGGTGATTAATTTTGAGCCACCTTACCACTTGCAAAAATTATAAATCTTTCCATAGGGTGATTAATTTTGCGCCATCTTCCCAGTTGCAAAAAATTATAAATCATTCCAAAGGTGACTCATTTTGCACAACCTTGCCATTTGCAAAAATTATAAACCTTTCGATAGAGTGATTAATTTTGCACCACCTTACCATTTGCAAAAATTATAAATCTTTCGATAAAGTGATTAATTTTGCGCCACCTTACCATTTGCAAAAATTGTTAGTCTTGCGTTTGGGTGATTAATTTTGAGCCACCTTACCACTTGCAAAAATTATAAATCTTTCCATAGGATGATTAATTTTGTGCCACCTTGCCATTTGCACAAATTAGAAATCTTTCCATAGGGTGATTAAATTTGTGCCAATACATTTAAGATAAATTACATTTAAGGTAACGTCTGCTAAATACATTTTAGGTACCGTCTGCATATTAATTTTGGTATTGAAATGCCAAATCGTACGTAGATAGTAAGGGTTACTTTATTTCAAACCACATTCCCGCCTACATATACTAAAACGCATGAGAGTTCACAAAAAGTAAATAAAACCACAAAAGATATTTATTAAGTCCAAAGAGAGACACTGAAGCTGTGTCTGCGCCCTGTGTGTGTGCCTTATGTGCGTCGGCATAACTCTGCTTGTGTTGTACTTGTTGTATTACCACGGATGAAGAAGCGTTTACTACTGGAGCACCACTCGTATTAAAATCGCTGTTGTTGTTCACTGAACCTTTATGTATGTAAGTGGCTTGTACAACTTTTGTGCCAAATATTCCACTCCTTACCCACTTTGACACTTTCACAGCAAAGCAATTTTCGCTTGCACTGCATGCGAGTGTCACCATTTTTTATTTTTATTATTTTTGTTATATATTTTATTTCTATTTCTTTCTTTATCCTTTATTGTTGTGTATGTTTTTAATTCATGTTTAATTTTGTTTTGTTTCGCTCGCGTACAAGAATAGGTGTACTTACATACATTCAATAAGCTGCTCGAATTTCGGCCACCGTTGTTTGCCACACACACGCATTGTCGCATAACTGTTGCTTGCGCACGAATTGCTTGCCATCGGAATATTGTTTCAATTGTAACATTTTCGTGCGATAAAAACGACAGAAAAAGGGCAGCCAAGGTTCAATAGACAGTTCCTGACTGATATTCAATACTCTGCTGCAGTCATGCCACATACCTATACATACGTACATACATCTTTAAAAGCGTGTACTTGTAAGTGCATAACCATTGGACATTTATTTTTATCATTTGTCGCACTAAAGTGTTGCTGTTTTGGGCTCATGACATCGGTCGCCAACGGAAGCAACCGACATGCGTGTTTTGCTGTTGTAATTGCCTGGCAATCGAAACCGAAACATGGCTAGCGAGGAGTAACAAAACAAAAAGACAGAGATATTGCAAATGATATTTGTAGTGCACAACTTTGTAACCCTGGAATTTTGTTAAAAACAATTTTAATAACAAACTAAACTGAGTTTATATTCGTAGGGGCACCACCCCCAAAGTGGGTCGAAAGGGAGTAAAATAAGATGAGTCTGGGGCACTAACTAAATTTTGGTCCATTTGTTGTTTCTTCGAAGCCCAACTCGAAATTGAGGAATATAATACAAAGGACGATGACAACCGATGAAGCGATGCTTGGAGTATATGAGAGAAAGATTCTGCGCAAGATGTTTGGACCTTAGCGCGTTGGCAATGGCAATATCGCAGGAGAAGGAACGATGAGCTGTATGAGCTTTACGACAACATAGACATAGCGCAGCGAATAAAGATCCAGTGGCTACGTTGGCTGGGTTATCTCGTCCGTGCGGATACAAACGCTCCGGCTCTGAAAGTATGCGATGCGATACCAGCTGGTGGTAGCAGAGGAAGAGGAAGACCTCCTCTGCGTTGGAAAGATCAGGGGGAGCAGGACTTAGCTTCACTTGGTGTGTCCAATTGGCGCCGGTTAGCACGAGAAAGAAAAGGTTGGCGCGCTTTGTTAAAGTCGGCAAAAATCGCGTTAGCGGTTATAACGACAATTACGAAGAAGAATACAAAGTGGCGCAAAATTAATCACCCTATCGAAAGATTTATAATTTTTGCAAATAGCTTCGTACGTTAAACAAATTTGACTCTTGTGAACTACACAGCTGCACTATACAAATAGACAAGCAATGGAGCGCATAAAGGTCAAAAGAAGTTTTTCTATAGTAAAAAATTATTCAAAAATAAAATTGTATGATTAATTTTGCGCCACCTTGTACAAATAAAAATGAAAAAAATTTAAATAAAGAATATAATATTGTATTATATTGTAGAAATAATGACACAATATAATCTCAGCATTTAATTTTCATTCCTTTTTTTGTTGTTCTTTGATATTACACGTTTTTATGGATTTTGTCCTTTTTTGCTAGGAAACCATGCTGCAGTCGACTATTTCGTAGACCAAAACCGTGTTCAGCGCACAAAAAGACATCGGCGATCAATCTCGTAAACAAAGAAAGCCTGTAGACCTGAATAATGTAATAAAAATTAATGCACATACTTTTGTTTTGTAGCAGTGAAACTCTAATGGGAAAAAATGAACATTACTCAGATTTTTAACAAAAAATTTCTGAAGAAATTGTATTAACTCACAAAATTAGGCCAAATTAGGCAGCAGCTCTTTTAGTACCTCAAAAAGTAATTTTGTTTTTTATCCAATACATTACATTTTTAGCACAGAAAACATTAGGTTAGGTTAGGTTGGGTTGACCTGGCTGGCTGAAAGCCATCACTAGACCTAATGGTAATGTTACAAGATTGAGCTTGACCCTTACGTTTCCTTGTAGTAGGCTTCTTGTAATAAGCCTCCGTCTTTTGAGAATCTAAGTAAGCTCTGAAGCTCTAACCCCGAGAGACATTCTAACTTCTCATACTACTGTAAAGCTCCTAAGTATTTTAATCTGGTTCTAGCTAATGCAAGCAAGAACACAGAAGATGCTCTAGCGTTTCCTTCTCTACCAGTTCATTGCAGAGTCTGCAGCTATCATTGTTTGCAATTCCCATCTTGTATGCGTGTGCCGCTAGCAAATTATGGCCCGTCAGCATATCTACAATAGTTCTGCTTTCTTTTCTGGATAGATCTAGTACGCATCGGACGTATTTATCTGCATTTTGTGTACACAGAAAAGAATTACATAGTTTATCGAAAAATATTTTTTTATAATAAAATTTCTTAAAAGTGGCATTGCATGGCCAATAATTCTGATATATTTTGCATTAGGATCTTCATTTTTTGAGTTGCATCCAAGCTTTCTTGAAGAGAGTGCAAAAATTTGTTTGCACTTTATAAACTTAATTTACTTAATAGTAAAGCAATGAACAACTTTTTCTCTTCCTAAGAAATTGAAATTTGTTATCCCGTGCGTATAAGGGTTTGAATTCCTCTATAACTTTCAAGATGCACATTTTTTTCTTATTTTTGAAAAACATTGAAAAACAAACTCCAATTTTTGCCATCATTTTTTGTGATTTTTTTGACATTTTTGAAAGGCATGGGAAAAAATTTTGAATATTATATTTTTTTGTCATCGTTCAAAGACTTGCTAAAAATTGTTTGTCATTTTTGAAAAATATTGAAAAACAAGTTTTAATTTTTTGCTAAAAATACTAGTGAACATTTTTTTGTCATTACACTGCGTTACAAAAACGAACTTTTTTCCTGTCCTTACTTTTTCGGAAAAGGGAGAAAAAAAAAATACACGTGTATCGGCGATTTTCATGTACACGTTAGAATTTTTTTTTTATGTATAAAATATCGAGCTCGTAGTCCACCTGTGTGAAAAACTTTGGACCAATTTTTAACCCTTTCCCCGTGATCCAATCGCGCTGAATTTCTGCAGGCAGACTCGTGGAAATGTTTTTATTATGTGAAATTAAAAAAAAAATGTTATCAATTCTCAGATTTTCTTGAATTTTTTTTTTTTCAAAAAAAAAAATTTTTTTTTAGTTTTCGGCATAACTTGAAGGGACTCCAAATTTTTAAACAACTTATTAACCTTTAATTTATTGTTTCATACAACACACTCTGTGCCGTTTGTGCGTTTGTTACAGTTCCGGAAGTTCCGATCATCTGACAGTTGCGCTACTAGGAGACGTATACTTTGACAATTGTTTTAAGTTCTGTTGCGCGAAAACGTCTCTCTGTATATTTTATCTTACGAAAAATGCAGTGCCCGACTCGAAATAACTTTTGTTACGTTTGTGGCTTATTCGCACCAAGTAAAAATTTAAAAAATATTACGAAAACAGTGGTTAATAATATTCAAGAGTGCTTATGTTCCTTATTTGTGGTATACTCCGGAAGTCGTGTGCGACTATTGCTATACAAATTTATGCAAGTTTACTGATGGAAGGTCAACAATAAAGTACTCTGTACCAACAATTTGGCTACCACGTACGGAGCACTGCAGTGAACTGTGCTACTTTTGCGTAACTTTTACTCAAACTAAAGGGTACCAATACTTTCGCCGCAACAAAATTCGCCACGCTAATGTAGAATCGGTTATTCCAGCGGTTCTGTACTCACCAGAAGAACGTATAGCGGCTTCAATGGAGATTTTTGATGATGTTCCCGAATTAAGGGATGAAGAACCAACAGTAGCACCAACAATGCTATCAACATTTCTTGCATCGAATGTGAGATGCGGGGAACCAGAAGTATCGGAATTTGTACCAACACCCAGTGAACTTGGGACTGCAGTGCCGCATTTAGTAACGCAAGCCGACTTCAATGACTTTGTACGAGAAAGAAATTTGTCAAAGAGAACAGCCGAACTCTTTGCATCACGCTTTAAGCAGTGGAATATAGTGGCGGCTGATTTTAAAATAACAGCCGCTCGTGATCGACGTAGCAAACGCAAAAATAAAAGGCCTAAGATTCTTTAAAAGCATTAAAATTTTTAAACTAACAATTTTTAATTTTAATATAAAAAATTAATAAAAAAAATTCGGGGATTATATCTCTATTCTAATGAGGAGTGAAATACTTTTCTTTTGATACCCACATCAGCATATCTCATGGAATTTTTTTTTTAATTTCGAACAGGTGGCAACCCTGTGAAACATTGTCAGTGGCAACACCTAGGTGAAAAGTCTACAAATGTGATACACTATCTGTGTAGCCAATTTCATTCAAATCCGTTAAGCTAATCCTTAGATCGTGTGGCTATACAGATACGCATACAAGAATTGCTCGTTTAAAGTTATAAAATACAAAAAACAAGAAAAATTGTGACGTGTGCATGAAAATCGCCGATGCATGTGTATTTTTATTTTTTATCCCCTTTCCGAAAAAGTATATTTGGTTCATATGACAGAATGTGTGTAACGCGGTGTTATTGAATAATATTGGTAAAAGATTTGCTACAAATGTGTGTGATGATTTTTAAGGAAATAATGGAAACAAGTTTTAATGTCTTACTAAAATTTTTTGTGATTTGTAATTTTTTAAAAATATTTGAAAAAAATTCAGATTTAACTTTTTTGTACTTTTAAAAAGAAAAATCAAGGAAAAATCAGTACAAAATACTGATCTATAAAATGCTCGTATATGACCATTCATTTTCCATCATCTAACGTTTAAACGTTGCTACTTACATCACTAAGCAGGTACAGGGTGTCCTTCACTAGTTCGCTGTAACTGTACAACTTTCAGGGATTATTCAGCCCGGTCTCGGCTATTAATGAAAAAAATCAAAGAATTTAATGTCCTCAAAAATGGCAAAATTTCGCAATGTTTAATAAAAAGTATATAGGTATTAAGAAATAAAAAACTAAAATAAAAATGTTATTGTAAAAAGAAACTTCGTTTATAAAATTTAAAAAATTGAATGAGCTGCTAAATTATTATGACAAATTTTGTCGTTTAGTTCTTCTTATACCCAAGAACACCGCCTTCTAACGGTTTAGAGCGCCATCTGTGTTTCTCATTTTTCTGTCAGAAGGGTCACACAGTTGGTTGAGGACTTCGCTAAATTTTGGTGTGTCTGCGCTATTACCACGATTGCCCGCTTCCCCTTGCTGGCGCCACTGATGCAATGTGTAACTGTGTCTTTTCTTTGTTTTTCGCTTATTTTAGCAGCCACAATGCAAATAATGCGCTAAATTTTGTGCGGGAGTAAGAATTGGAAGGATAAGGTGTTTTTTTTTTGGGGTTGAGGAATGATTTCTTTTTTTTTTCGAAAGTAGGTAAGTTTGGAAAAGTGCAAGGACCGTGCTTTACGTGGGACTCGAACCTACAACCTATGGGATGGCAGGCTAGTGCATTTACGCTAAACTACCGAGGCCATAAGTATATTTTTCATAAAAATTAGAAACAAAATTAAAAAAAAAAGCACAAAGCCCACAGGTATTTAGCAATATTTTCAACACTGAAGAAATTCCTAAATGATAAAAAGTTTATTTTTTATCATACTTAAGCCTATTAAAAAGTTTTCTGAAGTTTTCACACGGAATCGTTCATTTGTCATAACTAATTTTTGTTATTTTTTCTTATATTGAAAGCAGATTGACCTGTACTCAGCTTGGAAAAATATGTATATGTAAAATTTATTTAGTTTGTTTTTTTATGCCAGCTCTGAAATGTAGCTAAATAAATAAATAAAAAATAGAAATATATACCTTTAATAGCGAGCTCCTTATGACCCCTAAGCGCAGAATTGTGCTTACATATATACTCAAAAGCCTAAGATGTGTTCATAAAGCAATCATGTATGTGTGGGTATTCCAAAACTGAAATATTTTATAATGAAATAATTGAAAGAGAAGGACATAAATGGCAAAGGTGCAAAAAAATTTAAAAGAAAATATGGCAGCATTCAAAAAAAAAATTAAATAATTATAATTATGAGGATCGTCTGCAAACGCAGATCATGCGTGCATCGTTTACAAATTATGCTTTATTTAAAATTCCTGGCATATTAAATATGACACAATGCTCTGAATTCCTGAGACAAAAGCAAAAAAGGAAAACGAAAATGAATTTTGATTGGCATACGTGGCACGAAAACTGAGAAAGAAAAAATCATAAATAAAAACAGAAAAAATATTAATAATAATTGGTGAGATATGGTCTCAATAGCCGCGCCAAATTGAAAGCATTGCCAAAGCACTGCACCAGCCAACAATACACTGAACCAAAAAACAGAAAAAAGAAAAGGCTGCGTAAGTCGAGCACCAACAATAACAACATACATAGCCTCACTTTTGTTGACAGAAAGTCAACAAGAGTTGTTGCTGCCGTGCGTTGACAATGAAATGACGCCTGACCGACACATGCATTGTATTGCTGTGGCATAATTATAGCAACAATTCGCATTTGTGTTATTGTTATTGCCATTGTTGGTGTTGTAATTTTCGCTTTTTTTACCACAGTACGTGGCGCATGCGCGTCATTTATGATTTTATTTCTGCAAAAATTCACAGCAGTCAGATAAGGAATGTATTTGACTGTGGCGGTTGCTGTTGGTGCTTCTCCGTTCTCCGTCCGGCTGAACAATTTGCTCGCCTTATGAGTGTGTGCCTTAGCTGTGGCGATAGCCTGGCGCGCCAGCCGCTTGACCGTCTGCTGCCCATATCGGGTATTATGACAAATGTGCCGACCGACGGCCGATCTGCTCAATGTTGCAAATATTATTATTTTGTTGGTGCGTGCAAAATTATTTTTAATTTTTGCTGCATTTTTGTGCTGAAATTTTTTTGCAATACTCCAACTTTTCCAAGCATACCTTGTATTTGGTTGTTGTTTTGTTTTTTTCGCATGCCTTTGGCGCATTTTTGAGCTGTAAATGATCGTGCAATGAGACGCGCGCACAATCATTGATCTGCGCATGCGTACGCGTCATGTTTTCCTTTTGCTTTGCGGGTTTTTAAATATAAAGGAAATATATTTAATGTTTTAATGAAATATTTATTGTTGTTGTTGAGTTTAATGTACCTATATATTTTTAATACATATTACATATTTATGCGCGTTATTGACATCATCAGCGCCATAAGCAGTGGCATTGCTCTTGTTGAAGCAGCAGCGAGCGAGATGTGACGTATGAATTTTCACAATGTAGGAACAAATACAGTGCATTTGAAAACAATAACAGTAACAGTAACTTTATTTATTTTTTTTTGTTTACTTAGCTTTAATAATTTTTTTTATGAAAATCAATTCACCAACATAAAAGATAGGAATTCTTTTTTGAAGCTTTGAGTTAGAAAAATAATTTAAAAAAATGTTTATCAAATTTCCAATTTTTGTTACAATTTCTAGAACAATTTTGATATGAATAATGAAATATGTCTCAATTTTGATGAAATATAAGTTTGAAATAGCTTTAAAATTCCATTGATATTTGATTTTTTGTTTCTGTTTGGCCTGCCGTTTTGTGCATTTTCCCCATATAATACTATGCGACACAAAAACTTATCCAGAAGAAATTTCATATATGCGTGAAACTATAGTTTTTATATAGAGTAATACTGCATATTTAGTTTTTCATTTTCTTATTAATTAAAAAACAAATAAAAATTTGCTAAACCTTCGGAAGACATTAACTTTTCAAATAACTGCCGCTTCAGTAAATAGTTTTAAATTCGTTTATTCACTCTATCATATTGTCATACTTGATAACACCTACAAGGCAAATTCCAACACTTCCCATTGGATCACTTTATAGGTTTTTCTGATGGCTTTCAACAAAACCGCGTCACTAGTATAGTATTACGCAATATGCAGCAGGTGATATCTACATTTTTGCTGATGGGAAGGCGTCTACAAATGTCCTTAAATACAGTTTACAGCCTTCATATAGTATATATCAAAAGTAGAAAACTTGACTATTAGAAGGTGATAAAATAAGAATTATAGAAATTAAAATTTTTCAAAAACTAAGCTTGAAATTCAGAAATAGTAATTACCTAAATGTTTCTGAGTGTAAAAGTTCTAAAAGTTCTCTTTGCAGTTCACAGGTTGTGACTATAATATTATAATTTGATCACCAATAAATTTACCCGCCGCTTAGGCTCGGCGGCTGCCGTGGCCTAATGGGTTGGTGCGTGATTACCATTCGGAATTCACAGAGAGGTCGTTAGTTCGAATCTCGGTGAAAGCAAAATTAATAAAAAACATTTTTCTAATAGCGGTCGCCCCTCGGCAGGCAATGGCAAACCTCCGAGTGTATTTCTGCCATGAAAAAGCTCCTCATAAGTGTCATTAACCCCCTCTCCATCGCTCTACCTTTTACTACCATTATCGAACGCGTAATGGCAATTGAAAGGCAGAGTCGTCTCTCGATGCACGAAAAAAAGCTCTGCCAATCACTCATCTTCTCGGTCTTACTATATGGCGCTGAGTCCTGCACACTGATGAACACCGATGGGGGGTTATTAGGAGCTTTTGAGAGAAAAATTCTTCGCAAGACCTATCAAATACGATGGAGCGACGAGTTGTACGAGCTGTATATCGACATCAACGTAGTAAAGCGCATTAAAGTTCAGCCGCTGCGCTGGCTAGGTCGCGTTGAGCGAATGGACAATAGTGCTCCAGCAAACAAGGAGTTCTTTTCGAAAGACACTGGTGAAACTCGCTAAAAAGGACGTCCTCTTCTACGTTGGAAAGACCAAGTCGACAACGACCTAAAAGCCCTTCGTGTTTCTAATTGGCGTCAACGCGTGCAATGCCGTGGTGATTGGCACAACATTTTGGTAGTTGTCAAGATCGACCAGCGGTTGTAGTTGCCAGCTAAGAAAAAATGCAACGCGTGAGGTCCTTGATGACCTCACACTTAAATTAATTGCATTTAAATATTTTAGATTTTATTGCTAACTCTCTTTAAAAAATATTGTCCGTGACTTGCACAAATAGGGACAAAGTTGACAGAAGCAGTGTGAGAACTTTCACTGCCAATTTCTACAAAGAAAATTATGAAATACCTTCAATTGTTTACAATTCTTCATATCATTGCCACCACCCGTTTCAAACATGTAAAGAACACAACAATCGGGCTGAAAACAAAAATCACTAACATTAGCCTACAGCCTCCCGAGCACCTAGTTGCTAAATCCTTTTAGTCAAAGTTGTGTAACTCCCTGAGTTTTCGTCTGATTTACTTGAAATTTCTCACTTTTTTTTCTTAATCATGCCATTAATTATTTCGTCATCGTTTTCCTCTTCGAACTTACGCAAAATGCGAGCTTCTTATTGCCAAAATAGCATAATATGGATATAAGACAAAAGAGAGAATTTGTTTTTTTTTTTTTTTGTTAGGCGATTAGCGTGCCGCTATCAGTCCTAAGTGGTGGGAATGCCTACCTGTTGTTGCTTAGGAACAACGCCTTCTTACTGCTTAGAGCGCCATCTATGTGTTAGATTTTTCTGGCAGAAGGATAACACGGATGGTTGAGGACTTCGCTAAATTTTGGTGTGTCTGCGCTATTACTGCAGTTGCCCGCTTCCTCTTGCTGGCGCCACTGATGCAATTCGTAACTGTGCCTTTTTCTTTGTTTTTGCTTGTTTTAGCAGCCACAATGCAAGTAATGCGCTGACTTTTGTGCGCATACCATAAAAAATTTATATTTTAACTGGTGAAAAGTAAAAAAAAATATTTTTTAAAAGCTCTTTCTTCTCTGTCTGCATCTTCTTTCGTTTCGTAGGCATAGAATTATCAACAAATGAGTGGAAGTATTTAAACTAATTTATTCAAAATTTTCGTCTTTGAAATTTTAAAGCCCTTTTAAGAATGACAATAATGAAAAAATTTAAAAATTGTGTATGGAACGTTACTAGATAAACTTTATAGTTTCGCGTTCATATGCAAGCTGAAAATGCAAAAGAAAAAAAAAATCATTTTTATCACGCGGTATAACGAAAAAATGTACATATGGAAGAAAACCCCAGGCACCGTGAGCAAAAAAACTTGCCAAAAATCAACGAAATTTTTCAGCTTGAATTTTTTATAATTTTATATCAAGCTTATGCAGCTTGAAATTCGTTAGGAAAATTTTATTAAATTTTTGAAAATTTTTTTTTTTTCGATTTTTGAAAAGTCTTATCAACCTTACCTACCTACCCTACCAGAAAGCAGAATACATTAATGAAACCAACGCAAGACTGAGTCTTGTTGAGGCAATATGCTCGCGAGTGAAGTGGACAAGGAAAAACAAAAAAAAAATAAGTTTTTCTAAAAACATATCAAAATTACTAAATTTTTTTTAATTTACGCAAAAGCTTGAAACTTCGATGGACATGACTTTTGTATACGAGTAAACCATATTTTCATTAAAAAAATTATTAGCGGCTAAATAGGAGTCAAAAGGACTATCAAAGCGAGTCAATAAGTCGCTGTGCCATAATTATCAAACGCACTGTATGCTGCTTCTTACTTTCTTCCTTATTAAACGCACTGTAGCTTCTTCTTACTTTCCTCCTTATTAAACGCACTGTATGCCGCTTCTTACTTTCCTCCTACTTCTCCTTATTCCCCTTTCAATAGGGCGTTATATGTCGCATATTAATTATGTCTGGCATTTATTTCTGCCGCATTTTTTATAATTTTTTTTTTAATTTTTTTTTAATATCCTTTTTGAGTAGCTCATTTTGCGTTTTTCTTGCACTGATCGCTGCCACTTTTGTCGCTACACCCTAATTAACCGTTTTTAAATTGGCGATAATTAGCTTTGACAGCGTAATTTTCATTCGATATGCTCCACCTTTGGCCATAAACAATTTTACAAAATAAAAAGTTCTTGCGCGCCTTTTGAATGTTGGCATTTTCTTAATTTCAACGCGAATATTTGTGCAGATATGCTGAAATTGATATTCCAGCAGGCAGTGTATTGATGATAACATAAAAAATATTATAAGGCAATTATATTGATTCATTTGCTGCACTTGCGTCACAAAAGCGGTTAATTTTTCAATTTGCAAACTATGTCTTTATGCACCTAAAAGGTAGTGGACAATTAACTGCAAGGCTGTGCCAGAAAGGTTATTAGGTTTTTATTTATTGAGTCACTCTTGAGTGACTTAAGCGAATAGAGTCCTTAGTTCGAAATGAATTTTAGATATACTTATGTTTTGTATAAATCAATCCATTTTTGGAAAACTTGTACCCAAATATATGTAAGTAGAAGTACACATGAAGAATCTTTAGTTCCTTCTGTGGCAGCATGGCACTCCTCGTCATACAAATGGTTTTTTCGAGCTTGCTCACATGCGTTTTCTTCTTTTATGAGGTGACTATTTTGCTCTTGCATTGTGATGTTTTGAGTGCTCCACTTTCAGAGCAAGAAAAAGATGGAGAGGGACAAATCTACTGGGTACCTGTTTCAATAACATTTAGTTCATGCCAAGTTTTTCTAGTAAAGTTAGACGCTTGTATTTTGCATCATTTACCTGTGCGCAAATCTTAACTGTAGAAAGCTAATAATCTGACACGTTGTTGTCCTCTCGAATCGTGCAAACATCTGAAACACTGGAAGTCTGTTTTCCTTCTATCCCAGAAAGATTGGTTTAATCTCTTGTTTTCCATCAGTATACAGTAGGCCTGGTCGATTTGTGGGGAGACAAAAAAAAACGCCCATTGCTCTGTTAAAATCATATTCTAGGGATCAAAATAAGAAACTTTGCCGAAGGAACCATACCTCTAAAACTAATTCTGATGTCCCCCAATTTGGGTCGAACTTTTCAGTTTCTTTTCTCATGTAAAGGCCAAAAATGGTGATATTTTCAAATGATTGTATGGGTAACCCCACAGGGGAGTTCCACGAGGTGTGCCACTGGCATGGGTGGATCGGCCGTCCAAAGTTAGTGGGGATCGGTAATACATTTGGACTCGATTGGAGCACTCTACTTTTTTGCTGAGACCTGGTGCTACAAACCACCATATTTCGGACTTCGGTGAAGTTGGTCAGCATATGATAGAACCGGCCTACGCTCACATCGTTCTTTTCTTATATTGGAGCTTGGCTGCAAATGTTAAATGATATGTTGAACAATCTCTCTTGAAATAGGGTTGTGGAAATTTATTTCCCACTATACCCACATTAAAAAACTGGACACTTTAGCTGAATGTTTTCAAATTAAAGTATTTAAAATGGTTGCCATGACCATCTTTAAAAATAGTGATTTCAATTATACCATTCTGGTTATAAGGACTTTAAAAGTAAGACAGTCCCATCTTTGAAAGCCCTGATAAAATCAGGGAAATCGTGGAGACGAAATGGCTAGTGAGTTTTTATTCCATTATCCGGAAATTGAAGGTTAGTCAGGAAATCGTTGGAAAGCATTTGCATGAGTCCGGTTTTAGAAAGGAGCTAAATATTTGAGTGCCATTCGAGTTTAAATAATTTAAAAGTAGATTTGAAAACATGTCGCAGATATTCGAAAAATGTTACGAGTTCAACATTAATCTACACGGTCTCTTTATAGACTTTAAGCAACCGTTTGATAAACTCAACAGAAAATATATCGACCATCACCTAAAAGTACTGGGTATACCACAAAAATATATAAATTTGATCAATATGACTCTTAGATACTCAAACGCTAAGTAATAAGGAATGGCGGAATATCTGACGAATTCGAAATGAAATCCGGCGTGAGGCAAGGTGACTCACTATGTACACTTTTATTTAATGTAACACTGTATTCAGCAATAAAAAAATGGCAGGGTGGCACAATATTTTATAAATCGACACAAATATGCGCATACGCTGACGAGATTGTGATTCCTGCAAGAGATAGGGTATAGGGCTTAGTGCAAAGGAATAAAAACTAAAGCTGTACAAAACTATAATAAGGTCAGTTGTCACCTACGGCTGAGAAACAGAGGTCCTTAAAGTTAATGACGTGAATTTACTGATGCTATTTGAAAGAAAACTTCTTAGAAGAATATTCAGCCCTATACAATTAGAAGACGGTGCATACCGTATACGGTAGAACCACTAGCTCAGTGTTTTAATCGCGGAAGGAAATGTAATGCGGTTTATAATGTCTCAAAGATTACAGTGGTATGGACACGTTTTAAGAAAGAGCAGTGAAAGAACGACCAAAAAAGTATTTGAAACAAACCCTGAAGGAGAAGGAGAGGGCTACAAAGGAGACGATGGTTGCAAGACGTACAAGACGATATACGATAGATGAAAATCTCACAACTAGAGCGAGAGCGGACTGTCGAGAAGAATCGAGACGTATTGTAGAGGAGGCAATGGTCCACCTTGGACCAGGATTATTTGAAAGTTTACCCTTTTTTGCCCAAGAACTAAGGATATACTAAAAAAACACTTTTGATCTGAATCGAAGAGTTCACTCTTTGCCTTGTTCTTTTTTGGGATCCGCCCTCCTTGTACTTATGCACCAGGTTCCTCTACGTTTTTTCCTTTGTATCATATTGAGCCAGGTTGACTGAGGTCTTCCTCGACTTCTTGTTGGCTCAGTTATTTTGGTAGCCAGTTTGACGATCTAGTCTGCGTTTCTACGCTTTATGTGTCCGTGCATTCTCTCATTTTCTCCGAGCTTGGTTCTATTTTCATATCCTATACCTCTATATTTATCAGTTTGCTCAAGCGCGTTCTTCTTGTTGCCCAGCGAAGAATATGCCTTTCGGTCACGTTCATTTTCTAGTTGTGCTTAGCTTGCGTTGCACAATATTCCGACCCGTACAGCATTACTGGTCTCTCGCAAGTTTTGTACACTTTTGTCTCAATGGCATTTTCCCCTTAATGGCATTTTCCCCTTACATAAGACGGCCGTCAAGCTACATCACTTTAGCCACGCCGCAATAACTCTGTGTATCACATCTTCATCTAGGTTTTCATTTTCGCGCAGGATCGATCCTAGGTACATGAAACTTATTGTTAATGTTATTGTACTTGAAACTTTTTGTTATTATTTTTGGCTGCCCCAAAAATATAGGGGGCTCTCGTTTGTTTGCTTTCTCTTCTCCAAACCGTAGGTGCAGCTATTCGGTTTTCTTCACATTTATGAGTTTTCTGTTGTTTGCCAATATTTTATTCAGTTTTCTCCCCATGCAAGTGAGGCCGTCATCAATTAAGATTGTATCGTCCGCGCAAGGAACTTTCCATAACAGTTTGTCTTGCAGAAATCTAACTACGTTAATTTCATCCTTTGAATGTTCCATTAGCCAGAGCCTTGTCTGAACTAAATCACTGTAAGTTGTACGGTATTGCGCTTTCAAGAATGTTGTTAACTCTACACCTCAGACAGTCAATCAGCTATAAAGGCCTTAGACTCCAACTCCATTTCATCCAAACTAGTCTTATAGTGTAGAGAGGAACTAGAATTGCTGAGTCATTGGCTTGAAATTATTCTGATCTGGGTTCCCAGTCATAGGAACATAGGGGGTAATGAGATAGCGGATGAGCTAGCAAGAAAAGCTTGGACACTAGACTTGGCAGAGGCGGTGGCAGTCTCCACCCCACTGAATACAAGCACTATCACGCTTTAGCCGAGAGAAGATGGAAGCAACTAACTACATGTATTACAACAAAAAACACATGGCCGTCATACCAAATCCAAAGGACGAATCACCTGTTAGGATGTTCTCCACCAAACATCTCACGCATCACTGCAACCCTTACAGGCCGTTGGAAAGTAGAGGGTCATGCAGCCAGACTTAACTTCCCTTCAATCCCATCTGCAGAAGTTGTCAAGGGGAAGGAGCGAAGGAAAGTCTTTTCCACTACTTATGTGAATGTCCAGCGCTAGCTAGGGCACGACTCCGCTCCTTCGGTAAGCCGTTCTTTCAGCAAATTAAGGAAATCTCAGACAACGAGATAAAGGATTTGCTATTATACTTGGCCCTCAAGAAATGGATCTGATTTGGAAACACAAAAGAAAAAAAAACAAAAAAAAACCAAGACATCATCGAGACAGTGGTAGTAAAACGGTGTTGTTCACTAATTAGGATAATTTCAGTCAGTGAAAATATTCAACCACTCCAACAACAACCCGCCTCAATAGTACTTTCAAGTTCGTTTGGTTTAAATATATTTTTAGTTATATTATATGTTTTTTTTGTCACATTACTCGGTAATCTAAAAAAATTAATAAATAAAAATAAATAATTGGCGCGTACACTTCTGTTAGGTGTTTGGCCGAGCTCCTCCTCCTATTTGTGGTGTGCGTGTAGATGTTGTTCCACAAATGGAGGGACCTACAGTTTCAAGCCGATTCCGAACGGCAGATATTTTTATGAGGAGCTTTTTCATGGCAAAAATACACTCGGAGGTTTGCCATTGCCTGCCGAGGGGCGACCACTATTAGAAAAATGTTTTTATTAATTTTGCTTTCACCGAGATTCGAACCGACGTCTCTCTGTGAATTCCGAATGGTAATCACGCACCAACCCATTCGGCTACGGCGGCCGAATTTAGAAAACAAAAAATTAAGGAAAAATAAAGGCTCAAATCTTTTTACTCCACCCAATATTTATATAGCAGAAACGCTTATGTGTTTGCCTTAGTTTTTATTGGCATACTCTATTTTACGATATGCATTTTTTGAAATAATGTTTACACTAAATTAATTTATTAAATGCTAAAATGGCTCTCTCTAAGCACCATCAACACTTTAACAGCACATTTTTAAGGAAAAGACAATTTCAAAAAAAAAAAAGTTATTTAAAAATAAAATATTTCAAATTAAGTCTTTTCAAATTTGGTTTTAGAAGTGTATTATTTAGTTACCTTAAGCTGAATAGAAGTACCTATATAATAAAGAAGTAATATAAGCAGTACTATCAAAAAGGCCTTGCATTCAAAAGACTCAAGAAGCGAACTCGTATTGCATGCCCTGTAAACCAACTCACCAATAAGAGCAATTAAAAAGTGCAGTCACATAAAAATAATCACTTCAACTTCACTTTTAATGTTCTTTACTTTTATTATTTTCTCCCATCTCTGTGTCTTGCTAAATTGTTATCAACTTAACTTCATCAACAATCGATCAACAAGTCATAATTCATGTCAACATTTTATTTGCTGCTGCTCCAATTGCTGGCCGGCTACCTGCACGGGATGTCTCGACCGCAGCGACTGCTTGGTGACAAACTGTAGTAGGATACCCTTTAACGACGCTTGCAGCAGCTAGCTAGTAGCAAAAGTTAAGCGAACATACAATAACACAAACCACAAGAATTTCATTGAACATCACCAGTGTTGGAGTTGATGCGGCTGCTGGTGCGACGACGGCAGCGGCTGGACTTTTTCGATAATTTATGCCAACTCAACACGGGTAGCCACCCCGTCGTGTAGTAATTTACGCGTTTTACGCGAGACAGTCAGCATCAGCGAACGACAAGCGACAAGTGACAAGGGACAAAGCACGACAAAAATACGCGAATCCCATATACAAGTGCATACATACATACATACATACGTACATATACACATGCATAAACACATACATCCTATGTGTGGGGAAATGCTGTGAAAAAGTTGACTACATCCATATGCACTTACTTGGTTGGAGCTCATTTGCCGTAGGTTTGTCCACAAAAGGTTCATGGCTCTCAATAATTCGCGTCGAGCTGTGCTCAGAAAAGCGTTCAACTTTGGCGCAGCGGGTGTACATGAATTATTAAAAAGTTGTGAAAAGTTGTGTGCAACAACAACAAGCATTAAGCACAATTCAGCTGCCTTTTTGGTATGTGGCAGATTGGCTGCGTTGCAAGTTTGGCTGGCTGTTATTTCGCTTATTTAACCAGAAATGTCAACTTTTTAGAGCAAACACTCACGCTGTGGTGCTTTCAGAACAAGAAAACAAACAAAACAAAAATAAAGTAAAAACAAAAAACAAAACCAATACTAGCAACAACAATAATAAATGCATTCTAGCTCATAACTAGCAGTGTGCTGTTGATTCGCTGATATAATGACACACGATGCCTACTTCCCGTGCCAAAGTGGTGGCCTACCTGCTGCACTGCCCCATTGCAATGGGTCATGGGCTGGATGTTGATCTTCTAAGTCAGACAAGTATTTAAACTCTGCAACACTCTGCTTTCTGTGCTGTGCGCTTACTGATGCTCTGTTGATAATGAGATGATAAATGTGCGCCAGCATTTATGGAGTGTAGCAAGAAAGAAGAAAATTGGTTTCACATATCGTGAGCTGCTTTAGTAATGGAATTTTGTATGTTACATAAATATATCAGAGCTCAGCTGGCGATAATCAAGAGTCGCTTAATGAGTCTCAAGTAATTTAGTTTAGTCTTTGATTTGTTATCAAAATGGGTAACTTGGATCTAAATGTGCATGCTTGGATTGAATTTTGATGCAATAAAGTCAAGTTTGAGGTGGCCCAAAAATCCAGTTTATTTTTGAAAAAAATTCTCTGACAGTTTTGGGTGTTTTCTGCATAAAAACAAACATATCGGACATTGATTCTACAGATTATACGTGATAGCAAAACTGAATGAGCTATAAAGTTGTATATCCTAAACTTTGCTAAAAAAATTTTAAATTTTATTTTTTACTTTTCAAACAGTTTGAAACTAAGGATTCTATGATTTTTGCAGCAGAATTAGTTATGTTTTCGAATAACAAAAGTTGTTAAAATTAATAAAGAAACATTTAAATTGTGAAAACTTTTCAGTAAACCCCCGTGATAGCAGCATTCTTGGATTACCTATGATCACGAGCAAACTAATAATTAAAACCAACATTATCCAAGAGACCAATAAGTCATGGAAGGATAGATGCACATGCGTAACAGCTGGACTACTGTGGCGCAAATAAACAAGGAAAAGACAAAAGAACTGCTTAGCCTTTCAAAGGTTATAAAGGGTTTTGGAAGTATCGGACTTTATATTGAAATAAAGCAACAAAAATTGAAATTGATTGGGCAATCTTTATTATTTTTCTATATAACCTTTATTTTATACAGATAATTCGTTTCAAATGTCGGTTGCAACTCCGCCGTAATTCAGCCATCCATAAACTTCAATTTTGAGTAGCTCGTTGAAGGATTTCGGGCGGTCTCTCGTGAATAACCTTATTAATGCTTGCTTCCAGTGCCTCAATTGAAGCTGGTTTATTCACAAAGCATTTAGAGTTTACATACACTGACAAGTAAAAGTCCAAAGGTGTGATATCACACGATCTGGGTGGACAATCCACCGGTCCAAGACGAGAGACAAGTTGCTCACGACGCTGTAAACGACGACGCAGTCAATTGCTTCATGAGATGTATGGCAAGTAACGTCGTCTTGTTGGAACCGGGCTTCTATTTTCGTCATCAAAAAGTTGTTTATCATGGCGCGATAGTGTTCACTATTCACTGTTACATTTATGCCAGTCTTGTCTTTGAAAAAATATGGGTCGATGATTCCTTCCGCCCATAGGACGTACCACACGGTTGTTTTCAATGTATGTAATGGTGATTCTTGAATGGCATCGGGCTGCTCTTTAGCCCAAATACGGCATTTGCTTATTGACGTAGCCATTAAGCCGAAAATGGGCCTTACCGCCCATCACCACAAATTGGCCTGAGCGCGCGATGAATACTTTTCAGAAAGCGTCGATTTCCGTAATACAATTGTAAGATTTTTGAACAGTCATTTGGCGTAAGTCTCTCCATGATGACATGTCAATGAATACTGAAAAAAAGTATGTATTTTGTTCGACAGTAGTCATGTGTGATCTGTCAAAAAGGACCTATTGGATCACTCTTTATATCCGGCGATCCTGCGCTTCATAAGAACTACAAGATAGTTTCATCAAGATAAATCAATGAGCTTCTCCACAATAATTATTTAACGCAATGTATTTACACTCTCGCTAACCAAAGATATTTTTTAGTACGAAATAACTACTTGCATCGATTTATAGGCAATCTCTTCTGGCTGAAGCTAAGCTAAGTGGTAATATTACCCTCAACTATTAAGCCATATTCGACCTTGTTTTTATATACCATATCTTTTAAGACTCGACACAGAAGGAAACAGGATGCGTACGTCATGCGTGTCTCATGTTGCTGCGGGAGGAGATGATATCCGATGGGTTTATTATTTATTATTATATATTCAAACCCATTAAAAAGGGCTACTTTTGGCTGCTATTGGTGAGTTAAAGTTGTGCGCTGAAGAAAAACTTAGATTCAATAACAACAGTCACATTCATTATTTCTCCGGCTATTTTTAACC
Organism: Anastrepha ludens; assembly: GCF_028408465.1. Classification (NCBI taxonomy): domain Eukaryota; kingdom Metazoa; phylum Arthropoda; class Insecta; order Diptera; family Tephritidae; genus Anastrepha; species Anastrepha ludens. Next base: position 90,114,864 of record NC_071500.1, read on the forward strand.
AAGTGACTATTACAGTATCGATCAACACATGCTCGGATAAGCATAAGTTAACAAGTTTTGTCTATTTATTTATTAATTTTGTAATTTGAACGTTTTTTTTTAATATAGCTCGTACTACAACAAAACGTTATAAAGCTAAGTTTCTAAGTTTTTATATATTAAATTTGAAAAAAATTCGGAAAATTTGCATCGAAAGTGCACATTTTTATTCAGAATTTGAGAAAATTTCTGCTATGCAGTTTTATAGAACATTAAATTTTCGTAAAGTGCAAGTTTCAAGTTCATCAAAAAACAAACTGATTTTTGAATTTTTTTTATTGTTTGCGGTCTTGTGGATTTTCTAAAATTTACGCCTACTCCTTTTCTTTTATATGGAAGAAGACACCCAACACCATCAACAGAAAAAATTACCAAAAATTAACGCAACTTTTCAATCGATTGAAACCTACTCCTCATTAAAGCAAAATTGAATGATCTGTGGGATTGCATACCCAAAATTTTTTTTTTTTTTAATTCTGAGTAAAGAATTTGAGATTTGAATTAAAATTAGTTCATTTTTCTTATTTCGGAACCAAGGTTAAAACTTTAATTTATACTATAGTCAGCTCTTACGTCCTTTATCTTAAAAAAATAATTATATATTGCCAACGCGATAAAGTGATAAATAGCGCCATCTGTGTGCCACCTTTAAAACTAATTCAACCTCCCAATATATAAAATGGGTGCTTGCAACTACCAGAACGTACGACTTATAACATTGATATGTTGACAGTCGGAATAATTTCAAATAAATATATGATGACGCATTTTTCCTCATTTTAAAATTCAATTCAAAAGATTCAGGCTTAAATCTTTTATATAAATAAAATAGAGAAATAAATGAAAAATCAGTGCGCACAAAATATCTTTATTTAAACTCAAGAAAAATTGTTGACAAATTTATTTAAGCCCATTTGCCTATATTGGAGACAGCAAGGTAAATGTTTATATAAAGCTCTATAAGTACAATCACAGCCATTTATAATATTAAATAGATGTAAGCTCCTTTCACCAAAATGCACCAAACGAAAATTTTTATAAATTGGATAGACGCCTATGACGTGTTGTATGTTTTCGCGTTCATCCAAGTTACAAACTGTACAGGCAGTGGAAAGTATATTCTTAAAAGTTCTCGTATTTAGGCTAAGAAGACTTCCCCTTACACGAAATATTAAACTAACAGCGTAGGCAGAAAAATAATCACTCAAATATTTAATATCTCTAAGTGCTTACGGCTGGCGGCCGCCGTAGCCGAATGGGTTGGTACGTGACTACCATTCGGAATTCACAGAGAGAACGTAGGTTCGAATCTCGGTGAAACACCAAAATTAAGAAAAACTTTTTTCTAATAGCGGTCGCCCCTCGGCAGTCAATGGCAAACCTCCGAGTGTATTTCTGCCATGAAAAAACGCCTCATAAAAATATCTGCCGTTCGGAGTCGGCTTGAAACTGTAGGTCCTCCCATTTGTGGAACAACATCAAGACGCACGCCACAAATAGGAGGAGGAGCTCGGCCAAACACTAACAAAGGGTGTACGTGCCAATTATATACATATATATAAGTGCTTAATTAGCATACATATCGTGTGATTCTGATTTAATAGCAGAGTCAAAAAAGCTGATATTTTTATTTTCGGTTAAGAATACTAAAATAATAATTAAGTTTGGCTAAAAATGAAGTTAAGAACACAGACAAGGACTCAGTAGCAAAATCATTAAGAGGCTCCATGTTTAACATGAGCGAGATAGCTTTTTACCCAATGTGTGCCGAGGCGTACAGTCTCCGCAGCAAGAATGCGCGGAAGCCTGTGACTTGGCAGAATAAAACACCGCGAGGCAAAGTAGGTACAAATGTGCTCGAAATGTATGTAGATATTTCAGAATCTTTTTCGATGTGAGTCATACAATTTATTTATTTATTTATTTTAATAATCTACGGTACAAATTACCTTACAGACTAAGCACAAATGTAAAGAAAAGGAAGCAAAATTTTGGCAACTATAATATGGGCAATCAATATAAATCATAGGTGAACACTTTGCAGTAACTGTAAAAATGCAGTAAATATAATATTTTACTGATATTGCAGTTTAATTTTCATTACCAGTAAACTTTTCTGATTACTGAAAAAAAATTGCAGAAAAATATTTTTTTACTGATTACTGAAAAAAATTGCAGTAAAAATATTTTTTTACTGATTACTGAAAAAAAAAATTGTATTATAAATATTATACAATATTAAGTACCTAAATTTAATTTTTTTACAAAATTAGATATGGATAATGAAAAGTCCAGCAGACTGGTATTACATAATGAGTTATAGTCTCGAAGTGCGTAAACAATGGGTGCATTACTCACAAATTTAGTCTTAAAGTTTTCTCCATAAAAAGGGTAAAAATTTCCAAGACTTCTTTGGGGAACATTAAAGCTTATCCGCTCAACTAGATCTGGACAGTCGCCGACGTCATTAACAACACTGAAAATAAACGAAAGTGAAAGAACTGTCCTTCTCCTTTCAAGAGATTCTACATTAACTAGCTTTAGCCGAGAATTATAGAATGGAACAGGCGACTCAAATCTGAGGGAACGTAATGCTTGATTAAGAAAAAATTTTTGAACGCGTTCCATTTTATTAATCGAGAGGTCTCTAAATGATAACTGTCTACTCTAGGTGAGAACGAACAAGAGACGTAAATAGCAGTTCATAGGTATACGGATCAGAAAATTCAGTCGTATTGCGACAAATAAAGCCTAGAACCGAATACGATTTCGAAAGAACAAAATTAATGTGGCTACTGAAGGAACATTTTTTATCGAATAATACTCCAAATCCTTAAACTCTGTCACATTTTGTGCTACATCATTTGAAATGGTGTAGGATGTGCAGGAATGCACTGAATGCACTTTTTGTATTTAAGACAGCTTTTGAGCATCCGCTGAGTCTTCAACAGATGAGACGATTTTTAAATCATATGCGAAGAGCAAGAAATTAGATAAAGTAAAACATTTGCTTATGTCATTGTTAAAAATGTCAAAAAGAAGTGGCCCTAAGATGCTCCCTTGGGGAACACCTGAAGTAGCAACAAAGTGATTCGTTACGCTCCATTAATTTTTACCACACATCGTCTCTCCGTCAAATATGACTTAAACCATTGCAGAAAGGTAGAGTGAAAGCCCAAGCAGGCCAACTTATTCGGAGTATTTTGCGGCAAAAAAATTAATTTATGTGGTTTTTGTTGTAGCATGAACTATGTTTTTATAAAAAAATAATTCAAATTACCAAATAAAAAATTAAGTAGTCAAAACTTATCTATATGTTGTGTTCATTATCTTTTGATGCTCACAGTACATAAGCAAATACAAAGTTCCATGCCATATTCACCATCTATTTCTACTTGCTATTCTACTGCTATTACTTCCTGCTTGGGCTGATGACTCATCGTCTGGCTATGTAGAACTTACATTCATGCGAAGAATTGCTCTTTCCATATGGCACTTGTGTGCTCTTAAAAATGTAGAAAAGACAGTGGTTTGCAATGAATACTGCCTTCAATGAAATTTCCTCATATTTTCCTCAACTAAGTGGCTCGCATGCATTTACGTGCAAAGAGCATACGACTTTTCAAGTTCTCAATAACATAATTGGTACGGCTACCTTTCTAGCAGTCAAGGGATTTGTGGCCGGTGGTATAAAGTTTTTGCATCATTACTGATAATTATATTGCATTTGAGCAAATATATAATAAAAAATTGACCCGACAGAATTTCTCTACCTACCCTTTTTTTTATTCAAGTTTTTTTTCTGTTGCACAAAGATCAAGTCATTTAAGTAAGATCACTATTTTTATGTTGTATTCATATTCCGTATTCATATTATTATATTAACTAACAGTAATTGTCCACCACTGCTCTGCTACTGTGCCACATTCTCGCAAATTCTCGCGCTATTTGTTATTATTGTTGTTTTTATTTAACATTTTTCTCCTCTTTTTTTTTTTGTATTTTGTGTGTCAAATCGCCGTTTTGTGGCGGTTGTGGCAGCTGTGTGGCAGGCAGTCAGACTGTCCAGACTATCGCGCGCAGAGATATCGACATTTTGATGTTTGATGCCTTTTGACCGAATGATTTATAGCCCACTCAAATGGAGTCTGAGGCGAAACAGAGGTTAAGTTGTCTTTAATGCCACTGTGCAGCGCAAAACATAGCACAGCAACAACATGAACTGCACTTAAGCGGTAGCTAAAATAACAGTTCGACCAACCGATCGACACACAGAGCGTCACAGAGAGTCACAGTTGTGGCAAGACCGTCAAAATAGCTGTTAAACTTTTGGAAAAGTGGCAGCAATGAGGCCGCTAAAGATGCCACACTTGCCACCGTAACAAGAACAAGATGCCAACAAGTGGCCGCTACTGTTGCTATTTGGCATTACTGTTTATGTTTTTGTTACTGCTGCGGCGGCGACTGCGACTGAGGCAGTGGCTGCAGCTGCTGCTGCTGTTGCTGCTATTTACTGCTGCTTTTGTTGCAGTCGTTGTCGATTTTATTTGCGATGTTTTACAAAATGGGATACTAAAATGTGCTATATGCCCCCAACGAGCTTAACAAGGTAGCAAACGGCGCAGCGATATTAAAAAATAGTAGCAATTGTTAAGTTAAAAAAAAAGAAATTAAATAAAAATAAAAATAGAAAAAAAAATAAAAAACCGAAACGTACGAAAATAGTTATACAGTGCAACGTACAGTAGTATCGTGGCAACAACGAAAGCAATAACAACAACTACTACTATTACTATGTTAAATGACTGGCAACAACGGTGATATAAACATTGTTATAGCTGCCACTTTGGTGGCATAAGCCAATACGTGTTGAAACTGCTTCGAAATGTTATTGCTATTGTTTTTACTCTTTTATTTCTGCAATAGTCTGCCACCAGCAAACACGCATGCACATACACATGCAACTATAAATATTTTATAGTAAACCTTTCTTCGCTTTTATAGTTTTTCCTAAGAAAAAGTTGTGCAAAAATATTATAGTTGCTACCGTTTTTATTTCATTCCACTGTTAGGGCCGCTAATTTTTAGTTTTATTTACTTTACGTTAGTATTTAATATTTATTTTCAAATAGTTGGGCCTTAAAGATATTTTCAGTAGCAGTGAAAGCAGCTCGTTAGTGGCTGCTAACAAAATTTTAGTGCTTACTAAAAGCAGTGTTTAGCTTCTTGTGCTTGTTTGTGTTTACTTCGAAGACAAATGCAATTTTTTTCATTATAACCAAAAATATGAGAGATGTATGTATGAACACTTAGTAGCAAGTATACAATTTTCGTTAAAAATATATTACTATTGTAGTTATAACTTTTGATGAAACTAAGAAGTTTTAAGAAATTGTACAAAATAAGGGAAAATAGCCAAAACGTTTTGTATTAATTACTATTGTAATATATTTCATAAAAATATTTTCCAAATACTTTCCTTAGGAATCATTATACATACTTCGCTTGAACCAATTTTGAAAGCACTTTTGCCCCTCAGAAGTGGATACCGCCAAAACGAGCTGTTTAAGATGTCATTAGCTTCTTCTGGCTTTTAAAACCTTTTGGGAATAGACGCCATATCAAGCCTGTAAAGCGAATGCTCCATTAATCCATTCCTCTGAGTACTTAAATAGTCCCTTGTGTCTGCCAGTATGTGAGAGCTCACATTGACTTGCTGAACAAGAATTTGTCTTCGGCGGAAACTTTCCTTAAGTCTCCGAAAACTTCTGGCAACTAAATGGTTTCGCAGCACTCAGAATTGATTGTTTTAAGTTGCTCAAGTGATACAGTTGCGATATGACCAGATTTTCCGACAGAAAAAAACAGGCGACCACTGCTCACTTGCATAGATTTGAGATTTCTCAGCTGTTCTGATACCATAGTAGTGTTTTGAACTAGGTTAGATTAAATGGCTGCCCTAGCTAAGGGCTCACTTGGACAAATATTAAAAAATTCGTCCGCGTGGGGCCATACATTGGAGAGGAGAAAGGAGATGGGAAGGAAGAAGGAGCCTTGGGATTAGAGACGATGACGACCATACATTTTACGACGACGTCGACGGAGGCTGATTTGCGTTCGTAGTTAGCCGTAACAAGCTACTGATGAACTTCACCAAATTTATGATATTTAAATCGGCTATATCCGCAGGCGTAGCGAAAAAGTGAGAGCCCAGATGTCTAAGTCTTTGCCAGACGAGAGCAAGGCAGCTGAGAAGAAGGTGTTGAGATGATTCCACCTCGCCCTCCAGACAGTTTCTGCAGAACGGACTTGAGGCAATCCCAAGTCTCACGGCGTGAACACCTAACGGACAATGTCCGGTAAGGATGCCCACCAAATTCGAGAGCTGGGGCTTTGTTAGCCTTAGGAGTTCCCTTGAGCGTCCCCGATCTACCCGTGGCCAGAAGGATATCGCGACCTTGCACGTTGCGCACTCGTTGACTCGAGGACCATCTTTCCAGGAGCAGACCACAGGTTCTCAGGGGAACCCCAATTCTCTCGTTTCGCGACGAAACCGTCTCCAAAGTTCTCTGTCTAGCCAGCTCATCAACCCAGCAGTTTCCCTCTATGCCGCTGTGCCCGGGAACCCAAATGAGCCTGATGATGAAGTATTCGGATGCAATCGAGAGAGAAGCCAGACGTTCCCCGACCAATGTCGAACGCACAAACAGGGAGCCCAAGGCCCTAATTGCCGATTGGCTATCGGAGCAAATATTTACTTCCTTAACAGTAATTACCGAAATCTACGTGAGTCCATTTTTTGGGAAATTATTAAATGATGCGGTATCCAACGAAAAACTTTGGCAACCACATATTCATGCTATAAAATGTATACTGGCTCCACTAATGACAAAGGATAACTCTATTTCGCGTGTTATTGCATTATTAATTGACGCACAACATAGATTATTTCTGGCACAACAATCGGTTTTAAACGGCCTTGCTGAAACTCATTGCATCAGCATTTCACAGTGGTTGAGTGTGGTGCTTCACTGGCAAAAGTCCAAATGAGTTGATCAATGCACTGCTGCCTGATAATCCACGTCAAAAGTCGCAATAAATGATGACATGGAAATTTTCCCGAATTTTTCAACTCAACTGAAAAAAAAATCATGTGCAGCATCGTACACGTGGTAGAAGTGAAACTTCTGTGTGTGAATGAGTGTGAGAGTGAGAAAGAGCTAGAGAGGAAGAGAAGGAGACAGGGATAATTTCAAAAGAAATACAACAGTATAAAACTTATGTAACCAAAATTCGATTTTATTAACTATATATGCATTATGCTATCATCTGTTGGTGGTTCAATTGGTAATACTGATATAATTGGTTTATGATAGCTGAAATATGAAATATATGTACGAGATTCAGTATTTTCTAGATAATGTGTGAAAATTGCATCTAGTGTACTTCCGGATTTTGTTGTTGATTCTTTAGGGTTACTGTTTATCTGCAAACCGAATGTTTCTCGAAGAAATTGAATCAACGGCAAAGAATCATTGGATCCGAAATTCACGTTGAAATCTCCCCCGAGAATCAATGGAATTTTGTCTTCACCTCTTCCAAGTGCATTTGCACCTGCGTCGATTATTTGTTTATCCACAGTTTCCAGTCTATTTAACGATAGTATCCGGAATTCATCTTGTAAATGAGACATACTGACTGATGCTCGTCGACCATGGTAGAATCTAAAATCATTTCCCTTCGTTATAATTCACAAGCCTTCAATACAAGTGACTCGTGATAAAGCAACGTAAACTAATGATTGCGAATGTGTTTTATCATAATCGAAAACAACTTCAGAATACGTGCGTCCCTGAGACTTGTGAATGGTCGTCGCACAAGCGTTAGCGTTTAGCGTTAATCGTTTTGTTGTTGTTAAGCGGGATTGTTGATGTGCGTCGTCCGATTGGTACCGCTGTTTTACTGATATTATGCGCTGCAACATGACCAGCAACTTTTTTTCTGATTTTTTTTCTCTGTCGCGTAACATTATGATGTATAGCTCTCGTTCTCTTTCTCTCTATGATATATATCTGTATACTCTGTCTTACAACGAAGCCTATGTCTTAGGTATAGAAAATGTATAGCTCTCTTTCTCCTTCTCTCCACGTTGTATCTTTTTTTCTCTCTCGCGTCACGAAATCTCTAAACGTTACAATTTTTCCAATTCACTCTCCATTCTCACTCAAATAACAGACCGTCGCTAAAGAAGTTTCACTTCAAAAACAAATAAATCTCGGAAGAAAAAGCGTTATATGCAAGTTTGTGCTAAAAAAATATCAAAATTTTTGATAAATATTTGAATTAGGGTTCATAATATGAGTGTTGTAATGGCACAAAATATAAAAAACAACCCCTCTCAAATATAGTAGTCCACTCCCAACACTGTTCTGCTGCGGTATCTATAATTTCCATAGATATGTAAGACGCTGCTGCAGCGAAAATATTCAATATTTTGAAGAAACTAAATAAATACTTACTGGAGATATTACAAATTTCGCTAGTGAGCTTTGTAAGTCCTACACTTACACTAAACCCGTAATTTTTACTTCAAAGAATTTAAGGCTTGGTGGCCCGAGTACGAATCTTCGGCAGAAATAAATGTTAAAATATTCTGCCGCAATCACTTTGAGTTAACTAAGAGGTATTTGCTGGCGTAGATTCTTGTTGAAAGGGCAAGAATTCTGACCCCACAGTTTATGGATAGATATAGTAGAATTATTTTACCGATGTTGATGATCTCAGAATATTTATTGAAATTTACTACTTTCATTAAAAAAAATGTTGCGCGTTCGCTGTAAAGAGAAAATACGCAGCACTGGAAGAAATTATCAAAAATCCACCAGAATTTTGAGCCACTTGCACATTGTTATGTATGTATGTATCTGGCACAAAGACATACCAAAATTTGACCAAAACGGCAGTGGCAAATATTGGGTTGGGGAAAAAGTAATGTCGTATTTTGTCAATTGAGTGCGACATTTAAGCATATCTTGCATTGTACTTATTTCATTGGATCACACTAAACGGCGATTTGAAGACGACAATCTGTACTGCAAGTGTCTCTTTCACAATGTTATGCTCGTACTTTTCAGTCTTAAATTATAGCGCGTCAAAGATGGAGTCCACCAAGCCTGAAATTCGTCATATTTTACGTTTTTACTACCTTAGAGGTGAAAATGCAACGAAGGCGGCGGCAAAAATTTGTGAAGTTTATGGGCCTGATACTGTAACGATTCGCACAGCACAGCGTTGTTTCGATCGATTTCGTTCTGGTGTAGTAGATGTCGAAGATGCTCCCCGTACTGGTAGGCCAATCGTCGTAGAGACTGATAAAATCGTTGAAATTATCCAAAGAGACCGGCATGTGAGCATTCGCTTGATTAGTAACCTAGTGTAGACCACAAAACCGTTTGGAACCATTTGCAGAAGATTGGATTCCAAAAAAAGCTGGATGTTTGGGTGCCACATTTGATGCAAAAAATCTCTTGGACCGAATCAACGCTTGCGATTCTCTGCTAAAACGGAACGAACTTGAAGCGGATGGTGACTGGCGATGAAAAGTGGATCACGTACGACAACGCCAAGCGGAAAAGATCGTGGTCGAGAAGCGGCGAGCCGGCTCAAACCATCGCCAAGCCCGGATTGACCGTCAGGAAGGTTTTGCTGTGTGTTTGGTGGGATTGGAAGGAAATTATCCACTATGAGCTGCTCAACTATGGCCAGACCCTTAATTCGGTCTTCTACTGTGTGCAACTTGACCGTTTGAAGCAGCCGATTGACCAGAAGCGGCCAGAATTGGTCAATAGGAATGATGTTGTGTTCCACCAGGACAACGCTCGTCCTCACACATCTTTGATGACCCGCCAGAAGCTACGGGAGCTCGGATGGGATGTCCTATCGCACCCACAGTATAGTCTGGATCTGGCACCAAGTGACTATCATCTCTTCCGGTCCGTGCGAAATGCCATTGGTGATACCAAGTTGGCCTCAAAAGAGGCTTGCGAAAACTGGTTGTCTGAGTTTTTTGCAAATAAGGAGGGGGGGTTTTATAAAGGGGGTATAATGAAGTTGCCTTCTAAATGGCAACAAGTTTGCGAACAAAAGGGGGCATATTTGACTTGAATCGGATAATTCTAAGTACGTTAAATAAAGCGTCAAGTTCCGATCAGAAATACGACATTTCTTTTTCCCCAACCCAATATATAACAGTGAATCACAAGTAAATTGAAGAATTGACAGAAAATTAGCAAAACAGTCAGCAAAAACTTTTTTCAAAAATCCACACAAATTTTGAGCCACTGCAGACTTGCACTTTATTAAACTAAACTTTAATTGACTTTGAAAGTGCATACCCGTTTTTTTTAATTCTAATTGAAAGCATTTAAAAGGAATGGCTACCGCGTGCATAATGTTGCAATCAGCTCCTACACCCTGACTTTTCTAAAAACACTATATTTGATGAAAAAATTCGTGTAGATGTAAAACTGTTTCCCATATATTTCGCTAAATATTTTAGTTTCTTACAGTTTCACTCTTTACAAAGTTCACAAAACGAAAGAAAAAACGCAAGGCGAAATAGTTAGCTAGTCGTGACATAGTTTAAGAAAATGTGTGGCATTCTGAGATTTGTCGCTGATTAGTGCCACGAGAAGAAAAATGAAAATCGGATAAAAATGCTGGTGCGATTTAATGCAACCTCGAAAAGAAAATCTGTTCCCGTTTGCCGCATTTAATGCAAACATTTTATTTTAAATTTCTACTCTGACTTAAAATTTTTTTCCACCTCTTTTCTTTTGCATGAGCGCTATGCTAAATTGATTGAGCCAATGATTTTGCCACATTTCGATTTTTATCTGGAGCGCCTGTGGAAACAGTAAACAATTAAGTGCTGCTAGCAGGAGTCATTGCAGCTCACTTCAAAGAGTCACTGCAGCTCACAAACATACAAAACGCGCACATACACACACATGTATGTACATGCATAAGTACATATGTATACATTCAGTGAGCTATCAGCGCATGCATCTCTTCAACAGCCTGCAGCAGTATTTTACAGGCTTCCAGTCAGTGGAAATCGCTCACTTTGCCACACACAAGCGGCATGGCTTGCTGCAAAGAAATTAATTAAATCAGCTAAAATGTAACACGTTTTTCGATAAACTACAGATGGGTTGATATGAAGCATGTAATGAAATTAAAAAACAAAAAATGGGAAGAAACAAGAAATTTGGGACTACTAAATTTTCACGTTACCAAAATGAAAACATTTGACCTCATTTGAAATGAAAAGTAGTGATGCCAAGAGTCGCTCATTTCAGCGACTGGTCTTAAAAAAGAAATAAGAAAATGGAGTACGTAAAATAAGAAATTTAGTAACAAATGCTTGGCTTAGATAAGCAGCGCATTGCAAGTTCATGACATGTAAGTATGTATATTAGAAAAAATTTGGTCTGGTGCTTGTGGATAAAAAAATATTGGACTTAAAATCGTTAAAATTCGCGTGCTGTTTATTTTGTTTCTTATTTCTTGATATCTTTTGAGGTCAGAAATTTCATTTTTACTATTCGTTTGCTATGATATTTTTCCTTAGTTCGATTTTTTTCTACCATTTCGCGACGGTATATAGCCAGCCCTTTGATAGATAGGGACGTAAGCAGCCAGCTAAATAGAGCCCAGAAGTTCTTTCTTTCTTGAAGCTAATGGCTAATTTCTTGCTGCTATAGAGACTTGAAAGTTCTCTTTATAATATTAAATGAACTTAGAAATTTTCAAGTATATTTCTAAGAAAATAACCTGGTACTGTATATTTAGCTCTACAACCAAATGGAGCTATTTCGAGTTATTTTGAAATTTATAAGTTGACTAAATTCTTAAGTTTATTAATAGAAAGTAGAAAAATAATTTAAACAATTTAATAATAATATTAATAGTGAGGTAGCCATAAAATGTAATTTATTAAAATTAATTATTAATTTAGTATAAAAAACTTTCAAGTTATATTAGGTTTTAAAAGGGACTGGAAAACAGGCGTAGTGAGTGAGTCAGATTCTAATTGAACGATTCAACAAATCGTTAGTAGCGGTTTCGAGATTTCGATTGAAACTTTTCACTTTCTAACAAGCAGTGAGGACTTAATATCACAGGTATTATACATTTTTTTGTGCATACCGTAGAGTTCGTTGAGCGCTGAAGGTTCACAACTCTTTATCTGACCTGGATAACAGGATTGGGTCTTGGGTAGAGACTGATTATGAAGAAAAGATGCAGATTATTAGTCATATTGATGTTCTTCGAGAAGAGAAAAGACCTTATCTACTTGTCATTTGTCTTTGACTTGTCAAGGTGAGCAACAGGCTTAGATTTTCTCCACCTGCTTAGTAGTTCTGTAGTGCAACCCTTGAATGCTCCAAGAGTAAGTTAAAAACTGGGATGAGCATTTTGCAATACCACAAATTATTTAGTGCTGGTTAAAATAAGGGTTTCATTAAATCTTCAGTTTTTAAGTGTTTTCTGGTATTACTGAATTCCAGGATACCAGTATTTTTCGAGTCCCGGATTTTCCGGGATCAGCTGGTATTAATTTCGGGATCCCGAAGATTTTAAATTTCGAATTGAATGAATTAAAAACTTTTCTAGAAACGTTAACTAAAAAGGTTAAAAGTTTAGATGAACATTTTTGAATTTTTTAAATTTTTCACAATATTTGAGACTCTGAGTTGTATGTTTTTTTTTTTTGTTTTTTTTTGCTTTTTTTGGATAAAACTTAAATTCAATTAAACTTAAACCAGAATTTTATTAAAAATATTAATTTAATTAAGGGGTTAGGATAGACAGAGGCCCGAAAACATCACGATTTTCAATATTTTTTTTTCTACTCTGTCAACTGATTTATTTTATTACAAAACACTATAGCGTTAATACATCATGTTTCGACTTACTTTAGCAAAATTTCAAAAAAAAAAAATTACAATAATAATTGTAAAAGTTATCGCTGTTTGTGTGGAGCCCGTTTCTCCAGAAGTCCCTTACGGTGATCATCACAAGTCCTTGGTGATTCATTTAAAATCAATCGGATAAGAGAAATTAGTTTTTCTAATATATAATCTTGTGACTGTTCGAAGCTTTTTTCTTCAAAATTAACAATATGGCGGCCTCAGGAAATATTTTTCAGATTTTCGAACTGACAATTAAGGTGGGAGCCTGGTTTATGAGGTCTAAAAATTGCATCTCTTTGCGATTTTTTTTCTGTAAGGAAAAAATTTATTTAGCACTACAAAGTTTTTTCTATCTTTTATTGAACATTTAAAAAGTATAAAAAATTTTTCTACTGGTTAAAATAAGTTGAAAAAATGTTTAACATAGAAATTAGTAGAGCGCTGCAACGCTGGGGTTTCCAACTGGCGTACAAGATACAGCTCATAATTATTATCTAAAGCAAAAAATTCAAATGGATTTCTAATTATCATGATTTTTTATTCTAGATGAACTAAGAAAACTGAGAGAAATTCCAAAATTTCACCTTTTTGGAGGTTTTAAAGAAAAAATGCCTTTCTATAAAAAAATTCACTTCAACTTGGTATAAAAATCTTGAAAAAAAAATTTGTTTCTATTTTGTTAGTTCAAATAGAAGAGAATTTAATACTGAAGGGAACAAGCTATGATTCATTTCAAAAGGTTCATTAGTTTTTTCCATTCATGTACGCCAATTCAAAGAAATCATAAAAATGAAAAGTCGAGAAAAGAAGATAAAGTTTGTACTATAGCTGTCCGGTCAAGCGTAACTACCTAACGCTCGCCTACCTTTGGCTTTGTATCTACGGAAATATTGAGAATTAGGCTCTGTAACTTTGTGTGAGTATTCTGAAATATATTAAGAATCGCTTAAAACGAAAAAAAAAAATTATTTTTTTGACCTTATAAACCAGGCTCCCCACTTAATTGTTTAAAAAAAATCGAAATTTTTGAAAAAAACATCATTCGATCAGGCACGAGTTTTTTAGGTTTTTCAAAAGCAGTATACATTTTATTGAAATCTACCAAGCGGTTTTTAAGTTACACTGATCAAGAGTTCAAAAAACACAGTTTTGGGAAAAACGCTTTGAAAGCTTTGCTATCGACTTAGGAGCGCCCGAGCGACTTTTGTTAATTATTGAATAACTCGACAAGTATTTATCGAATTCACTTCAAATTTTCACACAATATTTTTAAGATACAATATTTAAAGAAAATTAAAAAAAATCAATTCTTTGAAAATTCGGACTAACCTTAAATTGATATAAAAACTGAGAAATATAGAAAATAAGTAGGTAGTCAAAACTGTGCCATATGTGCCGCTACTAATATATTATTCTAAACACAAGCAAACATACATATATGAATATATTTTTAATTTAGCTCACGAGCGTCAGTGCATGAATTTGTGTTGTTTTGTGGCTAACATTTACTAGAATACTTATACGAATTCTCCGTTTTGGCCTACTAAAACTATGGGTGTGCAATTTTGCCAACTGAAAAATCATGGTTAACTGCTCACAAAAACGTATGCGTAGCAAAAGTCCTAATTTGTATAAATTGTAAATGCAATAATAATAAAAATTTTCAAATATAGCTTTAGTTGTAGAGTAGAATAAACATACTTAGAGGACTTGCTTTTGTACATATTTGTTAATTTTTTGTATATATTAATTAGCTACCATCATATATGAAAAAAATCATTTGTTCGCTTTAGAACTGTTCCTTAAGTATATGCACAGAATTTTGTTTATGTACACAGAAAATCGGCTGCCACATTATCTGTCCAAAACTGTTATGAAGAAAGAAGTCTTCGAGATTAGAGATTTAAAGAACTTGTTTAGTAAAACCGATGCCATCTGGTGAATAGATAACGTACAATCAGAAAGCTGGATAGAAGATGCAAAATTGCTTTAACAAATGACATCCAGGCTAGGATGAATATGCACATACAAAAGGCTTTAAATACTAGTAGGATATATAAGGAATTAGATTCGTCAAAAGGTATGGTTTATTTCAACAAATATGACTTAGAACAAGCATATTGATAATGGGGGCTAGAAGTGACATGGTAATTTTAAATACCAACAGATTTGACACAGAAAATAAAACTTGCTCAATGTGTAATTTAGGCGAGCTTCAAAAATATAGCACACTTCCTGGAACGCTGCCCAATATTAAGAGAATATAGAAAAGTCTTTTTCGGAAAATTTACCTTAAATGATTCACAACTGTTGAGATATCAATGGGGGAAAATATCATTGGGATCAACTTTTGCGTTTTATTAAATATGGCTTTAGATACAGAGATTACTTAATAAAAGAGTTTAACTGGTTTTAAAAACCGTAAACCGAACAACTGTTCTGCACGAAAAATAAATCGGCAGACGGCTCATGCCATTGTCGTTAAATTATTGTAAGAACTACTTCAAGATTTTTTTATATAATATTAAGAAAAATGTTGAATATATTTTTTATTTTATGGAGTGCATCTTAAGTCTTAAATGTTTTTATTTCATGATATGCTTAAATGCTTTCAGTTATTGAATTTTTACTCATATTAAAAATTGTATGTACCCAGGTAAATTTCGAGACGCGTCTCGTTTTTGCACTAATAAATAAAAATATCCCGAAATCCCGCCATCAAAATATTTCGCGAAAATTGCCATCCCTAATACACATGTAACTAATGGAAAGACTTAAGAAGCGAACTTCTTCGCATACTAATACACTCAGTGGCATGATTCATAAAAGTACTTAAAAGTGCTAAGCAAAAATCTACACACCTGAATCGATGCACCACCATAAGTGGTTAAAACTAGTTGCATTGTTGCATAAATAATATATAAAAATGTGTACATACAAACAAACAGATAGAAGCATAAGTGTGCTAATACATGCATCGTTGGCTTGCAGACACTTTCAAGTGTTTATGTAGTTTTTGTTTAATTTACTTATTGCTACTACCACTTGCCACTTGTCCAATCGCATCAGTGCTGCTTTGTATTGCATCAGCGCTATTTATAAATCGAGCAACTAATTAATTTAATGCTAATGCGAATGCCTTAATAAGGTTCTAAATCACAAAGTGTTGTTGTGCGAATGGTGCAATGACACGAAATATTCAAATAAGTGACTTTCTAAAGCAAATTCTAAAGGTAAATGTCAGCAAATATGTGAATAACTACTGTACGTATGTTGCCGATGTGAGGCTTAGGTGCATAAGCGAGTACTTAGTATGGAGAAGGAAAATTTGTGATAGATATTTATGTAGTGCCAAAGTTAACAAGGGTATGAAGAATTTTAAATGTCAGTGGTAACAGGTTGATTGCAATTGAAGTAATTCCAAATTATATAAAACTTAACAATCCAGTATTGGTATGATTTATTTGTAATTATTTCTTTTTTTTTATATTTTTGCTGCAGCAACGTAATTTTTTAATTTTTTTTTAATTAATTAATACATTTTTAAATTTTATTTTTATTTATAGAGTCCGGCAGTCGAAGTGTAACCAACTTCAGACCGTTGCGCGGACATCAGATGCCTCTCAGTCGGCTTAACGACAGTCCAGAGTATTATTTACAAGCACACAGAAGCATTTTGCCGAGAATGAACGTGAAAAAAGAAAGTTAATATTGGATTTCAAACGTAATAGTGTGATTGCATTATATGTGGCTGGAGCGTCACATCCAGCGACATTGTTCGTGAGCTCGAGCACCTTAAAGTAAATAAAGTTTCTGTTTATCGCAACACTACTCATTACAATAATACTGGTATTATTCAACGAATTGAACAAACTGCATCGCCTGATATGTGTTGGTATTACAGGGGCTATGAAAACTATGAAAACATGTCCCACGGACGCATTGGCTGTGCTCCTGTAATTAAAAGGGATGCTCGCTCGAATGCCTTAAGATTATTCTGTTACATTCCGGTCATTTCATGACCTTTTTTTGTTGAATTTCATCATATCTGCTAATATTAACAACACTTCACAATTTCCTTTCATGACTTCGTGTATTGACATAAATCCAATAGAAAAAGCATAAAAAAATTATTTTGATTTAATAAACAGGTGGTAACATCAAAACTTACGTGCGCGCTCCTTTGGGTCATTCGGTGACCATCAGCTGTTTTACATATAAAGTGTATATTTCGCGCCTTTTTTGTGGTTAAGTTTTTGCTGCAAAAGCTTGTATTTGTTAAATTCTTATAAAAATGGAAAGATTCCAAGCATCTGTAAGTATTTTTATTATAATATTTAATTATTTTTGGTGTGTTTATTTATGAAAATTTAGTTTAGAGGCCAAATCGTCTGACTCGAAGCCAAATAGAGCATATTATTGACAATGATGAGGATTTTGATGAATGTAGTGAAGATGGGTATGAAGATTATATAGTGGAACAATTTGAATCAGAGGGATCTTCTGACGAATATTTAGATTCTGATAAGATATGGTACCTGCATTGGAAAACGAAAGCAGTGCTTGTATGTATTATTGCAAGGATAGAGCTATTGAGTGGTCAATGGACCCACTTGGGCACAATAGTGGCAGGGCCAGAATAGAAAATATAATTTACGGAAGACATTGAGTTACTGCATATGCAGTGCATCGTATTTCAACTATCAAGGAATCATTCGATCAATGATTTACGTACCACCTAAAGCAAATTATAATACAATTCAGCAATATAGAGGGCAAAAAAAAAAATGGAGCTGGATATAAAAAAATAGATGAGATAGAACTCGATGCAAATTTGGGTATTTTAATTTTAGCAGGTAGTTAAATCAGTATAATTGTCCGTATTTATGGCTAAAATGAAGACATAAATGAATTTTTTTACAGGAGTATATCGTTCACACGGAGAAAGTATTCGAAGCCTCTGGGATGAAGTGCACGGCCGACCATTATTCCGTGCAACAATGTCACTTGGCAGGTTTCTTGAAATTAATCGTGTTTTGAGGTTCGATGACAGAGACAATCGAAGGGCTCAAGGAATGAACGACAAACTTGCTCCGATTCGCGATTTGTATGAGAAGTGGGTGGCTAATTTACCACTACTTTTTGTTCCATACGAAAATATTACAGTAAACGAGCGCTTAACTCCTTTTAGGGGCAGATGCCCCTTTTTAGTTTACATGCCAAGTAAACCAAGCAAATATAGAATGAAAGCATGGGTAGCTGCGGATGTGCGTACAAAATTTTTCCTTAATTTCCAAATGTATTTAGGGAAGGAGTCAGCTTCCGCTCCACCGGAACGGAACCAAGGCCAGCGCGTTGTGTTGGATCTCGTTAGTGGGTATGAAGGGCGGAATTTTACAACCGACAACTTTTTTACTACTCGGGATTTGGCACTGGAGTTATTGAACAAAAGAATTACTTTGGTAGGCAGCGTAAGGAGTAATAAACGATTTTTACCGGTTTGTGGTACTAAAGTGGAGTTAAGGAGTCTACTAATGCTAAGCAGTCGACATTTCTTTAATGGATCAGTTACCCTTGCGCAATACATACCCAAAAAATATAAGATGGTGACTGTTTTAAGTACCTTGCACCATGATAAAAGCGTTATAGAAAACCATCCAAAAAAGTTGCCAGATATCATTAACTTCTACAACTCTACAAAATCTGGAGTGGATACTATTGATCCAATTGTAGAAACATATATGTACATGCAAGAGACAAACTAATCGTTGGCCTGTAGCAATCTTTGCAAACATCGTAGATATCTCAGCGTTGAATGCCTTTGTATTATAGACAGAAATTAATCCTTCGTGTAATGCTGTAAAAACATATAAACGTAGACTTTTCCTCGAAAATCTTGGCTTAGACCTTGTTCATGGGGAAATTGAACGCAGAAAAACGCTACCAAGAACTCAACCGTTAGCAGATATTGTACGCAATATGAGAGCGGACGCAGAGCAACCAAGCACTTCGGCAGGAACTGTTCCGAAAAAAATAAAACCTAGTCAGCGAGCCACCTGTGCAGTTTGCCCTAGCTCAATTTGTCGCAAAACCTACGAAAGCTGCACGGTTTGCAAAAAACCTGTGTGTCCACAACATCGTTCAACGGTTACGGTTTTAAAAACCTATTGTTTGGAGCATTCAAATTAAAAAAAATGTATCTAATGTATTTAAATATATTTAATATAATAGGACTCTGAATAAGTTCGTGCGGTTTTTTTTCGAAATTTGAAACTTTATTGACGTAAAATGGTTACAAATTTAATATTCAAAATATTGTCCATCGCTTACTACTACTTTTTCCCATCTTTCTGGCAATTCACGGATTCCCTTTGTGAAAAATTCGGTCGGTTTTGCCGCAATCCACGAATCGATCCATTTTTTGACTTCATCGTAATTACGGAAGTGCTGGTCAGCCAGGCCATGTTGCATCGATCGGAAGAGATAGTAATCGGATGGCGCAAGGTCTGGACTATACGGCGGGTGGGGTAGGACATCCCATTTGAGCGTTTCTAAGTATGTTTTGACCACTTGTGCAACATGTGGCCGAGCATTGTCATGTTGCAAAATAACTTTGTCGTGTCTATCGGCGTATTGCGGCCGTTTTTCTCGCAGTGCTCGGCTCAAACGCATCAATTGTCGTCGGTAGACATCCCCCGTAATCGTTTCATTCGGTTTCAGTAGCTCATAATACACAACACCCAGCTGGTCCCACCAGATACACAGCATAACCTTCAGGCCATGAATATTCTGCGCCGACGTCGATGTTGAAGCATGGCCAGGGTATCCATACGTTGCCCGACGTTTTGGATTGTCGTAATGGACCCACTTTTCATCGCCAGTCACAATTCGATGCAAAAAACCCTTTCTTTTGTGCCGTTGAAGCAGTTGTTCGCATGCCATAAAACGGCGTTCAACGTCTCTTGGCTTCAATTCATACGGCACCCAATGGCCTACCTTTCGGATCATTCCCATGGCTTTTAAACGTTTGGAAATGGTTGATTGATCAACTCCCAAAGTTTTTGCAACCTCTTCTTGCGTTTGAGCCGGATCTTGATCGAGCAATTCCTCCAATTCGGTATCCATGAACTTTGGCGGCGCACCCTCGCGTTCTTCGTCTTCCAAGCCAAAATCACCACTTCTAAAGCGTGCAAACCACTTCTGGCACGTTCGCTCAGATAGAGCATGCTCACCATAAACTTCCACCAAGATACGATGACTTTCGGCTGCTTTTTTCTTCATATTAAAATAATGAAGAAGAATTCCCCGCAAAAACACATTATTTGGCACGAAATTCGACATTTTCAAGTGTGGTAAAAATATTGTTGTTTACGCTTCAAATAAAAAACTTATACTGACGTTTGTGCCTTACGACAGTAGCTCTCCAATGAATGTTTGGAAATGTGGATCGATGGAATAATAATCAAGTTACGCCATCTGTTGTAAAACCGCACGAACTTATTCATAGTCCTATTATAACAGCTTTATAATCAATAAAACTAATTAATTTTAAAAACTTCTATTAAAATTATAAACTTTTATACTGATATCTAAACAAAACACAGGTAAGGTCATTTCGTTACCCGAATATCGCATGTGTAAATTTTTTTAAATGTAACAGAAGGGTTAAAAGGTAAATCTGAAAGTGGGGATATGAAAGGACATTTAAAGATCTTAGAAGACTTCCTACGAAGTCCCATTCTTCATAGGGATGATATACTATCACCCAAACCAATACTCTTCAGGAACTTACAAGTTATAATTAATGAACGCACAGACTGGAGAACTAATCCTATCACTTCAACCTCTCTCTCAGGTATGGTTTACTGATGGGTCCAAATTGGAAAATGGTAGAACAGGGGTAGGAATCAATGGGCCTGAATTCAAAAAATCGATTCAGATGGGACTCTACCCAACAATATTTCAGGCAGAAATATGTGTGAGAAAATGCCTTAGCAGGAAAATGAGAGGTACTCACATCTACATACTTTCAGATAGCCAAGCGGCTCTAAAAGCCCTTCTCTCATAAACTATCACCTCTAAATTGGTAAATGATTGCCTAAGCCTTCTCAACACGTTAGGAAATCTCAACATAATAACACTAGGCTGGATTTCGGGACATGAAGGACATGAGGGAAATGAAATGTCTGATGACCTTCCAAAATAAGGACAAATATGCAACTTACTGATCCTGAGCCTTTCTGTGGGCTGACAAAAGGCCACATTAATGAATTTCTTAGGAAATGGGAAGAAAGAAAATTTGCTACACACTGGCTAAACTGTGCCGGTCAGCGTCAAGCCAAACTATTCCTAAGTCCCAACAAAGGAATATCTGACAAACTTCTCTCACTCAACAGAGTAGATCTGCGTGTTTTAACCGGATACCTTACAGGTCACTGCAGCCTGAGGTACCATCTAAATAATATTGGTCTATCTGAGACCAATGTCTGCCGCTTTTGCGAAATGGACATAGAAAGCTCAGAACATGTGTTTTGTGAATGTCCTGCGTTGGGCTGACAGAGACTTCATCACTTTGGTGGTATCGTAGTATCTCCATGCAATCTTTGGAACAACAAACCCAAAATTGTGCTAAAATTTTTAAAAAGCCTTAAACTCTAGGGCTACAAAAATAGGCCTTTCAGAATAGATCAGCTCTGGTCGCAGTACGTAATGGCTTTTTAATAATAATAATAATAATAATAATACTGGTAGCATTACGAAACACCATGGAGGTGGTCAGCCAAAGACTACAATGGGTCAAAGCGTGAAGAAGCGACTTGACCGAAATCCCAGATGAAGGTCCAATCAAATGGCAAAATAACTGAAAATATCTGACCGTAGCATCCGCCGCATACTGAAAACTCAAATGAAATCTCAAAGTCAAGCCCTAAAAGATCCAAAACGTGCAGGATCTCACACCAAAGCAGCAACATGTCAGACTTGAGAGAGCAAAGGAGTTGTTTCGCTTGGCGGGAAGCGTTCAATTTCCAAACATTGTGTTTTGCGACGAGAAAATTTTTCAAATTGAGCAATTCGTAAACTTCCACTATGATAAGGTTAATTGACCTACCGTTCATGCAAGAATTTGAGTCATCGATTGGCCACCAGGAGGTAGCACCCGGCACAGAGAATGGTTTGAGCCGCTGTAACCGCAGATGGGCGATCTCCAATCGTTATCATCGAGCCTGGAAATATAAGGTAAATGCGAAATATTATTGGGAAAGTATTCTGGAGGTTGCTTTTAAGCCGTGGGCGGACAAACGTTTCGGTGGCAGACCATGGACGTTTCAACAGAACTCGGTACCTTCTCACAAAGCTCGAGTGAACCAAGAATGGCTAAAAAACAACGTTCCGAACTTCATAACACCAGACACGAATCCGATGGATGCCATTTTGGAGAGCAAGGTCCGAACTAAAAGATGCACTAGTCTCGAGGCGTTGAAAAAATCCATTGCCCGCGAGTCGACCAAACTACCTGCAAGTCACATTCGGGCAGCTTGCGATTCGTTTCTGAACCGTCTCAAGGCCATAGTCAAGGCGAAAGGTGGTCATATCGAGCAAAAGTAAATTGATTCTTAATTTTGTATTATTGACACACATTTTTTACTTCGAATTGTATAAAAGTAATTTTCCAAACTAAATTTATGGCATTTTTAATTGGTTATAATCCGAGTGCCGGACCTCGTATTATTTTTTGAAATTTTTATCAATTAAGTAAACAAATTATCTCACTACTTCCTTCTAATTTCTTTCTTTTCCAGCTAACAAAGAAAAGTTATCAAATTACATGATTTTGTAATGAATTAAAAGAACCCTCAACTAACTGAAGTACAAAAACATCATAACATTCATATATAAAAAGTTTAGCCATATGATAATAACAACAAAATCCTTATTTATTATCCTCCGCAAAGAGATAATCTCAAGCAATGGCACAAAGAAAAGTTTCAATAATAACACCACTGGCATGAGCGAAGTTTGTTCAGCTGTCAGCAGCAATTGTGACAATTGCACATCAGCGGATAAACAACATAAATATCTAGAAGAGTAGCATTAATAACATATAAAAAAGTGTAGAACGCATGGCTGGCATTTGCGCCTCTCTGGCTAAGTGTCTACACATACCGCAAGACATGTGAAAATGAATTGGCCGAGGAAAGTGTCTTAAACACGGGTGTACAGGATGGATGTGTGCTTAGATAAAAAAGGTGCAGGCTGATTATTTCTGCTGCTAGTTGCCTTAATAGAGTAATATCTACACTGATATTTGCAATATCTTCCCAACGTTTAAGCAAATTTTTAATTTCCTGCTCAAAAAATTTGTTGTCCTTCGAGCCAAAATACGCTTCGATATGCCTTTTTATAGCTTCTTTTGAGGAGTAGTTATTGTTACTCTTATGGGATTGAAGTCCAAGGTGATAATCACAAGGTGCAGTTTCCGGAGAGTATGGTGAATGCGACATTAGCTCCCATCCGAGCTCGTTCAGCGTGCCTAATGTTTGCCTTGCGGTATGAGGTCTTGCGTTGTCGTGGTGAAACAAAACTTCGATTTTTGTTAAGTGCCTCATTCAGGTTTGATAGCTGATGGGAATAATAATCAGCAGTTATCGTCTGGTTTGGTTCCAGAAGTTCATAATAAACAATACCGGCCATATCCCACCAAATAGACAGGAGAATCTGATTGGGGTGAAGGCCATATCTAGGGGTCGGTTCTGGTGTTTCACCTCTATCTAATCATTGGCGTTTGCAAACAGGATTATTGTAAAGGACCCATTTTTCATCGCCAGTAACGATGCGGTTCAAAAAACTTTCATTTTCAAGCCGTTGCAGCAGCTGAAGGTTGGGGACGGAAAGTCTATGCGGAACCCATTTTCCCAGCTTTGAAACCTTTCCGAACTGAACCAGGTGCCTGTGAACTTTTCTATGCGATGAATTTAACCTCTAAGCTATCATATCGACTATCAAATTTGGCTCAGCTTCCACGAGTTCAATAAATCAAAGAAAATGTAAATAGTTCCGTCGTATTCCGCGAATAATTTTTTGTATGCAAAAATCGTACAAAAGTGAAATTATGGGCAAAATACGCACGAACTTATGGACTGACCTGATATATTTACAAGTCACTAACTCTACATCTTGAGATATTCTACAATTGTCATATTATATCTCTAACAATGTCCTCCAAGGAGCAACATTTGACTATAATTCTTCCTTCTCAAGTCATATCGATTCTATTATCTCAAAACCATACTCGATTTTGGGCTTTTTTAAACGTAATAATTCAAACTTTTCGGGCTCTAAAATAAATTAAATTATTATTTACCGCCCTTTTTCGTCCTCGGTTGGAAAATACTTCATTTATTTGGATAACTTATCAACAATTTGCTAGCACAACAATTTTAGTTTCTTGTTCACTCCTCTCGGGAGTATAGTACCGGGACCTCTGCTCCCTTGCGGGTTCCAGTCCAATGCCATTCTCGTGATGCTATCTGGTGGTTTTCTCAATGTGTGACCTATCCATCGCCACTTTCTGCGTGTGATTTGCCTTAGGATGGGTTCCTCGTTCGTTAACCTCCACAGTGCGTCGGTACTGATAGTGTTTGGCCAAAGTATTCTACAGATGATGCGGATTCACAAGAATATATCGGGTACAAAATATACCACAGTTAAGAAGGCTTAAGATCTTTAAATTTCTCTCTTTAAAGCTCTCCTATAGCTCGAAAAGATCGATTCTGTCACCTTCTTTTGGGTTTAATTGAATTCAATGTGACATTGGCTGGGCGTTTCTTTTGCAACGCATTAACTTTCTTATTCCGGCGAGAACTTTACGAACCTCTTACCCATTTTAGGGCGTAAAATTAGTAATCCAATTTCGTTTCTGGGTACTTTTTTACTAAATAAAAAAGAAACACATTCGTGATGGAAATCTATATATGTAGCTTTGCGCGCTCCATTGCTTGTTTGTTTGCATACTGCTGCTGTTTTCTTCACAAGTGTCGATTGTGATTTACGTACGGCACCCTTTGCAAAAATTATAAATCATCCTCCTTAGGAAGAAACTTTGTACAAAATTTTAACCTTATTAATTTTTATTTATCCGCTGTTTGCAGCTGTTTTAAATTTTTTTTTAATTTTTATGTTTGCATGAAATATTTATACTTAAAAACATATGAAGAAATCATGAACTTCTTTTCGTATTTAGAATAATTTTTTTTTTTGCATAAATAAAATTGGGTTTTTTTAATTATTTAAAACTTTCAAAAAACACACTAAAAAATGTTTTTAATTATTTTATGTATTTTTTATTCTTATTTTTTTAATTTATTTAATATATTTTTTATCATTTAAAACTTTCAAAAAGCACATAAAAAAGCATTTGTAGTTATTTTGTCTAATCTTTATTTTTATTTTTTACTCTGTTCGATGTAATTTTAATCATTTAAAATTTCCAAAAAAAATTATATTATTTTTAATTTTTATCTTTTTATTTTTTAAAGTATTTTAAATCAGTTAAAACTTTGGAAATTTTTTTTAAATTATTTTATGTATTTTTTACTTTTATCTCTTTACTTTATTCGATGTATTTTTAATCATTTAAAACTTTCAAAAAAAAAAAAAATATTTTTTAAATTTTTATCTTTTTTTTATTTTAAATATTTTTAATCAGTTAAAACTTTCAAAAAACATTTTTTTTTAATTTTTGTAATCATAATTTTTCTTTGTTTTGTCGTGTTACTTTATTTATAGTATTTTTAATCAGTTAAAAATTTCGAAATTTTTTTTAATTATTTTATTTATTTTTCATTTTTATCTTTTTACTTTATTCGATGTATTGTTAATCATTTAAAATTTCAAAAAAAAAAATTGTTTTTAATTTTTGTCCTTTTACTTTATTTAAAGTATTTTTAAACATTTAAAACTTTCAAAACACATTTTTTTTTAATTTTCGTAATTATTTTATTTATTTTTTATTTTTAACTTTTTACTTTATTTTAAGTATTTTTAATCATTTGAAACTTTCAAAACCCATTTTTTACAATATTGGAATTATTTTTTTATTTATGTCCATTTACTTTATTTTATGTATTTTTAAACGTTTAAAACTTTCAAAAAGTATTTTTTTTAATATTTGCAATTATTTTATTTATTTTTGACTTTTTACTTCATTTTAAGTATTTTTATTTAAAGTATTTTTAAACACTTAAAACTTTCAAAAAGAATTTTTTTTTATTTTTGTAATTATTTTATTTATTTTTTATTTTTGACTTTTTCGTTTATTTTAAGTATTTTTAATCATTTGAAACTTCCAAAACACTTTTTTTTAATATTTGTAATTATTTTATTATTTTTTAAGTTTTGTCCTTTTACTTTATTTAAAGTATTTTTAAACATTATTATTTTATTTATTTTTACAATAATTTTTATCATTTCATTTTATTCAATGTATTTATAATCATTTAAAAGTTTGAACAAACACATTTAAAAAAAAATGTTTATAATTATTTTATTGCTTGTATTTTTTATTTTAATTCATATTTATTTTTTATTTTAAATGATCTCCCTAATGCATACACATTTACTGGTTTCCACTGCAGTTTCTTCTTCTTTCCTCCGATTTTATTTTTTGCTTTGCTTTAATCTCACTTGTTAGCTGTCAACTGGCGTCAATTGCCCGCATTAGTAATTGTTGTTGTTGTCAGCAAATATGCGACTGATGCGACACTTTGGTGCTAATAATTTTTCCAATATTATATGCCGCAGACGCATAACAGATATTTGCGTTATTTTACTTTTTTCCACCAACAAATCTGTAGCCATATATTGTAAATATATAATATATGTGTGTGTGTGCATGTGTGTGTATGTATGTGTGTATGTATTATATGTTCAACTATTTGTAAAGATATAGAAAACCAAATAAATAAAGAATCGTACGACAAATAGGTGAACAACAAATTGTCATTCAGATAAACATGCGAGCTGGCAGACGGCGGGAGGGCTGTTGCACACGCAGCCGTTCGTTCAGTCAACAGTTGACATTTATGACATTTTTGTGCTGTTACTACGATTGTTGTTGCTATGGCCACTAACTGATTGCTGTTTAACCTGCACTGATATGTTGGCATATAAAATAAATTGTACATTTATGAATTTTTCTATGACAAGTGCATGAGCAACTTGGCTTTTTCTTGTACGAATTGTTTTTCTCTTTTATTTCAATATTACAACTTTGATTTCCACTCGAACAACAGTATTAGGAAAGTATGTTTTTGTAACAACAAATTGTTGACAATTGCAATCGCAGGCAATATTGGCGTTGTTGTCATTGGTTTTTTTGCGCTTGGCTGCGTTGCTGTGTTGGTGCTTTTGGTTTTCCATTTTCCTTGTATTATTAATTTTGTATCATGTTCCGTGCCTTGTTTGCTTGTTGACATTCGCGTTGTTCATTTGACGACTTTATTTGTGACACATCGACAATATTTCGAAACAAAAAGATGTTTGTGGTGTTAGACGTGGCTTAGAATATATGGGCATGTGGTTTGTGGTAGCTGTTAGGCTGGTAATTGTCAGACAACTCTATGAACGGAAGCTTTCATGAATGGATAGTTGATGCTGTGACGAATAATGAATATACTAGGAATTTTTCGAAGCACAGAAATTGAATCTGTACTGGGTTCCGGAACACCACTATTTAATTTTCCATAATAACATCTAATAAAATGGGTGGTCCTTGGATTGGTTGGTCATCGGCATTATGTGTAAAAATATTTTACGAGGTGTGTTCAAAAAGTATCCCGAATTTTGTGTTTTTTCGTGCGTTTCTGGCGGATTGCTTCACGCAAATTGCGCATAAATTGCAGGTAATATTCCTTATTGACCGTTTTACCCTGTGGCAATAACTCATGATGCACAACGCCCCTGCAATCGAAGAAAACGGTAAGCAAAACTTTTACATTCGAACGAACTTGGCGCGCTTTTTTCGGTCTTGGCTCGTGCGGCAGCTTCTATTGAGATGATTGGGCTTTGGTTTCCATGTCATAACCATAAATCCACGATTCGGCACCAGGGTTAACCAGCACCACTAATAATATGGGTCGTCGCGGACAGAGTCCAACATCTCATTAGGAATGCTCATGCGATCCTGCTTTTGGTCGAAATTGAGTAGTTTTGGTACCAAGTCTCATGCCCGAATCATTGGAAAAAATCAAATGGCACTAGCCAATCGATATGTCTAGGTCCTTAGCAACTTCTAACGGTTATTCGACGATTGGCCAATGCCATTTTCTTCACTTCATCAATTTTTTCGTCTGTTGTTGAAATGCTCGGGCGTCCGGCACACTTTTCGTCGTCCACATCTTCTCGGTCTTTTGAGAACATTTTCTACCACCGATAAACGTTACTTTGGTCCATAGTAGCTTCTCCGTATGATACAGTCAACATTCGGAATGCATCCACGCACTTAATTTCATTTTTCACACAAAATTTGATACATCTCTTTGATCCATCTTTTTGAATAGGTAAAAATCGAAGACGAGCCGAAACACGTGGAAGCAAAGCAGATATCAGCAATTAACTGAACATTCAAAATGACCGAACTCATCGGCATGAGTGAGCGACATGAGTACCAACATATCACCACAAAAAAAACCGTAATTCGAATATACGTAACCTGTCAAAATCCAAAATTCGCGATATGTTATGTATGTGTATGTATGTGTATGTATATATATGTATATATATATATATAATTGGAGCTCACACTCAGCTTTTTATATGCATGCAAAACCTGGTTTATAGTCGCAAATTCCTTTGGGATTTTGTTAATAGACGTATAAATTACCTTGTAGTGCCCATCAGCTGTTATTATTAAGGAAGAGACTTCTGCTACTCTACCGAGCTTACTGTATGTGTTATAAGCAATGGCAAATTATTTTTGTATACCACCCAAGGCACATTAAATAGGTTGCAGCAGAATAATTGCAAATTAAATTTTTTTTCTATTTATTTGGTCTCTAAAGTCTTAAATTTTACTTAAATTACTTTAAGCTCTCAATCTTTGTTTATAGATTTTGACATTCAATACAAAATTAATTGCTCTTCTTGGTTTTGCTTTACTCCTGTGACCTGCGCAATTAAACTTTTGTAAAAAAAATAATTAGAAATAGTAGGTAGGTAGGTAAGATGGCAAGAGTACCCCAGGGACACTACAAGTAGCACTTACGTGCCGTTTTGATACCATAAAGTGGACCACTACCTGTGAAAGGATTAAGGGAGGAGATAAGCCCGTCTACAGCCATCCTGTGCTGTTGATGTAGCGGAGGAGAGAAAAGGGATCTAGGCTGGAGAATTTCATCAGGTCATCCCCAAAGGGGACGCTGAGGAATCTCAAGCGCCTAGCCGCCAAGGCCGGACATCTGCAGAGAAAGTGTTCCACAGTCTCTTTCTCTGCAGGATCCCCACAGCTTCTGCAATGGGGGTTGTACGGAATTCCAAGCTTCTCCGCGTGAGTGCCGATCACCCAGTGGCCAGTGATCACCGCAATGAGTTTGGAAATTGAATGGCGGGGAGCTCCCATCACCTTAAGCGTTCTGTTTATGTCATATTGAGGCCATAGTGCTTTTGAAATGGCACACGATGAGACAGACCTCCATCTGTCTTGCGCCTTTCTTAGAAAGAAGTTGTGTAGTTTCCCTTTAACGACGGCCAAGGGGATGCCGATGTCTGAGAAGAGGGCAGCTGGATTTGGTCCTGCCGCCTCCTTCCTGGCAAGCTCATCGGCAATTTCATTTCCCTCTATATTCCTGTGCCCAGGAACCCAGATGAAATGTTTCCTGCACGTTCGAGGCGTTTAAGTTCCTCCTTGCAGGAGTTCACGAGAAGAGAGCTGCAATTCGGCGACGACAGTGCCTTGATTGCAGCTTGGCTATCGGAAAAAATTTTAATGTCTCCCTCCCAGCAGCGATCCCGAAGCATTTTGCATGCCTGCAGGATCGCGAAGACCTCTGCTTGAAAGACGCTGCTTGTCTCCGGCAGTTTATAGGAGACCGAAATGCTGGCTGATTTGGAGTAGACCCCCGCTCCCACTCCAGACCCCATTTTGGATCCGTCAGTGAAAACAGAGGCATCTATATCCGCAACAACTCTCCCCTCTTTTCAATCTTGCCTGCTCGGAAAGATAGCCCTAGCACAACCCTCAAAGCACAGTTTGCGGATGGAGAGGTCGGTGCGAATATCAGAGAAGGAAGGGGAGATCTGCTTCAAGATGCTGCCATGCCCTACAGGGAGTTGTCTCCAAAGGCCAAACTCCTTCAGTCTAATAGCACTCTGAGCAGCAATGGATTTAACCTGCAGATC
Organism: Anastrepha ludens; assembly: GCF_028408465.1. Taxonomy (NCBI): domain Eukaryota; kingdom Metazoa; phylum Arthropoda; class Insecta; order Diptera; family Tephritidae; genus Anastrepha; species Anastrepha ludens. The sequence goes on from NC_071500.1 coordinate 90,145,274, forward strand.
CACAGGAATTAAGTGGAGAATAACGTTGAGCGCAGCGGTGGGACAAGTCCTACAGGCACCAGTGATGCCTACACATGCAGTTCTCTTCACTCTCTCTAATTTAGTGAAGTTGTAGCCCTTCTGAAGAGCTACCCACCAAACTAGGCAACCGTATGTCAAAATTGGCAGAACCACTAAGTTGTACATCCAGAGTACGACACGTGGCTTGAGGCCCCATTTTTTGCCGAACAAAGATTTACAGGCGTAGAAGGCTATATTAGCCTTCTTAACTCGATTTTCTATGTGCGGCTTCCAGTGGAGCTTGGGGTCAAGTATTACACCAAGATACTTGACTTCCGATGAAAGTGTAAGACACTAGAAATAGTGAATTGGAATACAATTTTATTGCTAAAGGGTTAAGCCTAGGAACGCCCAAGTCGGAGAGTGTAAGTGAAAGTTAAAACAATTAAAAAAAGGGCTCTATAAAATTGGTGCCACATTCGAGTGCAATGGCCACAAATTAGTCTAACACATTTTACAAATTATTTTTTCATTTAACCTAATGCAAATATCTACGCATATCCAGTTCGGCAGGTTCGTTGCTTAAGTCTTTGGTAGTTATGAGTATAGGAATTTGTCTGATACCACCGTGCGGCAATATTTCTACTACATGAGAAAATCAATATGTGTGCAGTACTAGAGTTTGATGGTAGTCAGTCTGTAATTTGAGTTTCTCATCAGCTCGTTAGGATTTATGCTTTAACACGTTGGCTGCCAATGTATCACTGGTGATCATTTCAAAAACCTACCCCCAGGTGCCAATGTATCACCGGTGATCATTTCAAAAAACTACCCCCAGGTGCCAATGCATCACCAGTGATACACGCTTAGGCCCCTAGATTTTAGGGGCTGGGACCCTAACGGAAGGAGTTTTGGGAAAATTGGAAGTTTATTTTAAAAGAAAAAATATTTTATTTCATAGTAAAATACAAAGTTTTGAAATAATACGAAATTAAAAATGAGAAAATTCAATTCAATTCTGGAAACAGAAAAAACTATATTTTTTGTATTTAATTTTAATGTAGTTGTTGAAAATGTTTAAAACATAGGTATGGTGACCTCCGACATTGGGCGCAGTATGTTGCCACTAGTTTGGCCTTCTTCCTGGCGACTGACGACGAGTTTGTCGTCTTTAATTCTGAATAGCACATGCCGCAACGATGTCTCTTGCGCCTACAATCCTTTGTTGCTTCTGTCGACGTTATTAAAAAGTGTTTTCCCTGCGGAGGTGAGCGCGCTATTGAAGCCTTATCTTTTCCACTCATGAAAAGGATAATGCTTTGACGAAAGTCAGATATTTGCATTTTTTAAGTTTTTGACACTCTTTCAGAGGACTGGGCATTATCTGCGAAGTGAATGAATTTGAGCAAGATCTGGAACCGGTTACGAGCCATAACTTGTGGGACGAATGCGTTTTTGAACAATGTGCTTGGTTTCCAATAGTCGGTTATTGCAGGGTATTTTACCATTCCCATATACATGACTGTGGCCAGAAACTCCATGATCTCCTGGCGATCAGTATCTTTCCACACATACATCCTACTGCTGCTGCGAGTACCGATGCCAGTTACTTGAGAGTTTGCATTCCTATTTGTCTCTTCAACAATAATATCCAATATCTCATCGGTCAAAAACTTTCTGTAATATTGAAATGGCGTACCGGCATCATATTGCAAAACCTGGGGTGGATTGGTAAATTCTTCTAAATTCTTCAAAGTCTCTCCGGTAGCAGGCGAGGTCCATGCTGTCGTAGCTTCCGTCTGTTCTTCAGCAGCAGTATTATTAACATTTGTAGCACTAACATCGAAGTCTCCATCAATACTGTCATCACTCCTTGTATCACTGCCTGAATCTGGGATGTACCCATCTTCATCTGGACTAAAATCCTCACCACTAACACTGGAATTTTCATTGAATACAACGCGTCACGTATTTCCTCGGAATTCATAACTTCACAACTTCACTTCACTGTAATTTGCAACCAACTGCTCGCAATGAACTCAAGTTTGATACTGATTTATTTTGATTTACTTCTTCGAAATATGATCACCGGTGATCACATTTCAAAAAAAATAAGAATAGTTTTAAAAAAACGGTAAGTGGTCACCGATGAACCTAGCACAAAAACGTGCTCATACGCGTCAGGAGCGTGACTTTTATTCCTGGTAAAAATATCTCGTTAAAATTCAAACGGTAACATGACTTTTTTTGCTTGGCACCTGGGGGTAGATTTTTTTTGTGATCACCGGTGATACGTGGCAGCCAACGTGTTAAAGGACTTAACAGTTTGAGTTAAGACACAAAGTTCGAAAAATTATTATGATCAATATGCATTTAGGTATGGTGTGGATATATAGGTATAAAATGTAAGAAAATTTTTAAATTTTTGAATATTTTATAGTCATTATTTTTGAAATACGGACAAAAGATGGTTTGAAATTGGTTTCTTTCTTTAAATTATTTTTTGGTATTAATTTGTTTTAAAGCCTTTTATTTGAGCTCAAAGCGGATATACTAAATAATATATCCCAACTATTTTTTATAAAAATTTTTTTTTTATAATAACACTTTTAATAAATCTTTTATATCATTTTTTATAAAAATAACAAAAAATATGTTATTCTATTGTAATAAATTTTTTTATAAAAACAGAAAAATTATTAACTTTATATAATATTATTTTCAAAAATTTTTTTTATAAAAAAATATTTCTTTTTTATATTATCCCAATAAAAAATTGTATGAAGAAATATTTTTTTATATTATATTTATACATATATTTACATATAAATAAACATTATTTTATATTATAAATAAAAAATGTTTACTATTTAAAAAAAATGTTATATTATTTTTTAAAGAAGTTTTATAAAAAAATATTATTTTTATAAAATTTTTTCATAAAAAAACTTTTTATATTATTTTTATTATTTTATTTTTATTTAAATTTAATATTATTTTTTAAAGAAATTTTATTAAAAAAATGTATTTTATTATTTTTATGAAGTTTTTTTCGAAATAAAATATTTTTTTAGAATTTTTATATCTTCGAAAAAAATTTTTTTTTTATTATTTTTATATTTTCGTAAAAAAAATTTTTTTTTATTATTTTTATATTTTCGTAAAAAAATATTTTTTATTATTATTTTTATGTCTTCGTTAAAAAATATTTTTTTGAATTTTTATTTTTTTTATTTTTATGAAATCTTTTCCCGACCGAAGCGTCTACACTAGGGCGGGTCGATTTAAAAATCGCTCATTGCTCTGTGAAAATCGTATTCTAGGGATCAAAATAAGAAACTTTTCCGAAGGAACCATACCTCTAAAACGAATTATGATGTCCCCCAATTTAAAAATATCACCATTTTTGGCCTTTACATGAAAAAATCAGCTAAATGGCTATGTTTTTTCTTTATTTTTATTTATTTATATTGTAATAATATTTATTATTTACTTATAATAAGATCTATTTTTTCTCTTAAGAAATTTACTTAGTCAGAACATATGTAAATGAAAAAATTAATTTAAGTGAGTTATAGAAAAGAAACTAAAAAGTTCGACCCAAATTGGGGGACATCAGAATTCGTTTTAGAGGTATGGTTCCTTCGGCAAAGTTTCTTATTTTGATCCCTAGAATATGATTTTCACAGAGCAATGGGCGATTTTTTTGCCTCCCCACCAATCGACCCGGCCTAGTCTACACCCTTATATTTATTAAGAAAACACATAATCGTAGATGCAACTAAATCGCATTTTCCTTTAGCTGTAATGAAAAAAATTGTGCACGTGTGAAATCATTTGCATTCGCCTTCACGAACGCTCTCAAGGATATTGAAGGACACGAGCTTTACTTTCCACAGAGTTCAAATATATAAATGTAAAAGCAAGCAATTTAAGCTTTCACAAAGGCAAACTCAATGCGATAAATTAAAAAAACAGATATTTACAAATAGCAAAGTAAACAAAACCTCAACTAATGAATCATTAGAAAAAAACAGCGAAAAATAGTCCGACAACTTTGCTTGTTTTGTGTCTTACAATAATTTGCATTGGCAGCACAAATTGTTCATAGCGCCAACAAATTCATCAGCAATGCACAACATGTTGCTCCAATTTGCTGTTGAAATTAAATCAATTGAGAAACAAATAAGAAATATAAATTCAACATTTAACAAAAACGGCAATGAATAAATAAATAAATAAACAATGAATGGGTGAAGTGAAAAACACACAATGAATCAGCAGTCAAGTGAGCGATGAATTATTGCTGCCAATTAACTGCGGCTACACACATACACCACTACCAGTATGTAAGTGTATGTATGTATGTATCTATGTAGTAGTGCAAGCAGCAATCAACAGCGAATTGTTAGTAGCAACAAGACTCGAATGCGAGGCGCCACTCGATTTGAAATTCAATTGGCAAAGTGACAGCTGTTGACCGGTAAGCAAGCAAGCAATAAGCAGCCAGCCAGCCAGCAGAGCAGCAGTAACAATAACAACAAATAAGTGTACAGCGCAAAATAATTATTGCAATAAAAATACAATAACAAAATTATGTATTTTAAACAGTTAAAAGCAACAGGAATGATGTTGCTATTTGTGCCAACAACACTAAAACGTAACTAACAATGGCGCACATTACAACAAATTACAACAAATTATCAGCTAAGTGTAACAAGAGCAGTAGCAGCTTTGATTGGCAATCAAGTGCAGCAGCAGCAGGCACTGCAGTATTTTAAACAACAAACCAACAATAATATACCACTCAACTGCGGATGCAGCTAGAAATGTAAGTGTGGAAAAAAATGTGGAAAAAAATTCGCTTTACTTTTGCTGCTAATTAAAGTGCGCGCAAAAGTGCTGGCCAGGCATTTTAATTAGGTGCAAGCGACAAACTGCCATAGCGGGAATATTATGCTTTTTTTGCTGTTTGCTACTTAAATATAGTAAGTATTTTTCCAGCCAAACGTGCTATCTAATAAATATCCATCTCACAAGGTGCTGATTTAATAAATTGTTACGGTGTATACACACACACACGCACACAAAATTCCACAATTAATGCTGGCAATTAATTGTTGCACTATGGTAGGAATTGGAATAATAAAAAATAAATTTATTTTACAGCAAAAACATTAACAACAATTACAACAGCTTTTGCGCATTTATCAGCTGCTTCCAACGATAGCAATGAGTCAACTGTTTAGGCAGAGAAGCGTTGTGCTGAACACTTCTGCTGGTTCAGTTGTCATGTAGGCATTGTTTATTGCATACTTTTAGGCACTAACGATGTCCAAACGATAGCGTGTGGTGATATTGATTACAGCGTGTACGCATGCGCAGATAAAAATTTAGATAAATGGCAGTAAACAGTTGGTTTTGATGATTGTACGTATGCAAAGAGAGTTAAGGAGAAAAAAACGTTTGAGGTGGGATGTAAGAGTATAATTTTATTTTTTTTATATTTATATACTACAATATTTATTATTCTTGTATTGTACCTGACATTAAAATAATTATATGAAAATTTTATCATTTAGGTGCATATGTACAATACGTACATACAATATACAGTTTTATATTTTTTACATAAAAACTATTTTTAGTTAAATATTTTTTTTTTTTTTATTAATAAAATATAAATATGTTTTATTTCTTGCTTTTTTTATTTTTTCTGTTTTAATAAAAAAAAATATTTTCTAATATAATACAGTTTTATATTTACAACATGAAATATATATTTTTTCTGAGCCGAAGGTCCTGGCAGCCAGTGCTCCTTTTTTTTGCTGTGCAATAACAATTGTATTGTTTCTCATTTTTATAAATAAATAAATATATTTTTTCGTACTTTTTTTAATTATTTTTAAACGTTTTTTTTAATTTATATTTTTTGTATTTTTGTTTGCCTACATTTTTTCTATCTTTTTTTATTTATAAATAATAATTTATAATAAAACAACCATTTTTAAATTTATAAATATAAATATAATACATATATATACATTTTAATATTTTTTTCCTTTTTCGTTTAAATTTTTTGTCCAATTTTTAAAATTTTTTTTATTATTTTTCCTATTTTATTTATTTATATTATTATTTATTAAAAACAAAAAATTTGTTTACCAAATATTTTTTTTTTTTATATATTGTGTAAACTATTTTGCGTATCGCTATCGAGAGAGGATTAACGATTTTTTATGGCCGGAATTGGATGATATTGATCTGGACAGCGTTTATTTTCAACAAGACGGCGGTACGTGTCACACAAGCAACGAGAAAAGTTTCCGGACCGTGTTATCTCTCGAAGAGGTGATCACAATTGGCCACCGAGATCTTGTGATTTAACACTTTGTGACTTTTTTCTTTGAGGCCACGATGCTTCTATACTTCTGCAATGTTTTCTCTAACAGCAATTATATTTTCTATTAAACGGCTGCGAATTGCCCGGGTTCTTTGCTCAGCAGGGCAAATTCAATCTTTTTGAAGTGAAAACTTCTTTAGAATCGTTGGGAGTGATTTGAGAAAAAGTGAAACGAAAAAAGCGACACTCTTGGCTACGAATATTACATATACACGTAGCGACGAACTAAACAACTTTTAGGCCAGCGCCGACAGCATGGCGCGATAGCCGAGCGGCTAGCAATGTGAGCTTCCGATCCAAAATCCTTGGTTCGAATCACAAGAAAACAATTTTTTTTATACAGTTATTTTATTTTTTTATTTTATGATATGTTTATGAGGAGCTTTTTTTCATGGCAGAAATACACTCGGTGTTTTGCCATTGCCTGCTGAGGGGTGAGCGCTATTAGAAAAATAGTTTTCCTTAGTTTTGGTGTTTTCACCGAGATTCGAACTGACGTTCTCTCTGTGAATTCTGAATAGTAGTCACGCACCAACCCATTCGGCTACGGCGTTTGTTTAATTTTACTGATGCAAAAATGAGGAAAAATATATGAATAAAGTTTGCTTACTGTTTACACATTTTCCAAAGGTGACGGAGAACCAAAAAAAAAAGTCGATTTTCAAACAAATACGAGTGCATATGTGTAATTGTGTTAGAGTTTCGGTCACGCCCCAGCAAAATCTGCGTGCATATGTGTTTGTATATTAACATTCAAAAAAATGTAATTGTGTTAGAGTTTCGGTCACGCAGGTTTTGCTGGGGACGCTCATAATAGCAACCGCGGGTGTATTTTTATATTCGTAAATATTTTCATTTTTAAATATTTACCGCAATTATGCCGAAAAATAATGCAGAAAAGTGTCGTGAATATCGACAGAAAAAAAAATTAATAAATAGCATCACGGAATTCATTCACGAAAATTTAATAAAGTATACACCAGAAGTATCGCGGATACTTAGAAAAGATTACAATAAAGTTCCAATGATTTTAAGTGGCGATTTTAACGTAAATTTTGCATTGGACACAGCGGTTCCTTTAATTGACGTTCTCAATACAACATTCAATTTAAAAATGTGTAACAATCGAACTGAATCGACAACACGATCAAAAACAACCATTGACGCGGTATTTCAAAGACATGTTGACAACATCGAAACCAAAGCATTTGTATCATATTTTAGCTATCATAAGCCACTCGTATCATTTGTTGAAATTGAAAACATTGAGGAGGAATAATAATAAAATGAAGAAAATAAAATATGAACTTTATAGCAATATTATAATGAACCTATAATTATCCCGCTCCTAATGCTGCTTTCGTCTTATTCTCTCTCAGTTTGTTTTACGGAAGGTTTCACTTCTATCGCGTCTAACCGTTAGACTGGTGTTTTTTTTTTTCTTTTTAATTCTTTTTAATAAAGGGCCCGCCATCTATCGTTACGGATTTGAACTAGGTATTATTTGAAGAATGGTAACACTTAGCTGTCATCTGATTTGACAGAAAATTTGTTTTATTCTTCCGCTGAACGAAAATGGTTGTGTGCTGGGAAATATTGCGACATTACTTTGAAAATCATGGTAATGTTGCAGAATGTGTACAAAAATTACGTACGGCAATGGGAAGAAGAAAAGCACCGAATGAAGCGTATGTGCATTACTTTGCGAAAAAGTAAGATAAACTGGGTTGCTTATTGACAAACCAACGCGTGACCGACCAAAAAACGTGCGTACACCCGAGAGCTGTGGCCGAGAGTGTTCGTGAATCACCAGAAACATCAGTTCACCGTCGTTCTCAACAATTGGACATTTCGGAGACATCATTGAGACGAATTTTGCGTAAAGACCTTGGTATGACGCCGTACAAAGTCCAATGAATGAAGTTGTGTTCCATCATTAACCGGAAGGATTGTACTTCAAAATAAAAAAAACGGTTTGGAAAAATATTGAGTAGTTTCTTTTCATTCAACTTAAATTTGTAATGGATGGAGTGAAATTGAGTACTAATTAAAAGCAACTAATAAAAAAAGCGAATAACAGAAAGTCACCATTGGTATCATCGTCAAGCCAAAATGTGTATCTCGAATAGAGCACTAGGACAAGAATAAATATGTTCGCTGCATCTATCAGTTTCTCGCCTCATTGATATATCTATTGAAACCTTTCACAGATTTTTTAGGGGACAGATACCTGTAAACGTCCACATTTTCCCTGATTTACATAAAAATTATTTAAAACTAGCGGACCGATAGACTTCGTTCTGTCGAATAGATTTTGTATGTGGCAGTTTATATTTCGACCTTAAGACGTTTTTACTCTGCTGACCCTCACTCACCGCCAGGAGAATTAAAGAAAAGGGTCAGCACGGGTGACCTAAGTATCTTCGCTAAAAACCCCGATTGGGATGTCTGCCAGAGGGCTTCAAACTAAGAGGGGAACTTAAGGTTCAAACCTGATTGAAAAATAATATAAAGGAATGATGGGGACCTAAAGAAGACAAATATTTATAAAGTGGGTGCTTCAATGAAGAAACATAGAGATAATTAATTATTTATTATTATTATTATTATTAACATAGGGTTAATAAGCGATATAATAAAGAATAATGAAATAAAACGTATATAAATAAGTATTTTCAATAATCGCTTTATTGTAAATCAAGTGAATCATAATCATTAACAAAAATCTGTTTTATTTTTATTGTAGTGCTTTATGGTATACAATGTTTTTTGTTTGATTACCTGATGAATGTACAAGCAAATCTGATGGTTTTCCAACACAGGAACAGGCAACATACAATTGACCATGTGAGAAACATGGGTTTTCTATATTAATTAATAATGTTTGTCTTTTGTTTTTCTTAAAATATGTTTGGATTTGTTCAGCCCTGCATGATTATTTTTAGAATTTACTCAACTATTTTATTTATTATCTGTGAGTGAAATCATTCTTCAACTCGTTCTGAAACTAAAACAGAAGAAAGACTATTGCGAGACCAATTACATTTTACATTTTTTGACTTTACCATTTGGTCGGATTCACGATATTATCACTTTTGTGTGAACGCATTAGATCCTCCAACGCAAACTCGCACACACACGAACGCGCAATATTTATATGGGAAAAAGAAAGGGGCTAGGGTTGGGGGTTTCCTGGAAATTATTCGAATTTTTCTCGCTGTAAAAAACCATCCTTGGACTTCAAGGAACATTTAAAAAAAATAATTGTTAATATTGGTCCTTGCGTTGTTGAGTTATGCGCTTACCAACACATTTTGCGATTCATTTTTATATTATAGATGAAGAAGTTAATATATTTCTTTCAAAATTGGCATACATTTATACATTAAAATAATGTACAATTTTTTTTTATTTTAATCATTTAAAATGCGGATGTACACTCAATTCTTCCAGGAAAGTCGCAGCGGGGCTTCTCAATAGGCGGGCATTGTAGCATCGGCGTCAGTGACCTACAAAATCCAACAATTTTTTTGTTTATTAATGTCATAATTTCCATATGAATTAAAAAAATGGCAAACAAATTCGCGGAATAAAATTTTCCTTCTATTTTTGCTTAGAAAAAATTATTTTTTCGAAAAATTTTCGAGTTATCGTGTACGCCAATTAGAAAAATATAGTTTTGAGAAAAATGCGTCTAAATTCGGCAACGTAACTATACCTCTCCCAACGCTCGAACGCAAAGAATAGAGGCGTCACGGTTGATGATCTTTAATATAAGAAATACTTAAATTTACATTCTAAAAATTGTTTGACATATTCTTAAAAGATTATATTAACATTTTATAAAAACAAAATTTTTTTGCCAGATGTTATTTTCCACTATTAACGGCATACCTTCCTCTTAATAATGAAACAAACATCCGATCATTTATATTAAAAAATAGTATTTTTCTTTGAATATCAAAATAACACCTCTTTTTGGAAACCCTTTATATTATTAACAAATCATCACTAAGAATCTGATCAGATTACGTCTGCAGCTATACTTCATACGTTTTAATTTATCATTTGCCTCAAACAAGAATAAACCAAAGACAACACCGCATGCGCAGAACACCGCCAAAAAATAATCAGTAAAAAAAATGATTTTACTATACACCGCCTGACTGCATAAACTGAAAAACAGATGGCCGATCATTCTTTCACTACCTCAATCACTCATTTCGAATCTCATGGCAGTCATCAGCACAACGATCAGTGATCGTCGATCGCCGCAATGTAGATCGATCGTGTCGGATCATTGTCGTGGGTGTAAATTGCAATGTAATTTTTTACGCTAACTCGCATCAGCGTCTCCTCTCGTTCCGCTTGCGCATATTGTCATTGATGTCTTCGTTGACTGCAGTAACGTAACTGATGCTCGAGGCGACAAAATGTTGACGCTGCTAAGGCGGACAGCAACAGCAATATCAGTTGCAGCGGCTGCATTAAATAAAGATTTCAAATGGGTTTTTAAATATCGTGTTGATAGTGGTCGAGCTAATGTTGCAAGTGAGTTAAGGAATATAAAATATGCAACGTAATGACTTAGCTGGCGGCGGTAAATTGAATGCTGAACGGCTTGTTTGCCACAAAAACTCCACAAACTGGCGTGGGGGGTAGCGGTGGGGAAAGGCTGCTGCCGCAAAAGTGGTTGACATAATTTGATTCATAGATTATGGAGTTTGGTTGGAAAAATACTGTAGTAAGAGTAAGTTTTGGGGGAAAGGAACGAAAACGAAAGCAAACGAAGCTTGTGATGGCGGTCAAAGCAGACAGCAGATGTGGGCGGCGATAAAAGCGGTGGCAATACATATTTAAGGCTAAGGCGTCTTTACTGAAATTGAATTGTTTTACGCTTGCCGCTGTGGTTGTTGACTCTGCTGAGGCAGCATGAACTGTGTCTGTATGCCCTGTTATGGTTTTTGTAAAATTAACAAGCGTGAGAAACGTTTCAAGCTTGGAATTTAGGTCAAACTGAGGAGGGAAGCCGAAAGTAGGGTTGGATTTTTTTCGTGTTGCAGTTTTTTGGTGTCACAAAATGTTGTTCAACTGTGCAATTTGTGCGATAAAAAATCAGAGCTTATGAAGGGTGATAAATGAAAAAGAAACTTTTTGGACTAAATGGATCGCTAATGAGGTTAATAGTAGCATCAGAAGAAACTTTATAGAATAAATTTCCAATTATTTGTCACCATGTCTCATAAGGTCATCTCAAATGACTCAAGTCACGTCATGAACTGCCTAATACTAACTTCAGCAAAAAGCAGACTAACAGCGTGTTCCGCCGTATGATTGAATATCACAGTTTACATACCATCTCACATGAAAAGGGTTTAGTTGGATTTAAGTCCCGCATCACACAAAAAAACAATGAACTAATTTATCAACTAACTAAAACTTGACTTCATATCAGTTGTTGAAAGTGTGTGACCATACACCACACCATTTACTTATATAATCTGACGTCGTTAAGACATGTATCCCCTAGCATACTAACAAATCACTAAATTATTAAAAATCTGAGATGCAATAACAAGGTAGCGCGGTGGGTGGTACAATAGTAAACCGTTGTACCACTCGGGATGTTAGCCGTCTTGTAAAACACACTTTAGAAATAAGAATATCCACAAAAATTTATATTTTATTTATTTATTATTATTTATTTTTTTTTATTCATATTTTTTTATTTGTTATATTATTCAAGAAAATTTTAGTGAAACATATCTTTATACATAAAATTCACGTATGGTAAGGTGCGAAGCACGTTTTGCAAAGCGGTACTTGGCGGTAGCAGCGGTACTCTTTACATATAGTCTTAGTGAGCGTCTGAATTTTTTGAAAACTGCAATTGGTACAAGGACGTCGTGTAGTATCTTCAACAGGAAGGTGTATTGTCTTGCGTTTAGCAATTTGCGGTGTTCGTCCAGGTTTTGATCGACGAACGGCTGTAGTTTGTAAGCTGCCCTGGATCTATGCCTCAGCTAAAGTAACTCAAAACGATTTGAATGGTATCTTTTTCCGGTTGAGGTCGTTATAAATAACCCAAGCGTTCACTGTTGTCATCATTATCAGACGGTAAAGCACTTTCTTTCACCACTTATCCGATTTCCTATCGTATTTATAAAGCCCAGACATCTGATCAGCTAAGTCGACTCCTCCCATGATCTCCTTATAAAACTGGATCCCATGATCTCCCTATGACTGGACATTGCACTAGAATTTTTTCTCCTGTTTTCAACGTTTTTGTAACATTAGTCACAGAAGGTTCATGACGATTACTCAATACCAATACTTCTTTCGTGTCTTGCCATTTTGTGCATAGAAGTCCAGTTGATGTGCATTTGAACTCCGTTTCACCTCAGTATCTTCGCTATCACTGGAAGTAGTGCAATCACTTGGGAGAAAATTATCGGAACTTCCCCTAGAGAAGTCTTCTGAGTCGCTGGTACTATCAGCTTCGTCTTCCAGGATTTTTCGGATATCTTTAGGATCCATTTTCTAATGATAATATAAATTTTGATCAAAAAGAGGAGTTACATTATGTAGTATTTATAAGACAAGTGGTACAAATATGTACCACAATACCGGACGAAAGGTACAGTTAAGTACATAGGCTAAAATAAGTGCAAAACTATATTTATTTTGTAAATACTTACATGCACAAATTATTTTATTGTATTGTAATTTATATATTTTTGGCACTTAGCACTGAATGTCTTAGAAAAACTCCGCGAAAACCAACGGCGATTTTAATTTTCACTGCTTGCCAATGCAAAAAAACCGGCTCCGTTAGTACAGACAAAAAAATTGTAACGGAACTTATCAGTATGTATTTAGAAAAGAGTAGAGATTATCAGGTGAATAGCATAAGCCAGCAGAAATTCACTGAGTCATTATTGTGACATTTAATCTTTAAGTGGTACACATGTGGACCATTCGGGTTGAAAGGGTTATTTTAACATCACATCATCAACTGCGTTATTAGATTATATCACTAACTAAACTCACTTGACATCACACCTTATGAACTGAACCAAATTTAAATCACATCACATAATTTATTATATTAGCTGAAGAACTAAGTGAGTGGCTCAGTGCCATCCTTGCCTAACCCTCAAAATTTCATATATGGAGTTATTATGCGACACTACTTAGAAATACTCCAAACTATCCGTGCTAAAGTTGCACATCCCTAATTTTTGAACGAGACAAGGCTGACATCTAATTAAATGATTCAAACCTACCTAAAAAGGCTGTTTAATTTTTAATTACCTATTAACTTTGTCACTAATTATTAGGAAATGACTAAATTGAGGCTTAGGCAAGGATGGCACTGAGCCACTCAAATTATGTCTAGGTCACATCACATTAACAATTGAATTGATGTGACATTAACAGAATTCGTTTGACATCATCATATTAGTTGAACTGAAGTTGATCGCGTCACATCATCAATGGAAATTATTTCACTTAAGCTGAGTTCGTTTGACATCACATCACATCGACACATGAACTGAACTAAGATCACATCACAACAAAAATCACATCATATCATTAAATAAATTCACATTAATAGAATTTTGTCCACATCGCATCATATCATGATATGAGCTGAACTAAATCTGGTCATGTCACATCATGAATTCATGTAACATTAACTGAATGCATTTGACATCGCATCGTATCATGACATGAACTGAACTAAGTCTAGATCGCGTTATTATTGGAAATTATTTGACTTGAGCTGAGTTCGTTTGACATCACATCATATCATCACATGAACTGAACTAAGATCACATAATAACTAAGATCACATCATATCATTAAATAACTTCACATTAATTAATTTTTGTGGACATCGCATCATATCATGAGCTGAACTAAATCTGATCACGTCACATCATGATTTCATGTGACATTAATTGAATTCATGTGACATCACTTTGTAACATGACATGAACTGAACTAAGTGTGGCTCACATCACATCATCAATTCGTATCATCGCATCAAAGCATATGATATGATATCACATTATGACATATCATATCACATCACATCAAATTACATTGCATTTTATAGCACATCTTTCTTCGCCTTTTATTTCCCTAATTAGTATAAGTCACCCGATAGCCTGCAATAATTTTTTCAATTCCTTACTTCTAACACTTTTAACATTTCTATTTCACAATGCATTAATCGAACGCTACATTCGTCACACAATATTTCGGTATTTCATAATTATTTTTATGTTTCTCATAAATACTTTTCATGCGATTAGTTTTACTTCACTTCAATATCACCAACGCAAATGGCAATTATCATTACCATCAAACCAATTACGATCAGCCTTCATTATAATTTATCAACACCGGTTGCTGAATACTCAGCAATTACAGTTATTTAGTTGCGCTTCATCAGCCATCAGCAACACCAACAACACCAGTAACACCACAACTCAACACTTTCAGCCAGTCGCTCATTAGCGAATTTCGGGCAATTCAAGCGCGCCAGCTACAAAACTCTGAAAACTGACATAGTGGGCCAAATGCTGAATGCAAAAACAAAAAAAAAAACATAACTAAAAAATGGGAATTAAAAAAAGTAAAGAAATAAAGCAAATCGCTTGTGGCTTTCAAAAAGCATTGAAAGAATTGCAGAAGCGAGTCAATACACCAACAACAGCAACAATATAGCGCAGCCGCAACAATCAACTGAAATCGAATGAAAATGAAAAATGTCGGTGAAGCCATTTAAGTGGTAAATAGTTTTGGCACGATTTGTTCTGATTCCCACGTTTCAAGTGCATGGAAAACTAAAATCGACAGCCACAATCATCGACAAGCGCATTTGAAGCATTTGAGAGAGAGGCAGCGCAAGTGGGAGAGACGGGGAATAACACGCCAGGCGACCAGTCAGCTAGCAAGACATAGGCTGATCGTTTGATGCCGCTGGTCGCTGGCTAGTGATCGATCTTTTGTATACCGACTACCACTACACTGACTCGGGTTTTGTGGCGCATCAAATGAACTGCTGCTGATGCCTAGGTGTTGATAGCAGGCTGAGGAGGCCATCACCAACTACAACACCAACACCAACTACCACTATTTGGGCGGCACTCCAAATGCTGCAGTTCGAGTGATGGCAAGAGATGTTGAGCAGGAGGACATGAAGCGGTGGTGGCAGCAGTTGATCACGCTAAAGATGAGCCAGCCAGTTCGCTATACTGCTAATGGCTCGTAATGACCATGGATGATGTGGATAATGAGGTGATGGTGTGGATAATAATGCTACGGCTGTGGCTGTGGGTGATGGTGATGCTGTTGCTATGAATGCTATTGCTTATGTCGATGATGAACTTGGAAATTAAGATGAAGATGTGCACGATTAGTTTGGCGCGTTTATATGATGAGAATGATAAGACTTTTGCGCATTTCGAAGGTGGATATGGTTGATAAGAAATTTGATGAACAAAGAGCGGTGAGATTTCCGAAATTTCAAGGGATAAAATAGTACCAAGAAAGCTTAACTAATTTAATTGGCTATGTAACGCGTAGGTTGCTGAAGAAATTTATGGAATATATTTTTAGTATAATATTTTCTTTATATGACCAAAAGAAAAATCATTTTAAAGGAAAAAGATTTTGAGTGGTCGTTTTAAATTATTCCTGAATAAGTTGGGATCAAAGCAAATGGATGTTTAACTAGTTGCTTGAGCATTTATTTCAAGTGGAAAGTTTTTAAGTTGAGCTGCTCCATGTAGTAGTAGTTGTTGTTGTAGCATCTTAAAATATTCCTCAAAAAATTACGAGGAATACTATTGTAATGATGGGCCTTCATCGGCAATAAATCCATGGTGTTTCCCTTATGTAGAGGCAACCATCGCGTAAGCGCCTTTCAGGAGAGTATGAGCGGCTTCTTTTTCTAAGGATTTTAACGTCTTACCATAACTGTTTCTTCTAGTCAAGTACTATTTTAGAGAAGGCGACTGTTGGGCACTTTCTCTGTAAATGTCCGGGCTTGGCAGCTAGTCGAATCTTTACCGAAATTCAATATCATATCACAAAAAGCTTATGACTCTGGAATGCTAGTGGACAACACTCACGGGCTCCGCCATCGTACAGTGCACACTGACAAGAATGTGACTACCGTAGATGAGAGTGTGGGAGTCAATCAAGGAGCATTGACTTGCCAGTGATATCAGCAATTAAAAATTTGCTTACAAGGACCTCGCACTATTCGTTTAGAAGGTCCAATTGACTCAGCGCATTACAATCCGCTTCGTTCGAATTGGACAAAGATTTTGCTGATTTCTGACGAAGGGCATTTTTATCTCAGTGGTTATTTCACATATGACTATCGAAAAACCCACACGTGTGTTCGTTAAGAAGCCTATGCATTTTCCGAAAGTGACAGTTTGGTGCAGATTTTAGAACGGTGGTGTCATTGTCCCATGTAATGCAGCTGAAAACGCCATCTCAATCAACGATGAGCGCTAAAGGGGCTTAATGAATGATTTTTTTGTGGCCGAAAGTTGAAGTTTTAAATTTGAACGATCTTTGGTTTCAGGAGAGTGGCTCGCAATGCCAAATAGCCCATTCGTCAAGTGATCGTTTGCACATTAAGTTCGGTAATCATCTCGGCGATATCAATTGACCCCCTCAGAGCTGGAATTTGACGCCGTTACCCTTTTTTTAGGATGCCGTAAAGACTGGTGATATGCGAGCAATACATTAACGATTGAAATCCTCAAGGTGAATATCGAGCAAGCCATCTGTGAGACAGACAAGGTATTGAAAAACTGGGTTAACAGGATGTGTTACTGCGAAGCCAGCCATGGCACCCATATGAAAGAGATCTTGTTCCATAAGTAATGGGAATGTTTCCTCTTTTGAATAAAAAAATAGATTATTTTCATATATTTACATATACATTTTTTATTTATTTTAATAACGAAATTGTTTTTTATTGTTTTATAATATTTTTTTTTAAATAACGTAAAAATAAGTTTTCTTATATTTATAATAAATTTGCATATTACTATTTTTTTAATTTTAAAAACATTTATTTTCTAAGCTTAAGCATTCCCGACCGCAATCTTCCTTAGAGCTCTTTTTTGCGATGCGTGCGATGCCGGTTCTTCTAGTCATTTGTGAGACAGACAAGGTATCGGAAAACTGGAATGAGATCGAGTGCTATAAATAATGGAAATGCTTGCTCTATTAGACAAAACAAAAAAAAAATTTTTTGTAACATTTTTTATAAAGTTATTTTTTTATATATATTTTTCACTTATGAAAAAACATTTTTTTTATTTTTTTTAAATAACGCGAAAAATATCTCTTTTTTATATTCATAATACATTTTTTATTATTCTTTTAATCTTAAAAAAATTTCTCTTGCCAACTCAAGCGTTCCAGGCCGGTGCGATGCGTGTGAGTCCGGTTTTTCTATTCACTGGGTCATTTCACAAAACGTCAAGGAATACTCGACGGCGAGTTAGGTAAATTCTACTTTTCCACCTGAGTCTATTTTCTCGGACACTATATTTTTCTGATGCATAAGCAAGACAAACACCTGGGTAAACAGAGGAGTAATTAAACCTGAACGGAATGCCGAAATACTAAAATTTATTGAGGAAGTTCGACTCAGTGTAGTACTCGGAATCCATAAAAGAACCGCAATAGCTTCTACAGGTAGCAGTACTAAATACACTCATAATAATATATATATATACATATATATTTTCCCATTCTACAAGGAACATAGGACCGTTATAAAAATATTACAAATTTCTTTATTTTAAACTAATTCAAAATTCCTCCATCTAAATTTTTCTATCTCTCTTGCTTTGGGCTGCAATTTTGATATCGGTCTGTCTTCTCTAGGTATGTGATGGTCTTCTTAGTCAACGGCCTATGGACTATGCACTCCCGCTTATACTTGCCATTACATCGTTTACGACCCTCCTACCCTCAAGGGAAGAGTGGGAACGGGACGAAGTGAGACAGGGCGAGTCCATCCATGTATACACAGATGGCTCAAAGCTCGAGGGCAGGGTGGGCGGAGGTGCATATTCCGAACATCTGGGCATCTCCTTCAGTTTTCGGCTCCCCGACTACTGTAGTGTCTTTCAGGCTGAACTGATGGCAATAATAAAAGCCGCGACACTGATACAGTGTGATGCGATTTCCGGAAATGATATCTACATTTTCACTGATAGCCAAGCAGCGATAAAGTCCCTCACAAAACAGTCGACAACCTTCAAGGTAGCCATGAAATGCCGCATATCTCTTAACGATATGGCTGAGTTATTTCACCTAAAGTTAATATGGGTTCCTGGCCATCGCGACATTGAGGGTAATTTGCAGAGCCGATGATCTAGCGACACTCGGCACCAAATTGACCAATGAGTGCATCGACAATGACATAAGGATAGTCTTACAAACATGTAAGCTACTCATCTTTAAAGAAATTGTAAGGAAAGCAAACGAAAGATGGCTTAGTGAAGCCACCTGCAAAATCGCCCGTCAACTGTGGCCGACTTTCAATGCTAAACGCACAGAATCACTGCTAAGCCAAAATAAACACAGTCTTAGCACACTGACATCAGCCATAACGGGGCACTGCCTAATAGGTAGACACGCCCAAAGGATGGGTGTGCAAACACACGACTTCTGTAGAAGTTGTCTACATGAGGATGAGGAAGAGACAATCTCGCACCTACTGTGCCACTACCCTGCTCTATCCAGACGCAGGTATACTATTCTGGATAGACAATTTTTTAATGATTTAGAAGATCTCAGTTCTACAGAAATCAGAGATATTTTAAAATTTTTGAAAAGCACATACTGGTTTTAGGAGAGATAGGGACAAGCTCCCCACACGGCATCACAATGGGCTATGAGCCTGAGTGTGTCCCACAGGACAACCGCTTCAACCTAACCTAACCTAACCTAGTCAACGGCCGCTCTGTCTATTTCATTCTATGGTCATTTTCGTTGCGTCGGGCGTTAATAATAATAAATAAATTTTTCTTTTCGTAGGAAATAGGAGAAGGATTTTTATTTAATTTTTTATTTTAATTTATCATCTTTTATCAGAACTCCGACTGAATTTCCTCAGAGCAAATATACTTTTGCGTAAAATTATGTTTAAAAGTATAAAAACTCCATCGCATTCCCACCTAGACCCTTTAGCCCTTAAAATGCAAGCTTACTTCTTCTTTATATCCACAACAGCATACATAACGCAATTAAAACATACACCCTTCACACATTCCCTACACCAAAATACAATTTTGTATAATTAAATCATAAGACGAGCATGAGTTCCCATCGTAATTCATCATATCATATCAATTCATAGCACATCACATTTTTTATGGCTGCAATAAGTGCAAAAGTGGCAACAAACGCTCGAGCAACCATGTTTTTGTGCATGCGCCAATAACATGCCACATACTGTGCCACTAATTGCTAATCTAGCAATGTAAATATGCAATTACCACTTTACGAGCGACTTACGTAGCCATAACAACTGTTCCCAATTCGCTGTAATAGAGATCACCACTCTTTGAAAGCTCCACTTATGACACATAAATTCCCACTAGCAAATACCACCACCACTGACTGACTGCTTGTAATGGTAAAATGCATTTAATGCGCTCGAAATTAATTATTGACCACGCCATGCAGCATGCGGCATGCGGCAATAATGCGTGACAATTAATGGCTGCGTACGTGTTGATACTTGCAACATGCCATTGATACGTACATGCAACTCGTCAGAGTTAGATGCTATGTTCGTTTTTTTTTTGTTGTAATTTTCTGTTTCACAACATGTTCATGCTTACAGATGAAGACCTTCAATCACTCCCTCAGAAGGAGCTGGTACAATTCATAAGCATACTTAACAGTCAATAGACAGAATAGGGTGCACAATCGATCGCAGTACTAAAGGGCCATACCTTAACCCTTTACAACCATTAACCATTATTCATGAGGGTGTAGATTAGTTGCCCAACAACACAGAAAACTGGTGCAGAGCCTGTCACATAAAAAACTTGTGTGGATTAAAGGACCAAGAGAAAGCAATTATTTTCATTATATCAGGTCAGTCCATAAGTACGTGCTTTTTTTAAAGGTAGTTTTAAAATTAATAAAAAAAGATGTTTAAGGTATTTATTAATAAATAATATATTTCCCTTCATTATTTACAATGTCTTCCCAACGTTTAGGCCAATTTTTAATTCCCTGCTCAAAAAATTGTTTGTCCTTGGAGCCAAAATACGCTTCGATATCCCTTCTTATAGCCTCTTTTGGCGAGTACTTCTTGTTACTCATATGGGATTGAAGTCCACGGAAATAATGATAGTCACAAGGTGCAATATCCGGAGAATATGGTGGATGCGGCATTAGCTCTCATCCGAGCTCGTTCAGCTTGCTTTTTGTATGTAAAAATCGTGCAAAAGTGAAATTATGGGTAAAATACGCACGAACTTATGGACTGACCTAATACTTAATGGAAGGGGGTATGAAAAGGTTAGAGAAATTTTTGAATGAGCGGTAGGGACGTTAATTATGGAATTACATATTTATTCACATTTTAGCAAATATGGATATTTTTGAATGTAGTTTTTTCTTTTCAACTAAAAGTCAATATATACAGTTGTATGTTTCTGTTTCAAAAAGGTACATTGACTGAATAAATTTTCTTCATGAAAATAAACTCCTCGATATTTAGAGATACCTTTATTCCATTTATCTCCAGGGTGGGCATATTTGGGATAATAATGGTTGTAATATAGAAGGGTTGATTGATAATCCCTCTTTTCTACACCACTCCCAGGTTATATTTAAGGCATCGTGCATTAAGTCCTTTATAGTCCTTTCGTGGGTGCGTTTAATTATTACAGAAATGTCATACCCTATTGTTTTATACCCTTTATTATCAAGGGTTTGTACCAAATCGTCAGCCAGGATAGACCAGAGCAATGGCGACAGTACTCCGCCCCCCTTGTGGGCATACTTTTGTGGCTGTAGCTTGTCCCAGAGAGGCTGTGCTTATCCTTCGGTTTAGCATGTCGCTTACCCATTTAACAATTACTAGATCGGCTTCTCTATTGAAAAGTGCCAGTTCTATTGTTGAAAGTTCACGCTATCAAATGCATCCTCAATGTCCATGAAAGCACAGAGAACTACTTCCTTTAGGTCAAGGGCCTTTTCTATATCGCGAACAATTGTATGTAGTGCTGAAACTGTGGATTTCCCTTATTGATATGCAAATTGCATTATTTTCGATGGTTTTCAACATGAAAGACGTTAGACTGATTGACCTATAAGATTTGGGAGATTCAAAAGGCTTATTGCCTCCCTTTGGTAGGAATAATACATTGACTTCCTGCCAAATCTTAGGGGCATAACCCAAACTAAAACTTGATCGGAATATTTGTACCAGAATTTGAATTAATTTCACAGTGCTCTTAAAGAGCAGGGCTGGAAAAATACCATCTAGTCCGGATGATTTGTAGGGTTTGAAAGAGTTGATTGACCATTAAGTCGAAGTGAAAGCCACATACAGTATCTATCTATCTTCTGCAAGATATGGAGTGGCATTACGCTGCTGAATACCTTTCAGAAAGTTCTAGCTTTCATTATTCCCGACCGTATTTGCTCCATCGTGAAAGTCATGCATAGAACTGAGCAAAACGGCTTCAGATCTCAAAGATCTTGTGTTGATCACGTTAATACCCTTAAAATCAAGATTAATCACTCAGAAAAATGTCATTCCCCATTATCCCTTTAGTCGACACCAT
The DNA here is from genome assembly GCF_028408465.1 of Anastrepha ludens. Lineage (NCBI taxonomy): Eukaryota > Metazoa > Arthropoda > Insecta > Diptera > Tephritidae > Anastrepha > Anastrepha ludens. Next base: position 90,167,534 of record NC_071500.1, read on the forward strand.
CAATAAAAATCCTATGTGGGAAGCACTGACACTCAGTGGCATACCAGAAGAAACAACGCCTATAAGCACAGAGCTGTGTTTTGAATCAAAATCAGTATTTGTTTCAAATTGAAGAACAGCGAGATGTTTGAAATGGCAAATGAAATGCAACAAGGCTCGTTTTATCCACTCTGCTGTAGATTCTAGTGCTGGATGGAGTCTTGAAAAAAAACGGATCGTAAAGTTCCGTATGGAATTCAGTGCAGACTGTTTCAAAAGCTAAGTGATCTGGACTACGGGTACGTAGATTTAGTGTCGCGATCTGCAATAAATTACTCGTTTTTTATAAAAAATGTCTACCCATAATATGCCAAACACAATTTCAAATGAAGACCTCTATGCGCTCACAAACAGTATGTCCATCAACGCAGAAATCAAAAGGAAAAACTGGAGCTTCGAAAAGACAACACCGATATTGCCAAAATTAGGTTCAAGAGGAGTCCACAAGTGAAAAGAGCGCGTGGTTGGCCAAAGATGACGTGGTTGCGACCGGTGACTGGTTGAAAGCAAGAATTTTGGTTCCTGGAGTCAAATGAGCAGTTATGCATATGACAGAAGACGTCGGAAAAAGCTCGTCTTCGTCTATGAGCGGAATATTTCTAAATTTGTACACCATTTAACTATACATTGCAAATAATTATTGAATGTACTTATATTACTTTGAATTGCTCCAAGGAATAAATAAATATTACTAACGATAATGGTTTCTTATCAAATTTATTATTAGAAGAGAATTTTTGGAGGCCAGTTTGAAATACGAAATTAATCAATTGAATGCTTCGATCGCTTTAGTGTATTCAATATTTTGTCTCAGAGCAAATAAGAATATTCCTAGCCAAAGCGTACACCCTTTATCGGGTGATTCGCCTCCTATTTGTGGTGTGCGTCTGAATGTTTTTCCAAAAATGGAGGGGCGTACAGTTTTAAGGCGGAACTTGTGGATGTTTACAATTTTTGCTTAGAGGAATGCACATTCCCATAATAGTAGAAACTGCAAAAATTAGTGCTAATACCCAAAGGGTCTAAGCCGGCGGAAGATCTTTCAGGCTACCGTCCACTAGGCTTGCTGGACACGGCAGGCAAAATACTTGAACGGATGATTGTGAATCGCCTGGAAGCTGCCATTGATAGTGCTGGAGGGTTATCAGCGTATCAATATGGGTTCCGTAAAAAAACGCTTTACTAGAGATGCTGCTATGGCGGCTAAGCGGATCGCTCACAAAGCGATTGAAGGCTCTCGCTGGCTCTACGGAGATAAAGAGTATTTTGTCTAGTCACAGCGTTGGATGTAAAAAATGCATTCAATACAGCTAACTGAAGCAAAATCCTAAGTGCACTGGAGAATTTCCGAGTCCCCGTATACATTCCGAAAATGGTTGGAAGCTACTCACCTAACAGAGTCCTGCAATATAAAATCGACGAGAAATTCCAAAGGTACAGAGTAACAGGTACATCAAATATTTTGGAGTAATTATTGAACACAGGTTGAGCTTTAAGCAGCACCTAACATACGCTAACAATAAAGCAGCGAAGGCTGTAACGGCATTACAAAATAGAATGATGAATGCGAAAGGCCCTAAGCTGGCTTGTAGGAAAGAGCTTAGCCGTGTGGTATCAAATTTTTTGCTATATGCTGTAGCCTGGGTCGAAGCAACAAACTGCAGCTCCTACATGAAACGCATTAAATCTGTATACCAGTTATGTTCCCTCAGGGTGTGCTGCGCATTCCGCACAGTATCGGAGGATGCTTTATTAGTCCTCGCGGGATGCTACCGGTTAAGCTGACTGCATTCGAATTTGCCAAAATAAAAAAAAAACATCGAGCGGAATCGGCGCGGCTAACGAACCGAAAAGCTGAACGGGAGCGAAGCATACGTACGTGGTAAGAGGAATGGAGGAACTCCATGAACGGAGGATGGACGTATCGATTGATTCCGAATATATATATGTATATATATTAGGCCAGGTCGATTTGTGGGGAGGCAAAAATATCGCCCATTGCTCTGTGAAAATCATATTCTAGGGATCAAAATAAGAAACTTTGCCGAAGGAACCATACCTCTAAAACGAATTCTGATGTCCCCCAATTTGGGTCGAACTTTTTAGTTTCTTTTCTCATGTGAAGGCCAAAAATGGTGATATTTTGAAATTATTGTATGGTATGGGGAACCCCCAGGGCAGTTCCAGGGGATGTGCCACTGGCATGGGTGGATCGGCCGTCCAAAGTTAGTGGGGGTCGATCATACATTTGGACTCGATTGGAGCACTCTAAATGGGTCAAAGTGGGATTTTTCGTTCGACCCAAATTGGGTGACATCAGAATTCGTTTTAGAGGTATGGTTGAATACGATTTTCACAGAGCAATGAGCGATTTTTAAATTGGCCCGCCCTAATATATAGTATATATCACCAAGTGAATAAATCGAAAACATGGACAGATCAATTTCTACCTGACCCAAGTACTTAGTGAACATGGATACTCTAAATCTTAACTGCATAGATTTAAACATGAAGACGACCCGTACTACACCTTTTATGATGGTCTATTTGAAGACGCAGAGCATGTCTTCTTTATTTGCCCCCGGTTTGAGCTGGAAAGGAAAGATTTGAGTGTAGCCTATCAATGGCCAAGCCAATAATGGTTAGTAACCTAGTATATAGATATCATGCTTGACTCAGAAGAACACTGGTCCGTTGTCAGTAATATGGCAAGAATGTTAATTATCCAACAGATTTTCATGAAGAGGTAATAAGCCGCTCCCGCTCCCGTGAAGTACTATCTAACGGTTGTCCTGTGGGAGGGAAACGGGGCTGGGGTGTATTTTTAGTGAGTCGAAAGACAAGTTCTACACTTTACGGCTTTTGCCAACTCTAGAAAAAAAAACGAACAAAACATTTTAGCCGACTCCGATTTATTTTTTATGAGTAGCAGCTTTTCCATGGCATAAATACAATCGGAGGCTTGCCATTGCTTACCGAGCGTCGATTCAGCCGAGCATCAAATTTCTGAGTCAGGTTCAATGTGTAGATAATCTGTCTCTCAGAGTTCCCTGTTGGAACTAAGTAAATATCTGGAGTGCAATTGAAGTCAATTATGAGTTTTCTGCTATATATCTGTCTAAAGAGCTGCCATCAAACTGTAACGGCTGTCAAAATAAGACGTTGCTGAGAAAGAAACTCGAACTTGTGTGACCCTGTAAAAACTCGAAAATGTATACTAAGGTGGCAGGCAGCGCAAAACTTCAATATTATTCGGACACATACATACGCATAGATTATAAAACACGGCAGTTAGATAATTAAGCGCTTGTTACTCACGAAATCGTTAACACACTGCGCACAGAAGTAGGCAATAAAAATGCCTGATTTCTAAAAAGAAATATAAACACAGACAGGGCATACACAAAAAATCGTTTCGAACACAGCATAGGCTTGTGGCAAATGGCAGTGGACGCAGACGCAGATGCAGGCGCTTCATTTATCCGAAAAGGTGGTGCCAAGCGCATAAACAATTTTAATGCTGATTTTCGCATTCATTGCATCATCAACAAGAATATCAACACAAGGTGCATACACACATATACATATGCATGTTTTTTGGTGGTATGTGGCAAGTTGTGTTGCGCATTTGAATATTCGAACTGATGAGCAACATGCTTTGCCGTGCTTTTGCCATACACAATGGGAGTATCCAAAATAATCGACAAGCTGCATTTTAAGGCACCATAAAAAAGATGGCACTCAACGCACGCCAATACAGCTGCCGCTGTTGCCACATGCAATGTGTGCACCATTTGGTCGGTACATGTGCAACATAAATGTTCGACTTCTATTTTTGGCTTTTATTGGTCATGATTTGTTGGTGTTGTTTTTCCATTTTTTCCACTTTTTTTTTTGTGTTTTATTGCATTTGTAAGTCTATTGGAATTTTTTTTTATTATTTTTTACATTTTACTTTTTTGCTATGTACAAAAGTTCACCACTCATTATGCAATGCATGGCAGGTGCATGGCAAAAACAGCACAAACAATGCTCTACGTAAAACAACAATAAGAACAGCGACAAGTGAAACAGTCAACAACAAACACTTAGCAACAAATAGTTTCGTATGCATTTTGCATGCAGCAGCTGTTGAATTTGCCGAACACACCCAAAAAATTTGGTGGCACACGCTACTATTGTTAAAATCAAGAAAATCAAAAATTTTAAATTCGACATAAAAATGTAGCCCCTTAAAAGAGTATAAAGTTGATAAAAAAGAAGTATTAAATTTATCATATTACATGCTGTCAAAAAAGTACCCGGAATTGTCTAATTATCAAAATTTATTTTGTCGCCCTCCAAATATGCTCCATTCGAAGCAATACACAAATGCCAACGATTATTCCAGTCATCGAAGCACCTTATAAACGTGTTTGAAGAGATCTCCAGACCTTCAGCTCTTTTAGCGAATTCTCCTTAATGGTCTCTATCGACTCACAGCGGCGTCCGCGGAGTGGCAATTTAAGTTTTGGGAAACGGGAAAAGTCACAGGTGGCTAAATTCGGTGAATACGTTGGTTGTTCGATGATATTTGTCGAGTTTTTGGTAAAAACAGTGTTCAAAATATGAGCCTCGTCAGACGGTGCGTTAAGAGCCATGAGTTTTCTTTCCACAAATTGGACCGTTTTCCACGCACATTCTCTCTCGAACGTCGCATAACTTCCAAATAATATTTTTTATTTACCTCACAACCATTTGAAATGAGTTCCGAGTGCACAACACCATGATAATCAAAGAAAACGACTTGACTTGACTTTTACTTTTGACCGACTTTGACGTGGTTTTTTGGGTTTCGGCACATGTGGATAGCGCCATTCAGCCGCCTGTTGACTGCTTTGTATGTCAAACTCCTACACTCACGTCTCGTTACCTGTTATGATGCGTTGGATACGCGTTAGATCCGAATTCTCTTGCTCAAGCATGTCTTAAGTTACCTTCTTCCGATGAATTTTTTGAAAGAAATTCAACTCTCTTGGAACGAGCCGAGCAGCCACGCATCTCATGCCCAATTGATGGTGTAAAATGTTGCGAATTGATTTATGAAACACGCTAAGGTCACGAGCCACCTCCTTCAAACTTAATTTACGGTTTTCCAGCACCATTTTCTTGACTTTGTCCACATTTTCATCCGTTGAAGACGTTGATGGGCGACTAGACCGGGGCAAATCGACCATTACTACTCGGCCCTCTGCAAAAGCCTTATACCACTCCTAGGCCCATGTTTTTGATAAAGCACACTGGTCGTAGACTTTCTACAACATTTTCTGCGATTTGGCGCACGAAATCCCGTTTAAAATACAAAATTTAAGACAAATTCTTTGTTCGATAGTTTTGTCCATAGTTAAAATCGCAGAGCTCACGTGGGGTTGACTGATATTATAGGACTATGAATAAGTTCGTGCGGTTTTTTTTTCGAAATTTGAAACTTTATTGACGTAAAATGGTTACAAATTTAATATTCAAAATATTGTCCATCGCTTACTACTACTTTTTCCCATCTTTCTGGCAATTCACGGATTCCCTTTGTGAAAAATTCGGTCGGTTTTGCCGCAATCCACGAATCGATCCATTTTTTGACTTCATCGTAATTACGGAAGTGCTGGTCAGCCAGGCCATGTTGCATCGATCGGAAGAGATAGTAATCGGATGGCGCAAGGTCTGGACTATACGGCGGGTGGGGTAGGACATCCCATTTGAGCGTTTCTAAGTATGTTTTGACCACTTGTGCAACATGTGGCCGAGCATTGTCATGTTGCAAAATAACTTTGTCGTGTCTATCGGCGTATTGCGGCCGTTTTTCTCGCAGTGCTCGGCTCAAACGCATCAATTGTCGTCGGTAGACATCCCCCGTAATCGTTTCATTCGGTTTCAGTAGCTCATAATACACAACACCCAGCTGGTCCCACCAGATACACAGCATAACCTTCAGGCCATGAATATTCTGCGCCGACGTCGATGTTGAAGCATGGCCAGGGTATCCATACGTTGCCCGACGTTTTGGATTGTCGTAATGGACCCACTTTTCATCGCCAGTCACAATTCGATGCAAAAAACCCTTTCTTTTGTGCCGTTGAAGCAGTTGTTCGCATGCCATAAAACGGCGTTCAACGTCTCTTGGCTTCAATTCATACGGCACCCAATGGCCTACCTTTCGGATCATTCCCATGGCTTTTAAACGTTTGGAAATGGTTGATTGATCAACTCCCAAAGTTTTTGCAACCTCTTCTTGCGTTTGAGCCGGATCTTGATCGAGCAATTCCTCCAATTCGGTATCCATGAACTTTGGCGGCGCACCCTCGCGTTCTTCGTCTTCCAAGCCAAAATCACCACTTTTAAAGCGTGCAAACCACTTCTGGCACGTTCGCTCAGATAGAGCATGCTCACCATAAACTTCCACCAAGATACGATGACTTTCGGCTGCTTTTTTCTTCATATTAAAATAATGAAGAAGAATTCCCCGCAAAAACACATTATTTGGCACGAAATTCGACATTTTCAAGTGTGGTAAAAATATTGTTGTTTACGCTTCAAATAAAAAACTTATACTGACGTTTGTGCCTTACGACAGTAGCTCTCCAATGAATGTTTGGAAATGTGGATCGATGGAATAATAATCAAGTTACGCCATCTGTTGTAAAACCGCACGAACTTATTCATAGTCCCTAAAATGCTAAAAAAAAGCTAATTGACAGATCACGCTCAAACTCTGTGACACTATAGAGGGCAGTTGTACCAACATTCCAGTAAAAAAATGCAGACCTATGTGTAATGCGCGCATTTTAAATGAACAATTATCAATATTTTTTTGACAGAATTTATATTTACAAGTATGCCAAAAAGCACTTTGAAGGCAAAAAAAAAAAAATAATAATGAAAAACAACAAAAATCTTTTCTTTGAAACTATGTTTGGATGTGGACAATTTTCTGCTTAAAAGAGAGTCTCGCACAAAATTATTTTGTATGTATATCAGTTTCACTAATACCCACAGCTCCAAAATTCTTTATATTTCTACGTACCCAATCCCCTCAAGCAAAATTATGCAGAGTTGCCAATGATCCTTTGAAAAGAAAGCTATGCTCTTACAGAATCTATAGTTCTCATTAGATCAGCTTGGGTTAAAGCGGCACACTTAGACCAGATACGGCGGCTTGCAGTTTGACCAATTCTTGTGCCTTGAACCAATGAATTTCTCTAATGAATCCTTTCAGTAAATTAGATCAATACACGCCACCCGATTTAAAGTAGCAAGAAATGCAGTGAGTGAAGTTTCTTTCTCCTAAATGCTTGCGAAAGGAAGAAAATTCTCAGCATCGTATGCAAAAAAAAAAAGTTTAAAAAATCCACGTGATTTTTCAGCGACTCTAAGCGACTCTATGCTTTTGTAATATAATTTAATGGACTTTAAAACTGCATGGGAATTCTTCTTAGAAAATTTACATTGTAATGCCAAAAACTAGTAGTGTTTTTCAAGCAGAGGTCATCGTGATCCTGCAGCCATGCAAAATGCTTAGGGATTGATGTTGGTAGGGAGACATAAATATATCCGATAGTCATGCTGCGATCAAAGCCCTGTCGTCGGCATGCTGCAGCTCTCTTCCTGTCAGCTCCTGGAAGTAGGAGAATAAACGTCTCAAATGTACAGGAAATATTTCTCTTATCGGATTTCCGTTGCGAGAGTGAAATGAAATTGGCGATGAGTCTGCCAGAAAAGGGTTCACAGAAGCGGTTTCAGTTCTCCGCATCTCATTGGTGTCCCATTGACCGTTTTTATAGGGAATCTGCATAATTTCTTTCTTAAAAAACGCAAAACAGATAGAGTTCTATCTTGTCGTGTGCTATCTCAAAAACACTTTTGCCTCAATATGACAGAAGCAGAATACTTGAAGTGCTCGGGATGCCACACCATTCCATTTCCAAACTCATACCGCTCGTCACCGGTCACTGGGCAATCGGAACTCATGTGGGGAAGCTGGGACTTCCGTACAACCCCCATTACAGAAGCTGTAGGGATCTGGTAGAAAAAGAGACTATTGAACACTTTCTTTACGAATTTCCGGGGCTGGAGGCTACGCCCTAGAGGTTCCTTAGTGTGCTTTTTGGGGATAGTCAGAGGCAGTTCACCAGCGTATATCGAAGCACCTATAGAGGAGAGGAATTTTATTGGGGCTAAGGCATTTGCAAAAGTGGTGTGCTGATGTTGACTACTATCGATTTGTCAGTTCTTTTGATGGCAGTTTTCCTGTAGAAAAGTACAGCAATGGGTTGAACGTTGGGAGCAAACTTGACTAATTCATCTGCTTTTTCACTACCACGAATGCCAAAATAACTTGTTATCCAGCGTAATTTAAGCATTTTGCTGCTGTGAAGGATATCCTTAATTTAGTTTACCGTAGGTTCCGTTTTTCTACTTTTCTAATAGCTGAGATTACCGATAAAGAATCAGACCAAATAAGCGTTTTTTTATCTTTTTGGCATTACAAATATGTCCATAGAACTATGTACTTCTATTTCTACAGCGAAGACCAATGCATAGTTTTGGAGTATGGCAATTTTTAGAACGTTAAAATTTTCTTGACCAACCCTCAAACTTGGTGTGGTGGCGGTTTTTGACCCAATTGTTCCTGATGGCTAAAAATTCTTATTTTAAAACTTTTGGGTTTGTGTTACAAGTGAGTTTAAGTAGGTATGTACTGCTTGACTATATCCTGCAGAAGCTTCAAGTCAGGCTTATTTTCAGTTTTTATTACGGAGTTTCCCACGATTTTGCAACCAACGTTCACAAACAAGTTCCTTTGGACAGCTCATATATATCATATTTATACTTTCTATTAATGATATTCATAGTTGGTTTTCATTTGCTAAATTTTTGCGTTTTACTGAAAACTCATACCAAATAAGAGACCCGTGAATAACAAAAACCACAAAGCAGCTCCGATGGAAGATTGAGTGTCAAGACAGCTTGGGCTCCAGTTACACCATACAGTGCAACACGTAAGAGCCAAAAGCTGCCCTTTAAGGCGCGCCAAGATGAAGGGAGGTTGTAAGAAACTTCGTTTATCTAGGAGCCAGCACAAACACCGATAACATTGTTGCCTTGGAATCAAGCGGAGAATATCTATAGCTACTATGCTACTATCTATGCTACTTCGGACTAAAGGCCTGTCTCGATGAACAAAACTAACATTTTATAAGGCTTTGATGTATTGCTCTAACTCAACACACTTATCGCAAAAAGTAGCGAACCGTCGTCGCGCTCGGCATTTTGGCGTCAGGGACACCACAATACATCGCATTTTAAAGGATGATTTAAATTTATTTCCGTATAAAAAGCAATTGACACAAAGAATATTGCCGACAGACCTTGCACGTCACTTGGAACACGGCCAAACAGTCGCTCGAATGGTTGACACTGAACCCAATTATTGGAAGCAAATTTTAATGACTAACGAGGCACATTTTAACCCCTCTGGCAGCGTGAGTAAACAAAATTGCCGCATTTGGGGAACTGAGAATCCACAAGAGATCCATGAAATGCCATTGTATGACCGGAAATTAGCTGTTTGGGCTAGCATTTGCGCCAAATCCATCATTGAGCCATATTTTTACCGATAAAACGAAACGGTCAATGGAAACCGATATCGATGAATGTTGGCTCATTATGTTTGCTCGCAAATGCGTGAGAAAGGTTTAGACGGTTATTGGTTTCAACAAGATGGTGCATCATGCCACACTGTAAATGCAACAATTGAATTTCTGCAACGAAAATTCCCGGGACGTCTAGTGTCAAAAAGAGGCGACATCGACTGGCCCCCCAGATCACCTGACTTAACCCCCGGACTTCTTTTTGTTATCCGAAAAGTAAGGCTTACGCCAACAAACCGTAGACTATTTACCAGCTTAAGGCAAACATTGGTGCCGAAATCGACGCTACAAAACTCGAAATGCTTGACAAGGTGATGACAAACGCAGAAAAAAGATCGCAGTTCGTGATTGCTATTAAAGGTGGCCACTTGATTGATATTGTATTCAAAAAATAGTTTTAATAAATTGTAATTAACCAAACCAAATAAATATACCTCACTTATACAAATCAATATTTTTTTTTCAATGTTTTCATATCGACATAAAAGATGGCGCTCCCTGTATATATAATTGGCGCGTACACTCTTTTTGGGTATTTGGGTGCACTCCGAACGGCAGAAATTTTTTTACGAGGAGCTTTTTCATGGCAGAAATACACAGAGGTTTGACATGGCCTGGCGAGGGTCATCCGCTATTGGAAAACACTTTTTCTTCATTTTGGTCTTTCACAGAAATTTGAACCCACGTTCTCTCTGAATTCGGAATGGTAGTCAGGCACCAACCCATTCGTCTACGGCAGCCGTCGACAAAAACATAGTGCGCCGAATAAATAGCCTGAGGCTTCATTGGCTGGGTCATGCCATTCGAATGGATACACATGCTACCAGCTGATGATAGCAGACGAGGAGGAAAGCCTCCTTCGCGTTGGAAAGATCAAGTGGAGAAAGACTCGGCTCCACTTGGTATATCCAACTGCAGAGAAAGGAAGACTGGCGCGCTTTTGTTAAACTGTACCAAGACCATTCAAGAGGAAGAATAAAGTGAAACGAACTTCCGCGCTTAGCCATAGATAGTCCTAAGTACTTGACTTGCGCCGAGGTATCTACACTCACATGCACGCTCCAGCTGTTCATTATTCCGTCCTATAAACTCTCTGTAATTTGTAAGTGTTCTGAGTTTCTATGCGCCTTCATAAATTTATCTAGAATGGTTGGATGGCCGCGTAGCTTCATATAGTCTGTCATTCCTTTGCAACCTGGTTTAGCGGTACATTTAAAAGTGAGCAACTTTTTCACCTTTAATATCGGCAATAAGAAATATTTTCAGTCTCCCCAGTAGACCTTCTAATCATAACTCCAAAATGAACGTATGAACTAACCAGTTCCCGAACCTGTAAGTACGAATAGGAATTTTAACTGTGGGAATTCACATAATAAAATCAATTTTACAGTACACAATTACGAGTAAACAATTCAGAAAATGAGAAATGGAAAGAAGAAAAAAAAACCAGAAGCTCTTTGAACAACAAAGAAGTCCACCGGTGAAGAGCAATAAACGAAATTATCCAAACAATAGTGGCTTAAATGCAGATTATGGTGCATTTTCGTGAGGCCACTACATTACAAGAGCATCATATTACCTTTGAAAAATAAAGAAGCTATTGAGTAGCCGCCACATACACAGACACACACGCACACAATCGAACTTGTACATGAGCATGGCAATTGGTGGAAGTGAATGTTGTTATTATTTTCGCATGTGCTATGTTTGTGTTTTTGTTGTTGTAGACAATACATGCGTACTGCTATTAAGTCAACGCCGCTGCTACCGTTGCAAATGTGCTTATCTGCCGCACTTTCAATACTGCAAATACGCTTATGTTCATACTTATTTGTGACTGCATGCAACATGAATGGGAGGCTTCTGGCCACTTTCATCGATTGTCCGCCGATTGGTTATGCCTTATTGGTGCTGATGCTGGTGCATGTGCATGTGTGCCACATTGTTTTAAGCTATCAACCAAATGCAAAGGCATGCATGTTCGGTATGTCGAGCGGGCTGCTGGGGTTAAAGATGAAGATGAGACTGCGGCTAAGACGGAAAACTAAGGCTGCGAACCCGGCTGTGTGCCCCAGCGGATTGGGGATTATGCATGCACTGACCTCTATACGAACGCAGCGATTGTTGTGTGGCGTGGTGGCGCGATGGCAGCAGAAGCGGCACCAGCGGCAGCTTTCAGCCAGCAATAAAATATGAATTTGTCATTTGCCACTACAAATCGGAATTATTTATGCGTTTACCATTTTCGGTAGAAACCGTATGAAATGCCGCTAGCAAAGTAAGCTACTAGTATTCTTATGAGTGTTGTTGTTGTTGTGGCAGATTTGCCAGCAATTTTGCATTGTGGCAAATTTATTTGATAATCGCGCGCTGGCTGTTTGGAGAAGAAAGTGGGAGAAATTCTATTGGCGCGCATGAACGCATTTTGCAGGCAACTAAAAAATTAAAAAAAAAGTTAAAAAAAAAGTTTCCTTTTTTAATAAAAAAGAATAACAATAAAATACGTGCAAAATGGCAATAAAGCGGCAAAGAGTAGCAACAAACGCCAAAATATATTTTCACCTTTAATTTCCAATAAATTTGCATGCCACATAGGCATTGTTGTTATTGCAGTGATTTTGTACACAACACAGAACATGCCACTGCCGCTTTCCACACGCTCGTGCATGCACAGATATGTGAGTTGCATGCAACCACCAACACCCTATCTTAGACGTAGCGTCATCGCCTCGCAGTGATTGTAATTTATCAGCGACGTGACATAATTACCTGCCATTTGCGGGCAATAAAGCAGAAGTGCGAAGAGCAAGCGGCAAGGGCAGAAGCAGCGGAATAGGCCACCGCATAGCACTTGCTTGCCGCAAAATAAACTCACATGCGCACACACACACACACACACAATCGCTTAGGCTTGTACAAGCGTTTGTGCTTGTAACAGCAGCATGTCTGCCACATTGAAGGATTTATGTTGTGTTGCAACAGCAATAGCAGCGTCAGTGGCAGCGGCAGCCATACAAAGCAGCCGTAGGTGATGAGACCGCGTTCAATTGGTGCATAAACTAAGTAGTTGGTGCTCTTGCAACACATCTGCTGATCGATTAATAGTCGCGCTGGCAAACATCAACACCAATGGCAGCGGCAGCAACAACAGTGACGAGAAAAAACAAAAAAAAAAAAAAAAAAGATAGTGACAAGCAGCAACAACCTAGGCAGCTAAGTAAGTGTGTTGCCATCTGAGTTGCAACAGTAGCCTGTGAACCGTTTTGTCGCAGCGATTTGTCGTACTTTGCCACCCAACTGCCGAATACGAGCGCAAAGCAATAGACAGACTGCCGACAAAAATGTGACATTAGTGTAGTCGAGTGCATTTTGCAACATTTCAGCAGCTACGGCAGCTAATCAATGCACTTTGCCTTCCTGTTTTACTTTTAGTGCTAGTTGAATTTGCTTATTTTCTCTCCTCTTTTATTTTTTTAATTTTTTTTATTCCACATTTTCTTTTTCGTTTTCGACCACCTTTTATCAGCGATATTTACCTTCAATCAAATGTCAGCAACATGGCAATATAGTGTTGAAACATGTTGTTGGTGGCGGCAGCTTTGATCTTTGCCATTGCTTTGCTGTTGTGGTTCCTGCAACACTTGACTTTAAGCAAATATATATACATATGCATACGTAAAGGGTCTTTCAAAAGTGACGCGTAGATTTGAGTAGTGAATAATTCCTAGCTGTTTTTTATAACATTTTAGACATTTGTTAAGTAGGCAGATGTACACTTTCTTTGCGATAGAGAAAGGCGATAAAATTAATATGAAAAAGGTCGATCTTTAAGAATAACACAACTCGAGATTTCCGATTTTTTTTAAGGTAATAGTCGTCGAAATGAGTTGACATTTCAAGGGTGGGTGAGAAAGTTTCAAGAAATTTGTTCTGTTAAAGATAGAAAAAGGGTTGGCAGACCAAAAATTGTACGTTCTGTTGAAAATATTGCTGCTGTAGTGCAAAGCGTTGCTGAACACCACAACAATTAGGCATTCATGAATCGACTATACAGTAGGCGTCGCAGTAATAGCAGTGCACTATATTAAAAATTCAGAATATTTTTCTATTTTTTAATTAAAATTCGTTTAATTTCTCTTAACGAAAGATTCAAATTTACATTTATGGACATACAAAGTAGAAAAAAACGAGTACAAAAAATATGCAATCGGGAAAATTGTTCTCTTGTTTTTTTCAATTTTCATAATTTTTGAAGTGAAACTTCTTAGGCGTCGATCGACGAGCGAGAACGGAGAGTAAATTAAATAAAATCCAGTTAAATCAAATAAAATCAACTGAAATCAAATAAAATCAACTAAAATCAAATAAAATCAACTGAAATCAAATAAAATCAACTAAAATCAACTGAAATCAAATAAAATCAACTGAAATCAAATAAAATCAACTAAAATCAAATAAAATCAAATCAAATCAAATAAAATCAAATAAAATCTAATAGAATCAAATAAAATCAAATAAAATCTAATAGAATCAAATAAAATCAATCAAAATCAAATCAAATAAACCAAAATAAACTAAAATCACACCAAATCAAATAAAATCAAACAAAATCAAGTGAAATCAAATAAAATCAACTGAAATCAAATAAAATCAAGTAAAATCAAATAAAATCAAACAAAATTAAGTGAAATCAAATAAAGTCAACTAAAATCAAATAAAATCAAGGCCATGCAACGTTTTGGGCATTTTCGTTCCGCGAAAGAAAAAAAAAAGATTTAAAAAAAAATATAAATAATTGGCGCGTACCCTTCTGTTAGGTGTTTGACCGAGCTCCTCCTCCTATTTGTGGTGTGCGTCTTGATGTTGTTCCACAAATGGAGGGACCTACAGTTTCAAGCCGACTCCGAATGGCAGATATTTTTATGAGGAGTTTTTTCATGGCAGAAATACACTCGGAGGTTTGCCATTGCCTGCCGAGGGGCGACCGCTATTAGAAAAATGTGTTTATTAATACCGAGATTCGAACCAACGGCCTCTCTGTGAATTCCGAATGGTAATCACGCACCAACCCATCCGGCTACGGCGGTCGCCAAAAAAGATTTAACGTAGAGGAAAAAGAGAGAGAGAGAGCTATACCTTATATATATCTTAGATACACTTTAGACTATTTTTTTTGAGTTTTTCCTTGTGGTTGCTAATTTCTAGTGAAAAATAACAGTGCCTACTTTTTAGCGCTTGTTTGTTGGTGCAAACTTGTAGGAAATATATTTTGGTGCCTACTTTTTAGCGCTATATTTCTTAGGTGCCTATTGTTTGGGACGTTCTTTGGCCCCCATTTTTTTGGCAATTTTTTCGTGCCTGCTTTTTGGCGCTTATTTCCGTTTCCTGGCTAGTGCGTGTACGTACTATAAGGTGCTATCCACTCCGGCTTCGGATTTATTGGTATTGGCCTTGCGGTAATATGTGCCGTTGCTGCAGTCCTGGAATCGCTGCGTTTGTCGGGTGATAAACACTCGGAGTAGTGCGCCACAGTTTGTGTCCAGCTTTCACCTACACCTTCTCCGTTTTTTGGAAATTTTGTCTATTTGTATTCCCTGCAAATGTTGTGACTGCATATAGATATATATTCTTTCTCTTTCTCTCTTTCTCATTCTCTCTCGGGTCTCTAGCTCTTTCACTGTCTGCCTTGAAAGTTTCACTTCTGTTATGTGTACTACGGAATTTTTTTGTATTAAAATATAGAATTTAAATCAAAGTCTTACACTTTTCGAAATATAATATATATAAAAATTCTAAAAGCTTTCATCAGCCTCATTTATATATATATATATAATATATATATATATTGTATTATTGTCGCGTAAACCCTTTTTTGGTGTTTGACCGAGCTCCTCTTCCTATTTGAGGCGTGCGTCTTGCTGTTTTTCCGCAAATGGAGGGACCTAAGGTTTCACGCCGACTCCGAACGACAGATATTCTTTATGTGGAGCTTTTTCATGGCAGAAATGCATTCGCACATTGGTTATTGTCTGCCGAAGAGGGATCACTATCGGACACAACTTTTCCTTCATTTTTGGTGTTTTGGTATTTCGCCGAGATCCGATCTACGATCTCTCTGAGTTCCGAATGGTAGTCACGCACAAACCTATTCGGCTACGGTTGCCGCCTCATTTTATGAATGAAAAACAAAATACAAGAAATTTAAAATTTGTAATCAAAATTTCAAATAAAATTTGGGCACGCATTTTTATAGACCACTAAATTTTATACCAATAAGTCAAAGTTTGAGGTGTGTCAAAATTCTCTTTAATTTTTATAACTTTGTTTTTTGCCGAAAATGTTGCGCATTTCTTCTACAAAAAAAATGTGCTTTCTTTACATATCCAAATATAGAACAAAATATGCAGCCATGCCAAAAAAATATAAATTCGAATTTTTTTTATTTATTTATATTATTTCAAGTGGTCAAGAAAACATGATTTCAAACTGACTACTGAAACTAGAGAATAATGAAATTATAAACATAAATAAAATACAATCATACGTCTAACTAAACTAAAAAATAGGGTTCAACAGAACAGAAAATGCTTTCTTTGAAATTGAGAAATCTGGGAAATAAGAATTTGAGAGCTCATTAGTTTCACGACGATCACGTTCAATATGAGCATTCCGAGCATAATTCGTATTGAACTTGTTTAGATAGAAAGAAAGAGTGTTGCGAAGAATTCTTAGAAGTGTACGAAAATTAATAATTCGAAACAGAAATGGGCAATCAATCTCGCCCTCAACAAAAGAGGGCAAACATCGATCTTCCACTTTCGAATGGCTCCAAGTTGATCATTCGCAAAAGGGTTGTGTAAGATGGGATGGTATGAGAAAGCTTTAATGATCTTAGTTCATATTTCAGAGACACCTTTTGCACACTTTCGATCCTATGAATTAAAAATGTATTGTAAGGTCTCGAAACAAACGCGGCATATTCCAAGCTATACCACTCGAATACAGTAAACAGGTATTTCATGGTGCGAGGGTCCTTACAATTGGATATATTTTGTCGTACAAAGCCTAAGATAGAATATGATTTTGATTGGATGAAACTAATGCGACTATTAAATAAAAAACGACCGTCATAAATTATACTCAAATCCTGGGTTACGGGTTTTGGAGAAAGTGGCGCGATAGCATTTTGTGCTATTTTAAATTAGAAACGACTAAAACTAAAAACTCTAACAGAAAATCTTTAACTTAAAATTTTTTTAATTTTTTAAAATTGTTTGCAAAGTTGGATATTAATAGTATTAACTAAATATTTGCAAAAAAGGAAAAGAAAAATCTTATACTTAAAAATGTCCGCAGTTTTTCGCTTGTATTATACATGTGACCGGTGAAATGAAAAAGTCGCGAATTCAATTCAAACTCACAAGATAAGTTAGTCTGCAACTCAATTAGAAGCAAATCGCGGAGTTTCCCAATATTTGGCACTGAGGTAAAGATATCTCTAAACATCATTTTTATCTTGTGAATTGGCTCAAATTAGAAAAATATGAAAATCGTATTCTCATTTAGAGTGCTCCAATCGAGTCCAAATGTATGACCGACCCCCACTAACTGTGGACGGCTGATCCACCCATGCCAGTGGCACACCCCCTGGAACTCTCCTGGAGGGTTCCCCATACAATCATTTCAAAATATCACCATTTTTGGTCTTTACATGAGAAAAGAAACTAAAAAGTTCGACCCAAATTGGGGGACATCAGAATTCGTTTTAGAGGTATGGTTCCTTCGGCAAAGTTTCTTATTTTGATCCCTAGAATATGATTTTCACAGAGCAATGGGCGATTTTTTTGCCTCCCCACAAATCGACCTGGCCTAATATCCATATCACTTTTGCACTTAGAACTTTGACAAGCTAATTTCTTTTGCTCTAACTCAAGTTTCGCACTCAGTAGAATGTTGGGATAATGTTTTTATTTATTTTTTTTTTTTTTTGGTTTTGCCAAATAACCTCAATTGGAACCAACAGAGTTAGGAAAAGGCTGTTAATAGCCCTACAAAACAAGAACATTATTCGCACAGTAAAATTTGGGGGAAGCTAAGCGTAATGATATGGGGAGGAAATTGATGGGCTCAGAAAAAGTGATGCGAGACGAAATTTTTTGACGACTTTATCGAACAGATTGGTCCTGGCAAACATCGAAATTCGTATAATCCAGCCGTTATTTCTCAAATCACTACTCGTTTGTATATGGAGTCATTTTTCAGCAAACCAATTTTCAACCAATCAACCGGAGCCGATACAGTTACAGCCTCTTTTTAACTACAAGGACGCGAAAAGCTTCGTCGAAAAACTCGTTCCTATTGCATTGTATGCCAGAATCCAATATGCCTACACCAGCCAAAAATGTCTTATACATGTTTTGCTTGCCTTCCACCGAATCCATAAATAAATATCATTTCATACTTTACCATAAATTTCATTTTTTTCTTCACCTCCTTAGAGATGAGCCAATATAAAGAAGAAAATAAAGAAATGTTTGTTTTTTCACAAACGAAAATACTTTTAGCGACTATTTTTGCATGCAATGCATGCTGAAAACAAATGAAAAAGGTAAGAAAGTAAAAATATATACTTACGCTACTTAAAAATGAATTATAAATGTGGCACATTAGGGTCAGCCAGTCCCGAGGTGGCCAACCGAAAGTGTAACTTTTGAAATCCTTTATTTCGTCCTATTCGAGGATCCTTTTTTAAATGATTCCGGAAACCGATAGAAAATTTAATTTTAGGAAGCTCAGTTCGTTAGCTATAATACAAGTATGTTAAATTCACGTCCAAAGTCGAAAAAGGCCTGATCATAACTGGGTACCTAACAGAGGGTGCGACGTAATAGTACAGGTAGCGTTAGTTGGTGTACAAAATTATGCGATATGGCGCTCAATATGGCTCACTAAAGACTAATAGAGGAAGATGGTCCCAACTTTTTAGCACTTTAACTTTTAACTTTAATATTGGTTGTTTCTAATTGTACATATTTTTTTGTTTTATTTCTGGAATAGGGGGGTAAAGATATCACCGTTGGTGCTCATATTACAGGGTGAACGATATGAAGTGTTACCTATTCAAATATGATTACAATTTTAACATATGTATATTCACTTTAGCTCGATATGACCACCTTTTGCCTTGACTAAAGCCTTCAAACGGTCAAAAAATGAGTTGCACGCTGCACGAATGTGATCTTGAGGTATTTTGGTCCATTCTCGTATAATCGCTTTTGTCAGCACATCCATACTGGCATATTTTTTAGTCCTCACCTTCCTCTCCAAAATGGACCAGATGGAATAGTCCATCGGATTTGCATCTGGCGAATTCGAAAGCCATTGTGTGGACAAAATGAAGTGTGGAACATAATTTTTTAACCATTCCTGGTTCACGAGAGCTTTATGAGACGGTGCCGGGTCCTGTTGGAACGTCCATGATCTAGGACAGAAATGTTTGCGTGTCCACGGCTCTAAAGCAGCTTCTAAAACATTTTTCTGATAATAAATCACATTCACTTTGACAACAGACTCGATAAAAACGATTGGAGAGCGTCCATCAGCGGTCACTGCGGCCCAAACCATTGCTTGCGATGGGAAATTGTTTCGAGTGGCCATACGTAGGCTCAAATTCCCCTATGAGCGTTCGGTCAAGTAAACACGATCGTTTTGAGTGTTTATGAACTTCTCAATTCGGAAATTTTTTCATCAGAAAACACAATGTAAGGGAATTCGCCACGTTCGTGCAAGCGCGACATCTCCTTTGCTCTTTCGCACCGAATTTTTTTTCGCTGAGGTGAAAGATCGTGTGCTTTTTGGAACTTGTAAGCCTTGACCTTGAGCTCATTTTTTAATATGCGTCGATTGCTGTCTTGCGAAATTTTCAGTTCTTTGGCCATTTTTCTTCGGCGGGGACTTAGTTCAAGTAGAGCCTTCACTTTCCGAACCATTTCTGGCGTTGTTACGGTTTTTTTTGGTCCACCTCCATAGCGTTTTGCAATGCTACCAGTATCATTGTAACGTTTTATAGTGCGATACACAAACATTTTATTCACTTTAAGTTGCTCGAGCTCACGAGCAATACCTGGTTGTGGTTTTCCATATAACGCAATCACACTATTGCGTTTGAATTCCCTCACAGAAAAAAAAGTTCAACAAAACTGGGACGCAAATGCTTTTGATGGCTTATAAACAATATATTGAAATGTCATTAGAACAATTTTGACGTTGATGTCAAGAGTTGTTTTACAGATAAAAGAAGTGTGAAGTTGGTAACACTTCCTATCGTTCACCCTGTACAACTGTGGCAATTGCTACCCATTTAAAAAACGTAAATAAACGCACCATAAAAGAAGTTAACAACAACACAAAATACACCTATACGCAAATTTGAACGCACTAAATTCTACCCAGGAGAAAGGAGCCACAAAATTTTATTATCAACACCACAAGCAACTAATGAAACAAAACACAGCAATAGCAGCAGTAACAACAATTTATTGCTAGTTGAAATGGTGAGAAATTGTTACAACAAAATCAGAAATACACCAAAATAACAGAATATGCGTGCGTGGCATTTGCTCATACGCATATTGTACATGCAACTAGCAACTTGCAGCATGCCGACGAAAATATTAAAAAAAGTGAAAAAGGCAGAATAAAACCAGCGAGCAACGGTAGCGAACAACTGCAGCCATGTAGACGAGATGCTAATGTAGCAACACCAAGCAACCATAGCAGAACAACATTGGTTGCAGTAACAGCCATGCATGCAGCAGCAGCGGCGGCGGTGGTGGCAACAGCAGCCACGGCAGCGACAGCAGCCTATCAGCATTGGCCTATCAACAACTGCCAACTGACAATTGCCAATTGGCAATTTCCAATTTTCCATTTGCCCCAAACACCGATTGCAGCATAGCGCACTTGTTGTTGTGTCGTTGGCGGGCACGTCTCCTATTTTTTTTTTTTTTTTTTTCGTTGCTGTTCTGTTGGTACTAATAAATTCAGTGGTTTTTGCTATTGTTGCTTGCAATGAATTATGCTATTTCAGTTATTGCTGCTTGTGTTGTTGTGTTGCTGCCAATTATGCGCATTTTATTGGTGTTGCATACCATAAGGCAGGGGCAGATGGTAGCACTAACAGCGCCAACTTGTGTGCAACACTTATTGGTGGCTCTGCCAAAAATGCAGCGATGAAGACACCAAACAATTTCTCAACTATGCAATGCATAGATTATCTGGAGGTAAGCAGCAATTGCGGAGTGAACGAAAAGCTTAACTACGAGAGGGTTTTTGGGTAGAAAAGAGAAGACTTCTAACGATATTTTGGACAATATTTTACGCAATGTGATATTAATTAAAACTATTTATTGAAGTGCTGTTAACTGCCCGGTGCTTATTGGGAGGATTTTCTGCTAGTCTCGAACAAAAGGGTCTTTTGAGGTTTCCACAATTGGAGTGACTTACAGTTTTCAGCCTACTCCGAACGGCAACTGATTTTTAGGCAGCTTTTTCGTCGCAGAAGTACACCCGTAAGATTGCCACTACCAGCTAAGGAGCGATCGATATTAAAAAAGCGTTACGCCATTAGAGAGTAACTTTTCACAGGGGCTCGATGCTCTCCTTAGATATTTGGAGAAGGAAGGACACATTGTTCTTTTGCGGAGCCTCCGCTTTGATGATGCTCCAGTGATACATCGGAACAGCGCGGTTGTGTGCTTGTAAGTATGGGATTTGCTGCTTGGCTTCGAACTCCATGTTCGGTATCCAGATGCGAACCCTCGGCCGTCGAGGGATCTCGCTGGCCAGGATTAGTTTGAGCCTGAAATCTTCCCAGTCGTTTTGGATCTTCCCCACAACTTTGTGCAGGAAATCAAGGCAGAGCTGATTATCGCATTTGTTCACCCTGTTTCTGCGGACTACCTCCGTTGACTAAAACTCTTGGCACTTGACCCCCCGCGTTTGCGATGACGCGATCAACGAAAATGCGAGACAGCCGTGCCTGAATTTCGGTCCACTTCTCCAATGCAGGTTTAGCGCGGTTCGTTATTTCATCTACCAACGCAGTTTGCAGGCGATCCCGTGTCAACTCATTGAATGTGCGTTTCGCTGGTTTTGGTATTGAAGCGATGTGAACCAACACTTTGTGCTTCTTCGAAGGTTTGTCGCTTTCGTCCTGTGAACGATTACGTTTCAAGGCTTCTGCCTTCTGAGTGGCCTGGAACGCCAGGTACTCATCGACCAACTTTTGGCGCCTTGCTTATCGGCCGCGTCCTTTGGATGAGTTTTCCCTTCGGCCTCTTTTTTGCTTATTTTCTCGAGAATAGCCAGAGAGCTCTGGTAAAGCTTATACCAGGACGGGCCTTTTTTTACGTTTTGACGCTTTTGCCCCTTGATTTAAAGTTGACAACTTTGTCATCGACTGTCTCTTGACTGAAGACTAAGAATTCGTCCTGTGAGGAAGTTCCTAACTTTCTCAGTTCTCTAGTGTTGGTCCGTGTAGTCCATTTATCCATCTGTTATGTCATTGGGTACGTCCGCTTGTACGTCCATTTTGGTTTTGTTTCAATCCGTTTGTCGATCTGCTTGTCTGTCCTTTTGTGGATGCAGTCCGATTTTTTAGTTTTTTCTTTGTTGATTTCTGTTTCGTCCGATTACCTGCCACGCCTGAGGTGCCCTAGCTTCAGGAGGGTAGCGTTAAAAGACATTATGATTTTGTTCCCCGGCTGCCAAATCCACCCAATAGGCACGGGTCGCATCACACTTTAGGTTGAGGGAGTTTTTTTAACGAAGTTGGCATCTTCGACCTGTGTGGTTCGCAGGAGATGTCCTCCTACCACCCATTTCTGCGAGGCGTTTCCCTATCCTCCACCTGGGGACGCGTCATCTAGGGATAACAGGTTCCCCAAGGGCTGATATAGCAGTCCTTTATATTAAATCCTAATGAACTTGTTCCTTCCTTCCTATTAGTTTCCTTTACATTACTTTCTGTTATCACACAGGACGAATTTCATTTCTTCATCCAAAAGTGTCCACTTGTTAGGCAACCGTTTTAACCTAACCTAACATAATCTATGACATTTTAGTTTAATTGTAGGACATCCTCAATAGGTGCTTCTTCAGTGGTTTCCGTTTTCCCATTTTTACTTTTATATTTCGAAAATATCCATGTCCAGATAACATCTGAGTTTTATAGAAGTTCACCTCTCCGAACTGTTTGTCATACCATTTACCTAATATATATTTGGTATAAGTCTACCTCTCCTACTGCCTTTCGTCTCTGACTTCCAGCGTTCTTGCCATATTTCTATGTGTGAGCTCTAATTTGTTCTTTTACGCTACTAGTACGGGCGCAAGTGTGGTCCACTATGGCGTTTGTCGTGCCCTTTATAAGGATCCATAGTTCTCTTCCTTCTCTCGCTAGAAGATCAATAGGTATCGTGCCACTGATGCTAAGTACTGCTGCTTCTCTTACGGTGCGATATCCTGAAGCAACGCGCAAGGCATCAGCTCTTTGGGCTTTGGCAAGAATCTAGAAATGTGGAACCTACATACATTTCACTGCAGACTAATATAATCCTAAGAATATATTAAAGTGCAACTAAATTATATAGGATTGTTACAGAGATAAAAGTATTACAGTATTGAAGTACTAAAGTATTACAAAAATCCTTCCTTGAAAAGCAAAAATCAAAGTCTAAGAAACTAAAGAAGGCATTTAACCCAGCAAGCGTTATTTCAATAGGAGCATCCATGCCTTAGGCGATTTTACTTCAGCGAGTCAAAAATATCAAACAATTTCATCAGAAATAGTATTGAGCAAAGAGGAAACAGTCATGAGGTTGATCAGCTGGCATCGATAGAAGTGTGAAGGATTCGAATCGGAGAAATTTGAGGACAGTGAAGTATACCGAATAAACAAATTCTGAACCGATTTCAACTGACTACTGTAGAGCTGAAGGTAAGTTCTCTATATATAGACGAACCCTACTGCAGTTTTAACTGACAAATAAAAGATTATAAAATTTAAAAGGAATAAGGAAAATAATGAAAATAATGAAAATCTTGGCTGATTCGACGAGTAAATGCAAGCATGGGAAACGAACTGCTGAAAATGTAATTATTATTATGTGTAAAATTGAGCTACGAGCCTAAAAAAATTCAAATTTCTTGAACTCACTGAAATAATTGGCACTAATTGGCAGTAACACCCTTCTGAGTGTTCGGCTGAACTCATCCTCCTATTTTTTGCGTGCGTCTTGATGTTTTTTCCACAAGGGGAGGCACCTCAGCTCTCGTGTTACTTATAGAGAAATTGTGAGCAATAAAAATTAAATTTAATTATTGTTAATAATAAAAACGTTTAATATAATAATCATTTTATTATCGCTAGCATTCAAAATCGAATCAGCAAATAAAGAAGAAGAAGTAGAAGTAGAAGAAACCTAAAGTCTTATGCCGCCTCTAAGCGGCAGATAATTTTTTATGAGAAGCGAGGTTTGCCATTGTTTATCGAAGGGAAACTGCTATTGAAAAAAAAAATGATGTGGCTTCGAGTCTCTATACTTCCAAATGATAATCACACACCAAATTATTTGGCTGCGGCGCCCGACGTATCGATTATTTTTAAGTGGCACATTCGAGGCATTCTCAAGCAAGTACAACTGATTCTATTAAATCTGAAATCATTAATTAAAATATCGTAGTAGTTTGATTTTGGCTAACAGTTATATTCTGAACTAATTTGTGCGCTATAAATTAATGACTTGAATAGTTGTCATATCCTTTGAGCAAAACACTAGCAGAGAGGCCTAAAAAAATTAAAAAAACAGGGTTTCTTTAGAAAAGACTCCAACACTTTTCAGGTGTTGCTTGTACTAGTATACCAATAACAAACTCCCTCGCCAGTAACAAGAATTATCAGGTCAGTCCATAAGTTCGTGCGTATTTTACCCATAATTTAACTTTTGTACGATTTTTGCATACAAAATATTATTCGCGGAATATAACGGAACCATTTATATTTTCTTTGATATATTGTGCATTTCACAAGTGATTTATGGAAGCAAGTGTTGTTAAATAATAAAATAGAATCTTCGAACGCGTATAAGAGGCATATTTTGTATTTTTTTATAAAAATGGTAAAAATGCAACAACTGCTGCTGCAGAAATAAACACTGTTCACGGAGTGGATACCGTGAGTGTAAGGACTGCGTAAAAGTGGTTTTCAAAATTCTGAAGTGGTAACTGCGACATGGAGGATGCCCCGCACGCTGGTCGTCCTGAAGTCTTTAACTCCGACGCCTTGCTCGAACTCGTGGAAGCTGAGCCAAATTTGACAGTCGATATGATAGCTCAGAGGTCAAATTCATCGCATGGAACAGTTCACAGGCACCTCTTTCAATTGGGAAAGGGTTCAAACCTGGAAAAATGAGTACCGCATAGACTTTCCGTCGCCAACATTCAGCAGAGAGTGAATGTGCGTTCTCAGCTGCTGCAACGGCTTGAAAATGAAAGTTTTTTGAACCGTATCGTTACTGGTGATGGAAAATGGGTCCTTTAGAATAATCCTGTTTGCAAACGCCAATGGTTAGATAAAGACGAAACACCAGAACCGACTCCTAGAGATGGCCTTCACCCCAAGAAGATGCTCCTGTCTATTTGGTGGGATATCGGATATGGCCGGTATTGTTTATTATGAACTTCTGAAACCAAACCAGACGATAACTGCTGATTAATATTCCCATCAGCTTTCTTACCTGAATGAGGCACTTAAGGGGGGGTAACGTTTTTAAATTTTTTTTGTTTGCATTTTTTTTTATTCGATTTTTTAAATGAAGAACCTTTCAAGAATATTCTGTGAAAATTTTAGATGAATCGGAGCAAAACTTACAAAGATACAGCCATGTAAGTGTTGCTACCTACTCTGATTTTTTTTGTATTTAAAACTTTAAAGCGTTTTTCCCACAACTTACGTTTTCAAAGTCGGTGCCCCTCATAACTTTGAAACTACTGCACCGATCCTTTTGAAATTTTGAACACTTTTTCTGTAGATGTTTTACAAGGGAACGCCGAAGAGTTTTTTTTCAAATTTGTTGATACTTTTGTTTTTATGGTAACTAATTCACCGATTTTTTACGCGAAAATCGTGTTTTTGTCTTTAACGTGTTCCCAAAAATCGAAAAATTTTTAATTTCAAAAAGCCCTCGGCGTTACCCGGAGAAAACGATTATCTAACGAAATAACTTTGGTTTTTTGATTTCAGATGATTTAACACCGAGTTATGAGGGCACCGCAAAACTACTTTTTTTTAGATGCGTCCGAATAATTTCTGCCATTGCCGTATTTTGAAATATTTTTGGATGAAAATTTCACAAAATACACTTCAAATGCTATAGTTTTATGTAGTAAAAGATTTGACAAATACATTTTAACTGTGTCATCAAAAAAAAATCATAAAAATGTGCCTTTCTCCATGAATTAACGTTACCCCTCCCCCTTAACAAAAATCGACCGTCTTTAGTGAATAGACGCAAAGTTTTGTTCCACCACGACAACGCAAGACCTCGGAATGTGGAATTCGCTATTCTTGCCGGATATTGCACCTTGTGATTATCACCTTTTGCGCGGACTTCAGTCCCATATGAGTAACAAGAACTACTCCTCAAAAGAAACTATAAAAAGGAATATCGAAGCGTATTTGGGCTCCAGGAATTAAAAATTTGCCTAAACGTTGGGAAGGCATTGTAAACAATGATGGAAAATATGTTATTGATTGATAAATACTTTAAACATCTTTTTTTATTAATTTTAAAACCACCTTTAAAAAACGCACGAACTTATGGATTGACCTGATATTTACAAATGTTTACTTATATGGGTAAATATGCCTGTTCGTGTACACATATACGAATTTATGCCTTCCATAGACAGCAAAGGTACTCTTGTAAGCAACATGCAAAACTACAACTAAGAATTTGCGCAAACCGCTGCAACAACTAAGGTACGTATCGTACCAGGCAACCCAAATGTGAAGAAGCAAGAGTGCGCACAAGCACGAAGCAGGCAGCCAGACAACAACAAACAGATGCGCATTTTTTGATAACCGAAAACAAAAACCGCAAACTAAAATTCAACAGCCAAGCAGTGCACAATTTTTATAATAATGAGAAAGGAGAGGGGGCGAAAGCCATAGATGCGGCAGGCAGCGGAATGTGTGCAACAACCCCTAAACTCCAAAAAGGCGCAGCCGCACAGTGTTTGTTAGAATAATTCTAGACTATCAAGATAGGCCGCATTCTATGATGCGGTGGTGTGCAGGAGTCGCTGCTGTGGCTGGGAGGAGTATGCTGCTGAAATTGTTTGACTGCACTAATAAAGTTGGCAAAATATTGTCGGAATTTTCGGTTTTACTAACTTCATATTGAATTTTTTATATAGTTTTTATAATTTTTTTTTTTTTTTTTAATTTTCTGTAAGCGACCATTGCCTCTGTGGTGTTGGCGGCGTGCTTGCAACACGACAACGAAATCAGTTAGAATGAATTTTGTGACGCGGCGTGGCGATAGCCTTAATTGTTTTTTATGTTAATTTAGCTGTTTCAGCAAGCGAGTGCAAGCAACTAAACATGTGTAAGTGTGTGCGTGTTTGTGGATGTGTGTGTGTGTGTGCATGAACATACATAGCTATGTATGTAAATATTTACTTTGAAAAATATCAGCTTAAGCGCTTGCAAACACTAATCTGAGCAACTAAGTTGGCTTAAACAAAAGACTTAAGCAACAAACTTGCACGAGTGGCATAGCTTGCGGAAGATATATGTAGTAGATGCCCAGCATTGGCTGGTAGTGCTTTAATTTTTTAAACCAACTCTTCTATTTTGTTCTTATTGCATATGCAGAATGCTGCAGATATTCGCTTTGGTTTTTTTTACCAATTCTGTTGACTTTATTGTTGCTATTTTGCCTTTGCCGCCTTTCGGTGATTCTCCTACGGCCGGCACGAAAAAAATGCCTACAGAGTCACGCCGTCTGCGAGTCAAGTAACTAAAACACATGCAAAATACAGCAAACTATAGCAACAAAAATATCAGCAAACATTTTAACTAACAACAAATACAAGCCAGAAACGCCCTGCTGCCAAGTCAACGCTAGTCACCGCCGCCGATATGCATCTGTGAAATTGGTTCGCACTTGGTATGAACGCCGGCTTTTAGTTGAGCCGCTAGTTAGCTAACCTAACCGCCTGTTGTTGCATGGTAGATGAGCGGCCGCTTTGTGGCAGCGGGTGTACATAACTATATGCAACATGCCACGCATTTTTCTGCACTTTTTATGCGCTCACTTAGCTGCTTTGGCAAGAATGTGTGGTGCTATCTGTTGGGAGTGTATTAAGGTGGAATGTGTAGCAACTGCCTGCTTTCCGCTTTCAAATGCACGCATACACACACATATACGTATTTCTATATATATGCATATATACAAATATGTGTACATATGTATACTCGAATGGGTTGCCTTTGTTAGCGCAATTGCGGTTAGTTTTTAATGAAGTGATTCTTTATTGGTTGATTGAATTTATTGGAAAATTATGGCCTCCAAATGTTCGCTACGGTGTATTGTTTGCTTTGATTTGCCAAATATTGCTTGAATGTTGAAATTAGTAAATAGCTAATAAATAGCAATTTCGACTATTTTTTATTTGTGCTAAATTGGCGAACTGGCAAAAACTATTGCCACTTAATGCAATCACAAAATCAAAATCACAATCACAAAAGACTTGTAATGCCTTAAGTTTTTACTAACTGTATTGTCGATTATGTGGTATACTCAGCTTCTTAATATATATCACCTAACAAGCGAAAGATAAGTTGTAAGTTAACTGCAAGAAATAATATGATGGGACATTTGATCCCTTTATGAACACATTTTCTTTCGACAAGCAACTCCTAAGTCTGAACTCTTTTTCCAAGGTAAGTCTGAACTCTTTTCAGCAATTTCATTTCTCTCTATGTTCCGATGTCCTGGAACCCAGATTAGCACACCCAAGAGATTTGATCTCCTTCTTACAGGAGTTTACTAGTTTCGTGGTACTATGGCGTCGTCAGAGCCTTGATCTCGGGTTGGCTATCGGAGGAAATGTTAAAATCTCTCTCGCTCTCGCATTCACTACACATTTTGCGTGCCTACAGGATCGCAAAGACTTCTGCTTTAAAAACACTACTACTTTTTGACAGATTAATTAAGAGAGATGGATAAACTGGCAGATTTAGAGAAAACCCCTGTTCCGTCAGTTAAGACAGAAAGGCAAGCTTCGGCGCCCTCGATCCAATCCAGCCTATTTGGAAATATTGCTCTAGCACGACCCTCAAACTCTAGTTTGCGGATAGAGAGATCTGTTCGAAGTTCCGAAAAAAACGGTGTTAAATGTTAACATGTACCTTGAGAGATTGCCTTCAGAGGCCAACCTCCTTTAACCTGATTGCGATTTGAGCTGCGATGGAAACTATGTAAAAGTCAATGGGAAGTAAGTCAAAAGGACATTCAGAGCAGTACTGGGGCAAGTTTTACATGCTCCGGTGATGCTAATGCACGGAATCCGTTGCACGCTCCCCAGTTTAGTGATATTAGCTTCCCATCAAACCAGGCATCCATATGTTAAAATTGGCAAAAGCACTGCACTGAACATCCACAGCACGACCTGTGGCTTGAGACCCCATGTTTTACCGAACATAGATTTCCAGAAGTGGAACCCTATACGGACCTTCTTTACCCGATTTTCAATGTGTAGCTTCCAATGGAGTTTGGAGTCAAGTATCACTCAAAGATACCTAACTTCCGATGAAAGTGGGAGAATGTGGTTGTTTAATTTTCTAGTAAACAGCACCAGCTCCGCTTTGACAGAGTTGACTCGGAGTCCGATAGTGGCAGCCCAGAGACTGACTACAGCCAGGACCTTTCCAAAATCTCTGCCATGACTGAGGGAAACGATACCGATACCATCAGCACCAAGTCATCAGCGTATGCTACTACCTTAACCCCACCCTTATTTAGCATTATCAGAAGTTCGTCAATAGACGTCAACGTACTTTGAGCGGTTTTTCGACCAGATATATTGTCTACCCACTCGCGTTAAGCTGGAATTCTAGTACTTAATAACCTATTTCATGGTTCATCCAATAATAGTCAGCAGAACACTTAACCAATCCTGTTGAGCTAAATGGCGCCATTAATTAGCTGCGACAAGCCAAGCAGCAGTGTTACCTGCATTCAGAGCAACAGAGCGTTAGAACCATACCCTCGCTGCTACATATAAACTCCATACATTGATCCCTCTGAAGCCTGTTTCTAATTGTTGTCTTGTCGAGAGCCGTCCACCAGACTATAATTCCGTAAAGAAGGATTGGCCTGATGGGGGTCCTATACAGCCAGTGGGAGTTCTTCGGGGAGAAACCTTAACAGCGTTCTATTGCCTTTTTGCATGAGAGTAGCTTCTCCGCTACGTTCATGTTCTAATTTCGTTTCTTGTCGAGAATTATACCTAAACATTTGAAGCTATCTTCTACTTCTAGCCATACACCATTTAATGTTGGCTTCACAAATTGGGGAATCTTATGCTTCCTCGAAAACTGCCCTAACCCCGTTTTCTGAGAATTTACTCTCAAGGGGACCCGTTAGTCTAGAAATTTAAAAAAATCGATGTTTTGTTTTTTGGATATGTCGAAAGTATAGTATCTTAAGAATATACTGTGAAATTTGCCGCGGAAATTTCCAATATTATAGCTTTTACAGCCCATTAACTAGGTAGAGAGCGGTCCGCGCACTCCTGTGCCTCAAACTTTACACTCATTTATATCGAAACGACTTTTTTCGGCCTGGTGTTGTCAAAAAAAAAAAATCCTGAAAATATCCTAAACCTTCGAGCTCTAGACCACAGGGACTGCTTAAGTCGCTAATGACAGTCCATCTAGACAGCTTTTAAAAGCAGTCTGCATTAGATCGCTTATAGTTGAAAGATATTTGAGAAATGTGGCAACAACTATATCGTATGCGTAAGCGATTACGTCACAGCCCCGACCATCGAGCATGAAAAGCAAGTTGACGACCAGGTTCCACAGAAGAGGAGAAAGAACTCTTCCGTAAGAGGCTCTTCTGAAGACTGTGCCAGCGGTGCAAGAACCTCCTAATTTAGAAATTATTTTCCGATCAACTAGTAGTCTCAATGATACATCAACGATAACCTTGCATAGGATCGCAAGTACTTTCTTTGCAGAGATATTATTAAATGCACCGTCAGTGCCTAGGAAGACTATTAGAGTATATTCTTTAACCGAGAAAGATTACTCAATAGTACCCATAAGTGAGTGCAGGGCAGTAACGGCTGACCTGCCCTTAGTGTAAGCTTGTTGAGCTGCCGAGAAATAACCCTGGCATTCCAGAGTTCTTAGAAGGAACGATGGCAAGCTGAGTCCTTCGAAAGGACAAGCAGGGAAGATTTCATTTTGGGGATAGGTTAGGTTAGGTTAGGTTGGTATGGTTGCCCAGGGAGTGAGCACACTTGGACAAAGAAGAATTCGTCCTTTGTGATACCATTGCCAAGGAAGTGAGGTGAAGGGAAGGACAGATGAGGTGCAGGGAGAGGGGGAATCATCTCACATGTCCCTTGTCTGGCCAGCTCATCCGCCTCACAGTTTCCCGCAATGTCGCTGTGACCGGGAACCCAGATGAGGCTGATGTCAAAGAATTCGGACGCAGTCGAAAGTGAGGTCAAGCATTTGACCAATTCCGAATGCACCGCCATAGGGCCCTTATTGCCGCATGGCTGTCGGAGTAAATATTTACTTTCTTGACTGTTAGTACGCATTTGAGCAGCCAATCAGCTGCCTCCTATTGGGAATATACGACAGCCTGAGGCAACTTTTAAAAACGACTAGAAGCCATGATATCGCCGGATCAAGCATTCGCTAAAGCTCTACTGGAGCAATAATATCAGCACCAGATGATTTATAAAATCAGAAACTATGAACTGCCCATTGAATCTTGGTTTCAGAGACGATTTCATCGAAGTTTCCATTGCCATTTTCGTTATTTTACTCCTCGTTATGATATAATGCTGGAGGGAGCAGATCCTTTATGGAGGCCTGAGCTGCCAGGGAAGTGTCTTATCTAATAGGAGATCCACAAATTCCCTACTATACAAAGTCCACGAACCGTCCGGCCTTTTTACAACACCTGAAGACATGGGTGTCGAGGATATTACTTGCTTAGGAGTTTCTATACGCGCAACAACTGAGCTAGACAAATTTCGCCACAATCTACGTTTTGCTCTTTTAAGAGCACTTTTATAAATTCTACGGCTATCTATATGACGTTTCCAATCGTCTACGAGACTAGTAGCTTTAGCTCGGTCAAAAAATTTGTTATAATCTTTCCTGAGCATCAGTGGGAAAAAAACTATAAAAAATTAATGAAAATTTTGAGCCACTTCAAATGTTCACTCTGTTAAACTTTGACGGAATATAAATCTGCGTATACGTCTTTTTCTTTAAATTTTGATTAAACTGTTTGAATTTGGATACAAATTTTTCCAATTCTTATAAATTTTGCATAAAGTCAAAGTTTAATGGTTCGATTTATATAATATTTTTTTTAGCATTAACAAAATTTTGTATAAAAGATTAAGATATATTAATAAATATATGAAAAGTAGTTAAAACTATTCCAAATGTTATGGTACTATAATTTTTTGGCAGACTTTATTTACAGTTATACATTCGTCTCAATAAACTTCTAATGCTCCAGAAGACTCATTATACCCGATTCAAATAAAATCCCAAATACTTGCAAGTTCCCTATACCAACCCTCCTACTAGTTGCATTCATCTACCTACCTACCTACTTACCCTCATACATATATTTTTGCACTCAAATACTATCTTTGCGGAAATCTGCAAGTCATTCTGTGTGCGCACGCGCAAATTTTCCACACCAAAGAATTCCCATGAACGCCGGATTTTCATGCCAACGAACACTTTGATTTCAATCTAATAAATTCAACTAATTAATGGTGTGGTAATGCCTTTATATGTACGATGTATATGCGATGGATAGCCGGGAATCACAGCAGTAGCAGCGGCAACCATCAGCAACAACAATTACAATATAGAAACACATGCATATCTGTATATAAACGAGTAAGTATTTGTAAAACAAAATCAATTGTCGGCGGCTTTGTGATTTGGATTTGGGATGACGTCGGCGGCGGCGGCGACGGAGATGGCGCATGAGCCAGTGAACAACACACATTAGCGTAAAATCTACATGCGATTGAGATGCCGGTTGATCGAGCAAACAGCCAAGCAATCGACTGAACTGCCGATCAGCGGAAAATAGTGGCGTGCGGACAACGGCCTAAGAAGCCGGATTGAGCAATATTGAGCAGCAGGCGTGAATCAATGCAGGCAGACTTGAAAATGCGGCTGAAAAGGAAGGTGATATGGTGACGGTCGGCATGAATTTCACGCATCCTAATTACAAGTGGGGGCCATTCTGGTGGAGTTTGGCAGCTGCACGCCACATGCCTGAGCACACACCATTTCATATCTACCTTCGTGTATGTGATGCTCATCCTCTCGCTTGCGTGTGTATGCCTGTGTGTGTGTACAACTTAGATACAGATTTCTTATCATTAATTAAAGTTAAGCATGTCAGCTACCGTGTTAAAGATATTCGCAAAATGTGGGTAAGAAGTGGTTGTGTTGCCTGTTGTTTGGGGCAAATTGTTTTGTTTGTTAGCTGTTGTTAGTGGCTATTGTTGCCGTATCTTAATACCTTAATTGCTGTAGTTCGTTCGCTTTAAGTGTTCGCTTTAAGTTGTTCTCCTTTTTCGGGTGTATTTGGTTTTCTTCCTGGTCAGCCGCTTGAAGTCTTTATGAGGTGCCGGTTGAAAAAAAACATCTAGTCACAAAAATGGAAATTTGATGGTTTTGAGACCTGAAATTCAAGAAAGGGTATTAGTAAAAGTGCGTTAATTAGCACTAAGGGACGGATGTAGAATCTTTAAAGCTAAAGTAAATATATACAGGTTGTTTCTGACATGAGAACTCTCAACATATAAGTGGCGCGCATAACTAAGTGCATCATAATTTTTCATTCTTTTTTATTATTTATGGCCAAGGAGTTGGAATTAAAACTTTTTGTTACTCCTATATAACAATATTGTCCATTCTTTAACCAAATCCCTATAAATACAATTTTAAAACTTTATATGAAACGCAGAAGAGAACTAAAATATGTATATCTATTGTAATTTTGCACTTTTTAATTTGAATTTTTCATTTCATTCCATTTTATTCAAATCTATGATTACAAGACGATGGTTCCATAGGCCACGCAAGTGGGGAAAGTTACTGATCGCCATTCACTTGAGAGTGATCAGGACGATTCTTCTGCATATGGTTCAAGCAGCTCATAACTTTCGGGCTTCGCTCAATTATCGTCTGGGTAGCTTCCGCACATCCGTTCGAGAGCAGCGTAATGTGAGAAGGCGAAGCAATGCAGAATATCTTATTTCTATTTCAACTTAAAATATTTACAATTTTTCTTTCTTTTTGGGTTTCAACAGTATTAAGAAGCTAACACCACTATATACATTTATTTAAAAAAAAAAAAAATAACTAGCTCGTTATTTAATTATATATTTACTCATTCTTATTCATAAAATTATGACACCATTTAAATCTGCAGGTCAGTTGGTCGTTTGCGCTTAAGCCTCCTCGTCTCGGTTTCCTCTTTTAATGGAAGTTGTCCAATTTCCCTGTTAGAATTTTCTTGTAGTCGATTTGTGTGTCTTAAGCTGTTATTGCGTATTTCTTCATGGACTGTTTTCACTTTAAGTTATCGATGGATATTATCATTTAGTATATACCACTCTGCTTTTGATATTATACGGAGTATCTTATTTTGCATTTGTTGTATAATTTTTATATTTGTACTGCTCACAGTTCTCCAAAGCTTTGAGCCATATTTCCATATTGGTGTTATAACTACTTTGTATATTAGTATCTTATTTTCTAGTGAGAGCGTTGAATTTCTTCCCAAAAGCCAATGTAGTTGTTTAAACGTAGTCTTGATTTCGCGTCGTTTTTGTGCAATGTGTAACTTCCATTTAAGTTTATTGTCAATAATCATACCCAAGTATTTTGCCCTTGTGTCGTGGTGGATTTGTTTATTCTTTATGAAAATTGGATAGTATTGTTTTTTTCTCTTGTTAGTGTATGTGACGTGGGCGGTTTTATCTGCGTTTATTTTGATTCCCCATTTCTCGAACCATTGAGTGGTGTTGTCAAGTAATTCCTGAAGTTTATAAGCAGCCGTTCTTGGATCTTTGTCTGATTCTAGCAAGACAGTGTCGTCTGCAAATGTTGCTATTCGAAAATTCTTAGTTGCCGGTGTAGGGATATCAGCTGTATAAATGAGGTAAAGAAGCGGCCCAAGGACACTACCTTGCGGTACACCTGCTTCCATTGTTAGTATATCAGAATACTTATCTTCGAATTTTACATAAAATTGTCTTCCAGTTATATAACTTTCCATTAATTTGTAGTAGTCTGTTGGTAAATAAGTCAAGAGTTTTTTAGAAGTCCTGCGTGCCATACACGTTTGTTTTTTATCGATGTCTTCAAAAATTTTGTTTGTAACTCTGCGAACTTGTTGGATGGTGGAATGTTTTTGCCTGAATCCGAAGTGGTGGCAAGGTATTATTTTGTCCTT
This sequence comes from Anastrepha ludens, assembly GCF_028408465.1. Lineage (NCBI taxonomy): Eukaryota > Metazoa > Arthropoda > Insecta > Diptera > Tephritidae > Anastrepha > Anastrepha ludens. The sequence continues at coordinate 90,203,067 of NC_071500.1, forward strand.
TTGTATATGGGATCGATTCTGTGAAAAAGTAACTTTTCAAACATTTTTGATAATACAGGTAGTAGACTTATAGGTCTGTAGGAAGTTACTTGCGTAGGATCTTTGCATGGTTTTGGTATTGCGATAATTTGAGCAATTTTCCATACTTTTGGGAAATATTTCAAGTTCAAGATTTGATTGAAAAAGTTCCTTATATAGATAAGCCACTTTTCTGGGAGTTCTTTTAAAATTTTTCCAGTTATTAGGTCGTATCCTGGCGACTTCTTAGGTTCAGTTCCCTTACATATGCATTGTTGAAAACAGCCTCGGATGAGAACTACTTGTCCTAATAACAACCACTTCGAACGAACTAAGGGTTACGATTTGAGGGCATGTATCCGGAAAGTACAGTCCCTTAATGGGTAAGCTGCCTCTGCCCGGCTCTTTGATACCCCTCAAAAGCAAAGGCGGGCATAACAGCCGTTCAAGAGAAGCAATGGACGGAGCAAGGTAAAAAAACATAGGACCTTGCGACGACTACTACAGCTGCCATGTAAAGAGACTTCGTCGCCACGTACTTACGTCCATTTCGTTCGACAAGCATCTCACAATAATCCGCACCAAAGCGAGATTCTTTACTTGTCGCCCATTTGCGCCCTAACGGAAGAGAAAAACGATGCGGCAGAAGAATTCCTTTACCTCAGATATGAATATCGTGTGATATTTTAAGCCCTTCTTTTCTAATCAGGTGCAAACATTATTTATTTATACTTTGTAACTATTTTTATAATGTTGCTCGGTGTTATCAATTTGATATGATTTCAATACACCTATATGAAATCGCACCCTAAATACAAAAGGGTCACAACTCAAAATTTTCCACACTCGAGCTTGACTTGTTTACAGTAGCACAGAAAACAAATTATGTGACATATCACGCTCCAATTTGCCATGTAAGCTTATAACAGTCCTACCAAAAAACAAAAAATTTGTTTTTGCATATGTCATCCGCGGACCGTTTTTTTGATAACGTCTCGTTCATATTTGAGCAGAAGATACATTTTGAGTTGTGACCCTTTTGTATTTAGGGTGCGAAATGTTTACGATAAGTTGCATATATACGCATATTGAAATTAAAGTAATTTTTTTAATACACACGAACGAAAGTAACCATAACCGTTCTGTGTTTTTACTTCTGCCCGGTGTTTAAATGGAATTTTGAGCTTTAATGTATTAAACAATTTATAGCCGAATTTTATGATTTATCCTTGTGGCACTATATCCCCTGTTATGTACATTTTTGACCCTTAACATATGCCTTTGGAAAACGCTTCCGTAATTTTGTGTAAAAATTTCAAGCAAATCAGAGGAAACTGAGGGAATTACAAAACTTTGACTGCCAGAATTTAGCTCGGACAACTCGGCAGTAGTGAGGTTTAAGGCTCATCTGACCGATTGTTTTTATTATTTATTTTTATGTAATTTGCATATTTAAAAAGGTTAATGCTTTCGTAATTTTGAGTAAAAATGTCCAGTAAATCAGTAAAAAACTGACGAAGCTATCGAATTTAGAGTGAAAGAATTTAGCACGGGCAACTTGGCACTTTGCGCTCTTTTGAGCCATCTGTTGAGGAGTTTTATTTAAAATTTCATCCAATTGGTTACTCTTTGCTACGCTTAAGATATTCTAAGCAGAACAAAAAGTTTTTAGTATTTTAATGCAAGCGAAAGAAGTGGCTAACACTGCTTTCTTTACGAAAGTGAGTTGTACTGCAATCGGTCAGAAAGATTTCACGCTAAAGAGGCGCTGGTTATTGGCATTTGGGACAAGCAAACTGTTTTTTTTAGCAGCATCAGCTCCATCACAGGCCTTTATCCCTTAGAAAATTTACAATTAACTTTTCAAAGAGCCCTGTTAATCATATATATATTTGGTTTTCCTAGCTGAACCAGGGCGTTCATAAGCGTACCATTAGCCAGTTATTGAACAAAAAAATTGTCGTCGGAAATAATATCCATTTTGCATCTGTATTCGATCTCATACCGATCTTTTTCATTCTCTTTTATGGCCTCCTCAATTTTATTAGGCTCATTTCAACGTCTTTCTTTCCATCGTAACATACGTATGTAGTTCAAGTTTTTTTTTTTCAAAAAAACATACTTACTATTTCCAGCTATGTAGTCTATTTCGGTATACACCCTTGAATAAAATTTTACCTCTCCAGAGTTGTTAAGAGATAAAAAATAATTTCACATTTTGCACAAGCTCAAATCACTTGTTGCAAGACACATAAATCACAGTTTTAACATGTTGTAATCTCGCAGCTGCGGTGGCAAACGGAATATGTAAATCGTAAAGCCGTTAAATGGAATACCCAAAACAGCGTGAAGTACTCGCAAAAATATAATAAACAAAATGCTACATAAAATAGAGAACAGCCACTAGCCGTAGCAGCTGTTGAGAAGGTCAATGCTGCGTTGCGGGAAAATGTACAATACTATTTCACCTACAATCCAACATGCCACATGTTTGCCACTACTTAGCCAAAGGCTCATATACTTATTTATTGCGGATGCAAAGTACCAAGCAGGAAAATCCGAAAGTAACGAATTGGTTCGCCACTAAGGAACACCAGGACTGTTGTTTGGTGGAGCTCCTTCTCTTTCTTTCTCTTTCTCTTCTTCATTTCCATTTCCGTTTCAAAGTTTTGTGATCTATACAAGGCTATGTCCTTTAAGGAGTCAACTACAAGAAACCAGTCTGAATTTCAACAGATGGGAATTAATTACTTACTTTTTTATTACTTTTTCGATGATTCCTAAGCACTCTTAAACCCGACAAATGACACCTATGCGGAAAAGACATTGGCTCAACATTCCGAAATTCTTGGCTTTCCTGGCAATTCTTTCGACAAGCATAAACAATTTTTTTTTTGAAATCTTGATCTTGAATTTATAAATCTAAACTACATTCACAAAATTTTAGCCAGGATATATTTACTTATTTACGTTACCAGCCTTGCCGCAGCAGCCACTTCGATCGAGCAGTCACATATCATTTAAGAGCTCTTTGCTTTTTGGTTCAGTTATTGGCTAGGCTAGAAAAATGTAATGTTATTTTTATTAAATATAAGCAAATATTTATGCTAGCAAGACTCGAAAAATAGCAAGTCGATCAATTAGAAATGTCAACACAACGTCATATTCGCAAAAGTTACAATATTATTTTCGAAAAACCAGTCATGGAGTCATAAAAACAGCATTTTTGGTAAAATGGAAAAATATATCATCATTGGTATCAAATGAAAGAAATTCTGAAAAGTTTTATTAGAGACCTATACTCGAGTAGGGTTGCCGCCTATCTAAAAAAATTAAATTAATTAAACATGCAAATTAATTAAAATATTGCAATATTGGCAAATGAAAGCTATAGCTAGGCTAGCGTGAGTAAATATTTTTGAACAGAGTTGCCACCCATTTAAAAATGGAAATTAATTAAATACGGAAGTTAAATAACAAAATACGTTGCAAGCGTTAATCTATAGATATTTTTGTGACAGGGTTGCCACCTATTTAAATATTAAAATTAATTAAATATGATATAAATTATTTATAATATTGGTAGCAAATGAAAGATATAATTAGGTGAGAATGAGTGTATACATATCTTTGAACAGAGTTGCCACCTATTTAAAAGTTAGTTAGATATAAAAGTTAAATAACAAAATATGTTATAAAGTATGGTTAAATTTCAAGAGCCGATGTTGAATGTGAACCACACCTAAACATGAAGTTATTTTCTGCATTTTATAATATATAATACTTTTCAATTTCCGACCAACTCAATTTGAACCATGGAAAGATACATAATCGAGCAACGCGTTCAAGTTATTCACGCTTATTATGAGAACGGGCGTTCAAATCAAAATGCATATCGCGCACTTCGTGATTTTTTCGATCAATTTAATCATCCAAATGTGCGTACAATCGGAAAAATTGTGCAAAAGTTTGAGCAAACCGGATCTGTAGGAAATGTAAAAATACCAGGGCATGCTCGTACAGCTCGTACTACAGAAAATATTGCTGCTGTTCGCGATAGTGTGGTTGAAGAGCCATCCACCTCAACTCGTCGTCGTGCCCAACGATTGCACCTCTCACGCTCGTCGTTGATGATCCTTATTCATAAATACTTGCATTTACACGCTTAAAAGGTGCAATTGACTCAAGAACCAAAGCCTCTTGACCATTTCAAGCTTCGTCAATGGCCAGAATGATGGCAGGAAATGGCAACAGTGAATGACCAATTTTCGAAGAAAATCATCTTCAATGATGAGGCACATTTTCACCTCAGTGGATTCGTCAATAAGCAGAATTGCCGCATTTGAGCGAATGATAATCCAAGAGAGATTGCCGAAAAACCAATGCACCCACAAAGTGTGACTGTTTGGGGCAGTTTATGGGCCGGCGGCATCATTGGGACGTATTTTTTCCAAAATGAGGCCGGTCAGGCAGTTACTCTGAATAGTGTTCGCTATCGTGAGATGATAACGAACTTTTTATGGCCCGAATTGGAAGATATGGATGTGGACGATATTTGGTTTCAACAGGACGGTGCCACTTGTCACACAGCTAACGAAACAATGGCTCATAATCTCACATAGCCGCGACATGTCAATTGGCCGTCAAGATCATGTGATTTGACACCGTTGGACTTCTTTCTGTGGGGATATTTGAAAGAAAAGGTGTACGTCGATAAACCAGCAACAATTCAAAAGCTAAAGGATGAGATAATTCGGCACATTAACGGCATAGAGCCTCAATTAAGCCTCACCGTCATCGAAAATGTGAACCATCGGATGGTGGTGTGCCGTCGAGGCCGCAGCGGCCATTTGGCCAATATTTTGTTCCATACGTAATTGAGCCAAACCAGTATTATCATAAAAAAAAGAAATGATAATAATTTAAAAAAAAAATTGTATTTATTCAAAATCAATACCGGTCTTTGAAACTTAACCACTCTTTATATATATATAATATATGGAATTGGCGCGTACACCCTTTTTGACTGTTTGGCTGAGCTCCTCCTTCTATTTGTGGTGTGCGTCTTGATGTTGTTGCACAAATGAAGGCGCCTACAGTTTCAAGTCGACTCTGAACGGCAGATATTTGTATGAGGAGCTTTTTCATGGCAATACCAACGGAGGTTTGCCATTGCCTGCCGAGGGGCGACCGCTATTAGAAAAATGTTTTTCTTAAGACACTTATTGTTAATATGGACTTACTTTTTAATATGGTTGCCATGTATAAAAAATACCATTCTAACGGTTAGACGCGATAGAAGTGAAACCTTCCGTAAAACAAACTGAGAGAGAATAAGACGAAAGCAGCATTAGGAGCGGGATAATTACAGGTTCATTATAATATTGCTATAAAGTTCATATTTTATTTTCTTCATTTTATTATTATTCATCCTCAATGTTTTCAATTTCAACAAATGATACGAGTGGCTTATGATAGATAAAATATGATACAAATGCTTTGGTTTCGATGTTGTCAAAAAAAATACCCAAACGGACCGAAGAAACAGACTTACAAATTTCTTCCATTTTCGTCTACTTGTATTCATATAAAAATTTATGTCTCTTCCCACCAAAGCTAAATGTATTAGTATATTTCTTCTTGTATTTATTCAATAACTTGGGCCGAAATCCTGGCGGTACTGCAATACCGGGCCAACCCGTGGCGGAGGTGGAGCAAGCCCCTAAAACACTCCGCCCATTTCCAAAAACCAGTTTAACATTTGTTGTCCTCCGATGGAGGATCTATCAGATGTTAAGCTACACTTTGATCTTAGCCATAAGGCCGAGAAGCGATAACCATACACAACCAACAAACTCCCTTGTCAATACATTTTCTAATAAACCTTTTGAGAATTACACGCTCACAAAAATTAATGTACGAAATATTTATACCGATTCACTTAAACTGACTTTCAGTATCTAAACCAAAAATAGAAAAGCTAAAAAACGGTTCTCAATAAATAATCAGAAATGTCCTACAATGCAAATTTCAGAAAAAAAAATTTTCTTTCTTGTGATTCGAACCAAGAATTTTGGATCGGAAGCTCACATTGCTAGCCGCTCGGCTATCGCGCCATACTGTCGGCCCTGGCCTAAAAGTTATTTAGTTCGTCGCTACGTTTATATGTAATATTCGTAGCCAAGAGGGTCGCTTTTTTCGTTTCACTTTTTCTCAAATCACTCCCAACGATTCTAAAGAAGTTTTACTTCAAAAATATTTATATAAAAGCGACATTTTAATAATGGCAGTAGATGAATACTTTAAGTCGGGCAAAAATGTAATATGTGTGAAAGGCGTTATTTATTGTTTTGCTTTTTTAGTTTAGTGTTCAATCGATAAAGCACGATACTGAAGATACTTAAAGAAGCTTCAACTGTACCGAGTTAAAAGTTATCGTATCCAAATACACTTATAAAGGTACAATTAAAATTAAGAAATTTCATTTCCAAATTTATTTGGCCTTAGATCTCTTCAGCTGTGTGAGAATCATATCAAATTTAAAGCAAATTGGTTCACAATTCACAAAATCTAATTATGAACCAGTAATTTTTCGCTTATTCTTCTTATTCCTTCCTCCAGTTGGCCACACCAAGTGAAGCCAAGTCCTTCTCCACCTGATTTTTTCAACGCAGAGGAGGCCTTCCTCTTCCTCTGCTACCACCAGCTGGTACCGCATCGAATACTTTCAGAGCCGGATCGTTTGTATTCATTCGGATGACACGACCCAGCCAACGAAGCCACTGGATCTTTATTCGCTGCGCAATGTCTATGTCGTGGTAAACCTCATACAGCTCATCGTTCTATCACCTGCGATATTCAACGTCGCCAACGCAGGTCCAAAAATCTTCCGCATAATCTTTCTCTCAAACGCACCTTGCGACGCTTCATCGGATGTTGTCATCGTCCACGCATCTGCGCTATACGTTAAGACGGGCATGATGAGAGCCTTGCAGAGTGTTAGTTTTGTTCGTCGAGAGAGGACTTTACTATTTACAGGATGGTTTCCTATTTAGAAGTCCACGCAAGTGGGAAAGTTACTGATCACCATTCACTTGGGAGAGACGAGGCCGGTTCTTCTGCATATAGCTCAAAAACAGCTCACAACTTCTGGGATTAGATCAAGTATCCTCTTGGTAACTTCCGAACACCCGTTCGAGAGCGTACTAAGGCGAATCATCCCAGGATAGCGGGCTGTGCGCTGCGTTTGGGACCCATCACGTAAGAATCCCCCTCAATGAAAACACGAACAAAGCCTTGCTTCACTACTTCAAATTTTCCGGCAGGCTATTGATTATACGCAGCAAAGCCCCATTCCTCGCTCTTGACTGCTAATCGCTGCTGCCAACTCCTCACCTCACACTTTGTATGTTAATTGCCACTTTGTTGTTTGTTGATAATGTTATGTTGTTGCACGCAGCAGCCCACTTGCTCAGCAGCAGTTAAACAGGCTACATAGTTAGTAGGTTGTAGTTGGTAGCAGCGACTTGGTGCGTATTGCCTGTGGCAAGTTGTTGTATAGTTGTACGCAGCTACATATGTTTGTGTGTAGTGGTTGGCAGCATTTAATTTCATTTTATGTTTGTTTTCGTTGGCGGCATTCAGTTTGCGCTTGTTTGCTTGTCATTCGCACATTGTTGTTGGCTCCTGTCTGCTGTTTGCTGCACACATTTCCTCTTTTATTGCTGTTGATGTCTACAATTGTTGCAGGCACGCATCGCATGTTGTTGCTGTTCTTACTGTTACTACTATTTCTACTAGATATTTGTTGCTACTCTAGCAGTCATTCTCATTGCCGTGCTTTGACTACATTGTTGTTGTATATTTTAGCATTTTTAAATAAGATTTGTAAAACATTTTTATTGCTGCAAAATTGTTTGGGGCAATTAGTGGACTGTGAATTACCGTGAATTTTGGTACAACTCAAACTTTGCTTGGAGTTTTAAAACATTAGTTCTCTTTTGTGTTCACTGCTGGATTTTTTACCGTTTTCTGGGAAGCTGTTGTGCCTAATTGTTCGCCTTACGAGTATATCAGAATCATGAATCGTTGACTCAATGACTGATTTCATGAGAGTAGGTTTTCTGAATACGTGCGATATCACAAAAAGTACAATTGCAGAAACCAGAGTGATGGCAAAGCCTAACCTTACCTAACCACATTTAACGTTTTCTGAGAAAAACTTAGCGACATCCAACCTATTCAAATATTTTCCAGGTCGACATCTAAGTATTGGAATGAATGGAGGATGCTGAATAAAATAGTTCCCACAACTGTGTCTCTAATAACAATAATAATCTTTAAAATCAAATACCTAGAAAACTGAAACCTTTGGGCATCATTGCACACAACCAAATTAATCAGAAATTACCGAGATAATAATGTCCTTAAGTGTCCAAGACGATTACCGGCAACCCTGTATATAAAGACGTACAAAATTTCTTGTAACGAGCATCACTCCAATGATGGATGTGAAGGATGTGGCTCTCCGCTTATGAAATGCTTTATACCGCTGAAAAGCCTATTGGTTGGGGAGAGAATGGATGTACCACTCAAGTGGATGTTGCCACCTATTTGTATTAAAAAAAAAAGATTTTTGAAAAAAAGTTGAATATTTCAACACAGGTTTCAGGGCATATATTAAAAACTTTGTTTTTTTTTGTGTTAGCGTTGCCACCCGAATTTTATTGCAAAGAGGCAATTTATTGCACATTTCACTTGAATATTTAGATACTAGTTAGGAGTATGAGATAAAAAGTGTTTAAAAAATCTGTATTAAAGAATTATATTTATCTGGTGTTGCCACCTATTTTTTGGGAAATTTTAAATTTTATTTCAAAAGTATATTAATTGAAAAGAAATGTATATGCAGATATTTAACTATGTATTGTAAATGCAAGTAAGTTTTTTTTGACTTTGATACAATACAATTTGTAAAAGAAACAATTTGTAAAGAAAAAAATTTAGTCAATAACCAAATTTAAGCAGAGGTTAGGATTACAGTATCACACAAAATATGTTCAAAAAATAAGCATTAAAAATTACATATGTATAGCGTTGCCACCTAATTCTTAAGGTGAAAATGGTAAATAAGATGAATTAAGTATTAGGGGGTGAGTAGCAACCAAATTGTAATTGAGAACTTACTATTAAAAAGTTGTTTTTGTTTTTTTGGGATTGCCTTAAGGGGTTAGGGGTAGTCAAAGGCCCGAAAAAATTATTATTTTGAATAATATTTTTTTTTTGCTGGTCAATTGCTTTATTTTACAAAAATAAAAAGATAGCATAGCATAGACTTAAGCAAAATATCAAAAACAAAAAAAAAATAATAATAATAATTGTAAAAGTTATCGGTATTTGTGTGGAGCCCGTTTCTCCAGAAGTCCCTTGCGGTGATCATCACAAGGCCTTGGAGATTCATCTAAAGTCAGTCGGTCAAGAGGAACTAGTTTAGAAATAGATAATCTTGAGCCTGATCGAAGCTTTTTTTCAAAATTAACAATATGGCGGCCTTAGGAAATATTTTTCAGACTTTCAAGAAAAACCCGACAATTAATTGTTTAAGAAAAACGGATATTTGTGAAAAAAAACTTGGATCAGGCACGATTTTTTTATGTTTTTCAAAAGCAGTATAGATTTTATTAAAATCTACCAAGCGGCTTTTAAGTTACAGTGATCACCAGTTCAAAAAAGATAGTTTTAAGAAAAATGCATTTAAAGTTTTCCTGCTGCTAGCTATTTGCTCTCGAACACTCCGGAGCGCCCGAGCGCCCCGTGTTAATTATTGAATAACTCGAAATGTATAGGCCGGCTTCACTCCAAATTTTTATACAATATTTCTAAGATATTATACTTTAAAATTTTTTTTTGTTTTTGAAAATTCTGACTATCATTGACATCATTGACGAAAATTACTATTGAAAAAAGGAAGTCAAGACTGCAATCAACCTTCACTGGTGACCATGGAACCCCTACGAGTAAATTATTTCAACAGTAATTGTAGCGGTTATAGTCGAAATGATTTACACTTTTCTTTAGTGCTTCTATTTGAAATTGAAGTGCAAAATATTAACTAATTTATTTTGGGAGTTTGTGAGAAAATGTACCTTTAACATAGGGACTTAAAAAATGTGCCCAGATATAAGCGATTAACTCTTGATTAAAAATTTATTATTTTCAATATAGAAAAAGGACGAGTGCCTATTCGCGAGCTAGCTAGAAAATTTGGGTGTAGTCATCCAACAGCAATGAATTTACTCAAAAAAAAAGAACCAGGATGATCGCTTGGAGCGTCAGAGTAAAGTTGGAACTAAGTGATGACTTCTCCCCAAGATATGATGCTTATAATAGTATTTGCTTAAAGGACCGCTTTAAAAACACAATAGAAATTAGAAAGGACTTGGAGTAACAACATTATGTAGCCATAAGTTCAAGAACTGTACACAGGAAGCAATAGGAGTACGGCTTGAATGTGAATGTGACGAGAATGGTTAAACATCCTGAAAGCCAAATGGTTTGGGTATGCCCTTCTTGCTGGGACCTTTACTCTTATTGATAGAATGATGAACACCCAAAAGTACGGACAAGTTGTTTCCCATTGTATTGTGCCCATCGTAGAAGAACAATATGGGCATACCTCTGAGGCCATATTTCGAGACGATTCTGCACAATATCATCGAGCGAAATCGGTAAGCTTTTATACGGTATTTATGGTTAAGAAATATGCCAACTGTCGCCATTTTGTTTCATACAGGACCAGAAAATGTTTGTGGATTTTGGAATATCGCATGTGAAGTGGCCAGAAAATCATCCCGACTACAACACTATTGCGCATCTATGGCACACGATAAAAAGAAAGTGGCTCAACACTAATTCTAAGGCAGAGCTGAAAACAGTGTTTAGCAAAGTATGGAAAGAGGAAATTCTAAACGAAATTCTTTAAAATCTTCTTGCTTCAATGCTTTCCCGGGTCCAAGCAGTTCTTGTTGCCAAAGGCAATTCAACTGCATATTAGACAATTTACTAAAATATGTATAAATTTTTTATATCGAAAACAAACGCAAAATTTACTTAGATGTTAGAAAAATTCGCATGTGCATATAACAGAAATATTATTTTCATAGTTAAAAACTAATAATTTTTTGGTTTTATTTTAAGAGCTATAGGAAAGTTTTGCAAAAAAACACACGTAAAATTCAGAAAAATGCATGACATTTTTATTTGAATCGATAATACAGTCCATATAATTTAATGTTTGAAGATTATTTCATGCAAATGTTGACCGCGACTGCGCTTCCGCTTAGTCCAATTTTGGCATACTCTTTCGAATGTTTCGGCCGGTATCTCACATATAAATGCTTTAATGTTATCTTCCAATGCGTTAATTGAAGCAGGCTTGTCTGAATGGGCATGAGCTTTAACATAGCCCCACAAAAAATAATCTAAAGGCGTTATATCGCACGATCTGGGTGTCCAATTGACAGGTCCCGAACGTGAAATAAAATGTTCACCGAACTCGCCTCTCAACAAGTCCATTGTTAAGCGTGCTGTGTGGCATGTGGCACCGTCTTGCTGAAATCACATGTCATGCAAGTCAAGCTCTTGCATTTTGGGCACAAAAAAGTTGGATATCATTTCACTCATTGTTGAATAACAGAGGCCCAATTGCTGCGAACGGCGACGAATCGATAATTGATGGTCATCATTAACACTGGCCGATACAGCTGCGATATTTTCTTCAGTTCGCACTCTACGTAAGCATGTTGGTGGTTTGATGTCCAATAATGTAAATTTGGTTCTAAATTTAGTCACAATAGCTCCAATAGCCGCTTCAGTGGGTCGATTAAACTGAACACAAAATGGAAGAAGCGCCGATAAACTTTCTTAACAAAACACGCATTTTTATAATAAAACTCAATGATTTGCAAGAGTTGTTCGTTTTTAAGACGAATGATGGTTAAATTATAAACCAAACTGAAGATGTTTGACAGTGAAACAAAACACGAAACGTGCGTCAGCTGTTTAAACTAACTGTTTAAAAAGATAATAGCTAAAAAATCACCCTTTAATGTCTTAATTTTCAGAAGGTATAGTTGGTAATGGGAGAAAAGTGCCTAAAGTGAGGTGGTAAGATTTGCGTGGCCACTAAGGCGAAAATATGAGCACTCAGCTGTAATAAGTGACATTATTCCAAAAAATATAAACGGTAATGAAGTGGCACATACTTCCATAAATGAGTCAACTGTTTACCCAGCCACATTTTTAAACATCTAAAAAATAAAAAATAAATTCAACTGCATTCAACAGATATGGCTAGTTTTTCAAATTTATTGTTGTTGGGTGTTTCATAAATGCGAAACACAATACCTAAATATTCCACTTTATAAGCAAGTGAAGCCGCGTGTAGCAGCTGATCTTATATGCATGTACCCTATGATCAGAAAGTACCGGGCATGTTTAAATAAAACAAAACAGAGTTAAATTTCACGCAAATTTATTGTATATCCTTCAAAATATGACCCGTCTGAAGCAACACACATGTGCCAACGTTCAACCCAGTCCTCCATACACCCCTGGTAGGCCGACGAAGGGTGGCCTTCAGCTCCTTCATCGCATTCTCTTTGATCTCTGTTGTTGACTGAAATCTCCTTCCACGAAGTGGTAACTTCAACTTGGGAAACAAAAAGAAGTCGCACGAGGCCTTATCTGGTGTATACGGTGCTTTCATGATGGTTTTTTTTGATGTTTGGTCATTAAATCCAACACAATTTGGGCTCGGTGCAGTGGCGCGTTAGCATCATGCAAAATCCAAGAACTGTTTGCCCTCATTTCCGGCCGTTTGCGACGTACAGCATATTTCAAATGATCCGAAGGTGCTACAAAGTGACAGATGTGTCTTGCAGTCCTACTGCCATAGAGAAAAAATTATGGACCGGTTAACACGTGCGTTATTCGTTCAAATTAAACATTCCCGGTACTTTCTGAGGATAGGGTATGTGTGTAAACATACAAGGTGGTTAAATTTCAAGGGCCGATGTTGAATGTGAACCACACCTAAACGTCAACGACACCTTTGGACTTCTTTTTTTGGGGTTATTTGACAGAAAAGGGGTACATTGATAAGCCAGCAACAATTCAAGAGCTAAAGGATGAGATAATTCAGCACATTAACGGCATAGACCTCAATTATGCCTCAGCGTCATCGAAAATTTGGACCATCGGATGAAGGTGCGCCGCCGAGGCCGTGGCGGTCGTTGGGGCAATATTTTGATGTGTGCGTAATTGAGCTATACTAATATTATCATAATAAAGAAAAATGAGAATAACTTTTTAAAAAAATTGTATTTTATTCAAAATCAACATCGGCCCTTGAAACTTAACCGCCCTTTAGAAAAGGAACTATTTGCATTTGGTGGTCTTTGGAGGTGCGCTGCCAAGGCCACGGTGGTCATTTGGGCAACATTTTGGTTTGTGCGTAATTGAACTACACTAATATTATCATAATATAGAGAAATTATAAAAATTTCTTAAAAAAATTGTATTTTATTCAAAGTCAATACCGGCCTTTAAACTTAACCACCCTTTATAAATATTTTCGACTTGCCACTTGAATAGCACTAAAGAATTAAGAATTAAATGTCTCTCGCTCTCTGCAACTGAAACTGTTAAATTTATCAATCCACATCAATATTTTACCCCCACCTCAACGTTCATTCCACATTTCCATTCTAGTCATTTGTGGTCACATCAATGCGGAACTTGAAATCTCAATCACGATATTGTCACAAAATGTTGCATGCCACCACATTGCATGCATACGTGCGCGCCCAAAAATGCGCAACTTCAGCCGCAAGAAACAATAACCACAACAGTTTGCCTACAAAAACAACAAGCAAAAGCATGCCACTAAATATAATCGTTTTGGGTTGGCTTGCCTTTATCTGGTAGAAGACCCCTACACACACACACACACACACACATACTCACGCCTATTTATACGAATAAATACGTTTTGTTGTTGTCGTAGTTATTGGCTAACCGACAGCTGCATGAACAAATGTGGTGGTGAAGGAATGATGCACGCATGCAACAAAGATGCCAAAAATGCTCCAACTAACCCATAAAAATGTTGCAACGGTGCAATACCAACCGATTCGGTGGCGGCTCGCATGCGATTAGAATAGTAGCGGCTCTTTTGTGGCAACAAACATAGAAGCTGCTGCCTTGCTCACTTGCCCATTCACCTGACTTGTTGACTTACGACATGCGCTTCGTGTTACACTAGAAATTATTAATATGTCCTTATAGAAGTATTTTTTGTGGTATTGAATATTCCCAATGCTTGCATACACACACTTACTCTTGTGTATATGTACGCATACAGGTGCGACATGACCGTTTGCTTTTCCGACAGTTGCGTGGACTTTATTGTGGGTAAGCCATGTGGCTGCGTGGCTGTGGACTACACTTGCGTGATATGCCACATATGGTGCCGCTTCGCATGGATTTTTATGTCAAAATATTTAATGTGCTGCCATTTTACAATTTTCATCACTGATTTGCCACAACATGGATATTTATTACTTACATACGTTAACGTTAACGTTAGCGCTTTGGCGATTGCGATGACATCAATTTGACAAGATAGTTTAGTTTTTGACGATCATGTATCAATTACATCCACTATTTAGCAATCGATTTCCAGCGACATTAAATTTCGACTCAAGAGAGCTCCAATCACATCGCTAGGTAAATGGGTATTGTTAGTTTGCTGCCGCACAGTGGTGAGATGTTTAGAAGAGATTATTACAATATTTTTTACTGAACCATAAAATACTGCAACCACAAATGTGGTCTATTGTGATGGACCATTCACTTTTAAAAGGAGGAAGAGGATTTCATGAACTGGGAGTCAACTCACCGGGTGCGATTTGCTGCGCTTCATTCTCTCGCACGCTAAAAGGACGTACATGCATTTATTTCAGAGTTGCCATTTACTGAGTTGATGAGCGTCTTAGAAGAAGCTTCAGTAGACCATTTTATGACTTTCGTATTAACACAACCGTTATACGACTGCATTGCCCACTCTATTCATTCGTATTACAGTTTTTACTCTTTGTCCGAGCTTTTCCTTCGCTTTATGACATACACCATACAAAATTTTTATGAAGGCAACACATATTGACAAATTTGGGCTATTTGTTTTTTAATCTTTCAATTTCATTCTATAACAAGGACCCTTGTAATGGGTGTTTTTTTGGCTCATTCGTTATGTGAACAAAATGCGCAAAATCTTCAGTGAAAAACGAGGTGTCCGAGGTTTAAAATTTGGATTATTATGAGCTCCGTTATAGGTTGAGATATACAGTCTGAGTCAGAAAAAAGGAACTGCGGTTACTCATGAAGTATAGGGTCCGCCATATAACTTTACGGAATTAAAAATGCTATAAAAAAGAAACTAATATACTAAATATTTTTCTAAACTGTTTTTTTTATTTTGAAGTACAATCCTTCCGGGTAATGATGGAACACAACTTCATTCATATGGCTGCCTCGGCTACCATACCAAGGTCTTTACGCAAAATTCGTCTCAAAGATGTCTCCGCAATGTCCAATTGTTGAGAACGACGGTGAACTGATGTTCGTGGTGATTCACGAACACTCTCGGCCACAGCAGCAATATTTTCGGGTGTACGCACGGTTTTTGGTCGGTCACGCGTTGGTTTGTCAATAAGCAACCCAGTTTCTCTTACTTTTTTCGCAAAGTAATGCACATACGCTTCATTCGGTGCTTTTCTTCTTCCCATTGCCGTACGTAATTTTCGTACACATTCTGCAACATTACCATGATTTTCAAAGTAATGTCGCAATATTTCCCAGCGTTCTTTTGGTCGTACACACAGCCATTTTCGTTCAGCGGAAGAATAAAACTAATTTTCTGTCAAATCAGATGACAGGTAAGTGTTACCATTCTTCAAATAATACCTAGTTCAAATAGATGGTGGGCCCTGTATAAAAGATATATATTATACTTAAAATTTTTTACATGAAAATGTTTACTAAGCTACGAGCCGCAATTGCTCAATAAGCCGTGTAGTCTCCATCGTTGTCGAGTATAGCCTGGTATCTTCTTCATGCTTTGAACCAGCTTTTCTGCTTAGCTCGTCGACAAACAGGACTTGATTTTGCGAACTTGACGCACGAGTTCCTCTAAATCATAGGCTTGCCTTCCGTCAAAATGCATTTTCATAGTTTCCCATACATTTTCAATGGAGTTGGCGTCTGGGGACTGAGACGGCCAGTCTAATACTGTGGCGTCATTTTCGTTTTGTTTTTTTGTTTCCCAACGTGTTTTTCTGAGAGCAGTGGTTTTGATAATGTAGAATGGTAGGGTATATTCGCCTCCTTCAGTCGACGTTCGATGGTGTTGATACTCACATTTATTCCCTTTTTAGCAATAATTGTGCGTGCTTGGCGTAGTCACAAAGAAGGTTAAACAGTTGGACGATCACTTTATCCTGCTTTTTTGTACACTTTATACCGCTGGTTTCATATCACAACAAACTTTTTGAGTAGTACTATTGTGCAGCAAAAAGTGGAACATCTTGGATGTCAAGAAAAAACCGGTTCCTTTCTTCAGACACAGACTGAATTTTGTAAAAAATTATTGAAATTAAAAAATAAATTAATACAGAGTCAAAACTTGTCAACATGGGACGCCTTTGTACTAATGATGATTTGATTTTTTCACCAATTTTTCGAATTTTTCTAAAGGTCGATTCCCAGGCGGTGTATCGGGGAAGGCTCAGCATTATGCAGAGTAAGTGGGAAATAGAGTATCACTCCCGGACCAAACTAGAGAAGCACTTACTTGAAGGTACGAATGGTTTATCTATCACAAAGCTAGGGTGTAAAGACTAACAACGTACTTACCTAAAACCTATAATATGCCAACGAATCATTCCGTATGTTTTAGTATTTAATATATCAAAAACAAGGTACCGCCAACAGAAATAAATGACAATGAACCGTATCAGTTAAACATTAACCTACAGATCAGAAACCAACTACGTTGAGCATCATTTAAACCTAATTCGAGTTATATCCGCATACTTGCTTAGGCTTCCACTAAAGAAAGTTCGTTGCTTAAGTCTTTCATATACCTCGCAAGAGAATTCCAGGTAAACAGTTTAACGAAAAGGAACGTTTATATATTTTGAAACTAAACCCTTTTTTTAAATAAATCAGTTAATTAAAAGCCAAAGATTATCTCTGCTCTCTCACTAACCTCATCTGCTCACCTTTTAACGCCCACCCCTTGCCTGCGTTCCCTCATTCACTTAACAACTCCAACAGGCGTGCATATCCTTTAGCCAATTTATGCTAATAAGTGGCTTGGGGCAACTTTGGATGTTAAAGTAAACTAATTTGTTAGTAGGTTTGTATGTATGTATCAGTATGCAGACCCCAATATCACCACCGTAAACAAAAAAAGGAAAACAAATTAAAAGAAGC
Source organism: Anastrepha ludens (assembly GCF_028408465.1). Classification (NCBI taxonomy): domain Eukaryota; kingdom Metazoa; phylum Arthropoda; class Insecta; order Diptera; family Tephritidae; genus Anastrepha; species Anastrepha ludens. The sequence continues at coordinate 90,220,638 of NC_071500.1, forward strand.
CTCAACAGTTGTGGTTTGCCATTGTCGACGTCGCCGCGGCCACCGCCCCTGGAGCACATCCTTATATTGCACATTTTAATTACAAATTAAAATGCGTGCAAGTCAAAGCAACATGCAACAAAGCGCACCGCTGTTAGTGACCATGAATATGCAAATGCATGTGTGTATGTGCGTAAAGAGGGGCAAACGCAAGCGACGGCGCAAATGTGCGCATTTAATTTGTGTGTTAAACATGAGTTTTGCATTTGCCTAATCGGCGCACGAACGCACACACGCACAACTCATGTGCATCTCCGCATACGTGGCAGGCAGCTTGCCACAGCGACTTGTTGCATTTAAAAGAGTGCAAATTAAATGCGGCACGGAAGTAATAGAGCGGTGAAAAATGCAAGAAAAAAGGCAAAAATTGAGAAATATATGTTTATACAAATTATAAAAGACAGCGATTAGCAACAGTAACAGTAGTAGTAGCGGCAGTAAGGCAGGAAACTGCCACAAATGTGTCGCGTCGACCAAGAAATGTGCGCCCGTATGCCATTAGTGAACTCGGTGCTCAAGCGTGCATATATTTTTATTGCCTATTTACATATAATTTTGTATGTGTATGTGTAAATTAACACAAAATTGCTGGCCAAGCACAAATCTGCACCACTTGTTACACCTCCGCTGCTGCCATCAGCAGGCGACTAACTACGTTGGCAGACCTATGGGGGCTATGCTATGAATTACGCATTTGAAAGACTTTATTTACTCACACAAACAAAAACTCTGCTTTCCGAAATTATACATGTCTTATTGTTGTTGGTTAACTTCAATTTATTGTTAATGTTGTTGTCTTTTGTCAATGCTTTTTGCTTAGACGACATTGACCTGTTGAATTTAGTATTTAGCAGCAAAACTAATATAATTTTTTGTTGCTTAACTGGTGATTGGTTAGGGGCCCTTAAAACAAATATATAGTATTTTATACCCAACACACATTTCATTCGAATAAAAGGAAACCTCTATTTAGTTCAAAGCGTACGCGAAGCTTTAGAGGATAAGCTATATTAGTTTTAGTCTTCGTAAAAACCAATGGTGGTCGGGTTTCGGTATAGAAAATTGTATTTATTTCCCACCACATCATTCACGGGGTACAATCCAGGACAATAAGACTAGTATCAGCAATGTCATGGTATGTAAAAAAATAAAATAAATTTCCATAGACATGTTCAAACACTGATGGAAGATGATGAAATAATAAAAACGGTGAACTCTCCAGCTATTGCTCACGCACACACAATCCACATATCTGGCTTACAACAAAAATATCGCCCTGCATTAGTTGCAGATATGTTGACGAAAATGTGCCCACCGATTGGACTAACAAGCAGCTAAATAAGATTATAAATAAATCCAAATCTTACTTCAAAGCCTATTTATCTTTCTGAGTGATCCAGTAAGTAAAACCATATTAAAAAAAATGAAAAAAAAAAAATCGCTCCCAAATTTTAAAATTCAAAATTGTATTTAAGATGTTTCTGATTGTTCTTTTCTGGGTCAAATATGCACAGTTTTGTTATATAATTTGTTGCCATTTTAAAGATTACTCACCAGGAACCGATTTTCACAATCTTCTCTTGATACCAATTTCTTATAACTCAGGCAGTTTTGCAATGAGAGAAAAAGGTTGTAACCGCTTGGTGCCAGGCCCGGACTATACGGTGGATGCATTAAAACTTCCCAACCATTACAACTTGGCAACTATTGGCCAATTCTGTCCAGTTTTGGTCAATCGCTAGCTTTAAACAGATAAGTTGTTGACAGTAGAGGTCTGAACTATTCTTTCAAGCCCCACTAAACACGCAGTAGAACTTTCCTGGTCGTTAATCCTGGTCTGACAACCATTTGAGCTGCTTCATTAAGCTTTAACCACGGTCGCTTTCGCATAATATTATCGTATGTGACCCAATTCTCATGCCCAGTTATCATTCGCTTAGGAAATGGGTCGATTTAATTCCGTTTAGTCAAGGTTTCGCAGATGGAAACTCGATCCATCATGTTTTTTGGGGTTAATTGTTGAGTGATTTTTTGAATCCAGCTTAGCGCAAATGGTTTAAAACTATTTCACACCCCATCTTCATAGTCAATCTTCCAGGGCGATACTAAAGTAAGGATAAACTACTGCTGACGCCAGAGCTCACTGGGACAAATAATCAAAGTCGTCCATTGTGACACTATACAGAGGGAAAACAGGGGGAGAAGAGCCAAACCCGAGGAAAGCAAGAAAAGGTTTCGGATTAGAGAAAAATGACGACTCAACGGTGGCTAATTACAACTGCGTCAACCACTTCAAGCTGCTGAAGAAATCCCCCAGGTGTATGATATTTAAACCTATAGCAATTTTTGTCAAAAAAGTGAGTACCAAGATGTCTGAATCTTATTCATACGAGAGTAGAACAGCTAAGGAGAAGATGATGAGACAATTCCACCTCACTAACAACACAGTTTCTGCAGAATGTGCTTGAAGCAATCCTAAGTATCCCCGCATGGATACCTAACGGATAATGCCCGGTAAGGATGCCCACTAAATTCGAGAGCTGTGGCTTTGTTAGCCTTAGAAGTTCCCCCGAGAAAGACCGCGTATCCAGAAGGACCGCGTATCCAGAAGGACCGCGCCATTTTGCATGTTTTTGCACTAACACAGCGCTCGCTGAGTTGAGGCGGGGGCCATTTCCCAAGAGCAGACTACAGAACTTAATACACTAGCTTTTCCTCTAGGGATTCTTCCAAAAACCAGTATCATATCCTTTACTTTCCAACCTCTCAAGAGTTCGTATCCATTCGTTCGAAACTACTTTGCAGCTCGTAAACTTCATCATTTCATTGTCTGTGATATTCGTTTTAAGAGACGCGCAGAGCTGCAAAGGTCTTCTCTCGGACATTTCAAGATGATGGGTTCATGTAAGTAAGATGCGACATTTCTGATGGACCTTTTTAAGTAAATCTTCCGCTGCAGCTTTCTCTCGAATACTCCAAGGGCAACGAAATTGAATTTTGCAGTCATTCAAGGATTGTGTCTCAAGCAATAGGATATGATGAGGGTCTTATAAATCCTAGTTTTGACTGTTTAAGAAGTGACTTTTATTATCGGTTGCCTACCCAGTGTAAATTAATCAAAATGGAGATACAGATAGTAGCAGAATCTGGTAATCGCTGTATCTCTTTCACTTGATTTATTATAATCAGTTGTGAATCGTAAACAAATTTTCCATACCATACCCTCCCCTTCCTTGTTTTTCCAATTCTTAAATCACAGCCAGAAATATTCTGACGGATGTTGCAATCTTGCAATCTGTCATTCGAGGAAAGTAATATTAGTAAACTATGATGTGTGGTACAGCGCCACAGGACACGAAAAACCCCTAACTCCACGACAGTCGCTTCTACGTTACGCGAACGACCAGAGTTTATATCCGGCCAAGGACTAGTTACTCCAGCACCAATCCCCCTTCATGTATGGAAAAATTGCATACTTTTACAACAACAACAACAGAACCATATATAGCTCGAACGCTATATGAGACAATATGTAGTGATTGGACCACTTAAGAGAATCATTTATATACACCGAAGGTAAATTTGGTATTCTTGCACCAATTGCCTTCAAATTATCTATTTATTACTTTTTTCAAACTTGGGAACCAAAATATCCTGCGCAAACACATTCAGCTGCAGGGATCTCTGATTACTAAACTGCATTGTTCATTGGGTATAATAAAATAAGTGCTGAATAGAAAAGGTGTGCGAGTACCTGTACTTTTCAGCTTCTACTATCAGTCTTCAACTAACGTGATACCTACGGCTTGCCCACAACAACAATAAATACTAGCAATAATAATTTATAAAACAATAGATAAATGTAACTTCAAGCACACAGTTGAGGACCTTCGTCGTATGCACTAAAAATTGTGATTTTTTGCAAAACAGAAAAAAGGCATCAGAAATGAGAACGTGAGACAATTTCAAATTGACTTTCACTAAACTTAGTATCCCACAGTGAACGCACGTTGATCACAATTTGGCTTCGAAGGTATAAAAGTTAGGCGTACAATATTTATTTATTTATTTACTTTGGTTTTATGTTCGCTGAAAATGCAATATTAGCAGAGTATGGCAACTATCCCGCAGTTTCTTTGCAAGTCACACATACACATACATACTTAACTCAACTGTTATTGTTCTTATTATTATAGCTCAAATTGTTATTTTTGTAGCTGCTGCCGCTTGATTGCCTGCCACTTGCTACCGTTAGCTTTCCACTACGTAATCGTAGTATCTTAGCCAGCCTGTCATTTTATGCCGGTTGCTTTTGCTTGCTTTTGACCATTTTAGTACCGCTTAAAGACATACAGATGCATATATGAATGTGTGTGAGTGCGAAATTGTGTCATTTGTGCGACCCGCCTTTTTGCTTGCCACTCTCTAACTGTAATTGCATTTTGATGCAAATTCTAGGTAAATAACAACAAATGCTGGCAGACGAGAAATCAGTGAATTGTGCAAAAGGTGTAAAATGCGGGTGCTACCGCCGCGCTTTATAGCTGAGTTGCCACTGCAACTTTCAATAGGCACTTTGTGCTACTATAATTGTGGGTCAATGATTTGCTTCGGTCATCAATGTTGCCTCATCATTGTAGCGGAAATTATGCGTGGAATGCTGAGGGTTACTAGTTAAATGGAGCGTGAAAGCTTCAGGAGTGGAAAAGTTTCAAGAAATTTGTAAGCGCAGAAGAATTTTAGACTCTTATGTATAATAAAAATAAATAATTGAGACACCTAAAATTAAACATTTAAAAATTTACTTAATAAATGTTTATCAAGTGAGCTATTAATAATATTCAATTCCAAGCGAGCAAAATAAATTAAAAAAAAACTTTTCCTGCAAATGTGTACCTTGTTTTATATCCAAACTAGGCATGACCTTTTTGAGAACTTTTTCATAACTAAAATGTAATAAAAGGGCAGGTAGGTATGTATAAGTAGGTATTTAGAAGTGGCAGTTGGCCTTTAAAACAACTCACTAAGACCATTGCCGATCCGCTGGATAGCTCAGAGGCAGTTTATCTGCTACTCCCTGTTAAACCATTTAGTTTTAAATGCAAATCCATTGATCTGACTAATACTTACATTCCTAAGGTCATCGGTAACATTCAACCACGATGAGTCAAAGTATCCAAACCTAGTGGCATGCTACTCATGACAGTGCCAAAAAAGATGTATGATAGACTCTTCTTCCTCCTCATTCTTTCAGCTACTGCAATAGCCGAAATGAGGTGCTTTCAATCTTTGAACACATCGACTTAGGAGGCAATGGCCTCTGATCAAAGCAATCAACATAGAGACGCTTTTCCTTGACCAACTAAATATCACTATTGACCACCTGTCGTCTCATTTTGTAGCAATTGCATGTCAGACTATCAACCCATCTCATGTTGGTTGAAGTGACGCAGCTTATAGGTAGAGGGGGGCATACTTACAAGCTCCATATCAAGAGACGTGCGAGTGGTAATGCCCTCTCTCGCTAATTTGTCTGCCTTACAATTCCCTTGTATGTCACTATGCCCTGGCACCCACATCGAATGAATGCCGAAATATTCCGCCATCACGTTAAGAGATGCCCGGCATTTACGAGCAATGATGGAATTAGTGACAATCTCACCAAGAGACTTAATCACCGCATGGCAATCGGACTCTGAAACTCTTACTTTTGGCTTCTTACAATAGACACCATAGCCAAGTTTATCGTCAAGCTTTGAGCCATCAGTAAAAAACCGTGCGCAGTTTTTCTCACCAGGTATATTGGCCGCCGTAGCCGAATGGGTTGGTGCGTGATCACCATTCGGAATTCACAGAGAGATCGTTGGTTCGAATCTCGGCGAAAGCAAAATTAATAAAAACATTTTTCTAATAGCGGTCGCCCCTCGGCAGGCAATGGCAAACCTCCGAGTGTATTTCTGCCATGAAAAAGCTCCTCATAAAAATATCTGCCGTTCGAAGTCGACTTGAAACTGTAGGTCCCTCCATTTGTGGAACAACATCAAGTCACACACCAAAAATAGTAGGAGGAGCTCAGCCAAACACCCAAAAAGGGTATACGCGCCAATTATACAAACATATTGTGAACCCACTCGGCTCTAGCTGGAATTCTCGTAGTAAATAATGTATTAAAGCAAGGTTAATTCAAACACTAGTGAACTGGATTGGTTGGAACCAGGCATAGTGTTATAGTCGAGTGTCCAACACTTAAATCGCGCATTGATTACTAGCAGCAAGCAGAGCAGTAGCGTTACCTGCATTCTGTTCTCCAACTAAATTTAGGGGAAGTAAGAAGAAACGAGTATTCAGAACATCAGAGGTTCTGGTTCTAAGAGCGCCACTGATACGTTGAACATTCCTAAGCCTGTTTCTAATCGTAGTTTTGTCAAGAGCCGTCCACCAGACTATGATACGGTAAAGGAGGATAGGTCTGAACACAACCAGTCGTTGTTCTTCGGAGAAAGACTCCACCTGCGTCTTATGGTATGCGTAGTTCCAGAGCATCCATACACACTGACGAAACAAATAAATCTTTGAAACCAAAGCAATGTGCCAAATTAATGCCGACAAGACGTGAAATTCTATTCAAAGGCAACTAAATCGTACCGCAAGTGCAAATGAAAATTGCTTAAATATATTTCAGCAAATCATAATGCGTCCTGCTTTGGCATATTTGGGCATATTCGACGAAATTTCCGAAATCGAAATATGAATTAAGTTCCCTACACGTCTTCGTACCATTTTTACTTACAATATATACTTAATATTAAAAAGATAAATGAAATGAAAGTGACGATAATTTTTTTTTTTAAGAAAATTGGTGGTAGGAGGCATTTTATTAATTAGCTTTATTCTGAATACAACATATAGAAGGTGGTAACTTCAAGGAAACTTTGCTGAATTCCTACAAGTTGATGAATGCCCTGCCTTTATAAGTCTTTCAGCTCGGCCATCACAGATCTGACAAATTCATTGATTTTAACAATTTTTTTGCTCGCAGCTTTGCATGTTTTGTTCCGTATATAAAACTGTAACGCTTTCGTTTTATAGAGAAAGTGAACGAGTCTCTGACAAAAAACAAAACAAAAAAAAAAAAAAAATTGTAATATCAATGCAATTTTTAAGCCACTTCAACTCTGCCCCTTATCATACTGGAACTCAATGTGCTATAAGCCTGCATACAACAACAACAGGCAGGAGTTGATAAAAAATCTCATACAAAATTTGTTCATTATATAGAGAAAATGCACCAGAAAGCTGGCAAAAAAACTGTCTATAATCAATGGGATGTTTAAGGGGTTAGGGGTAGTCAAAATTAAAAACAAAAGTGGATTTTTTTGCATTTTCTTAAAGAATAATATCTTAAAAATATTGTGTGAAAATTAGAAGTGAATCCGACAAATACTTCACGACGTTATTCACTGTAACTTAAAGGCCGCTTGGTAGATTTCAATAAAATTTATACTGCTTTTGAAAAACATAAACAACTTTTTTGACGTGATAACGCCTTATAATTCGATGTAGCCGGCTGCACGCACCAAAAAGTTCGGCGTTACCTTGCTTGAACTGCAAGCGAAAGCGCGGAACGAACGACAAAGAGGCACAATCGGCTCCCGCGTTCGGCAACGTTCGACATCTGGCTCTCTCCTACTTGAGTGAGCATATATATGTATGTATATGCGCATTTGTATATTAATTCACATACTTGTATTTGCATATGCCTTCTTGCTGTGTGCATGGTAATGAACCATTTCTTTGTTGAGAATAGGACGATGATAGAAAAAGTAGGAAATGAAAGGGAATGTTTCGAGTGTAAAGTGTCTTGAAAATGGCAAATCGATGATGGTGCCTCTTAGTGTTGTTGACTTATTAACGTCTGATGCACAAACGAAATTGAAGATATCTTTCATGAATTTGATAAATGTTTCGTCATTTTTCACGTTTGTGTAAATGTAACTTGACCTATTCCATTGCAATTCCATTTACCTTTTTCAGTATATCCATACAAAATATTTATCAAACAAATAAAATTAAAATTTTCTTTTGAAAAATGCAACCATTCCAACAGTATTTTCTTATGACACTGCCACGTTAAACTATCGTCAGTAAACTGACTTTACAGACAACCTCTTTTTTCAAAAATTTGTTTTTTTTAAACAATTAATTGTCGGTTTTTTTCTCGAAAATCTGAAAAATGTTTTCGGAGGCTATTGGTAATTTGGAAAAAAAAAACGGTCAGGCACAAGATTATCTCTTAATAAAACTAATTTCTCTTCTCCGATTGATTTTAGATGAGTATGCAAGGACTTTTGATGATCATCGCAAGGGACTTTTGGAGTCACGGGCTCCACAAAAACAGCGACAACTTTTACAATTATTATTATTATTTTTTTTTTCTTTTTGATAATGCTAAGTTCTTATTTTTGTATAATAAAGCAACTGACTACCAAAAAAGAGTCATTGAAAACCATCATTTTTTCAGGCCTCTGACTATCTCTCACCCCTTAAGCCACTTAAAACATCCACCTTATTATGCCAGAATTCAATGGGATATAAGCCGGCCTTATGTTTGTAAACATTCTTATAAACAATTTTGAAATTCTTATGAAAATTTTGGTATTTTTTTTTAATTTGCACAAAGTTCAAAGTTGGACTTATATGGATTTCATTCAAATTGAACTATGTTTTCAATTATATGCTCATATTTAGTAGCTATTCAAAAAATTCATTATTCAACATTTGAAACTAAATTTAGGTAGCGATAATCGAAACCCAAAGCATTTCAAATCTGATTAAAATCATTCAATGTTCTAATGAAAAGTGCAGTTTTAACCCGCTCTAGGAGGAATAAATCATAACTACCCTACCAATATTTAGTCGCAATAGCTGCAGTTCCGTACAAACAAATTCAATAAATATTTACCCAATGCCATTTCGACATCCACTTTCCCAGCCTCCTTTTCTGCACACAGGAAAATCTGGAATTTTCAGTTCCCACACTCTAAGAGTGGCTCATTGAATTCGTTTTATTTATTTATATTTTTGTATATTTTGTTTTTGTCTTTATACTAGCATTTCCGCCCATTCAGCGGCAATATCCAGCCCATTTTAATAAATACACATTTTAATCAAAATTTAATTTAAATGCGATAAATTAATTTCAACCCATTTACACCTACTAGAAATGGCCAAGACCAGGTAGAACACGAGCGAACGTGTGATTCTAAAGAAACTATAACGCTTATCGCAAAGAGCGAAAAAAGGAGCAGACAATCAACATGACCATACCGAGGCACAGCGGCGGCATGTTGCAACTAAGTGGTGCAGTAGTGTAGCGCAATCAGTACGGGGCGTTACCAATAAGCGCACGTCATTAGCCACACCTATGTAAGTGAATACTGAGCGAGATACGCCAGAGTGAGATAAAAATGGAAGAAAAATCAATTGATATGTATAGTACAAGTATTAATGTTGGCTACAACAACAACATCACCGGCTAATGTTACAACTCTACTAGGCAAGAGTCTAGTAGACGTGCTGCCCACTTGGCTGGCCAATGCCGCGCAATAATATCAATATTTATTCAAACGATAACACCTACTGATTTACGTGCGGTTGATGGAAAAATAATAACATAGCAAAAAAAGGAGAAAACAAGAGCCACGAACGAGGCAACAAGCAAGCAAAGACGGGCCAGACAAGTAGCGTACAACTATTCCTGGAGGTGCTGTGGCAACTTGATCAGAGCACTGTAATCAAGAAATACTTAACAGCTATAAGAAAAATTGCTGAAAAAACAACACCACGTACCAACAACAATAAATACATTGACTATTATCTTGCATGCAACATGCAGTAAGAATCAATAACAACTACCAGCCGATTAGAACAACTACAAAAAGCTACAATTACCAATAAGTTTTCTATTAAGAGCTCAACGCCAATTTATGCACTTTTTTTGTTTGGTTTCCACTGAGTTTACATCTATTTTTTTTGATTCTCTTGTTGCGGCTGCCAACCGCCAAACGCATTCCTGACTACCAGGCTCAATTCTTGGTGTTTACTATACACCCAGTTGAGTACAAAGAAGCGAAATCCTTGTGGCAAAATAGTAATTTTCAAGTTAACGCCTCCGCCGCAAACTGGCATAGGAAGAGCGCGAGTATGTGGCATGCGGCCACCATTCTTGTTACTTGTTGTAGCGCGATGAGTGAGTAAAACATTTTACACGGCTGTTTTAGCTCTTGCTGCGGCTTGATGGGGCAGCTATCGAGTGCTGCGGCGCTTTGCATACTTTATACTCACTTACCCCCTTTTCTGTGCATTTTCCTATGTAGCTCAAATTGTGGGTAAGTGTCACTTGGGGCATGAACGCAAGGAATAAGTGGCATCGATTAGCGGGAAAATTAAAGCAGTGAAAAGAGGGCTAGAACAACTTTTGAAGTACCAGAAGCCTTGTCGAATCGGGCCGTATATATATAATGTTAATTTGCGTGTGGTTATTGTTGCTTTTGTTGTGCTGTTTTTTCAGTAAACGCGCAAAAATTGTTACATATTTTGAGCAGAAGGCATTTGCATAATTTATGCGATAGCCTATATCACTCACATGTACTGGGTCTTTCCAGTAAACATAACTTATTCTTTCTCAGCAAATTAAAAAATTCGGCTAACCGTTTTGTTGGGGGATTTCCAGCCACAATTAGTTGTTACACTGCTGTTAAGGCTACACTATCTTTCCCCTGTCTTTTGTCTCAGATGCATGGAAACGTCTCAGATGCCTCTAAAAGTCATAGCAAAACCGGAACTAATAATACTAATTTACAGCCAAAAGCCTGATGAACCACGTCAGCCGTATGGCAAAACGGCCGATGAATCCGATAATTCGTATACTTTTTTTCTAGCATGCAGTTTTCGAGATATTCCCTTTTTCTAATACCGTTCACCTCTCGGCAGGCAATGGCAACCCGCGAGTGTATTTCTGCCTTGAAAACGCTTCTTACAAACATTTACCATTCGGAGTCGGTCAAGCACTGTATGTCCCTCTGTTTGTGGAACAACCTCAAGGCGCACATCACAAATAGCAGGAAGAACTCGGCCAAACACCCAAAAAAAGGTGAATGCGCTATTTTATTTATTTATTTCATTATGGTTTTCGAGATATTCCCAAATGGTTTTGCTATTCACATAAGTTCACATTGGGGCCTCTTCGCAAAGGAGTTATATAATTTGTTCATTTTTGGAAGAGGTGCAAAAATCTTCTTCCATTAAATGACCCTGACTACCTCAACATACTATAATTCTGTATCCGAGACTCCGCATCTCAATTATACATTCCCAAGGGGTATGCAGAGAATCGTTGGATCGAAGTCCATGCCTTCTCTGGTTAGGGGCCGTCCAGTTCCCATTGTGTTTCAGACTACAGATAGCCTGCAAGGCCTCTCCTTGGATAAAAGCATCAAGTGGTGGTAGACCAACCACCGTCTAATGCCGGGCCTAAAGTACACGGAAAAGCTCCGGTGCAGTAGATGGCCACAGTACGTTGTAGTCTTGATAAGGTCGCCCTGACTCCCACGATAGAAAGTCTGCTCATCCAGACCACTGATGCATAGGTGACAAAAAGGTCTTATCATAGCCGTATAGATCCATAGGATTTGCTAGGAGAAAGGCCCCACGCTTTCCCAAACACCCCCTTGCACCGCCAGAAAGCTGCCAGTGCTTTGGATGTCTTTGTTTCAACGTGTGACTTCCAAAGAAGTTTACTATCGAGGATTACTCCAAATTGTTTGATTGCTTTGGATAGCTGGATTGTGACTCCTTTTAGCTTGGGGAGAACGATTCCATCAAGCTTCCCCCTTCTGGTGAAGAAGACAAAACCTTTTTTAGTGGGGTTTGCCGATAGCCCAATCACACAGTACCAAGTGTAAATCATATCCAGAGTTTTCTGCACTTTTCTATAGATGTTCATAAGCGAAGGGGCCGTTAGCAAACAGGCAACGACATCCACATATGCTTATGTGTATACTCCAGCATCAGTTAAGGTGGTGAGTAGAGGATTGATCACCATCCACCAGAGCAATGGCAGATAGCACACCACCTTGAGGGCAGCCTCTACTAACCTAGGATGATACTAGCAGATCCTCCTCCGCCCGCAATATGACGATTCTTTGGGCTAGCATTGATCGAATCCAATTCTCTAGCATAGGAATACTACTAACGCATCGTCTTTATCACTTCCTCTTTAATTCTATTTAGATCGTGAAGCGTTTGCTTCCCGTATAGATATGTGAGAAAACGAAATTTTTCTAAGCCAAAGTCTACATTTACCTAAGTTAGGAAAGATTAGGTTTCAGTGGTTGTTACTGTCCTTAACGGAGCAGAGGGGCTCCACTTTGGCTTGGAAAAATGTAGTGGTGAGACCACTTCGTCTCTCGATTAAACGATAAAATACTATACTCAAAGTCTGCCAGACATCCAAAGAAGAAAAAGCTTAGACAGAGATATCGCGTTTAATAAATAAAAATAAAAATAAATAATTGGCGCGTACACTTCTGTTAAGTGTTTGGCCGAGCTCCTCCTCCTATTTGTGGTGTGCGTCTTGATATTGTTCCACAAATGGAGGGACATACAGTTTCAAGCCGACTCCGAACGGCAGGTATTTTTATGAGGAGCTTTTTCATGGCAGAAATAAACTCGGAGGTTTGCCATTGCCTGTCGAGGGGATATCGCGTTTACGCGAGAAAAATACTGGGTCCCTTACAAAAAAAGAAATGGTCTCTATCGCATCCGATATAATAATGAGCTAAAGGAGTTCCTACAAGGTAAAAATATCGTGCGGTTTGTTAAATCGCAACGCATCCGACGGCTAGGACACGTTTACAGAATACCAGATGGAGGAATACCTCGCAAAGTTTTGGATGCACGCATGTTTGGTGAAAACCAAAGACGACAATGGCGGAAAAGATGGTTACACGACGTTAGGGGCAATCTTAGAAACATAGAAGCGGCCAACTATCGTAGGATGGCTATAGACCGAAATGCATGGAGAAAAATTGCTGAGAAAGCTAAGGCTCACACCGAGCTGTAGTGCTATGCATGATGATGATTAACGTAAAGCTCGTACTCATAACTAACAGGCTTAGGTGTAGATTTTAGTCGGCTCTTACCACGGGCATCCGTTATCGGGAGCAAATCCTAACCCACTAACCCAAAAGGAAGAACAACAGTAATAGGAGGATAAAAAGTAGAAAATTTGTGCGTTTAAAGTTGTGCTTTCTAATCGATTATCTCTATTTTTATACAAAAAACTTACCGAGAGAGCGTACTAATTTGCAAGTAAATGTTTTTTATATGTTTGTAGAATTGGCAATGTTGTCCGCTTAAACCAATTTTTTGTGACAAAATCTGAAAATTCAGCAATTTAGAATGAATATTTGAAATCTGTCCTACACTTTAACATGAAACAAAATTTTTAATTATTTCTGTGTTCATATCAACTTATCGCGAAGTCTTCGGGGTTGATATTCCTACTTAGCCGTTCTATTTTTATGCTGTATATTCTTTGGAATTCATTGGAACTTTTCATGTCTATCGAAACATTACTTTGGAAGTAAATGTTGCATATGTGTCAAATTGGCAATGTTGCACACTTACAGTAGATTTTAGTCGCCTACTTACCACGGGGACATTCCACACAGGGAGACTAACATTAATAGTAGCATAAAAAGTAGGAAATTTATGCATTTCAATTGTGTTCCCTAAATTTTTGCACACAAAATTTGCCAAGGGAGCTAGCACTTTGCAAGTGGACGTTGTATATGTCTATAAGTGAACAAGTTTTTGTGACTAAAAGTGAAAATTTGATCTTTTAGACGAATATTCAAAATATTTTCTATACTTTAGCATAAAAAAATTTAAAAATTATTTTTGTGTTCATATAAACTAATCCTGAAACTTACGTGACTAGCACTTTTATTGAGTTTTTTCCTGTGTTATATACTATATCTTTATATAATTAATACATTATTGCGAGATCCATATAAACTAGTCCCGAATATTTCACGATTGTCATCCCTACTAAGCTTTTTAATTTGCCGTATATTCTTTGAAAGGTATATTTTTATTGCCTACGAAAACACCTCTTTGGGAGTAAATATTGCATATGTCATTAATATTGCTTTGTCAATGTTGCCCACTTACACAAGTTTTTGTATTATAAAAAGAGAAAATTTAGAAATTTAGAACGAATATTAAAATTATTATATTACTACATTTTAAAGTGAAAAAAATTAAAAACTATTTCGGTGTTCATACCAACTAATACCGAAATTTTCGCGACCGACATCACTATTAAGTTTTTTTCCTGTGTTATATATCCTTGAAATCCTATATTTTCTTTGGTTACGGAAACATCTGTTTGGAAGTAAGTGTTGCACATGTATCGAATTGGCAATGTTGCACAATCTTACCGTATTTGTAAATGATAAAAAAAGAAAAATTTTGTAATTTTAGACGACTACTCCAAAAATTTCCTCCATTTAAATGAAAAATGATTAATAATTGTGTTCGCGTTCATGTCAACTAGTATGTACAATATTTGTTTCTCTTCTGTTATATGTAAAGCGTTTTTCACTAAGAGCGCTTAAACTTTTTTTTTGAATAAAACACAAACGGTTTGACTTTTTTAACTAATTTTTTTTTATTATCGAGTTTGTACATATACATTTAAGTATGAAATTCGATTTCTTTTGCATGACCACCGCGTGCACGTTTTACGAAGTCCAATCGTTGAACCCAATTTTCGACCACTCTTTTGCATAAATCGGCCGAAATTCCAGCAATTTCGCGTTCAATATTGGCTCTGAGCTCACAAATCGTCACCGGCTTATTACTGTAGACCAATGACTTCACATAACCCCAAAGAAAATAGTCTAGAGGCGTCAAATCACACCAGCGCGGCGGCCATTCGACCGGTCCATTTCTGGAAATAATGCGCTCATCGAACTTACTCTTCAACAAATCAATTGTAGCGTGTACTGTGGGGCTTGTGGCCTCGTCCTGTTAAAACCACATCTCGTCTAAGTCCATACCATTCAATTGTGGCCAAAAATAATCGTTTATCATGTCGCGGTATCGATTTCCATTCACAGTAACGTGGCGATCGGTCTCGTCAACGAAAAAATATGGGCCAATTACGCTGCCGGCATGTAAACCACACCAAACAGTGATTTTTTCGGAATGCAACGGTGTCTCATGAATCACGTGTGGATTGCTTTCTGCCCAGTAACGCATATTTTGCTTGTTGACAAAGCCATTGAGCCAAAAGTGAGCTTCGTCGCCGAAAACAATTTTCGACTTTAAACTTTCTTAACAGAACACGCATTTTTATAATAAAATTCAATGATTTGCAATCGTTGCTCAAGTGTGTAGCGTTTCATGATGAAATGTATACTAATGAAGTTTACAAATGACAAGCGAAAAATAAAAAATATTGCGTCGTTCGTCCTCCCTATCGGAAAAAAGTTGAAGCGCACCTATTGAAAAACGCTGTATGTGAAATCGCAACTTTAAAGAAGTTCGTATTACCCATATTTTCTTAGAATACCCTTTATGTAAAGGGTGGCAAGCAGTGTGCAGTCAGCAACAATGCAGATGTCGATGCCTCAAATATGATTTGCATTCCGGCATGGGCTCACATCTTCCTTGTACAAATAAAAAAACAATATATATTACTTTCAAATGTTACCTACACAGTGATTTCAATTTTTTACAATTTTTATAGTTTATGCTGCTGTTGATAACAATATTGAGCAGCTATGAGATATGCGAGTAGGTACTAAATGTAGCCCATATAAATTTCAAATGCTGATTGCTGGTGGGAACGAAAATCTTGTTACTAATAATGCTAGCACTGCCAGCCGAGCGTTTTTGTTGTTGTTGGTTATGCCTATTGCACTCAATAATTTTTCGTCATTCTGCTTCTTTATGCATATCCTTCAAGCTATTGTTGCCGCAGAAGTGCAGCACTAAAGCTGTTTTTCGCAAAACAATTGCCTTTGCTGCCGCTTCCATTGCTACTGTTGCTGCTACTAGCAACTTGCGGCATGTTGCTGCTACTGGCTGGGCTTGTTGTCTGATTATTTATTGAGTTGTTATTAGCGCAAACTACTGTCGAATCTATTACGTATGAGTGAGTAGGTGCATGCTTGCAACATTGCAAATGCCACTGCCACGCCAGCACTTCGAGCCGTGTAAATCAACAATAGCTCGTAGCGAGACGGTTCTTCATCATTCTACTTACAAGTAGTCGCTTAACAGCTGCCGCAGCTTTCCAGCGGCAGTAGCAGATACATATTCGACTTTTTTTCTTCGTTTTTGGTTTTTTCTTTTTCTTTTTGGCGCATCATCCTATTGCCTCCGGTTCATTGCCAGAGCGTAGCATTTTATAGTAGTTATTGCTACTGCCACGCCACTCGAACGCATCCGTAGCAAAACTATGTACGAGTATGCGTGTGTGCGGTTGTGTGCTGTTGCGCGTTAAGCTGCAACGCCTGCCAACAACATTACACGTTTATGCTGTTTTGCAACTGTTGTAAAAATCTTGTGCTGGCAATTGTTATATGTCCATATGTAATCGCATTGTAGATATGTGGCAGGAAGTGGTGCGCGCACAATTGCTTGCTAATAAACTGAGTGGCAGAGAAAAAGTTACTAAATTATTAGAAGGAAAAATTCCATCGATCTTTAGTGGTTCTTGTTGGGCGCAATAAAATTTAGAGATATAACATTTTAAATTCCCATGGAATTCTTCGAAATGCACTAAAAACTTGTACAAGACTTTTTTGTATTGAAGTTGAGTTCTGTGGGCGCACTTGCCACACTAAAATTTAGTATATTTTTTTCTTAGATTTTACATTCAACTAAAGTTTACATCGCTAAAGTATTGTAGATTCAGTGGAGCTGTCAAATTTTTTCGATTCAGAAGAAATCTGTTTAAATTAATGCTGTTCTTGTCTTTGTTGTTAGGTTAGGCTAGATTTTTGTGGCAGTCGGTTTATAATAGCTAACTCACTTTGACTATATTGGCTAGGGAACCTCAGTGTTTATTCATTATGGAACCAGTTAGACTCTCTTAAGAAGCGTAGGATAGGTTTTATCCTAACACCGGATATTCCGTAAGAAAGTCAAAGGAGTATTTTCCCAACAGTCTTCGTCTACACCTAGCTAAGGCTGGACAATTACAAATTAAGTGTTTTACTATTTCTTATTCTTCCTCGACTCCACAACTTCTGCCGCTTTCATGAGAAAATACTACTAGTCTAGAAGAGTCAACGACCGGTGACACAAGCCTCGACCTACGAGACGTTCTCTCTTGAGAGGTTGAACAATTCTCCTGATCTTTTCTTATCAAATTGGCCTGGTTATAACACAAGTATTTCCTTCTCTCTATGACCTATTGACCTCCTGGAGAATATTTTTTTTTATCCTTAATTTGCAAGTTTCCGTAGGGGTTCCAATATTGTCTCTACTGTCAAGCAGTGGAAGATTAGTATCCTTTCTGACAAGCTCACCAGCCTTGCAGTTTCCTGCAATATATCTATGTCCAGGAACTCATATAAGGCCGACCTTGAAGACAGTGCTGATACAGGTTAGAGCAGCCAGGCATTTCTAAGCAACCTTTGATCTTAGTTGAGCTGCCTTCATTGAATTTATGGCCGCATGGCTATCCGAGAAGTTATTTACCGTAGTTCTTGGTACGGCGTGTGTGTTAAGGTGCTTCCTTTGTGGCTAAGACTTCTGCCTGATATCCGCTACAGTAGTCCGGAAATCGGACGGATAATTTCAGTCCCAATTCTTTTGAAACAACTCCATAGCCTACTTTTTTTTCTAGCTTGCTTGTCGTTTTTGTCGTTTTTTTGTTTCTTGACATAAAAAATTATCAAAAATCCTGCTTAGATTGCTTAACACGTCAGTTACCCCCGTCCACTTCACCCGATGGTAGGCGCATAAGCGAGCGATTTCGTTAAGGTTTGGGTAAAGGGAAAGAGGCGTTAGAGGATGATTACGAATTAATGCCTAAATTACTGTTGTGTTACCCGCTTTGCATAATATTAAGGCCTGCTATATGAGCAGGAGAATCAAAGAAGTGAGAGCCAAGGCTCCTTCAGTTTAGCCCCGCGAAAGTAGGATAGCCAAGAAAAAGATACCGAGATAATTCAGTCCCATACTCCAAACAGCTGATGCAAAAAATGCCCGAAGTAATGTCAAGTCTCGCAGCAAGCTAATACAGATAAGCTGAACTACCTCACAGGCCTCTTGTTTAGCTATCTCGTGCGCTATGCAAAGTCACTGTGATCACGTACCCAAGCGAACCTAATATTAAGGAGTTCGGCTGAGATAAAAGGAGAAGACGTTTCCGGAACGGTTTTAAGCATATCAGTATTGGGCACAAGAATCTGACTAACACTTGGCTGTCGGAAAAGATATCTACTTCCTTGACAATTATCACACTAGTAAGGAACCAATCAGCTGCTTTTTTTAACTCCAGCTACCTGGAATATACTGCATTGATCTGGTAGCCAGAACATGAGTTTGACGAAAAGCTCCTCTCTGATACCCCTTCACTACCCTACGATCCAACTTCGAGCCATACGTGGACAGATTCACCAGGACCTTTCTCCAATGCTGCATCGCGCCCACTCTTCCCTTGATGAAATGTGAGTGGAAATTATCTCGCAAGGATGAGTATTGACCATTTACCTAAGGGATTAACGCAGAGCTTCTGAAAATATTCCAATATAAAGTGAAGCCAAGCCTATAACCCGAATGACTCAGTCTGATTACGGCACATGGAGCGGCAGTTTTGCTTCGGATATCTCCAGACCAGCTTTCAACTTCTTGACCAACGTCGTCTTCTTCAGAGAGTTCTACCAAACAAAGACTCCGTAAAAGGGAATTGTTGGAATGAGCCTTGGCTTGCCGATAGACCGAAATTCGCGGCGCAATTACCAACTCTCTTTAGGTAATCCTGCATCAACTAGTACAGAGTACCCAAAACTTCTCTCTAACAATAAGTGCCACTGCGTTCGGGTAAAATGATCATGGAATGTATGAAGAAATTACTTCTAGTCTGGGCCGGCTTTACGTGGTGGGTGCTTTCGGTGAATTGCAGTCATGTTGAGCAATGCGATGACATTTATTTGTATGGTATGCAATTTTTAGACCCTTTTGCGCGTGAGCTGTCATCGGTTTCAATTGACTCTCTTCTACGTTTCATGAATAGACTATGCCACTTAAGAGTTTTTGCTTTTACTGGAAAAGAGTCGTTCTGAAGAGGTGATATGTTTCTCAAAATAAACAATGGTATTTTTCTTTCCTGGAGAACTTAACCACTGCACAAAGTTTCATTATCTACGTAGCTGATGCTTTCTTTCCGATTGACTTGCTTATCTGGCAATATCTGAGAAGTTAAGCTGCCGATCTGATTGAAACTTTTTTTCAATGTAGTCCTATGGAGGCGCTAAGTAGTGCTAAATAAAAATTTCTATCCCAAACCCTCTATACTCTCTGCTTTTCGAATTACTTTTAACCCTTTTCGGTAACAGGAGCGTAGCAGAGTTAGAAACTTTATAGCAATTCCACTTCAAATTGGTTTCACAAAGCGCCGAAATATGGGCGATACTGCCAATAACCTTCTCTGTCAAATCTAACCCAAATTTTTGGCAATCGACAGTCACTATGCTAAGCATATCAGAAATCTTAGCCACATATGCCCTTCCCGATCTGCCAGCATGGCTATTTTGATAGGAATACGAGTATACCAACAAAAGCAACAACATAGCTTCCATAAAAATATGCGCGTATGCGTGCATCATTCAAGTTGGTCAGTTAAAAGGCGTACTTGGAATGTCAAGCGATTTTGGGTGTGCTTACACACACACACACACATACATACACTTACATATTTGTATGCACACACACAATCAGTTACAGAATCCATTCAAATGTCACAAATTGTTTGGCAAATCTCTCCAAAAAGCGACATGAAATAATTTCGACAGTTTAATTTGCCATCAATGTTGTGGCTAAGCAGCAACAGCGAACAACAACAACAAAAGTAAACAACTATTTTACCATGCCAACCAAGAATAGCGAGGCAGGCAGGCAAGCAGGCAGCAGCAATAACAGCAAAATGCTTGCACCAGCGAACGTGCAACGCCAAAAAGCGGCGTTGAAACACCTAATGTGGCAGCAGGCGTACAGCGAGCCTGGCAAATCGCCACTAGACGAACGGACAGGCCGGCCGACCAAGTGAGCAAAGCGAGCAAAGTGGGCAAACGCAATACACCGCTAACGCGCATTGAGAGTAAAGAGGGAAGCTAGAATTTGACATGGCTTGCCACTGCCACACATTTCAAACGATTGTCGCTTGTGCTGCATGGTCATTTAACTATGGGCGCTAGTTGTTGTACCTACGTTACTGTTGCTGTTGCTTTCAAATATTTTTGGTGGTGATAGCTTTTTAATTTTTGCCGCCAACGCTGCCACTGGAATACAAGAACAAAAATAAAGCAGAAGAAGAGGCAAAGCGTTGCGCTGCAATGCGACACTCTGACTTTAGCTGCTTAGTATCACAAACTATGTTGCATCGCTGCGAGCGCGCCGTATCACCACACTATACCGTTGCCATCATCATTGCTGATCCTTATCAATTGCGATTTTATTGCTGCGGCGGTCACAAAATACGCTTTGCGAGATGCCAATTAGCGATAACGTGCAACTTTTTGATGTTGCAAGCATTCTTGCTGCAAGCAAACTGGTGAGTGTACTATGGCAGCATATCAAATTGCTGCGAACGGTGGTTTATGCTGACTACACACACACACACACACACACACTTCCCTGCTGCCACCAGCCCATTCACGGAGGTGGCCCTCTCGCCTGCTAATTCAAAGCTATCATCAATTTTGCGCCAATCTTTTGCATAAGCTCGTTTGTTTTCATTATTGCTTTTGCTGCTCCTGTTGTTGCTGCTACTACTACTTCGGCTGTTGTTACTCTTGGTGACAATGGCAGCATTTAGCCATAAATTTCCAACACCAATGAACTTACGAGTCAACCGGGTGCCACCCGCCTTTTCTCTGCATCCTTGCATTACTTTCAGATGGATGTGTGCTTGTGTGTATGTCCTCTGCAGCCTTCACTCTCTTACAACGTCTTGAACCTTTTCTTTGTTTTTCGCTAGTTAATCCTTATTAGCATTTAGTGTCGCTACTGCAGCGACAAGTTTGATGCCTCATCATTAATAGAGTTCAATACTAGTTTTACTAACCTCATTGTTCTTGCTCGTTTAATAGTTTGTTGCTTCTGATTTGGATCTCTTATTATTCATCCTTTCTCATTACTCCTGTTCGACTATTTAATTTCCATCGGATATTTGCTTTTACTTCGTGGCATTCAAAAATATTCATTACCATAACTGATCTTGTTTTACAGCAACTAACTGTGTGTGTTAACTTTTATTAAATACGAGGGTGGGCTGGCAGGTAATACATAAATGGCTACTTATTACACTTAAGGTGATCTTCTTTCAGATCAGTATATAAATTTCATCCAAAGATATATTTAAAAGCACCTCTTCAGTAAGAGTTATGGTGGTTTGCCATCCTGAGGTATTGGCAAGGGACTGCTTATGAAATTCAGTAGCCCGCGAGTGGCTTTCAAGACCATCACGCGTAGGCAGATTGTGGGGTGAATTCCCTTAAAGTGTGACAAGCAGGTTTCTCCCTCTGATTGAGGGTCTACTATGCCACAGCTACATATCCAATAATGCGTATGATTACAGAAGTGTGGGCTTAGATCCCAGAATACTATTTCACTTCGTGGGTTAAGCAAATCGAACAAATGAGTGGCAATTCAGGCGAAATGTTATTGCTGTCTTCAAGTATAACGCAATGCAATAGCATTTTTGGGGGTAAAAGGATTTTAGCTCAGGATGAAAGGTTTTCCTCAATAGAATAGAACCACTAAATATTTTTGTATTCTCAGTTCATATTTTTTTATCGACATATTAAGTTTTCAAATTTGTATCTGAGTTTTTAGAATACGT
The DNA here is from genome assembly GCF_028408465.1 of Anastrepha ludens. Taxonomy (NCBI): domain Eukaryota; kingdom Metazoa; phylum Arthropoda; class Insecta; order Diptera; family Tephritidae; genus Anastrepha; species Anastrepha ludens. Next base: position 90,242,821 of record NC_071500.1, read on the forward strand.
GGCAGAAGAGGGAAAAAAAAAATTTGTATGGAAGCGAAATATTAAGTTTGGCTGCATATAGCAAAATTTTACGAGGACTAATTTTGTAGAATATTTCAACTCAGTAGCTTTCTAACAAACGGGTTGTTTAGATCCTTTTTTGGAAATCCTAAATGAAATAGCTTTTTTGTGGTCGGTAAAGCATTAATATTTTCTAGAATATTGTTCGGCCGAAAATTTCACTTAGGTTATTCTCAGACAAAATCTTTAAACAAAGAATGTGAGGTCCACAGAAAATAACAAATAAATATGTACCCTTGAAACACCTGGCTGGTCCAGACCTTAACAACCTTATACGATTTCAAGCGCACAGAGTGGACATAGTCGTCTAGGAATAATCCGTTGGTAGCGAGAATGTGGCAACAAAAGGATGCGGAAGCGCTAATTGAATTATTGGTTAGTCACCACTATAACCACTCGAGTTATATTTATGAACAAAATGTAAAAAAAATCATAAATATTGCTGCGAATTTCATATTCTATGCAGAGGATCATACGCATTTTTCATATAACGCATGCGAAAACTTACAAAAAATGTACGGCAATTTTTGGTCATAATTCCGCATAAAAATATTTAAAATTTTCCGAAAATTCTAAATAAAAAAATTTTAAATTTTGTGTAAAATTTCTTGAAGTTTCTAAATTCTATATACATATGTATATAAATTCTATATAAAAAAATGTAACTTTCAAAAACTATTTGATTTATAAAGTTTCAAACTTTGCACTAAATTAAAAAACAATTAACAAATGTTTACAAGAATTTCAATATTTTTAGTGAGCTTTTTTTAAAAACAGTTTTCGCAAGCAGTTTTGTAGCCCATTAAATTTCGATCAATTGTGCCAGTCTGAAGTGGCTTAAAAATTTGTATTGGGTTTTAATAATTTTTTTTCAAGTTTTTTTTAATGAATAGTTAAAATTTTTTTATGTGCAGAAAATATTTAAGACCTCGAGCACAAAAACAAAAAAAAAGACAAACAGCATATCAACACAAAAGTGCCTCTCTGGTTGCGGGGCCATTCAAAATATTTCTGCCTTCGCTTCTAACACAGTTTTTCTATTTTTTAGATAAAAGATTTCGCAAAAAGGCCCTATTTGCTGGTATTAGTATGATATATAAAGTAAATAATTACCATTTTTTTCCATTACAGTCCGTTTAGGATGGTGGCTACCTAACTCAAAAATATTAAAGAAATGTTATTTTAGGTGTTCGATTTTCAAAACCCTGAATTTATTCGAGGTCAATATTGTATGAAAATAGCAACTAAATCAACTAAGTATTTTTAACCAATTCAGACCAGTGGATAATGAGAAAAAAATAACTTCTCTTTAAAATCAGAGTGTAATATTAAACGCTTTCGATTCGTCACTTCTCTGCTCCCTTATCTGGGCTATGTTCGAGCGAAATTCGCCGCCAGCGAGGTTGCTTATACTTCTTAAAATTGGTATAAGTCACTTTTTTCAATGCTGCTCTCTCTTTTCTGATATGTAAGGGAGTTTCTAATAACAGGTGTTATTGGTGAATGGGTTGCGCTACCGAGATTTGATTTAAGATATTTTATGGCCGAAATTGGATGGTATTGATCTGGACAACGTTTATTTTCAACAAGACGGCGCTACGTGCCACACAAGCAACAAAACCATTGATCTTTTACGGGAAAAGTTCCGGACTGTGTTATCTCTCGAAGAGGTCATCACAATTGGCCACCGAAATCTTGTGATTTAACACCTTGTGACTTTTTTCTTTGGGGCTACATGAAGCAGAAGGTCTACGCCAACAGCCCAGGGTCGATTCAAGACCTCAAAGATGGAATTCGTGAGGCTATCGAGGACATAAGGCAGCCACTTTGCAATTCCGTTATGGGAAATTTCATGAAAAGGATATTGTCCTGTAAGCGTGGTCGTGATGGTCATTTTCCCGATGTTATTTTCCACTATTAACGGCATACCTTCCTCTTTATAATGAAATAAACATCCGATCACTTATATTAAAATAATTTTTTTTTGATTATCAAAATAACACCGCTGTTTGGAAAGCCCATTATTAGGCAAGCCTTCAAACACGGCAACTTTTGTTGTGACAGTTCGTAATTTCTGTTAGAGAGGTTGACGGGGAAGAGAGAAGAACTCGAGTTGCTCCTGCTCGGACAAGACGATTTGTGTTTGCATTCTTCGCCATGTTGTTGTTGGGTGTAGCTAAAAACATTTGGAAGCAACTTGAATCTGAATACAGTGTTTTATATGGATATCATTGGATCTTACACCGGTTTCAGATGTTTGGGCGAGCTCCTCGTCTTATTTGTGGTGTGCGCCTTGATTTTAGTTCAAAAATACCTCTGTGTTCGTGGTCCGTTCGATTTCCTTCGAATCAACTTCAACAACCGCCGCATTCGTTTGTACAAAAAAAAAAAAAATTAAATAAAATTGCAACTACGTAACTCTGCATTTTTTCTACCACTTATATTTTTTTTTTTCACCCACCCTAGTATTACGTACTGCAACTATGAGCTCAAATGTGTATGTAGTAGCACCCACCGTGACAACAATAATAACAATTTGCACATTTACAAGCATCCTTAGATTGCCACCGTCAATTTAGTTGCTTTGTTTGTCATGTTGCTGCTACTTGCAACAATTTTATTGCAGCTACCCTTTTGGCTTGATTGCTCATTTATTGTAGTGTTTTTTTCTTGTTGTTGACAAACACAGGCAGTATATATTGTGGCGGCATTATGTTTTAGTGCCACTGTAAAAATATTTCGGTTTTACATTTTCACATTTGTATGCCCTTTTTGCTTTGCTGTTGTTGCCTCATTTATCAGCATATTGTTCTTCTGCAAAATGGTTTTCTTGTCACAAGTTCACTTCAGTCACGAGTTTGTGATCTGAATTTTTCTTCCTCGGCATTCCTATGGCAAACAAAATTTTTTTACAAACCAATTTTCTTTTCTCTCTGCCGTTTACTCTGCCACGCAAATTGAACACGAAAAATATTGGCCAACATTAGTATTTTTCCATAATATTGCAAGGCATGTAAGTACAGTAGCGATTGCTTTAATTTCAATTCAATTCAAATTCAAGCCCAATAATAAAATGTTGATTTGTTCACTTTAGCTTACTTTGTTTGCTAGGCGACTGGTTGCTAGAAGGATGTGCTTTCTGGCTACTTTGTAGAGCTGGCACAAAAATTGTTCTTCAGCTATTAGTCCGAACGTGACACAGTGAGTTGACATTACTTAAATTGAGGTCATAAATTACTTGAATAGTAACGTAGAAAATTTTGAAAAGTGGTATAAACTAAGTGGAACCAAGGCTAAAAATTTCAAAGAATATAGTTTTTTAACTTCACACAATTTTTTTTTTTTGTAATTCATCCTTCTAAAGTCATTGAAGGATTAAAATTTCAAAGGATATTTTTCAATAAATGTACCTGCAAATGAAAAGTGTTTCTAAATCTACTTCTTTACCTTCCTTCATCTAATACCAAATTGCTTGTAATATTTTTTTCTCTTGCCTACTTTTTAAAGTAGCATAGGGCCTCTACAACGTTTTCCCAACGCGCGCGGGTAGATACTATTGTCTTCGCATTGCCCAAACTTGTGTTTATGAAGGAGTAGTCATGCAGGATGGATCTTTTCCAGGTGTTTTTTGGCCGGCTGCTTCCCTGAGGACTCCAATCGAGGTCCATTCTTGTGATACTCTGGAAGGATTTTCTAAGAGTGTGTCCTATTCAACTCCATTTCCTGCGTGTTAGCTGGCATTGTTTGTCTCCAGTGTTCTATTCTCAAGTATTTCTCTATATATTCATAAGTATTCATAGTATAGATTTTTAATCATTTTTCGAAATCTGCATCCTCAGTAAAAATTTCAAGTCCTTTAAAGTTGGGTAAGTAAAGAAATGAATCCTAAAATTGAGGTCTTATTTTTCCCCCTTTTCACTCCTCACGAGAGCATAGGTCTTCGACAAGACTCATCTATCTTACACGGTTCTGTACTGTTGTTTTTGCACCGTCCCATGAGATGTCGGCATCTCCTAGTTAACGCAGCATCGACCTTCTGCAAATGTTTTTTGGTCGACCGCGAACTCGTCAAAAAACCAAAATTATCAAATCAACTGGTTTCTAGGTAACCTGAAACTTACTCAAGTTAGAAAACATGCAATGAAATAATATATAAAACTGCATACTCAAAATTTTTCGAAAATAATTTAGTTAAAAATCATTCAAATATGATGAGAATTTTGTGAATTTTTTTTTTAATTTTTATGTTAAGTTATACAGGTGGGCCATATAGCGTTTGCTTTTTGAACCACCTATTTTTTTGAAAATGGTAACACAAATGACATGTCAAATGTGTTCATAATTTACTTAAAGGTTTGAACAAAATTGGGATGTATTGAAAACCTATTTCCAAAGTGGTGAGTCTTCTTCTTCTTTTCTGATGAAGCTCATTTTCACATCGGTGGCTACGTCAATAAGCAAAATTGTCGGATTTGGGGCTCAGAAAATCCACACGTTACTCTAGAGAAGTAAATGCATCCACAACGAGTCACTGTTTGGTGCAGTTTTTGGTCTGGCGGCATCAATTGGCCGCCTCGGAGCTGTGATTTAAGCCCGTTGGACTATTTTTTGTGGGGAGCCGTTAAGGACAAATGCTATGCAAACCATCCAGAGACAATTGATGCTTTAAAACACGAAATCGCAGTTGCCATTCATGAAATTGGAGCCCAAACAATCGAAAATGTGCTGAAAAATTGGGTTGATCGAATGGCCCACTGTAAAGCTAGTCGTGGCAGTCATTTGAACGATATTATTTTTCATTCATAAATGACAATGTTCAATCTTCAAAATAAAAAAAAGTTTGAAAAAATATTGATTAGTTTTTTTTTTTTTTTTATAGCCGATTCAAAATGCAAATTTTACATGGCCCACCCTATACCAAATGATTTGTGTTAGACAGTGAGCTATACTTTTGAAAAAAAGTGCGTGTAGCGTAGTACACATAACAGAAGGGAAATTTCAAGGCAGCCAAAGAAAGAGGGAGAGACCCGAGAGAAAGTGTGAGAGAGAGAGAGAGAAAGAATATATTTCTAAATAAATTCACAGCATTTGCAGAAAACACAAATAGACAAAATTTACAAAAAACGGATAAGGGTCAACCAGTGTAGGTAAACGCTGGACACAAACCATGGCAACAACGCGCACTACTCTGAGCATTTAGCACCCGCAGAAACGCAGCGATTCCAGGACCGCAGCAACGGCACAACTTACCGCAAGGCAATACCAATAAAATCGAAGCCGGAATGAATAGCACTTTATAGTACGCACAAGCACTTGCCAGGAAATAAGCGCCCAAAAGTAGACGCCAAAAAAATTGGGACCAAAAAACGCCCCAAACAGTAGGCACCAAGGAAAAACTCAGGAAAAATAGCCTAAATGTATCTAAGATATTATAAGATATAGCTCTCTCTCTCTCTCCTTTTCCTCTACGTTATATCTCTTTTCTCTCTCGCGGAACGAAAATGGCCAAAACGTTGCATGGCCTTGAAATTTTATTCTCCATTCTCGCTCGTCGATCGACGCCTAAGAAGTTTCACTTCAAAAATTGCTTAGTAGTAAGTCACATGTTTTTTCGAAACCACTAAAACATTTGCTTTAGCTATAAAATATTCGTAACACACAAACCAACTAGACTGTAGGCTTCTTAGGCTTTTCATCCTATCATTTACATATGACTAAATGCTGCTCTTTACCGCATTACAACTAAATTCCTTGTTAATATTAAATCTTTTGCCGGACTTTGTTTACTATATCAAAATCGGGTTTCTAGCTGTCAATGTTGAATGTAGACGATCCCACGCTAAAACCGGCCTATGGTTTGACTTTACTTTAAAGTGAGAACTACTAAGAAGCTGAAGCTACTTCTCGCAAATCGTATTACAGCTGCATGCTTGGTTATTAAGGTAAGCTAAAGGAACAATATCCAAATTGATTTGGCGTGCCTGTCCTTCGGTAGTGCCCTGTTTCGAAACACGCTGTACTCATGAAACTCCCAATAATAGAAAAAGGATTTTCTAACAGTATTTCCCTTCATATTTATGCTATGAAAAACTTCCTTGAAAAAAAACATCTGCTGTTCGGAGGCGACATAAAACTGTAGATCTCTGCATTTGTGGAATATCAAGACGTACACCACAAATATGAAAAGGAGGAGCTCGATGAAGTACAAGTCCAATAGTTATTATGATATAATTATGAGTATTATTAGGGGACCAGTTTTTCTTAAGGGAGGCTTTTAAATTTTGATGACATATAACCACTATAACCTTTCTTAGTGCTTTCGCCGGAGTTCCCGCATGAGTTTCGCTTAGTCTTAAGAGTCTCAAATTTGAAAATACCTTAACCAACACTTACTATCGGGGGGTGCTTCAATCTACCTAAATATTTTAAAAGTTGCCTAATTAAAGCTCTAAGATGACATTCTTCCTTTGCCACTCAACAACGAGATTCTATTTATGTTCTCAAAATACTTACTTAATGCGTTTTTTAGTCCAAAGAAATTTTTTAGACCACAACAGCAGAAGAGTTTAAAGATTGGCAAATTCTACCTTGAAGAACTAGCGGAAGAAGCTCTAGCAGTAGATATTCACCCACGTTCATTAACTCGCTTCTACCGTCCTCGTTCCTATGAGGCTTTCTTCAAACGACCTTTAAGCAAACAAGCAAACTTAAAATGTGGCTCCACCCAGCCGCTCTTGACAAATGACTTCCCATTATGACTTTCACACCAGTAACAAAAAAAGAAAAGAGTTATAATTCTTCGTCTTTTGAAGGAGGTAAGAAGTAAATTCACACTCACGAAACAGCGTGCATGACTACATCAACCATAAGACACTTCGTGTTAGTCCAATCAAAACAACAACGAGCACCAAATATTAACAAAACGTGAAATATCTGCTGAAATTTATCATCTTCACACGCGTTGCTCATTAACTCATATCAATTTCGTTGCTACCTTCTTAATGAGTTGGCTTGTTTGTGAATATTACGGTTAAATATTGGTTTCGTGTTACATATGCACAGACATACTTATGTAGGCTGTTGCTAAAATATTCCTATATGTTTTACAGTCTTCTCGGTTATCGCCTTTTTGTGCTGCCAGCCAATTTTTTGGGTCAGCAAATTTTTCACTTTTTACCCCCTTTGGCTTTGGCAATTGATACAGATTAAAGTAAATGCCCGTCGGGATCCATGTTATCCATTTATCAGCGACTTAAAATGTGTTTTATTTTTGGTTTTATTTAAAATTTTTTTTTTTCGCTCTTTTTTTGTTTATGTTTTTTGTTTCTGCAAAAATTAAGCGCATGCTACAAATTGCGCTAAGTTTACTTCAAGGCTGGCAGTTACAGTGGAATAAACCTCCAAAAATTTTAGACTGATTGATTTCTGCGCACAAAAAAAAATTATTTTTTCAAGATGAGTTGAAATATTTGCCCGCTTCGAAGGCTTTCATTTGGTAATTTACCATTTTCGAGCATTCATATCAGTTTTTGTTGTCATTTTTGTGACTCATAAGCCAATTTAGGTAATGTGTATTATGGGTACATACCTTCATATGTATGTGTGAATAATATGCGCATTCGAGCAGAGGCTTGGATATGCAGCGGCCGTGAAAGCATTGCGGCCTCCTTCGGTCAGCGCAAGCTGTGATAAATTTGTGGCAATGAGTTAAGCACTGACGCCTGCATATCTTCTTTACATTTTTTGGCGTTGCTGGTAATTAGTGAAAGAAAACATATCTAAAACCATTCTTATATGCTGCATATAGCATTTCTTCAAAAAAAAGTAATAAAAAACAGAGATCGAACTCCATAAAACAATTTCCATTACGAGTACCTTTCACCCCTCAGCTATCGCCTTCTGCATATCATAAACTGTCATTTAGTGCTACCGATTAACTATTTTATTGCCGCTGACTTACCTTGCAACCATAAATGTCAACCGCGCTCGTTGCACTAATTTGGCATAAATGTTGCAAACAAATGCTACAAATATTACCCGCTTGATCGACGGCACAATTGGCGACATTAAATGACATTTAAGTCTATCAGCGGCATCTCGATCCAATTTGTGTGAAATTTGTTTATACTTTATTGAATTTATTTCTCAATTTTTTGCCCCGTTTGCGAATTTTCTTTTTTGGTTTTGGCTTTTTAAACCGATTACAAGCCATAAACTGAATTATGTTGCTGGAAGCTTGGGTGATTTACCAAAAAGGGTAGAGAGAAGTATTTATTTGTTGTTTGCTCATACCGCTTATGAGTTTACATGTTGACCATTTTTTACTTGGACTTCAGTAGAAATAGAGCGATTGAGGTTCAAGTCAAGCAGCTGCTGGTGCTGCCAAATAAAACTTGAAATTTGTTTGACCTTACTCATAGTATAATAGCATACGTCTGTTTGCAAATCGATCGAAGGGTCGCCAGGTGCAATGTTAAATAAGCAGATGCGGCACTTAATGTGTTTTTCATTAAACACAATTCTTTTTAATTTTTTTCCTAAAATTAATTTTTTACACAAATATTTTTCTTAAATAAACTTTTTTCAAAAAAAGTTTTCTTTTAATTTAGGGGTTTAAAAAAAAATATTATTTAAAAACATATATATCTTAAAACTATTTTTTTTTTTAATATTTTTTTTTTCAATCACATTTTCATCTTAAATTTTAGTTTTTCCTCAAAATCGTTTTCTTAAAATTTTCTTATTTTTTAAGCAAATTTCTTTTCTTAAATTTAAGTTTTTTCAAAAAAAAAATTATTGAGATTAAGTTTTCACTAAAAATTTGCTTATCAAAGTGAATTGTATCCTCTAAAGTTTCTAAAAACAATTAAAAAAATTTGCAACATTGAATAGACCTAAGAACTGTAAATTAGTATAAACTAACAAGGTTGCTGTATAAAAAGGATTTTTTTTTCATAAAGTTAATTTTTTTGAAATATTTTATTTTCTTAAATAAACATTTTTCAAACAAATTTTTTTCTTAAATTTAATTTTTTCAAAAACAATTTTCTCAAAATTATATTTTATTCAAAAATTATTTTCATTTATTTAAGTTTTATTAAAAAATTTAAGTTTTTTTTTAAATTATTTATTTTTCAAACAGTTGCAGTTGTTCACAGGCGAATTTTTTTCTTAAAGTTTAAAAAAACTTTTTTGATACAAATGTTTTCGTTAAATAAACTTTGTTCAAAAAAATTTTTTTCTGAAAATTAAGTTTTTGAAAAAAAACATTTCTTAAAATTATACTTATTTTATTCAAAAATTGTTTTCTTTAATTTGAGTTCTTTTAAAAAAATATTTTTTCAGAAAAATTGTTTCTCTTATACATATTTAAGATATTTCAAAAAAATCTCTTTCTTAAAGTAAATTTTTTTCATATAAGTTTTTCAAAAAAAACAATTTTTCTTAAAATTATTTTTTTTCCATTTTTTTTTAATTTAAGTTTCTTCAAAAAACTCTTTTTCTTACAATAATTTTGTTTTAAAAAAAACTCTTTTCAGAAAATTTTTTACTCTTCTTCATATTTAAGTTATTTCAAAAGAATCACTTCCTTAAAATAAATTCCAACAAATTTTTATCTAAAATGTAAGTTCTTTCAAAAAAAAAGTTTTCTTAAAATTATATTGTATTTTCTTCACATTCTTTTTTCTTAAATTTAAGTTTTTCCAAAAATATCGTTTTCTTAAACTTTTTTTTTTTTTTTTAATTTTTTTCTTAAAGTTTAGGTTAGGTTATCCTGGTTGGCGATAAGCCACGCATAGACCTTTTGGTCTAGTTTAGTTTGTTCAAAAAGTGTATTTTCTTAAATTTAAATTTTTTCAAAAAACTCTTTTTCTAAATTTTTTTTTTCAAACAAATTTTTATCTTAAATCTTATTATTTGAATTAATATTTGAAAAAAAAATTAATTTCACAAAAACTTTGTCTAAATAGATAATTAGTTTTTTTAACAAACTTTTTTTCTAAAATTTAAGTTTCTTCAAAAAAATCTTTTCCATAAAACAGTTTCTTTTTCAGGCACAGTTTTTTCTTAAATTTGAGAAAGCATTCGAAAATTTTTTTTCTTTGAATTATGTTTTCTCCAAAATTTTTTTTATAAAGGGAATTTTATCCTCAAAAAATTTCCATTAAAATTACAAAAATATTTCACTTCAAAAAATCTATATTATAATAAATATATATAATATATATATATATATAATATAAATAATAAAAAAAATTTTAAATTTTCTCAGTTCACTTCTTATTACCTATATTCAGGCCTATAAGTAATCCAATTTTCAAAAAAATGCACATATAAATGTCAAATTATTGGATTACTTGACATGGAATGTTTTGTTCCTCATCTTATTTGTAGAGAAGGGGTTAAATAGAAGAATGTACACTTTCGAATTCAAAAGGCAGAAAGTTTTTTATGAAAAGTTGTATCACGGCAGAAATGTACGCGTAGATTTACCATTGCCTGCCGAGGGATGACAACTATTAAATACATTTTTTTATCATCAAACCCTACCGAAAAATAAAATTAACTTTCGCATTAATGGCAGACTACTGGGTGTAGTGAGAATCAGCTTTAGAAGTATTGAAGATATCAGCCTCAAAGATGCCACGGGTATATATTAATTCCTATAAACATAAATTGCTGAGTTTTTTAGTGCTGAAGCATTGACGACAACTAAATTTTACGATCCGGTGGCTAAAGGAGTATTCAAGGAAATTGGTCTCAGGAGCATTAAACGTCTTTAGGGGATGGTAATGCAAGTATTATTAGAAGTCTTATATTAGAAGAAGTCCAAATTTAGAAGAGTAATAAAGAAGTATATTATTAGAAGTCTAAATATTCCGACGACATGCACAAGCAGGAGTAGTGGCTAGAAAATATGTATGTATGTATGTACAGCAAAATCTCAAATACATAAAACATATTAGTGGCATAAGCGACAATTATATATGTTTCATAGTCGATATGATAAAAAAAATTCTATAATTTTCACAAACGCGCAATTTATGGCCATTTGGCAAGATTATTTTAGCAAAATTGTATTTTTTCCTTCCTTCTATACTCCACGAGCCAGAGCCCGTAGAACATACAAATAATATTGTAGGGTTTGTTAGATATATACATACAATATATATATATATACATGTTTGTGTGTGTGTGTGTGCTTTAACGTGAGCCAAGCGCATGCGCAGCGAGGTGAAGGCATTTAACCTATTGACTTCGAACGCCCACAAAAATTTTATTTCAAGTTAATCGCCACATTGCATGCGTACCATCACAACAACACAAATAACAACAGTAACAAGATCTGCAACACGTTTAAAAAGATTGTTGAGAAAAATAACCGATTTTCATAAAAGATAAATTTATTAGAGGCTCGAGTATGAAGGAGGAGAATATGAATAAGAAGAAGAAGCAGATGGGGGGAAAATATATATGCATTTTTTGAGTGGCGGATAGTTTTGTATACTATTTCAGTTTTTTTATGCTGCTACTATTTATGTAGCTGTGTGCATTTGATTTTTCAGTTTTGCGCAGAGGAATTAGTTAAGCGCCTAGCAATCAAGCAAAAGCGCCAATCAAACAGAACAAACCGACAAATGAGCTTCAAAAGCAGACAACCAGGCAGGCAGGCAGTCGGACACTAGCAAACTAACAGTTAGAAAATGTGAGAATAAAATAAGCAAACGACCAGCCAAGCGATCAGTCAGTCAGTCAGTCAGTCAGTCAGTCAGTCATTCAGTAAACTAGTCAAGCAGTAAGCAATTTGGTCAGTCACCCACTACAGACAGAAAATACACGGGGTGCTGTGGAGTGTAGAATGAGTGCAGAGGGAGGAGCAGCAGCATCGCTCTTGCACTCAGTAAATCACCAAGGCAGTATGTTAACTAGTCGCTCACTCACTCACTGTCTCACTCACGGGCCCACTCACTGACTCACCCACTAACTCACGCACTATGCAAGTAGTCGCATGTATATACGCTAGCTCGGCATTCATTTTCTCCGCGTTTGGCCATATTTTTATGAATATTTATATTTATTTATAAATACATATCTGGCAGCTATTACTCCAATCGCGCTGTCTTGATTGACAGGTGGACTTTATGACTACCTTACTGGCTGGCAGGCTGTCTGTCTGCCAGATGCTTGTTCGTGCAACACATCGCTCACAAAAATACAGACAACAATAAGACACTGGGTTGGACGTTCGAAATGTAATTACATGCAAAATTTATAGTATTTTTTTTAAATAATTTTCGTTATCTCTTTTCTTTCTTTGAATGTTTTTTTTGTTTGTCTAATCAATATAAGAAGAAGTTACCGTAATAATTAAAGGGTCCTTAATTAGGTATCTACCTAGATAGGTATATTTTAACTTCCTACTAGAGCTATAAAAGTGACAAGAGTATCCATTGTGAGTGTTTTTTTATGATTCTTCGATGCTTTCGTGACCGTTGATTCTACCGCACCAAATTTACTTAGTTTCTGTATGATGAGTGACATCAATTTCGAGTGTATGCATCCCAGGTCAGATGATAGTCCGCTCCTTTATTAGAAGGTAACCGAATCTAGCCGAATCGATTCGTTCACGTGTTCAAAAACAGCTGCGGGCAAAAAATACCAAAAATTATAGAAAGTATTTTATTCTTATAGTGGTGGCCACATGGTAGACAATGGTAAATCTTCGAGTATATTTGTGCCATGAAAAAAGGTACTCACAAAGACCATCGGAGTTTTGGTTGCGACATAAAATTATAGGTAGCTCCATTTGTGGAACGGCTTGAGGAAGTGATCGGTCAAACAACCAACAAGGGATGTAAAAGCTGCTTATATACTCACATATAAAGTTATCTTCGAAATAATAGGAGTGACCTCAAGGTAAAACAAAGAGTTGTATTTAATAAAAAAAACCAAATTTTATTCAATAATTTTTTCACCACAAAATCTTCATTTCATATATTTAAACTTTTTTATTAAAAAAAATAAGAAAAACAAATATATGAATACACAAACTGGAAAATTCACTATTCAAAATAATGGGAGTGTAACATAAGACTCAATAAATCGAATAATGAAACAATATTTAACTAATTATTATTAGGTATTTGAGTTAGTTTCTCTAATACTTAGTTGAAAAATCACAATTTTTTATTACTGCTGCTCATCTGCGTCGCATAAAATCGACAATTTTCAGTGGGATTCGCCTCCATTCCTCCTGAACTGATTCCATAAATATCTGGAAATTGATGGGCTACGATCGGTAACAGTCTTTTTTATATCTGTCCATAGATTTTCTATAGAATTGAGGTCAGTTGGCTGAGCAGGCCACGGCATGAGATCAACTCACTTGATCCGCAATCACTCCTTCGCAAATTTACTTGTGTGGTCCATTGGTTCATTACCATTGGGATTGGTCCAACGGACCTATACAAGAAAAATTTCTCATACCATCACTTTCGCACCGCCGTATTTTACTGTGTATTGGGGATTATATTCTCCATTTCGCGGCCGATGACCATATCGCCTATTCCCATTTCCTCCAAATAGAAACACCTTCGTTTTTGCTTAAATGCTTAAATTTTACTCATTCTTATCTAATTTGTTTTTTCATATTTGTCTTCCAGGCGAAAGTATTGGCAATAAGGGAAGCTTATAGACTATTAATAACATACTTCTCTTTAAATGACGATATTCTTTCGGACAGCCAATCTATAATTCAGGCACTGCATTCGACTATTACAACCTGTAAACTAGTAGAAGAAAGCAGGAGTAGACTTACCATCTTGAGTAAAAACCTTAACGTCACCGTAATCTGGGTCCCGGAACATCGAAACATTGAAGGAAACGAAAAAGCAGACGAAATGGCAAGAGGGGGATCTGCCATGAATAACACTTTTGCCGACTCAGTATTCATACCACTGGTACTACACAATAAGATTAGGTGTTTGCCATAAGCTAGACTTAAGCTACGGACACTCAAGCATTCTCAATAACTTTGAGTCATCCCCATGGTGCTGGATCATTGTACACCCTAGCTAGGTCCGAGCGGAACTTTTTCCATTCAACATTTGAAAAAAGTGGTGCAACATTTTAAAAACGGGAATGGCAAATATGTTCACGGATGGCTCGAAGTTTGACGGAAAAGTTTGTGGGGGAGTATTCTGTAAGAAGCTCCCCATCAAGCTCAAATTTAGACTTCCGAACCACTGTAGTGTTTTCCAAGCAGAAGTAGCCGCAATTAAGGAAGCTGTTGACTGACTGCTCGCTTCTGTAATTACAGTAAAGGAGGTAAATATCTACTCCGACAACCAAGCGGCAATTAGATCCTTGAGCTCGCTGTTTGTGCGTTCGAAATTATTCGGGGAATGCCTGACTTCCCTCTCAATTGCATTGGAATACTTCGATATTATGCTCATTTTGGTTCCCGGTCACATCGGCATAGAGGGAAATTGCTGGGCCGATAAGTTGGCCAGACAGGGATCCCTTGAGATGGCCTCATCGCAATATGAGAGGATTGGAGTTCCCTTAAGAACCTGTGGTCTGCTACTGAAAAGATGGGCCTCGCGTCAATTCAGCAAGCACAGGGCGCTCAAGAGCATTTCTAAGGCTAAGAAAGCCATATCTGTCGAACTTGGTAAGTATCCTCACCGGACACTGTCCGTGCTGCTCTCGTTGGGCCAAGGTTTAAAAATCTGTGCTCTCATTTTTTCGCTACACCAGCAGATATTGCGGACTTAAGTATCAAAAATCTTGTGAAATTCATCAGCAGCTTGAAGCGGTTAACACAAGGGTAAATCGCCACTCGATGGTCGTCATCCTCAAATCCTCTCATCCAAGCCCTGGATTCTGTCTGGTTCCTCCTCCTTTCCTGTCCCCCTCCCCTTCCCCTGTATGGTATCACAACGAACAAATTTTAATTTTTGTCCAAGTAAGCCTCTCGCAAGGGCACCTATTTAACCTAACCCAGTTTTCAGAGCCTCCTCTTATTGAATTTGTAAAGAGACGATGAGGCTTCCCAACGCGATAAAGACATCGTTGTAGGTAAAGTGAATTTTTTTCTTGTATTACAATATTTAAAAAAACCAGCACGAAACGCTCCTAATGAACGACCCTATGCAATAAATGTTTTTTGTGCTTTTGTTGTTTTTTTGGTAAAAGTCAAATACTTGAAAAATATTGACATGCTAAAATATTTACAATTACAATAAATTGCAGGTGTATGCCATTAAAAATTTAATGAACAGCCAGTTTTGTGTGCAGAGTAAATCATTTAAAACTGAAATTGGCTTTTGCATACGGATGACGATAAGGCTTTGGTGTCAACGCCTTGCCCGTAAAGCATAAAGTCGCTTTATTGTATTATATATTTTATAAAGGATGCTTTTTTAACTTATTTTTATTCAGTAATAAAAATGAAAACTTGTCGTTTTTATACTCCGTTAAGATAAACATTTATTTCCTATTACGCCACACATATCCTTGACAGGTGAGCGCGATGGCTTAGTGATGAGCTTTTTGAGGATTTATAGGGAGGGACTAAAATTCATGAATTTAAAGTTTTTTTAATAAAATTAAATGATATGCCACATTCACATGCTTTGCTTTCAGATTTCATCAAGTTTCCGTGTAGTTAAAATACTGATAAAGCGGCAAAAAATTAGATACACTTTTGGCTGGCCTTTGCTGGAACTCGAAAACAGAATTGAAAGAGTACAATTCTTATTTATTTACTTATTTATTTATTAATTTCATTTGCATATTTAACCTATGAAATAATAACTTCTTACAGACTAACTAGGGATAGAAAAAAAGGGCTAACTATTTTAGGCAAAGAAAAATCCAGATCGGCAGTTGTAAAGATTTGGTTAAATTCGCGAATAGCCCTTCCAAGAGCTGCATTAATTCAATCTTGCGTTATCTGAATTTTTTTTTTTTGTCGGGACTACTAGCAAGTGCAGCATTCAGACATTAATTAAGTTCATTGCACTACACTTAGATTCCCTTTTAATTTTCTTCAGATCTACCCGATTGACGAAGAAATCTCAGTAGCTCTTGTGGTGCCAAGGAGCCAGTGCCAAATACCTCAAGCCTGATTCGAGCGAAGGCGGGACAGACGCATAGGATATATAAGGGATATATTTGACCTCCTCTTGTCGAGCGATTTCAAATTGTGCAGCGCTCAACGTACACGTGAAGGTCCGAGAAACCCAATGAATGTAAGGCAGTTTTGAGAAACACCTTTCGGGATGCGCTTTATCCCATCAATGTTGAACTGATGGAAAAAGCGCCAGATTATTGCAATCTACTTTAGATGCGACGAGGAGACCGCGTAGCTGAATGGCTTGATGCATGGCTACCATTCGGGAATTCGTAGGTTCGAATTTCTGTAAAATAATAGAAACACATTTTTATAATAGCGATCGCACGTTGGCAGGCAATGGTGAACCTCCGAGTGTATGCTGCCATGAAAGAGCTTCGCTTAAAAAATCGTTTACCATACGGATTCCGCATAAAACTGTAAGTCCCTCGGCCAAACATCTAACTGAAGAGAATGCGCCAATTATTTATTTATTTTTATTCCAGATGGGAGCTCACAAAAGATATATTGTACAAAGCAGGTTTATAGCGTACGGCTCGAAAAATTCAGTGCCATTTTGTCATTTATAAGCAGAATAAACAGTAATAGACCCAGAATTCCGCCTGTATGCCAGAAATTGCGGAAGAAGGTTCAGATTTAACAGTCGACAAACTCAAAGTAACATGGGTTCCTAAACTTTACGCCATCGAAGAGAACTGAAGGGCCGATGAACTAGCGAGGCTTGGCACTAAATTGAAAGATGACAATGATTTGGGAATACTCTTATAGGCTTGTAAGCTATTTATTTTGAAAGAATTGTAAGAGGGTAAATGAAAGTTGACGTAATGAAAAGACCTACAGAATCGCCCGACAATTGTGACCGACTCTCTATGCCAAACGTACGCAATCTCTGCTAAGCCAAAATAAGCACATTCTAAGCACACTGATTGGCATTATAATAAACAGACACGCCCAGAGGATGGGCATTCAGACATATTACGTCTACAGATGTTGGAATAGGAAGAGACGATGCCGCAACTCCCTAACTATTTTAGGTAAAACACTTTTGAATGAGTTCGAAGATCTCAGTACTATGTAAATTTGCGATCTTCTAAAATTGTTTAAAAGTACACCAAATTTTAGTAGAGCGATAAGGACAAGTTCAAGGTTCTGAACCTGAATGTTTCCTATAGTGGAGAACTGCTATAGTATTAGGCTCAAGATTAGTATAGGTTAGGCTGTAGGTATATAGCAGTTATCCACTGTAGGACACATTCATTTTTCACCAAATTTTAATGTAGCACATTGATTCAATTGTCATACCCCTTTGCTTTCGTTTGATTATTATTGATTGTTTAAGTGCCGATTAGGAGGCGCATAGTGCTAAAGGCAATGCTGTCCACTTTCTTCTAGCGTTGGCTGTTTGTTTATCTTAGGTCTGGGTGAGATTGTTGCTGGATAATTCCGCGTGAAGGCTGTGTCGCCAGGATGCTTTGGGTTGTCCGCTGCCCCAACAATTTTGAAGATTCCATTCTAAGGTCATTGCTAGTATTTCTCGCGCTGGTTTTCTTAGAGTATATCCGATGCAGGCCAAATTTCTCCTAGGGACTCCAGTTTTCTGGCCACCATACGTATACTATATAATAGCACGGAGACATCGATTTTCAAAAGTTTGCCCTTTGGATGCTATTTTCTGTGATGTTGGCCAGCACTCGCAGCCACTCAATAAAACAAATTTAAAACTTTGGCATCCATGTTGCATAAAAGGCGCACTTCTTGAGAAGTTAGAGGGTTAAAATGTTCCACAAAAATGTTCCCCGTAGCTTTTTCATAGAACTGCTAAGTTTATTATGCATCGAAAATGTAAGGGCTTCCTTGTTGAATTACGATAAGAATTTGAAAGAAGTGGAATTTTGACCTACCCTAAAAAAATATTATATTATTATATTTATATAAATTTTATAAAAATATAATTTTCTATTTTTTTTATAACATTATTTTATTCAGTATAGTTTAGTATGTAGTGCACAGCGTCGGGTATTTTTTTAGTTGCATGAGAACTATCGATATCAATAACTATGGTTTGATGGCTGAGAATGACAAACTGAGTTGATATTTCTGTTCACTATGGCTTGGCAGATCATCATGAATCGTTGAATCGCAAATCAGTGATTCCAAATCGTGGAAATTTACTTGGTATAAAATAAATCTGTTCACGAAATTCATATAGCTCTATCGGCATCATCGGTCTTTATTTCTTTCGGAATAAGTAAGGAGACGGTGCCTACGAGACGTTGCAACTTACTATATTGCACGCTTAGGTTAGGTTAGATTATGATGGTAGTCGGTCTACACGACCAACTCATTTAGACCTTACAGGTCCATTGTTATACCACTGTGCTGCACGGGAACCCCATTTACCTTCCTTCGTGAAACCATTTTGTGGCTCTTATGAAACGTAGAATTGATCCCACTCCCATGCCAGACAGCTCTGTAAAAGAATTAAAAAAGTATTTACCTAGACAACCTGCTCTGATTTTAGCTAAGGTTGAATAAATGCAAAGGAAGTGCTCATGTGTCTCTTCCTCATCTCTGCAACTTCTGCAAAATTCATGGGAGAATACTCCTAGTCTCAAGGAATGCCTGCCAAATAGCCAATGACCGGTGACACTAGCCACGACCTTCGAGGTATCATCTCATGAGAGTCTAAATAGTTCCTTTGTCCTTTTCTTGTTTATTTACGGCCATAGTAGCTTAGCTGTTAGACACGCATCTTCACCTCTCCATGACCTATTGACCTCTTGGATAATGTTGCTTTTATTAATAGTTAACTTGTGGCGAAAGGTGTTCCAATGGTACTTTAATCACTGAACAGTTGGAGAGCAGTACCTTTTCTGGCTAGCTCATCAGCTCTACAGTTTCCCTCAATATCTCAGTGCCCCGGAACCCAAATAAGGCTGTCCTTGAAAACGACACTAATTTTATTTAGGGCTACCCGACATTGCTGTGCAACCTTCGATCTTTTTATAGCTTTAACAATCGATTTATTGCAGTATTCAAGCCACCATTGACCCCATACGACCAGATTTATTGGAAAATATACTGAAAAATTGGACTGTCGAATAGATCAAGTAGCTTGTAGTCGGGGCGGACATTTGCCGGATATAGTATTCAAAAAATAAATGGATGAACACTTCTGAATGGGATTTTCTACGAAATTATAATAAAAAAAATTTATTCCAACAATATTTATATTTTGTATTACCATTTTAAGCTCTCAAGCTCTTAAAAACCCCCTTTATATTCAATAGCATATAGTTTTTGTCCTCACTATCAGAATCTATTATCCTTATCTATTATCCTGTTGTTTTAATTCATTATTATTATTATTTTGTGGGTGTAAGTATAAGGTGAATCTTTTTTTATTTTTAATAAAGCACTATAACCAAAATAAAATTGATTTCAATTCATTTTCAAAAATACTATTGTATTATATATTTAAACCACCCTGTATACCTAGGCAACCACACCAAAATGCTTAAAATCGATCACCTTGCCGCTGATTATATCCAACTCAGCTTAGGATCATTGGTATGTTGCATAGCAATTTTTCACGCCCGTCAGCTAAAGCGTCAGCATCAGTCGAAACAGAAAATCTTCATGCAGCAGCTTAAACTCAGCTCACACTTTTAGCAGTCGATTTTTCCTTTTTTTCCTTTTACTACTTAGGCAGATTTTGTGTATATGAAAAATCAACTAGTTAGTATATTTTCTGGAGCAAAAGAGAGTTCTCGTAACTACTGAACGAGCTTGCAATTGCAGTTGTTGGTTTTGCTATTCCTGACATTGCAGCGATTAAAATTGGCACTTTGACAGACGTGTAATTAGTGCAACTGGCAGTGATTTTTATATCAATTTGTGTTTACTTTCGAAGAGCTCAAGTATTGGTGGTGCTGCTGAACTGAAGTAGGAACGTCGAGGAACTGAAATAAAACAAAACTATTCTGCGGTTGATGAGGCAAGTGCACAGCTGAATAAAGTAGTTGACACAGTCGGTACACGCAAGCTAATTTTGATCATAACTTCAATATGCGCTACTTGCTTGTCAAAAGTGGTTAGGAGTCTAAGATCATCAACAAGATTCAGAGTTGTGTGAGTTGTTCAAATGGAAAATAGTAATCGGATCTGACGCTCTTTGAAGACACCTTAAGAGTTTTGGGACCACTTTAGTGATTTTCAGTTCGGGATGTATACACTTTATATGATAGGAAAGCTTGTGAATATAATCGATCTTCCATTGCTTATCTTTGCTTTGGACGAGCAAGTCACTATTGCTGGGTGCATAATTAAGGTTGCTTTTCAGTTATGGTTTGGTTCCTCGTCTCGCACCTTGAGACTTAGCCTCTGCGAATGTTTTCCGTTTCCCGTTATGAAGTAATGGACCGGTGTTAAGAGATTTAGTCCAAGTGAAGAGATTGTCGTTCATTGGAGAATTTTATTATTATTGGACTACTGAGAACTGCGACCAAAAGTGGCCTATTCTGCAAAGCCTGCTGAGGTGCTCTATATTTTAAGGTTTTTTTTTTAATTTTTGCACATTCCTAATGTTCCACAATTATTTTTTATAAATTATAAGCACGGCAATACCACCAAGGTGGTTTAGTCTTTTTCTGCCTAGTGCAAGACATTCACAAATAATGTGTTCTGAATTTTCACTGTATATTTCACAGAATCGAATTTTGTGGACATTTTCCATAATCGAATTTTCGATCTCCATTTCATAGAATCGACAGATGAGATTCTTTTGTTTAACTGATATCTCAAACTGCAGTAGCCTCTAGAGTAACCAGATAAATTTTAACTGTACACGCGTAAAATAAACACGATTTTTAAAGAATTTTTTTGTACAGAAGGAAAGGGAAAGGAATCACTCTGATTTGGGAAGTTATTACTTATATACTAAAATACAAAACTACAAAGGTTGATCGAAAAATTTTACAAAATGGCGGCATTTGAGACATTTTTGTAATGTGGTTTCTCTTGAAGGAGCTCCGCGGCACGCAGCAGAGAGGGTGCAAATTTTAATCTGGAACAAGGAAACATTTTTTTTTTAATCTAGATAAAAATAGCTAGAGAAACGTAGGGGGATTTAAAAAATATTTATTTTTGTGGAATTAGCAAGCATTTGAAGAAAAAAACTCTATTTTGGACTAAAAAAACGGCATTTAAATAATTATAACAATCGTTTAAATTAATCTATCGAAAAACCCCTACGCTCTTCTCTTAAGAAGGTTATTATACAGACGTAGTGAAAAACCTGATTGAAAATTTTAAAAATTGTTTGAGTTATGCTGCGTGCCAATTTCAGAAAACGTGTTTTGAGAAAAACGCATTTAAAGTATGGAAATTTGGAGAAGTCGTTAGGTAGCAGTCACTAACGCTTGGTTAAAAGCTTAAAATACTTATGAAATAAACTTCGGTAACGTATAAAACTTTTTGTTCTGTATTTTAAAAGGTTCAAAGAATTTTTTATGCTTATAAAAAAAAAATCAATTTTTTGAAATTTCTACAGTGGTGTTACCCCTTAAGTCTACTCTGCTGAGCGAAAGTGGCTTATCAGAAATTCTTCTGCCTGGCGTTGGGAATTGTTTCACTTTTCGCTAACCGATAGGATTTCGCTACTGTTTAACGAATTTTTTCTCCTCCCACTTTCTGAGAAAATAGTTAATGTGGCCTTTTGTAAGTCCACTAAAAAGCTCAGAGCCATTTAGAGAGTATTTTTAGGGCTTTTTTAGGTAGATGATAAGTCATCTTATTTCCCTCATGTCCCACATATCCAGGAGCTCAGCCTAGTAATACTGTGTTGAAGTTTCCCAACATGTTAAAAAGGTTCAGACAATCATTTACAATTTCTGTGGTGATTACAGTTGATAGAAAGGCTTTCAAAGCCGCCTGAATATATGGAGATATGTAGGTTTGGCCTCCGCTCATTTTCCTATGGAGAGGATGGCATGTATTTCTGCCTGGAAGATTGTTGAGTTAAGCCCGACTAGAAGCGGTTGTTTTAATTTAGGTTCTTAGCTTGGAGAAAAAGTAGATGACATGTTTGTAAGGGCATATATCATTCGAGGGCCGAGTATTATTTGTTAATCGGCCTTCAAGTTTCCCTCGATGTCTCAATGGCAAGGAACCCAAATTATAATAGATATGCTTTGAGAGATATGAGCGACTTTATGACTACGATAAAGAACTTCAACTACTTTTATAGGGATTTTATCGTCCCAAAGATGTGATTGAAAATGCAGATAACATAACCACATATGGCATCAGTGTCACGGCCTAAATTATTGATATCAGCTGAACCTATTAAACATTGCAATAGTCAACGAGTCGCGAAAAGTAAATGGAGCCTCAGATGTTCCTTCGAGCTAAAAGCCATACACATAAGGTTGGATTCGCACGGTTTTATAAATAAAGGAAAAGATTATTAGACACACTTCTCATAATAATAATAATTTTATATATGTGCGGCCTCGGTAGTCTAGCGTAAGTGCAAGGGCAATCGCGGTAATAGCGCAGACACGCCAAATTTAGCGAAGTCCTCAACCATCTGTGTGACCCTTCTGCCAGAAAAATGTCACACACAGATGACGCTTCAAACAGTAACAAGGCGTTGTTCCTAAGCAACTACAGGTGGGCATTCCCACTACTTAGGACTGGTAGCGGCGGCTAATCACATACCCAGTCAGAAATCAAATAGATTAACGAAAGCAACGCAAGACTGAGGCTTGTCGAGGCTCTATGCTCTCGAGTGGAGACATCAAGGAAAATAAAAAATCTGTAAATATCTAAAAGATCATTTGTGATCATAAAGGCTAATAAAATCCCCTTTCTGCAATGGAAAAAATCGTGCACTGACTGAATTTTTATTTTTTGAAAATTTAAAAGAAAGGGAAATATATGAACGTGCAATGTTGAGAGTGCATAAGGACTTTCGTCATCAAGTGTCAGAAAGCTGTGTTGCAAAATAGGTCCCGCTTCGTTAACAATGGAACAAAAACTCATCCGTATGCGACTTTCTCAGAAACATTTAGAGCTTTTCGAAAGAATAAAGTAGATTTTGTGCATCGATTCATCACTCTGGATGAGACTTGGGTCTAACACCAAGATCATAACTCAAAATACAAGGCTAAGCAGTGATGTCACCCTGGTTCTTCGGCTCCGAAACGAGTTCGTGTCAAGAAATCGGTCAGGAAGGTGTCAGCATCAGGTTTTTTTGGATGCGAAGGGCATTTTGTTTGTGGATTACTTGCAAACTGGTGAAACAATAAATTCTGAAACTTATTGTATATTATAGACCAAAAAGGGCATTGATGTTCAGGGAGACGATACTGAATAATAAAGTGTATTTTAAACCATTTCTTATCGACCCGCAAAACTTATAGAACAATCTAGTATATACTAAGCTTGAAAAGAGTTTTTACAAGTTTTGAAGAACAATAGCTCAATGCATCGAACTCACTTTAAGCAAGTGATTCATTTGAAGTGATTCCCGCAAACTCAGAGCCCCACAACGAGCAACCACCGATCAACTGGGAATTGCGCGCCATTGGCAGTGCACCAACATGGACTTTGAACTGCGTTAAATTGTTCATCAAGATAGCCAAGTGATGCCACTGAAAAAGCGAACACTTTCTAATGATTCGCCTACGAGTAAAGAAATTTGGCTATCAGTGTTGCAAAATCAGCAAACGAACATAGATTCATGCCACACACTGCTGCTACAAAACCAAAAAGTGGGTGCAATGGCAGCAAACTATTTGTGTGAGCAGTAGGCAGAGCAAGTGCTTATTTATTTAATTAATATATCTGCGCGGCATGTGTCGCTAATGACACTTTGGGTGGCTATACTGCTTCTGACAGCAACCGTCATACGATATTACTGCAACCTGTACTACTCTTTGCTATTTAAGCAGAAGCAGCTATCAGTTGCTCCGGTATCTAAACATACAAGTAACCATTTTGTTGCCACCAGCACTTATGGCCAGAACTAATCAATGTTGAACGTGCAACATGCACACATTTTATTGCACCTACTACGATTGCATACTCCGCGCAGCATCTGAGCGACCGATCGACCAACAAGCGACCACTTAACTGATTACTTATCGCCTTGTAGCGCGTAAAAGTATCGACTGCCCCTAAATGGGTGGGCCAGGCCGGAGCATAGAACTTGACTTAGCTTGTTGGTATACATAGTGAGATATAATGCGCGGTGTGGCATTATCTGTATCAGTGGCAAAACAAGCAACACGCCCCATCACTACTTAACACATGCGCCCGCAACTACAAACGCAGCGCATGCAAGCAAACACATACATACGTACCTATACACACACACACACACACACACACAAATATGTGTACCTTACATCGCAACATGCGCGGCGCGACATGTTGTTGGCTTTCCTTTTTCGCAGCTATAAAATAAAATAAAAATAACAGACACAAAAAACAAAAAAAAAAAAAATTACAAAAAAAACTCAAATAAAATTACTTTAAAGTGTTGCGCGCATAAATTTATGTAATTGTTTGTTACCATTTTCAGCTTGTTGCATTCGACTGCCATGCAGTGGCATGCTGCATGCTAGTTGCAACATTATGCGCCGTATTCAGTGCACAGTGCGCCTCATGCGAACGCCGCCTCAAGACGTGCACGCATGCATCGGCATCGGCACCGCAACGCCAACCGCCACTGCCTTCCCCACCAGCCGCCATCAACTGCCCACCCCTCGAAAGCTCGACGTTCTACGTTCAACGCAGCCTGCTGCTATATTTGTCTGTATGGTGCGACATTTGACGGATCTGTAGCAATGTTGATGACGCGCACACCGCAAGCTGTCCATGTTGCCATGACAGTCAGACAGCTTGCCAGCGAGTCAGCGAGCGAGCCAGTTGGTCTACTCATTCCGGGCAGTCGTCTGTCAGCTAGCCATCAAACAGCGACTGGTATGCGGCATGTAGAAGAATGTTGCCATATTCACATTGTGACCGAGCAGCGGCAGTATGTGGTGTGGCAGCTAAATATGTATACGCGGTAAGTGTGCAAATGCTGATGTGCCGCGGCAACTGCCTCCGCCGCTACCGATGCACTGATGCACTCTTGTCGTTGGCGGTGGTGTTGGTGGCGCTGCTATTTTGTACACATTTGTAGAATTCCAAGGCGGCTGGTATGCGCATTTGCCTAGTACATATGAGACGTAAGTATATCCCGGCAGTCATCTAAGCCCCAAGCTGAAGTCGCAGCGAGCGTGGTAATTGTCACAGCTTAAAAATATTTATTTTCGCTGTTGCTTTATTTTTCCATGCATTCCACTTTTCAGCAATTCGTTTTTGGAGATTTTAGATTAAAATTATATCCATTTTGAGAAGTTAACAGGAAAAGTAGAGAGGATAAAAGTTTACAAATATCATAGCGCACACGATTCGCCTAAAATACAAGGCGACCTTTACGTGGTCCATTGCCTGTCTGTTTGAATACTGCAACTGTATCGGTCGCAAGTGCTAAATATAATTGACGCACGACGCCATAAATTATACTCCTTCCGATGAAGTGATTAATTTAGCACCACATAGTAAAGAGTGATCCATTTAGAGGTATCGGATTTTAAACTGAAATAAAACAACGAAAATTCCAATTGATTGGGTCATTTTTATATTTTTGTGTAGAACCATTCATGACATTAATTTTTTTGAGACAATCCCTTTGAAATGTTGGCCGCAACTGAAGCTGGTTTATTTTAACTTTACATAAAAAAAAAGGTGTTTGGCCGAGCTCCTCCTCCTATTTGTAGTGTGCGTCTTGGTGTTGTTCCACAAATGGAGAGACCTACAGTTTCAAGCCGACTCCGAACGGCAGATATTTTTATGAGGAGCTTTTTCATGGCAGAAATACACTCGGAGGTTTGCCATTGCCTGCCGAGGAGCGATCGCTATTAGAAAAACGTGTTTATTAATTTTGCTTTCACCGAGATTCGAACCAACGACCTCTCTGTGAATTGCGAATGGTAATCACGCACCAACCCATTCGGCTACGGCGGCCGCCATACCTTCACAAATGAAAGGTGAAATATCAGACGATCTTGGTGGCCTATTGACTGGCCCGAGAGATAAAGAGCTCACTGAAGTGACGTCGCAGTAAATCCATTGTTTTACGGACTGTGTGGCAAATAACACCGTCTTGTTGGAACTAAATGTGATGAGCGTCACGGGCTTCATTTAAGGGGGTGGTAGGGTTTAGCGCTAAAAAAAAAACACTTTTTTTTGAATTTTTTACAGAAATATGGCTTAAGATGCTTTAATAAAATCAGTTGCATGTTATTGTACATCTTTTCAATAAGTTTTTAAAAAATATTAATAATAAAATATTGACAAATAAGCCCATGACAGAGTTTTTTTGGAGATTTCTTTTTCGAGAGGTGCTCTGCGGTGCCAATCGGCATTCGTCGTCGAATCATCTGAAACTAAAAAAGTCGAATTTTTCAGTTAAAGTATGACGTAATGCTCCCCCCCCCCATTAATAAAATTTTTTTTTTCAGTTTTGTAGTTTTGGTGGCAAAACAACGTAAAACGAGCATTTTTGGCGAAAAATTTCGCCATATTTGTAAGTGAAAAACAACCTTAAAAAAAAAAAATAAAAAAAAAAAAACAGTGGGGGGAGGCATTTTTGATTTAGAAAACGTGTGCCAAATTTGAAAAGAATCGGTTGAATAGTTTCGGAGTTGTGATTGGCACCGACTTTTAAGAAGTCGTTTCGGGAAAAACGCGTTTGAAAAAATTACTCTGAAAAACTATCGATGCTCCGCATTCGAGGTAGAGTGCCTACAAAGGCTATAACTTTGAGAGTTCTTCTCCGATCCACTTAAAATTTTGACACAACATTCTTGAAATGATTTACTATAAGATGAGTGGGGAAAAAAATTTCGAATTTGTGACCCTACCAACCCCCCCCCCCCCCCCCCCTTAAAGCTGAAAAAAATTACGTATCTAGTTTGACAATAGTTAGGCGTGATCCGTCAAAAACCCCGATTCCAAAAAGTATCTCTTATCTAATTCCACTGCGCACATACATTATGGATAGCTCGGGGACTTATTGACAAGTTACGAGAATTTATTTATTTCTCATTTAATTTTAATAATTTTTATATTTTTTTATAAAAATATAGTTCACTCTGCTCCTATAAATTAAGGATTCAAACTTTTTGCAAATTCAGAAAATATTCTACAAATTTTCAGCAAATTTCAAATTTTTAGAAAAATTTGGAGTATGTACAAGTAATTTTATAGCCAGTGAAATTTTAGTGTGACAAAGCGCAAGTTTCCACGTTGATTTTTGACAATTTTTTCTGAAGGTGTTGAGTGCATTCGTTGTGGAGAAAGCGTAGAAGAAAACACAAAAAAACAAAAAATTAAATATCAGCACAATTTTTGAACCAATTCAAATGTGCACTGCATTACACCAAACTTCAAAGGGCTAAGAAACTGTTTACGCGAAACTTTAATAAAAATTTTGATTAAAAAGTTTGAAGTTTTGGTGGAAATTTGTAGAATTCTTTTTAATTTGCATAAAGCTTGAAACCAGTGTTTATATTGTTTTTGTAGAAGAATTAACTATATTTTCATTAAAAAAAAATATATGAAGTAGGGAAGTGTAGAAAAATACCTAAAAGCTGAAAAACTGTTTGTCATAAAAACTTCAAGCAAACCGAATCATTACAATACAGTTTTCTCTTCACGACCGATCAAAATTGAACGAAGTTACTACATTTGCATATCTTTACGCATCTAGAGTTATGGGCAATAAAGTTATCAAAGCAGACAAGTAGACTAACAAGTGTTGAATGAAATTGATCGTTTTGAAATAGTATTTATGCAAATATCACACGATTTCACGGTTATTGTTATCTGCTTTATAAGAGCTAATTGTGCATATCTAAATTGTGTCGATTTTCAACTGGTTTTGCTCTCGATTTTATTGCCTTAAAATGGCAGAATAATTAATTTATGTGCCACTAATCGCTACATATGCCGATAGCGGATAGTGGAAATGCATACCTGTGTGTGTGTGTGTGTGTGCGTGTGTGTGTGTAGCGAGTTTATGCCTTTCGTGAGTTTGGAGTTTCTTTTAGTTCACTAAAATATCCAATAAGTGCGACCGGTTCCTAATTCTTGGCCGTTGCTGACGCCACTTCCGTAGAAAAAAATACATTAAATTAATTCATTCATACAAAATTCCAAAGTGTTTTTAGTAGAGTTGAATAAGAAATAACAAATAAACAAATCATAAATTACAGAAGAGTTCAACAGACAGAAAGGCGTTTAAAATTACTATGCAGTACCACCTGAGGATATTTTATGATCTCTTCTACACTATGTTTCATCTATTTATACTGCTCTTATGGAATCTAAAAGGGCATGGTATTATAGTTGTTGTTGTTATTGTAATGGCATAAATATTCCCATTATTGTTTAGCAAATACTGCTAGGGTGACAGTCCTTAACATGATATAAAACGGAATCGTTCCGGTAAAGTAGAGCCGACTGTCGTGGGAGCACTGGATTATAATGATCAGGTGTATGTGCTTTTCTTTTGATCGTATTAAACCGAGGTATTTTCACCTTTCTCTCGAGATGCCATTGCATCTTTGGAGATGAATCACAGAACTGGCTTGAAATGCAGATGACCTCGCAACCTGCAATAACCCGCAAGGTTGCCTGTTAGCATTCCCAGTTTGTACTTTGGAAGTTTCATAGAGTTCGTAAGCAATTTCTACCCTCCAAATAAAGTTTTTGACTGATGTATTAACACAGAGTGGCACAAGTGTGCGTCTCTTAGTATTTTCTCGCCTCTTTTGAGCTTATATCAACACCAGGAAGCATTCAGCTTAGCCTAGTAACTGCAGTATCTTTAAACAATAAATCAAGTTAGTGGTTGCCGCTAATGCATTTGTTGTCCGCTATTCATGGAAGAAAAATATTTGCTCCACGACTCTGTAGAGTTGAATCCCTCTATGCAATCTACGACTAGTCATCATTTTACCTCAATCGATGATAAAGCCTTGAAAATAGCTTAGCTATTAGCAAGAATATCAACTCTCTGATTTCAATAATTTCCCTGTAGATTTATCTCTGCATACTTATCGCATTTACTCCCGTTTGCATGAAGCTCGGAAAGCTACCCAGCTACGCCATCAATGGGTTTGCACTGTTAACTACTCTCTAATTAAAGACATAATTTTTTCACTGTTCATTGACATTTCATCATGAAAAGTCTTACTCCTCAACAACGTTTACAGATCGTAAAATTGATTACGAAAATCGACGCTCTGTGAAAAGTGTTCAACGCGCGGTCAGGCCAACTTATGGAGTTCAGCGATGAGGTTCATTTTTGGCTTAGTGGCTACGTCAATAAAAAAAATTTCAGTATTTGGGGCTGAAGAGTAACCCGAAGCCTTTCAAGAATTAATATTAGATCCATTAAAAACAACCGCTTGATGCGGCCTATGGGCTGGAGGAATCATCGGCGCATATTTCTTCAAAGTCAAGCCTGGCGCCAATGTAACCGTGAATGGAGAACGGTATCGCGTCATGATAAACGTCTTTTAGATTCCTGAAATTGAAGCAGGTAATCTCCACAACGTTGGGTTCTAACAATGTGGCGCTACTTGCCATACAGCTGTGGATTTACTACATCAGCGCTTCGGTAAGCAATTTATTTCTCATCTCATTCCAGTGGATTTGTCACCAAGATCGTGCGATATCTTACATTTGGACTTTTATTTGCGGGATCGTGGGATGCGTAAAGTCTAAATCTTTGCGAATAAACCAGCTTCGATTGAAGTATTCGTATGCAACATTTATTACAACTAAATTTATTCACGAGATACCAACCGAAGTCTTCCAGCGAGTCATTCAAAATTGGTGTTTGCTAATAGTCGAATGACTGCGCAGTCTAACATTTGAAAGGTATTATCTTAAAAAATAAAAATCATTAATGGTTCTAGACAAAAATATTAAAAATTGCCCAACCAATTTGAGTTTTCATTGATTTGTTTCTATTTTAAATCCGATACCTCTAAATTGATCACCCTTTACTTACCCAAATTTACCGAACAAGATAGGCTTCGTACAAAAAGGCAAAGTTGCCAGAAAAAAGTCAAACCTTTCTCCATTTTCTTCCACCCATACACACTTAAGTCAGGCAGAAAGTCCGTTTTAGGTCGTCTGTTAAGATTTTACAAAGCGCTAGCGTACGAATAACGCTATAAACGTTCCATGAAGCCGTTATCAAAAATATGAAAATTTATGGGCATCTAATAAACCATTGCGAATCAACAACTGCAGTTCTATCGACGACCTTGCCACGTACTCGTGTGTGAGATTTGGGCGTGCAGTCAAGCTCATTTGAAGATCATCTGCAATTTTCAGCCCAACAAATACATTAACAAAAAAACAAAATTGAAAACAACAAAATTTCAAATTTACAACAACCAAAGGGGTAGCAGAATATTGTGGAATTATTCTTCCAAAGAAAAAAATTAAAAAAATATGCGAATTTTTTACATGCATACACAAATAGACTAACAACAACAGCTGGAAAATTCTTAAACCGAAGCAATGAAAAATTTATGGCAATATAATGAACTGTATATTGTAGTAAATTCGTTACAGCTGGCTGTGGCAGAGGCTGTGGCCAACTGCTCCGAACATAGGCTGCATGCAGCGAAGCGAAATGAAGTGCTTGCCTATTTGTTTGTATGAGTAAGAAGTACCTACATATGTATGTGTGTGTAATCGCATTTTAAAAACATTGATTGTTTTCACTTTCAACAAATGTCACAACACTTAATGCTGGCGATAATTTATGAGCGCTTTGCATTGAGCGCATGCGCATTTCTGTTAATGCATACTATGGGTGTTGCATGCCACACTGACGACAAGAGCACAGAGTGTCGTTATTGTTGCCGAACAAACGCAAAACATTAATCAATAAATTTGTTTTAATGACAACAATCAGCAGCAGCAACAACAACAACAAAGAAACATTTTATGAAAGCGAACTGTATTGCAAGCTAAGCAAGCTAATGACAGAGGACATGCCACAGAACGCGCAGGGCATTGTGCAAAAAAAAAACAAAAAACACAAGCAAAACTAGACAACGCATACTACAACAATAATAGCAAATATTTGAGCGCATTTTGAGCGAAAAATGCGTCAGTGAATATAGCATTTTGTGTTGTTGCGCGCTGAAAGACGAGTTTGATTTTATTGTATTGCACTTTTTTGTACTTTTGCTTGCAACATGCGTTCATTTGTTTGCTTTTTTTTCAACTACTCTGCCACTTTTCGTGCTTCTATTCACTTAACTATTAGTTTACAAAGTCAATGTGGTGTTAAAAATCACAAGCAATGGGATTTTCCCGGATAAGCGGCTATGCGGATGGCGTAGGGGAACGGAAATAATACTGTTTGGCGAGTATAAATGGTAACAAACCCATAAGTCAAAATAATAATAATGAACTCTACGTATAGCCGCATTGTTAGTTGTTGTTTTTGTAGCTGAAGTAGAGCTGTTGAGTTGCTGAGGTCCTGCGCTTGGTCAGGGTGTTGATGGTGGCAAACAAAGCGCACTCTAAGAGTGATAATGAGCTGAAGAAGAGTCTTCCGTTCCCTTCGTGTACATATTCATGTACCGTTTGAGTATCAAAGCAGAGGTAATTTGGATGTGTATTTGTGTGTGTGTGTGTGTTGGATTTTGCTATTACCCATTTGGCACCTTCTTTGTTGACACAACAAAAGTCAATGAAGCGAAGCGCTTGGACAAAGGAAAAGTAATATCTCCTCAGCTACACTTATAGAAATGTACATAGATACTCATATAAGTATATGTTCATGTAATAAAAATTAAAAAAAAAAACAGAATCATATATGTCCGTACCATATATTTCATGACCACTTCGGTCAGCGCGAAATTTTTCCATATTCCTGAAAGCATTTTCAGCTAGCTCGCATGCGCCAGGGGTAGTTGTGTGCATCAATCCATCTTTCTACGCGCGCTAAACGTGGATGTGATATGCTGTAGTGAATTTCCGCTTACAATGATTAGAGTATCCACTTCAAGAACTATTCCCATAAGTATTACAATGATTTCGTTTAATCGAATTGATTAACGAGATGTCAAAGACGAATTGATAATTAATTTTAAGAAAAAAAAATCGATTAAAGTGGGTGGTGTTTTAAGAAAATTGATGTTAGAAGTAGACAATAGAAGCTAAAAAAAATGTAAAAAACGTTGAAATTCATTTCAAAATCCTGTAAGCCCAACTAATAGCAGAAAACCTCAGATCCATGTATCGGAGAGCAAGCATTAAAGAGTTTATTTTCAAAAGTGCTACAAGAAAACATAGTTAAATGTGAAAATATAGTTTACAGTGATTTTTCTGCATTAGAAAAGTAAACCTTCTTATATTTAGTGAAAACTACCTTCATTTTCTTTAATTTACAATACTTTAGCTGCTTTTTTGTTATTGAAGGAACCTTTAACAATGTTGAAGGGGAGGCAGCACTCATTGATCTTGGGGTAGAACAGGGCTTGGTAGGCTGCATTGACAAAATGCTAAACAGCAGAATCATTGAAGCAAACCTAGGAGAATCGGTGCTCAGAGGATTGGTGAGTAGAGGTACACGGCAAGGAGGAGTACGCTCACCGTTTTAATGGAACGCAGTTGTAAATAAACTTCTGTTAATACAGGAATCGGTGGAATGTAAGGTGATAGCTTACACCGATGATGTTGTTATTGCTATTTCTAGGAAATTTGTATCTACATTAAGAGACCTAATACAAAACGCTCTAAAAATACTTTCTTGGTAGGCAGGAAAGTGTGGTCTAGGAGTCAACCCAGACAAAACACAACTCATATTTGTTCACTAGGAAACACAGAATCCCTCAGCTACACCCTTTATGCTCAAGGCGGAAGCTCTTGTGATTTCAGAAGAAACCAAGTAAAGTGTTTTCCAATAACAGGTGTTGCAGGTGAATGGATTCCGCTATCGAGATATGATTAACGATTTTTTATGACCGGAATTAAATGGTATTGCTCTGAACAACGTTTAGTTTCAACAAGACGGCACTACGTGCCGCACAAGCAACGAAACCATTGATCTTTCACGTTAAGAGTTTCCGGGCCGTGTTATCTCTCGAAGAGGTGATTACACTTGGCCACCGAAATCTTGTGATTTAACACCTTTTTTCTTTTTCCTTTGGGGCCACGTGAAAGAGAAGTTCTACGTTAACAACCCAGGGTCGATTCAAGACCTCAAAGATGGAATTCGTGAGGCTATCGAGGGCATAGGGCAGCACATTACAATTCGGTTATGAAAAGGATATTGGCATGTAAGCGCGGTCGTGGTGGTCATTTGCCTGATGTTATTTTCCACCATTAACAGCATACCTTTCTCTTTATAATGAAATAAACATCCAATCAGTTATATTAAAAAATAACATTTTTCTTTGAATATCAAAATAACACCTCTTATTCGAAAACCCTATACTTGGGATTAAACATAGATAGGAAATTGACTTGGAAGTCAAACATCTTAGAAAGAGTTAGGAGAGCGAACCTAGATTTTTATGTCTCTAAGAGAGCTTTAGGTAAGACCTGGGGAATTAAATCCATGGTTGTTCATTGGCTTTACTCTGCTGTCGTCAGATCCATTCTCATATATGGTAATATTGCCTGGTGGTGTGCTATGCAGAAAAAAACCTATTCTAATTTATTGGCTAAGGTCCAGAGATCAGCAGAATTAGCAATATGTGGCTTAATGAAAACCACGCCATTCATGGCTCTGGTCATCATGCTACATCTGCCACCCCTAGATCCCTTCTGCAAATACTCAGCGGCCTGCTCCGCTTTAAGGCTCAAAGCGAGCTCACAATGGAGGACTGTCGCACATGGACATTCAACCATCTTAGATTCCTATACGGATATATCCAGTGATTGCGATTATCACCCTCCCATTATCTGCTTCGAAAGGAATTTCTCAATGAAAATCCCTTCTACACTGAAACAGATTGAAGAAGATCCAACACCCAACACACCCGTTAAGATCTACAGGGACGGATCTAAAATGAACACTGGTATAGGGTCAGGGTTATATTACGAAAAACTTTTTATTAGTAAATCCTTTAAACTACCGGATCACTGTAGTGTTTTTCAAGCGGAAATAAGCGCTATTCATGAAGCCTTAGAATGGTTAGAGATAAACAGAATCTCATCAACAGATATCCGCATTCTATCAGACAGCAAAGCTGCGCTACGCGCCCTGAATGCATTCCAAATAATATCAAGAACTTTCTTACATTGTCGCCAACCTCTTCAATGAGATGGCCAAACAATGTCGTATTATCTTATACTGGCTTCCAGGCCACAGAAATATACCAGAGAACTGTAGGGCGGAACAACTTGCACGAGAAGGTACCTGTACGCCAGACATAAGTAATTTAAGGTACCTCTCGCAACTTTTAAGCTAAGCCTAGCCTATATTCAGTCAAGTAGCTGCCTCGATTAGGCCTTCTGTAGCCCGTCGTGTCAACCTCCTATTATAAATCATACATTTTCGATAGTTCCGGCAACTATTTTAGCACTGGCGTAAATTTTATTCTGTTTAAAAATTAAATTCGATGATTCGATAATCGACTTACTGACATCTGAGGTTATCCGCCGCAAAAATTTCCATGCGTCATGTAAAATAAAAAAAAAATATTGTAATGTTTCCTTACTTGTCTTGTTTTCCTTTTAGAAGAAAAGTGGGACAAAATATGTTGGCTTCAAAAACGCAATCAAATATTCATGACTGCATGTGGATTTTCCGAAACGTAAAAATACCAATTTTATTATAAACATAAAACATAATTTTTCGAGCAGAACAACCGCGAATTTTCAGCTGATAGGCTTTGATGGGGTTGAGCAAAAAGTTCCGGGACCAACCGCCATTGCGTGACCTTTGTAAAAGTTTGGCCATCTTGAGTAAAGCTACCTCTGCACATGTTTTAGATTCTCCACAATTTTAAAAGAGGATTAGAATTTGCAACCACGAATTTGTACTAAATTTTGCGTTAAAAATGGATTCAACGGTGAAAAAGCTTTAGAAATGTTGGGAAACTTTTTCGCTTACGAGTGGCATGAATGTTACAGAAGAAATCATGAGTTCGACCTGGATGACGAACAAAACGGCACGCCGCTGATTTCAAAAACTGATGAAAACATCAATAAAGTGAAAAGTTTATCAGTAAGCGCAAATTAATATCAGCAAAAGAGAGCTGGCAGAGGACTTGAACATTGCTTATTGACCCGTTCAGGGCTTTGCAGTTAATGATTTGGGCTTCTGTGTATTGCTGCAAAGTTGTTTCCAAAGGACCAGAATTTCAAGTAAAAAAGAAACCGCTCTGGTATTGCCAAAAATATGATTTTCAAGACTGAATCATACCGAATATTCGGATCACCGGAGACGAGACGTGGCGTTATGAGCACGACGTGCAATCCATACAGCAAAAATGCCATGCCACTTTTAAGGAAAAAAGAAAGTGATGCTCAGTGAACATCATGAGTATTGTGCAGCACGAGCTTTTGCCAGAAGGTCAGACAGTTAATAAGGATTATTATTTAGTCACTATGAGATGTTTTCTACAAGAAGTTCGCCAAAAATAGGATTTGTTGGAAGACAACACGTGGATTTTGCACTATGATAATGCACCATCGCATAGTGTCATCATAATCCGTGAATTTTTGACTAAGAATGAAACGAGTGCCATCCAACAGCCATCCAATTCAATCTTATTATAGTTTCCTACAATTTTTTCTGTTTGATCGAATAAAAAACCTCTACGTGGAAAGCGTTTTAAAATAAGTCAAAAAACTTTTATTTTGTGAGTACGAGGAAAGAAATTTTTAATAGAAACTAACGCTTAACATTTCCGCGTTCTATTAACAGTAACATTGCAGCTGTTGGTTCGTTACGATTTTCTCTGCTAATAGCAGTCAAACATGTTTGTTGGCAGTTAACGGAGAACAGCGAAGTTAACAGTGCAATGTAAAGTTGTTCTCAGTTGTTAACAGTGGGTTGTATGAGCCGGTTGTAGGGGTACATTATGTCCTACACAGTTAATTATTTATTACATTACACAAGCAACCGAGCACAAGAAGTAAAGCACTCCAAGTAATTTGTTTTTTCTTTACATTTAGCTGCTTAAATGAAGAACATTTAAAGCAAGGATATGACACTGGCTTCTCAAACGAATAGCGAAAGCGCCTCATGTAGCCACCTCGTCTACGAACTCGTTTCGTGCAATATCGCAGTGGATTATCTCAGTGGAAAGCATTGACTTATCCTGTTCTTCTTTTTTTTTTTTCTTACCAGACACTAAAGCGTATTGTAATATTTCTTTATTGGTTTGAATGTGAAATGCTAAAGATGTTCTTCCTAGGATCAAATTCTAAGCTACTTGGTTATTTGAAAAGATGGCAACAAATGCAAGCAGAGCAAGCTTTACAAGCAATTTTTTAAATCTAAGAATGAATCTATCTTTATAAACTACCAGCATGGCTTAAAAAAATTCAACTGTTTAAATAAATTGTTGTACAGGAACTATATTTTTCGGATTGGAGAGAATATTAAGTCTAATCCTAAGGCCTTTTGGCAATTTGTTAAATCTGAAAGGTCAAGCGCTACACTCGCTTCTGCGGTTCGTTTTAATGACAAATCAGCTACTACTCTTGTGAACGAAGCCAATTTGTTTACCGATTTCTAGTTTGCTAGTTTCACTAGTGAATTGAATTTTGGCTATTTAAACCTTGTTTCTCTGGACACTGAGAATGGGATTTTGGGTTTAAAACCCCTCTTCGCAGACTGATTAGGATGGATTGTCCGTAATTTATCTTAAAAACTACCCGACTATTGTCATTCCTCTCAAACTATTTTTTAATAAATCTTTATCATCGGGAGTTTTTATCAACGATTGGAAAATCACAACTATCACCCCTATTTCCAAAAGTGGTAAAAATAATGAGGTGTGCAACTATAAGCCGATCTCGAAGCTTTGTATTATTTCTAAATATTTAGAAGGAATTGTTTTAGCGTGATTTATCTCGGGTAGGTCTACAGTTTCCAACCTGGCTGCTTTTGGTGAATACTGCTTTGGAACTTTTGCTAGGTATTCAAGTCGATTGTGTTTACACGGACTTTTCGAAGGCACTTGATAGAGTTTCTCATACAATTCTATTACGTACTTGGTTTCCATTCTGTTTTCTTTCAATGGTTGAAATCTTATTTATCCGATAGACGATGTGCGGTAATGATTGAGGGTGAATGTTTGGAACGTTTCATTGCATCTTCAGGGGTGCCACAAGACAGTATTTTAGAACCTCTTCTCTTCGTTCTATTTATTAATGCTATTAATACCTGCTTTTCATTTGCCAACTTTCTTTTGTATGCTGATGATTTGAAAATATTTTCTGCTATTAGAAAAAATGGGGATGTTCCTATGTTGCAAACGGAAATAAATGCGCTCGTTCGCTGGTGCAGGAACTCTGGCATCTCCCTAAATATTCAGAAATGTTTTCATTCCACCTTCGCTAAAACCCAAATTTTTTCCAGTCATCTTACAGCATTGATAATAACTTACTTCAATCTGTTCGTGAATTCAAAGATCTAGGGGTTATGTTTGATTCACATTTCTCTTTCAAAAGTCACATTAACTTTATTGTGTCTACTTCTTACTCAATCTTAGGTTTTATACGGCGTAATAGCTCGATTTTCTCGGACCCTTACACTCACAAATTACTTTTTACTTCCTTTGCTCGCTCTAGATTAGAATATGCAACATTTATCTGGAGGCCTAGCCACCAATTTGCTATTGAAATAATTGAACGTGTACAGAAAGAGTTCCTTAAATATGCTCTCAGGTCGTTAAAATTTGCAAATCGTATCCCTTCTTATCATTCCCGTTTGATTTTAATTAACTTAACGTCTCTAGAGGGTAGAAGGCCTATACTCTCACTGTCTTTTGTTTTTAGTGTAGTTAAGGGAAAAATGGACTGTTCATCCCTGTTACGTTGCATTCACTTTCATATTCCTCCTAGATTTCTATGCAATACTTACCATTTCATCTTAAATTTCTTAACACGAATTATGCGCGTAATGCTCCTATTGCTCGCGGTTTAATGGAATTCACTGAGATCTCGAATTCTATTCCGCTTGACTTTTCGATTTCTAAGAATGAATTTTATAAATTTCTAAACTCTTTTTTTTAAATTTATTTGATAATTATCTGTATTAATTTAAGCTCATATTAGTTCTAAGTGGTCTGTAAAAAGAATAATTACGTTTTAGACTTGAAATAAACGAAATAAACGAAATGCATCCTTAAAACTTCCCCCACGTTTACATTAGCGTAGGTGGAAATTCTCTGAACTCAGCCTCAGAGATTGAAAATAATAAATTTTTGATCCAATTTTGGTTTTGAATAACTTTTTTCTTCATTTAACCTTTACTGCACGAATTAGTGAAGCGTTGAAAAAAAGTTGTTTCATGATAAAAATAGTTTATAATAATAATTATTATCATTAAGACATATTGAAAGAAAAATAATGAAGAATTTTTATATTTTGATTTTTTTATG
The DNA here is from genome assembly GCF_028408465.1 of Anastrepha ludens. Lineage (NCBI taxonomy): Eukaryota > Metazoa > Arthropoda > Insecta > Diptera > Tephritidae > Anastrepha > Anastrepha ludens. Next base: position 90,281,734 of record NC_071500.1, read on the forward strand.
AAGCTATAAAACTAGTTATAAAATATAGAAAACAGTGGAAAAGCGGAACATTGTGATCGCCGAGAAAGTTGATACTCATGTAGGTACTCGACTCCATGGAAATATTTTATTTTATTTATTTTTTGTCACAAAGTACTTACGCTTTACTCAGTTATGGTTTTTTGAAAATGAATCACTCGCACTTAAAATCTGGTTTTCCACCCACTTGCACAAAAGTGGGCTTGTTTCAAAATGTCATAAAATCATGAACAATTTTTTTGCGTTTTATTATTGCTAAATATATATTTGATGGATTCAAATAGTTTGAATCATTTTATAATACTTAATTTGGAAACAAAATTGAATCAAAACTGCTATACCATATGTGAGCCCATATGCGGTAAAGGATAATAATTTTAAGTGATGGATATCTTTACCTTTACGCACTCCATTGCTTGCCTATTTAAATACTGCAGCTGTCTCACAAGTATCAAATTTGGTTGACGTAAGTCGTCATTTGCGAAAATTATAAATCTTCCGATAGAGTGATTAATTTTGTGCCACCTTGTTTAATTTGGTTTTTCCCTAAACAAAATAAAAAAACTCTTATAGAAATATTTGTGTTAATCAAAAACTTCCAACAAAATGTTTGTTTCCTTTAAATGAGAGAACTGTTTTATTTCGCAACATAAAATCCTCTACGAGGTGTGTTCAAAAGTATCGCGAATTTTGAATTTTCGCCCGTTACGTATATTCGAATTTCGATTTTTTTGTGGTGATATGTTGGTACTCATGTCTCTCACTCATGCCGCCTAGTTCGGCCATTTTGAATATTCAGTTAATTCTTGACATCTGCTTTGCTTGCACGTGTTTCGGCTCGTCTTCGATTTTTACCTATTCAAAAAGATGGATCAAAGAACCTGTATCAAATTTTATGTGAAAAACGAAATTAAGTGCTCGGATGCATTCCGAATGTTGACTGTGTCATACGGAGAAGATACATACTTTGGACCAAAGCAAAGTGTATCGGCGGCACAAAATGTTTTCAGAAGGCCGAGAAGATGTGAATGACGAAAATCTGAACAAGATAAAAAAAAATATTTTTTGAAGTGCTTCGAAGATTGGAAAAAAACGTTGAAGGGGACAAAATATATATTAATGAATAAGTAAATAATTTTTGAAAAAACACAAAATTCGCGATACTTTTTGAACACACCTCGTATTGAGCAATATGAAAAGAAGGTATTTGAGCAGGCTTTCTTTCAAATTGTAACACCTACAATAGCTTGTTCATTTTTTCTGTTGAAAATAAGCTTCTTTGAACTACGAGTATAGGAAAAACCTAAGAAAGTATACTTCTTTCAGATAAACAAAAATTTTATTTCCGGTTTCAAAGTTGTGTCTTTCAGTGAGTGTTTGATTATTTCTTTTCGAATTGATGTTACATTAAAAACCTTGGAAAATATTGATAGATATTTTAAAACTCTGTTCAGTCTACAGCATGCCAATAATGAAGAGCCCATAATGAACGGTCCCACGGCAGTTGGTTCTACGTTACTGGAACGAACCGGATTTACTATATACCCGATCAAGGACTTTCACTGCATCAGCATTTCCCAAACATGTATAGAGAAGGCTTATGCTGCTACAACAACAGAAGAGTTTAGTGAAGGAAAAATAAATACCAGTACTCGTTCCGTCATCCATTGTACAAATATATATACCCTATGATCAAAAAGTACCGGGAAGGTGATGTTAACTGATTTCTTTGATTACCAAGGCGTAGTGCACCTTGAGTACCTTCCATCGGGTCAGACAGTCAATAAAAAATATTATTTATCCATTTTGAAGCCTTTGAGAGATGCTGTACGTCGCAAACGGCCGGAAATGTGGGAAAACAATTCTTTGATTTTGCATGATGATAACGCATCAAGCCCAAATTGTGCTGGATTATTTGACCAAACACCAAAAAAAGACCATCGCGCAAGCACCATATTCACTGGATATGGCCCCGTGCGACCTCTTTTTGTTTCCCAAGTTGAAGTTATCACTTCATTGAAATAGATTTCAGTCGATAGAGGAGATCAAAGAGAATGCGACGAAGGAGCTGTAGGTCATCCCTTCTTCGGCCTACCAGAGGCGCATGGAGGACTGTGTTAAACATTGGAACATGCGTGTTGCTTCAGACGGGTCATATTTTGGAGGAGATAAAATAAATTTATCTGAAATTTAACTCTGTTTTGTACTAAACATTCCCTGTACTTTCTGATCATAGGGTATACCTTGGGCAAAAATATTAAACACGAGTTATTTTGACCAATTTCGACTTAATTTCTATTGTTGTTTTTATTCTCATTTTTTAGGAAAATATAGTTCATTGTATGTAAAATAAATATTATTGTACTTAAATTAAAGTTTCAAACTTTCTACAATGTTTAATAGAATTCCAAAAGTAATCATTCAAATTTCCAATTTTTTATTCAAAATATTAAAAAAAAAATTGGGTATGCAGTTTTATAGCCCATTAAAATCTAATATGATGAAGTGCAAGTTTGAAGTAGTTCCGTATACTCGTTGCTTTTTGATAATTTTTTTGCCTGGCGGTACTGCAAATTTCTTTATATAATGAATGCGCAATTTTTTCTAATATTTTGGACATTGATGTACTACTGTAGTCAAGGGTTATAAATGATTTTTCTACCAAGTCAAGGTTGAAATTTGACTAGGAATTTATTACCACAGCAGATGTATTAAGTGATTTAAGCAGAAATCCAACAACTTTGCAACAGAGGAGTTTGCCAGGGAACACTTGTTTGCGCCTTACCTTCGGGCAATCAGATATTTGCAGTTGCAACTTAGTGAAAGTTCTTACGTCACATCAAGCATGTGGTTGAGAGGCAGCTGAGTATTGTAATCTACGATATATATTTTACAAGATTTTTGGTCGCCAAACTACGTAAGCATCAGAAAAATCGAGTGAACAATCAAAAGGTTAAGTCAGCATGCAGCTTTGAGTTTAGACCATTCGTCCTGCCGAAAAGTATTCTACTACTGCCTACAAAAAGACAATAATATTATTTTATTGAATGGGTAAAAAGACACTGTAGTCTTTAAAATGATTTTCAGAATAAGTACCAATTTTTTTTAGTGATGTGAGCTAGGTTAGGTTAGGTTAGCCTGGTTGGCAATAAGCCACGCATAGACCTTTTGGTCCCTAGCGATACCAGATGGAGGCCGACCTCTATGCATACCGAAAGTAGACATCATGTAAGATGTCAGCGCTTTTGGTAAATCTAAGCAGAGCTGGGAGATCCGCTTTTGAGACGTCCTCTAGACCCTCAAACAGTGGGACTCCCAGGCATTTTAAACGCGTTTTTAATAACGCCGGTCAAACGCATAGAAGGTGTTCTAAAGTTTCCTCAACATCCTCTCTGCATTTCCTGCATTTGTACGTGTTAGCAATCTCTATCTTGTAGGCATATGCAGCCAATAGATTATGTCCTGTAAGCATGCCTATAATAGTTCTGCAGTACCTTCGTGAGAACGGAACTTTTGCTGTTTTGCATGTGGTCAGATTAGTCCACGTAGCTTCTACTCGCTTTTTCGTGTAGCCGTGAAATGATATCCAACTTTTTTTTACCCAAAATGTAAGAGCTTGACTTGTATGACATGTGGTTTCAGCAGGACGGTGCCACATGCCACACAACACGCGTAACAATGGGCTTGTTGAGAGGCGAGTTCGGTGAACATTTTATTTCACGTTCGGGACCTGTCAATTGGCCACCCAGATCGTGCGATATAACACCTTTAGATTATTTTTTGTGGGGCTATGTTAAAGCTCACGCCTGCTTCAATTAACGCATTGGAAGACAACATTAAAGCATTTATATGTGAGATACCGGCCGAAACATTCGAAAGAGTATGCCAAAATTGGACTAAGCGGATGGACCATTTGAAGCGGCAGTCGCGGTCAACATTTGCATGAAATAATCTTCAAACATTAAATTATACGGACTGTACTATCGATTTAAATAAAAATTTCATGAATTTTTCTGAACTTACGTGTGTGTTTTTGAAAAACTTTCCTCTGGCTCTTAAAAAATAACCCTTTATTTAGCGGTTTTGGTATGTCGTTCTCTTGTTCAAGTGGTAGTCCAACTGCACTTTTTGCTATCTCATCCCTAGAATGCCTTTGTGACCAGGTACCCAATAGCTATGCTGTTTGCGGCTAGCCTTTCTATGGCCTCCCTGCTCCGTTGAACATTTTGGACTTAAGACAATATGAGCTTATTGCTTTTATTGCTGCTTGACTGTCCACGTTTATATTAATTGTTGAGTTCTTTCTTGTTCTTGTGTAGGCTTGCTTTGCACAGCAAAAACCGCTTGAAAAATACTGCTCTTTTCTGGCAGCTTGATAGCCTGCCTAATCTCTAGTTTTAAGCAGTGAATGCCCGCTCTCACTTCATCTAAACTTTTAGAGCCGTCTATGTAGATGTGAAAAGTCCTATGGCCAGGCTTCATGCCTTTGTGCGACCGCTCCTTTTCAATTGTAGTACGAAACCTTCTCTCCCAATTAAAGTACGGAGTCATGTAGTCTGCGCAACCTGAACTCTACTTTCCTATTGAGCTATGTCCGAAGGTTCCACCAGCCACTAATCTCCTCGCGGGTTTCGCTGCCAGGTTTTCCGCCATCAGGTCAATGGCTGGCATGCTGAGTTTCATGCTGGTTTTCATCGCTCCTGTTATGCACACAGCAGCGAGTGGTTGAATCCTTTCTAGTGGCATTAAATATGTCAGTTTTCTTGTCGCTGTCCATCATACTAGGGCCTCCTACAGCAATATCGGTCTAACTACTGCCATGTAGCACCAATGCATCAGTAAGGCTAATAGACCCCAAGTAACGCCCAGCATTATTTTACATACGTACAGCGCATTACTGACCTTTTTTACCCTTTCCTCGACATTGTGCTTCCACAGCTATTTATTGAAGGATTTTCTGGTTGGCGCCATATATAGGGACAAGGACTTTATTTATAGTTTTATCGCGGATGAGAACTTCAACTATTATCCTATTGGGTCGTATGCCATTTAACATGAAGATAAAATTATATTCAAGCACCGTTGCCTAATCATAGTTGAAATAAGCTTCGATTTGTAGCTTCCTAAGAGAAGAAACGAGAATGACCTGTGGCCCTTATTGACGCGCCATAGACGGTGCTGTCGAATTTTCTCGTCACAATAATTACCAAGCCATCCGTGTAGCCTATGATATTACAACCTCACTCAAATAATGCAGCTAAGTGGTTATTTAATAAGGCAGACTACAGCAGAGATGGTCTGTTGTCTATTGAATATTTTATATTTTTCTATACAGGGCAGCTTCAAGACCAAAATTTCCCTTGAGAAGTGTGTGCTGACAGAATACAGTAGCTAATTAGTGTGGGAATTTATCGAATGCTTGCAATATTTTTCACCTTTTTGCTATCCTTATTTATTCAACTGCCATTGCCTCTTGTAGGTAATGCAATATTTGTCCACGAATGAGTCGCCATGATTTCTGCAGGCTATGCCACATTTATCATCATTAAATACCGTCACCAATAATAGCAAATTAATTAAAACTTTCCCATTTGGTACAAGATTTTCAACACTAAACTACAAAAACATGTACAAACACACACACACACGCACGCACACACAAGCAAATGCGCTGAATTCACACAGAAAAACGACGAAAAAAAACGAATTGTAAGTAGCCAAAAGTCTACTTGTTGCGCTCGCTTTAGTGAAACAGTCAATTTGTTTTGCCCCAAGATGGTGCAAGTGGCAAGTGACCGCTAAAGGAATCAAAAAGCCGCACAATTTATCACCTTCGCCGGTCGAGTGGCAGCAACAACTCTATGTATAAGAAAACAACAAACACCGCAAATGCGACTATTTTCACTGTTGTTCTTGTTGCTGTTGCACATTTCGCTTTTCGAAGGTGGCATGCACTAATGTGACCGCACAGCGTGTAGTTGCCTTAATTACTGCGCAACCCTTCTATGTGCATACATGCAACGGCAAGTTGTATGAATGTGGTGGCAACATTGCTGCCAGAGGTGTTGCACTTGACAATGGCATTGTGGCGAAAATAAATAAATAGAAATGGTATAAAATATTTCAGTTACAAGCGACCGAAGCAATGTTGCACGCACATTTCGGGCAGTGCTTTACTGTTAAATGAAGTGTTGCCAGCACCTGCAAGCACTGGCGGCGCTCATTGGTTGGTTGCCCACTAACTGCAATTGCCCGCAAAGCCAGCTGCTATGTGGTAAAGTTGCAGGCACTTGTGTGCGTGTTGCATATGCCACAAAACATTTGCCCAAAAATGTCACAACGCACGCTTTTCTCACACTGCATGTCATGCAACCGACCGATCAGTCGACCAATCGACCAACTGACTAGCAATGGCATTACCATTTCTGCCCTTGTCAGCATGGCAAGAGCCACATAACGCACACACGCACACACACACACGCGCACACTCGCCCGCAAGTAAACTTGAATGGTGTATTTTGTTGCAACTTGACAGCAGCAACACTAACAGTTGACGTATATGCAATGCGTATTTTGTTGCCACATCATCGATCGATTTCCATTGACATGGCAGCGTTGGAAAACAAATAAATCATTGAGGTGGTAATTTACGAGTGCGACATTTATGGTTCGTTGCAAGTGGTGTGCAACAAAAGATGTGCATTTGTACGTGCAACATGCACGCAACAGTGCGTGCATTGGCAATGTGCGTGGCGCATTTCACGCTTTCACTGTTGTAAAGTATAGTAGAACGCACACTTACATAGACACATTCGGTTGTGTTTTTTTTTTTTTTTGTGTGAAAGAAGTTTTCGCTTTTGTGGCTTCACAAACTATTGATTGACAAGTCAACGTCAGACTTATTAATATAATTTATGTAATTATCCTCTCGGCATTTCTAATGCATGAACGGCCGGTAACCTAATCCCAGTGGGTCTGCTTTGCGCTTGAGAGTAGCAGCAAATCAAATTCCACCAATGCCACAAAAATCGAATAGGGGCGAAAAGATGATGTGACCATCAAGAGTTGCTTCTCCTGTTGTCTTCTAGACCGCCTTTAGGGATTTCGAGGAACGCATGCTAGATGGAATACAGTGGCGAGCGTAATTGGGTGCATGTTGAGCTTTTTTTTTAATATTTACAACGTAACTCGAGGTAGACTTTTTCTAACCTATTGAGACTCGTATGTATAAGATAGCTCCATAACCAAGAGTCCAAATCACAATTTCGGCGAACTAAAGGGTAATTTTTTAAGAGCTATAGGAAAGTTTTTAAAAAAAACACACGTAAATTTCAGAAAAATGGATTAAATTTTTATTTAAATCTGTAGTACAGTACAGTTTGAAGATTATTTCATGCAAATATTGACCGCGACTGCGCTTCAAATGGTCCATCCGCTTAGTGCAACTTTGGCAGGCTTGAGCTTTAACATAGCCCCACAAAAAATAATCTAAAGGCGTTATATCGCACGATCTGGGTGACCAATTGACAGGTCCCGAACGTGAAATAAAATATTCACCGAACTCGCCTCTCAACAAGTCCATTGTTACGCGTGCTGTGTGGCATGTTGCACCGTCTTGCTGAAACCACATGTCATGCAAGTCAAGCTCTTGCATTTTGGGCAAAAAAAAGTTGGATATCATTTCACGGTAGCGCTCACCATTCACAGTTACGTTACGATTCGCAGCATCTTTGAAGAGGTACGGTCCAATGATACCTCCAGCCCGTAAATCGCACCAAACTGTGACCTTTTCTGGATACATTGTTAGCTCTTGCAATTCTTCTGGCTGATCTTCACTCCAAAATCGACAATTCTGCTTATTTACGTACCCATTGAACCAAAAACGAGCTTCGTCGCTGAACACAATTTTTCGATAAAAAAGTGGATCTTAAACTTTCTTAACAAAACACGCATTTTTATAATAAAATTCAATGATGCAAGCGTTGTTCGTTTGTAAGACGATTCACGGTTAAATTATGGACCAAACTGAAGATGTTTGACAGTGAAACAAAACACGAAACGTGCGTCAGCTGTTTAAACCAACTGTTTAAAAAGATAATAGTTAAAAATCACCCTTTACTTTCAGTTGGTTCTTCATGGAGTTGGTATGGCTAAGAATTCGATGTCGTTGGTGGCGGATGCAGATGGTAGCCAACACGGAATCGAACACAGTGTACCAAAATATTTTAATTTACTGGTAACACTGGCGCCAGCCCGAAATTTAATGAGCAACAATGCTGCACACATATTCAAAAGAGGGTTAGGAAACGCATAATCTTCACTAAGAATAAACGCTGAAGACTCAAGGGCATTCTCACAGGCCATTTCAGACTGCATAGTTAGTATTGGAATGTGGTCGACTGGCTCTTATTGTTTCTTGCAACCAATTCCCGGAGACTATAAAACACCTTTCAGGCGGAACCAAAGCATATACGCTCAACCCAATCAAGCTCTATCTTAAAGTTAATAAGGGAACTGTGCTTAGAAGAGGTAATGTGATAACTGGAGGGCACAAAAGGGCATGAGGTCGAAGTCCAAAGATATTTCAGAGATATCTATCTACTACGTTGTTCAATAAGTTGCGTGAAGGTGATACATTCTTCATAGGAACGTATGTGAACAAGGGGCGTTAGTCGCTTCTTTCTTATGCTAGCCGGCACCAGTTGTCTAGTCAAAACCTTCTATAATTGATCTTTCTTATGCAAGAGACGACTTTCTCTTCCTCTGCTACCAACAGTAGGTACAAATATGAAACACTTTCAGAGCTGAGGCATTTGCATCTATTCGAACGATATGAAACCAGGAAACCAGGCTGTTAAATAAGTTTTGCGGTTCGATAAGAAAAACACAATTTTATGGTTTGAAGTACACTTTAGTATTGAGTACAGTCTTTCTAAACCTCGGTACAATGTTCCAATGAGATTCCAATTTATAAATTCCATCTCCGAAGTGAGAACCTAAAAGGGCTTCAAAATACACCTCCGCAGCTGCCATGACCTAATCATTTGATGAAAAGCGCTTTCCACGCATGAATTTTTTTAGATTGGAAAACAGATAGAAGTCGCTAGGGACCAGTTGAACTCATTGGAAACACCAACAAGTAGAACTTAAATCCAGGAATTTTAACCATTGTCAATGTGCTCTTGTGAAGCGGTGCATTGTCCTGATGAAAAACATTATTTTTCTTTTGCAAACTGGGTCGTTTTTTACAATTTTTTCTATCAGCTGGTCTAAAATGCTTAAGTAATATTCAGAATTTAATTGTTTACCAGTTTGCAAATAATCCTTAAACAAAATGTCTTTCGTATCCCAAAAAACTGATGCTGACACCTTCCTGACCGATTTCTTGACTCGAACTCGTTTCGGAGCCGAAAAACCAGGTCCACATCACTCCTTAGCGCCTTGTTTTGAATGAAGACCATGGTGATAGACTCAAGTCTCATACAAAGTGATGAATCGACGCACAAAATCCACTTTAACCTTTCGAAAACGCTCTAAATGTTGCTGAGAAAGACGCATTCGAATGTGTTTTCGTTCTACTGCTAGCGAATGCGGCACTCACTGTGCACACAGCTTTCTGAAATCCCAAACTTCAGTCAAAATATTGCCTACACTACTCCATGAGATGTTTAATGCTTCTACTAAATCTCTTTCAGTCACTCGACGATTTTCCAATACGATACGATCCAAAAAAAATACACGATTTTTTCTACGATTTCTGGTTTTGTTCTGTTTTTGAACGTCCTTGCTTTGCATTGTATTCAAAGCTTATACGACCACATTTAAATTCAGAAACCCATCTCTCTACTGTACTTATTTGAGGCGAAAAGTCCTTCTACACTTTCAACATTCGCTCATGAATTCCCTTTGCTTTAAACCTTACAAAAATGAAAATTTGATCACTGAACTATACTCGATTTTTTTCATTTCAGAAAATACTGTGACACGCCTATACTAAATGGTTTGTCAACAAAGAATGAATTGACAGATCGAAATGAAAACCACATCCGTTCATATGAAGAGTGTACCAACAAAAAAAAATTTGACTAGTAGGGAAGCACTCTCATATCCAACCGCAAAACTTATTGAATAACCTAATAATGAAGCCTTTTTTTTCTGAGGAAGCCATGGATACTCCACCTGACATCTCAAGTTAACCTCAAACCTAGTTAAGCCTGTTAGAAAAGCTTCTCTGAGGGCGCAGTTGGCAGCCTCAGCACCTGGACTCGGGCACGATAGGCCAATAACCTACCCGCCTTAAACTCAAAATTAATGCAACTTCAACTACTAAAAATAAAAACCGGAACTTGATACAATTGACGTACTTTTGCATGAAATCAAAGACATGCCAGGTTTACATAAAAACAACGAAACTAAAAATACATTATTTATTTATTTATTTATTTATTAAACTCAATTAAGTAGAGCCTTATAGGATCATTTCGAGCATAAAGAGTTTTTTAGAGACCAAAGAACTCCGAACTATGAAGAGCCCTGGCCGGAATATTAAAGAAAATTCTCTCAAAAAGCACCAGACAGTCAACAGCACCACGGATCAAATCGAAAATTAAAGTCAAATTTAAGATTATTCTCCTGTTCTACAATGGTTTTAAGCTTATCAATAAGCATCGCGCTTCATAGCTAGGGATATGATCCGAAAAGCGCAACACGAAATGTAAGAATACTTTCGGGATTCATTCAATTCCAGCACCGTGGCACGTATAATACAGAGACCAATTGAAGAATGCGTACTCAAGTACTCATAAATTTCAGCGTATAAGTTTTGGACAAATCGGAACTATGGCGCCTAAAAAACGCAAGCGTGGCGCAATATTTGATAATAATAAAATTTGTGTGGCTAGCAAAAGTAAGCTTCCGATCATATTTTACACCCAAAAGAAGGTTCTAGAGGCCCTAAGTTGCATACAGGTTGAGAGTGGTTCTCATCTGATTCCTCTTGAATACTCTAAAAAACCGCCTCATCAGTTGTTATCTCAGTCACAGTCTATGCCTGCTCCGCACTTTTTTGAGCGATTTGCTCCTTCCACTTCTTCGCCCTTTTCCCCTCATCGGGCAAAGAGTACTTTATTTTATTGCGTCCCTTACCCAGCAATTCCCTTCTCAAACTTTGCGCTTCATTTCTTGCCACAATGCAACTGCTGTGGCACAAGGCAATTGCAAAGCTGCCTAATCCGCAACTTAAGTATGCGTTTCACATTACAGCGCTTAAAAAATGGCAAAATATGCAACATGCAACTTGCAACATGCACAAACAATAGCAAAAAAGCAAAGCATGCAACGACAATGAATGAAGGTGGCAGTGAGCGGACCCGGCAGTAAATTCATTCATACAGGCTTTCATTCATTTTTGCATTCACACCAAATACGCGCGCCAAGTCGCATGCACACCCACATATATACACACACACACACATACACCCGCATGAAAAATGCATGCAAAACGCGTTAGTGGATTAGCAAAACAATAAGCATGCCACACAATTGCCGAGGCATGTGCAAAATAAAAGCAACCAATAACAATGTAATGACCTTTTGCCAACGAGCCAAGCAAGCAAGCGACCGAGCAACCGCCAAGCGTAGCCAAGCAAGTGGCAATCAGGTATGCTGGCTTGGCTAGCTGCCGACGCCAGTTGTTGGGTTATTCCGCGCGCTGCTGACATTGATAAATGCCGCGTTGTACGTGCTTACGCATGCCACAACAACACCAGCCACAGCCACCATAACCAGCATGCGCGTGAACGTTGCATGTTGCACTAAGTGCAGTCACTCGCATTGTTTCTTTCGTTTTATGCCTCATATTTACTTTTATTTTTTTTATTTTTTGCTCTTATTCTGCCACTGCCGCACGGCTAAAGCGGGCAACTAGCCGCTATCATGTACGCTGTATGTATATGTGGATGCATACTCGCATTCGTGTGCGTATGCCACAGTCGCCGCCACTAAGCTGCAATTACTCGCAACATTGTGCCGACCGAATATTGGCGGCACCACATTTGAATAGTCCGAGTTTCAGTTGCTGGCCAATTTTCATGGTCGCTTGTCGGTAGGAAGATGCGCGCGCAAAAGAAATCTCGGCCGACCGCTTGCAACAAGACGATGATGGCCTGCTGCATTTATTGGCCCGATGCGCATAACAGCTCAACTGGCTTTGACGCGGCCTGGCCATTTGACCATTTGGTTAACGACTCACCGAAATGGTAGCAAAACGCCTGTGGCAAATTATTTTCTCACACTTTTCGCTATGACAACAACAACAGCAACGACCACAGCAGCAGCAGCCACATCGGCAAAAACGATTTTTTTTCATAGCGCTAGAAGAAAGGCATTCACGGCTGGCGTTTTGATTGCCTCTGATAATGCCATTATTACTCGCTATTATATTTTTCGTTATACGACTATGTAACTACTGAGCATGTGTTGTTATTGTTGTTGCTGTTCGTGTTGCTGCCAATCGATTTTCCTCTATTATTTTCACTTCTATTCATTGCATTTGACTTCGCAACATTTCATTGCTCGCTCTCCATTGCGTGCGTATGCAACATAGATCGTTATTGCCTGCCGCCGGGCGGGCATTGCATTGCTTTGCGTCGTGTCCGCCATATTTAAACTGACAGTTATTTAATTTTGACACGTTGTTGATTACTGTCACGTCAAATGTCATTTTGCGATGGCGCGCCGTGCATTTTTTTCGTTTTTTTTTTTTTTTTTTTTTTTTGGTGTGCGAGCAATAATTGTTGCTGCTAGAAGTGTTGCTTTTGTTTAAGCATGCATGTATATATATGTGTGTGTGTGTGTGTGTACTTTTTGCTGTGATGCTGCATTTGTCGCATGCGTCAGTTTACTTGTCGCGACAGACTGGCGATGACTAAATTGTTGAGAGATTTTTTCACTTTTTTGTGTCGTCACAGTGTAATTAAGAAATGCTCGCACTGGGGCACAATCACAAGCGGATGTATTGTGCATGTGTGGTATATATGTATATATATATCGTAATCGAGAAATACAATTAAAATCACACAATTGAAGTCTGCAACTAATAATGATACCTACGTACCAACAATGAGTTGCAACAAAATCTTCAAGCCCCTTAGCGGTAACACTTTTCCGTGGAAAACTGGAATGCAGTAAGCGAGGCTATAGATCTATCTGAGTGAGGCACTCAAGACCGCTGGGTTCTTCTTAGTACGAAGAAAATCTGAAAATAAATGTTAAAGAAATTAAAATTGAAATTTGAATACGTCGAGCCAAGGAGCACCAAGCAGGCCCGACGAGAGCAGGCCCGATCACGATTACGAAGAATAAATATAATATGGTGATACAAAAGTGTATATTATTGAGCTCTTATTAAAATGGAATATTTTACGCTACTGATTTATAAGGTAATTAATAATTATAGTGATGATTAGATTAAATTTAGATAGTTGTATTTTAAATGAAGACCAATTTTGAAACGTAGTTATTCTTTAAAGCAATTTGTCCTTACATTGATAAAGAATTAAATGTAGAGATAGCAATAATACTTTTTACAGACTAGAAATTTTTGATTTTTCAAAGAGCTTTTGCCTCAGCTAAAGCAAAAAAAGCAAAATTCTTAGCATCGTGGCAGTCATTTTCAAATATTTGTAAGGCTCACAAAATGAATAAAAAATTTTAATTTTTTCAGCTGCGTTTTTTATTTCAGATCTGCTGAAGAGTTTTCTAAAATTCATTTTAATCAATATTTCATAATTAATTCTATCAAAAATTTTATCAATGAGTTTTTCAATGCATATACGCATTTTGATAAATAAAAAAAATTTGAAGGGTCCCGCATCTCAAGTTTCCCCCGGGGCCCGAATACTCTCTCCACGGCCCTGGCACCAAGTGATTTGGCGGCAGCTGAAACACTCAGACTAAAAAGCCCATTGTATTTAGAACTCTGGAAAGTGAAAAAGTAGATAGTCAAGGAGGAAAGAAGAAAAGTCACAGAAGGAAATAAAGGATAGAATAGAGGAATAGAAGTAGTTAGTCTTGTGAGAATTTTCCAGATTCTGTGGTAAATCTGTAAATATCCTCCAGTTTTAGAGAACGAATATTACTCATTCTCACGACGCCGGAACCCAAAACTCGTCGCCTTGCTCTAGCAAAGGCAGGACACTCACAGAGAAAGTGCTCAGCGCCATACGCCTCCTCCAACCAAGACAGGCACTTCGGGTCCTCAATGATTCCAATGGCGGTCACATGCTGATCCCATGGATTGTGCCCTGTAATAATATCGACCTTCAACCGAACGTCTTTCCTTCCAAGTTTTAGTAGAAAGTTTGACAGTTTTCTGTTCGGATTTTTCACAAAATATTTTGTAATTTTGCAGCATTCTAGACCGGACCATCGCTCTTTATGTAAATTGCATACATAATCGCTGATCCAATACATGATTCTGATTATTGGCTCTCGTCCCTGTGGAGGAACCGCTAATCCACGGTTGGCCAATTTATCGGCAATTTCGCTTCCTTGAACAGCGGAGAGTCCTCATATAAATACAAGCCTGTTTTGTCTTGCCACAGAATTAAGCTTCTTCTTACATTCTTGAACAATCTTTGAGGTTTGCTTCGCGTTCTCCAGCCTGACTGTCACCGAAAACTCCAATCTGTTTCCCGCTCCATCTCCTCTCGATTATCAATTCAGCTACTTTCAGGATGGCAAAAATTTCCGTTTGGAAAACAGTTACCATTTCCCCCATAGCATAGTGATACTTATTATTATCGGTGATAGTGATACTAATTATTATGTGCACACTAGGCCGCACAGTGCGGCCGATTCCCAAAAAGCTGGCCAAAAGTCGAAAAAAAAAGTTTCTAGATAGAGTTTTTTTGTTTTTGGGTTGGCTACAGTAATGCCTTGAGTAGTGAAAACCGTTCATAGCAACGTCCTGTACCCTAAGTATCCTCTGTATTTTCAGTCGCAACGTGGCCTTCGTTTGAGCATCGTATTACTGTCGATGAATAGTGAAAGTTGTACATATTTGAAAGATTTTGTAATGGAGTAAATTGAACAAAACCAAATGGAATCATCTTCGGAAGGTTGGTAAAATACGAGAAATCTTTAGTACATATCAATACCTCGACACAAAATTGTTAGCTGCAGCAATACGTAGATACATTTTTTGCAATTTTTTTTATAAAATTTGAGTTTTCAAACTGTATAGTAATACAACGCCGTCATATGGTGCTTTGAAACCTATTAAAGGTTACTCAAAAAAGTAATGGTTACTGAATAAAACAAGATTCAGCTGCTACCACTTGCTACCTTGCGACCCCCGAAAACATATAAATTTACATGTATCTTAATTATGTTCTAGAATATACGCTATTTCACGTGAGGGGGTGGCCAATAGGGGTGGAAGGGGGTGGGTTTTCAAAATTTTAAGATCAAATTCGTAATAAGCGACCCCGACAACCCCGAGTAAGAAATTTTGAATCAATTACTTAATTTTTTGAGTTTTGGCCAGGTTTTCGGGAATCGGCCGCACTGTGGGCCGGGTCGATTTGTGGGGTGGCAAAAAAATCGCCCATTGCTCTGTGGAAATCATATTCTAGAGATCAAAATAAGAAACTTTGCCGAAGGAACCATACCTCTAAAACGAATTCTGATGTCCCCCAATTTGGGCCGAATTTTTTAGTTTCTTTTCTCATGTAAAGGCCAAAAATGGTGATATTTTGAAATGATTGTATGGGGAACCCCCCAGAGGAGTTCCAGGGGGTGTGCCACTGGCATGAGTGGATCGACCGTCTAAAGTTAGTGGGGGTCGGTCATATATTTGGACTCGATTGGAGCACTCTAAATGGGTCAAAGTGGGATTTTTCGTTCGACCCAAATTGGGGGACATCAGAATTCGTTTTAGAGGTATGGTTCCTTCGGCAAAGTTTCTTATTTTGATCCCTACAATACAATTATCACAGAGCAATGAGCGATTTTCAAATCGACCCGCCCCCGTGTATATCCATAAATGCTGTGTATAGTATACCTATGCATTACTGAAAAATCCTTAATGCGCGACACACCTTCAGTGAACGTGTGTTTCCCAAGTATTAAAGTACGGAATACGGGAAAAATGTAAACGTATAGTTATACTCCCTAGAATGCGTTCTGATTTGCATATTTTTTGCGTTTTGTCACATTATTGGACTGTGTACGTCACTGGTCACCTCGAAAGTAGGTGGCTGCCTTCGGTGTCAACCATCTGAATTTAGGAGTAATTAAACGATAGTTGCCGATAATAGATAATAAATAGTAGATAATAGATGGTAGACATATACCATTGGCCCGTTTTGGGTATTTGGCCGAGCTCCTTCTCCTATTTGTGGCGTGCCTCTTAATGTTGTTCCACAAATGGAGCGACCTACAGTTTCAGCCGACCGCGAACGGCAGATATTTTTTATGAGGAGCTTTCTCGTGGCATAGTGAAAACTTTTTCTAACGATTTGATGTTTCATGCACGAAATTGTCTGTTAGTCCTAGTTTCCCGGTAAATCCCACCTAATCTTTTGATGATACATTTTATCTTATTCGATTTATTTTCTTATTAAACACCGATGCTAGGTTATAATGTGAGATAAAACCGCATTTTCGTTATCTAATGTAATTTAGTCATATAACATAGATCCTTGACATCTTTAGTAGTAAGTAAATTCCTATTACTACGCTCATTCTATGCTCAAAAGCAAAGCCACCTTCTATTCTGATCAGCAATCAGTGATCAGTGACAGTTGCAAAGATCGCTGACACTATCGCTGCATCTAAGATTCGTGCAATTTTTAATTTTGATTTGAACCGATGCTATAGTGGCACTAGCAAAACTACAACACGAATGGCATAAATATGAAAAATAATAATAAAAAAAATATTGTAATAAAAAAACATAATACGCGGAATATTTGCAATCTGAAGCGGTTTACCTTCAGCAGCAGCAACGCCGTTTTGCAGCTTTGCACTTTTCCCTTGCAACTACGACTTACGACTACCGACTACCGCTGTGCAGCGCATGCGCGCAATAAATTTGTAAGCTTTGTTAGATATGAAAATTAGCAGCAGCAGCTGCAGGTGCGCTGCGCCAGATACCAGCGTAGTTAGTAGAGATATGTGGCTGATTAGAGCCCCCAGATGGAGCACAAAAGCAAAAAAAAAAACAAACGGAGTTGGCACATGCAGCGTTGTTGTCTGGTGCCACAATGGCTAGAATGCTGCCAATTGGTTGCTCCAGCAGTGGGTTGGTTTTCGCATGCCTTGAATTGAAATGGTTTTCGCACCTACGGCGGCCGCATAAATCGTTGTCGATAGTGTTGAATTTACTACAAATATCTCTAGTGAAGCATGCCACACACCAACGCACACAAGTACACATTTGCACTCAGTTGTGTGTAGTTACAAAACGCACTCGTCGCCTTGCTGTGAGGAACACAAATCAGATAGACACAATCAGATGGACACCTGCCTACACGGACAGACTGGCAGATGCGATGGCATCGGCTAACTGGCTATGCTTTTAGGCAGTGGGTGAACCGGATACACAGTATGTGTGTGTTGGTGTGTGTGTATGTGCGATGTAGTACAGTTAATGGCACAGTGTCTTTTTTCCTTTGAGTTGAAGACTAAAAATAATATAATGAGCACTTTGATGATATCAGAAGTAGAGGTACCTAAAGATGGAGAAAAAAAAATTCTTTACTGAAACTCGTAAGTGAAGACTAGACTGTCGATTAGCACAGATCAGATTAAACTAAAGGTAATTGCTAGAAGCCTTATCGATATGATATTGCCAGTGCGAGAATTTCCAGAATTTGGAAGTTTTTCGAAAAATTGTAATGTAAATGAGAAATTAAGATATACCCTTAAAACCTGACCCAATCTTCATCTTCAAGTGGAATTTTCTGGAACATCCAAGCAAGCTGCTGTAAGCACTCCGACTCTTAACGCCAATCTTTGCTATCAGCTACATCTATTAGATTCTAATATCCCGAGATACACATGGAAAGAAGATATAAATGATTTAAAACTAGACAGGAAAGTTAGAAGTGAGATGGTTACGTTAGATTAGATAACTTTCCTAAAACCTGCGATCGTCTCTTCCTCTTCCTTATTTAGACAGCTTCTGTAGAAGTCATGTGTTTGGACGCCATAGCCTGTGTGTGTCTGCCACTAGGCAGTGCCCTGTATGAACGGAAATCAGTGTGTTGCGTTGGTGCTTATTTTGGTTATGTGGCTTGAAACCTGATATTTTTAGCGATCAACCGAACTGAGCGGCAGGGCGTTAGGTTAGGTTAGGTTAGGTAGTGATGGTTGCCCAGAGAGTAAGGCCCACTTGGACGAAAAAGTTTGGTTCATCCTTTGTGATACCATTGCAAGAGGGTGAAGGAAAAAAGGGGAGAAAGGGAAGGGATGGGGAGTGGGGAGTGTTTGTGGACTACGTGGAGACATTAATAAAGACATTTTTTACAACTCAATTATCAGTGCGCATAAACGTAAGGTCAGGTAAAAAATGTCAGAAGATTTTTTAGTAGCCTCTTATTGAGATCACTCTTATGCAAGTTATTCCAAATTTTTAGTTGCTGGACAATGAAAGAAATACTCAAAGGTCAATTCAACTCCACCAGTTACTTGATTTTATTAAAATTTTGCATGATTGGCAAGACGAAAACCTGAGCGTGCCGCATCCTCAACTTTAATATTTCCGCAATGGAGTCATTGGAACCACAAGTCTGTTTTTGCATTCAATACTGTACGGGATACATAAAAAGCATAAAAATTTTTGGCTGCCTAGTTGGTTGGTTAAAATGGTGATTTGTCCAGAATCCAACTAGCGCTTCCGCACCATTTTGTTACCACATCCTCGTTACCAACTTGTTAACCAGTTATTTACAGCTTGACTATATCCAGTTTGTGCGGTTCAGGAACCTTATCGGTTTGTTGACATCTAAGCCAGATAGTTGTTCGAGACTCTCGAACAGCGGTTTGTCCAGGATTAACATTTTGTCCTTCCATAGGGCAGGGCATTCGCAGAGCAAATGGAAGATTGTTTCCTATATCCACTCTTGATTGGACCCAGTAGTGTGAATACCGATTCTGCAAGAGCGTAATTCATGGCAGATCCTCTTCTTGCAAGTTCATCTGCTTTTTCATTACCTTTAATGCTCCGATGTCCCGGAACCCAGATTAAGGTAACTTTAATGTTTTCTCTCAAGATGGTTAGACTATTCCTGCTTTGTTTCACCAGTTTAGAAGTTGTTGTCGGCGAATCCAGTGTTTGAACTGTAGCTTGGCTATCGGAAAGAGTAGCGATATTGCCCTTAAAAGAGGGATCTGTGATTAGTAACCTACAAGCTTCCTCAATTGCAAGTAATATACTTCCGCCTGAAAGGCACTGCAAGCGTTAGGAAGACGCACAGATTTTTCAATTTTAAGTTGTTGTTGTTGTAGCAGCATAAACATTCCCTATACTTACATACGAGGAATGCTGGTGAAGTGACAGTCCTTGGTCGGATATAAATCCGGGCCGTTTCGGTAACGTAGAACCGACTGTCGTGGAAACGTTCAATTTTAAGTCTATTTGGCTGCCTTCTGAGAATACTTTTCTTCTTTTTATTTATTTACTAGCAACCCGCCCAGCTTCGCACGGGTATAAAATATATACCCTATGTCACTCACTGAAAAAATGATTAAAATCGATCCAGTAGTTTTGGCTTATTCATTACTCCCCGTGGCCCGCACGCGTTATATTTGGAGTAAAACAATTCCCCTTTCTTTATAGCATGAGGATTTCCTGCTATCTTTGGGATATCTAAATTCATACCCTACATTTTTGCATATTAACTTTTTGCATTTTTACATATGTGTTTATTTTATTTTTACAACAATTACTATATTACAGAATGTCTTTATATACAACGTTCATAGCCTTCTTGTCATTAGACAATACAAACATGTTTTCTCTAGAGGTTACTCTTGAAAGAGCGACATACAGTTGGCCATGTGAAAAACAGTCAACACTCAAATCTAAGCCTGCAACGTTGAAGGTTTGACCCTGAGATTTATTAATGGTCATTGCAAAAGATGTCTTTACCGGAAATTGTAAGCGTTTAAATTGGAATGGTAGATCCGATGGTATCAGAGGGATTCGGGGAATCAATACATCTTCTCCGGTACCACATCCTGTGAGTATTGTGCACTCTATTATGAAAGTTTTCAGTGATTATACCAGCAAACGCGTGCCATTGCAAAGTTTAGGTGGATTTAGGTTTCTTAATAAAATAACAGGACAACCTATTTTCAGCTCCATTTTGTGAGGAGGGAGTCCAGACGGGTTCAACGAATTTAGAAATTCTGTAGGAAAATGAACAGCTTCTTCCAAATCGAGAACAGTATCGACCGAGTAGTATATTTTCGTCGGCGCATCAATCTTTGAAATAATCAAGTTATTTACTTTATCTACTTGTTCGTTAGTTGGTGACAGAATAGCTCTTTCTTTAAACCAAGATATTGTCTTATAACTTATGTTATCAATGTCTGGATAGACATTGTTGACTAACTCTTGGATGTTGTCTATCAAAACACAAAGGTTTTCTAGGTTAATCCTTCCCTCACTTTGTGTTAATTCTCCATTGCCAACTTTTAGCAGCATCTCTGGAAATAGCCTGTTCTCAGGTGAAGATGACGAAATCCTCATATTAGTTTTAAGCTCTAATTTATTGACATACGACTAAAGGTGGGATCTTTTTAGCGAAGCATTTATTTCGTCAGCACGTGTTCCTCGAGTCACAACTGGTAGGATTTGACGGAAATCTCCTGAGAACAGAATTGTACATCCACCCATAGGTGCATTTTTGTTGCGCAAATCGCGCATTGTCCTATCCAGTGCTTCCACAGACGTCTTGTTTGACATGGTAGCTTCGTCCCAGACTATTAATGAGCAGTCACGCATCAATTTTCCTGTATTGCTCTGTCTAGAAACACTACAGACGCTGTTATCATCATCGGTGGCGATTTTCAGCGGGTGCTTCATTGTAGAGTGTGTGGTTCGGCCTCTTTCCAAAAGACTCTTTCCAAAAGAGTAGCGGCAATGCCGGATGACGCAACAGCTAACGCAATTTTTCCGGTAGATCTCAATTACTAATTACTGATGTAATATCTTGAAAAATATTGTTTTTAATTATATGCTGTAAAGAGCCATATACATAGATCTATATGAAAACAACAATGTATTTAAGGTATTTAATTGGATAAGGATTAATGTTGTACCCATTTGTTGAAATCGCTTCGAAAATAAGCTATTAGTTGTCGTAAAAAGTAAATAACAAAAAATGTTATTGTATGGAATCGATAGCAAACTAAACGCGCTCCGAATCAATAAAAACTATTCAAAAACTGTATTTTAATTATGTGCGATTTACTAATATAGATCCTGAAAATAGCGTTTTATTTCGCTGTAAAATTGTATGTACATATAATTACATGGAATTCAGTACATACATAGATACATATGTACATATGTCCGAAATGAAATAATGCGAGCGATTCGTAAATACATACATACATACGTCTCCGTACGATGTAATTCAACATTAATGAGGTGTGGTGAGATTATCGCTTAACGCCTGTTGCTTCATTCGGTTGACAGCGAACAAACACACAAACAGCTTTTTTGGAAAAAGAGCTGCTTTTGTTTAAACAATTTTGGTTAAATAACAAATAAATCAATTTTTTTTTTTGATGCAGAACGAAAGTAAATATTTCAAAGTTAAACTTCAAGAAAGTTTCATTTTAATTGGTTGATTCGTTTATGATTTATGGCCGTGAAAACAAAAAAATTATGTTTTTTTGCCACGTTTTGACCGATTACGACGCCCCCTTTATATATTTCTTCACATTATATAGATATAAACCTTGCTCTTCAATCAATCTATCTTTAAAAAAAAACCGCATCAAAATCCCTTGCGTAGTTTTAAAGATTTAAGCGTATAAGGGGACATAGGGACAGAAAAAGCGACTTTGTTTTATAATATGTAGTGATTTATTTTTATGAATTTTGCATAGCAGTATAGCTCATTCTAAGAAAAATGCTGCACAAGATTTATAACAAATCAAAACATTTTCATCAAAATTTTTAATTAGAAATAAAATAAAATTAGGTACGCAGATCCATAGCCTGTTGAAGTGGATGTTTGAAATGGCTCAAAATTCCCGTTGTTTTTTGATAATTTTTTCCCTGAATGTCTTGCGAATTTTCTCCATAGAAAAAAAAAATATAGTGGATTCTTTGAAATTTGCTTAACAATTTTTCGAATTTTTATAAATCTTCTACAAACTTGAAAACCTTGGTTTATTAGAAGTTTTTTATAGAATGAAACATATTTTTATAGAAAATTAATCAAAATTAAAAAACAAAAGAGAAGCGATCAAAACTGAGCAAAATATGGCAAATATAATATTTTCCTACCTTTGACTGACTAGCGAGCCACAGGCGTATAATATAATTCCGTATTTACATTTTCCGTAGTGAAATTCGTGTCTTCGTTCCTCAACCAAATTTTCAGCATGATTTTCTCCTTCAGCCCACACCGTCTCTCAACGGTGGCGACCATCTCTACCGTAACGGCAACTGCAAATGGGCTTTTTAATGGATCGCCATTAACCGTAAGAGCATGTCTCAGAAATAGCGTTGGTGTGAAAGCAGATCCACCATCGCTAGCTAACTACTCTAACAAACTCTGAATTTCAAGTGGTGTATTGGCCAATTGCCTGGCTACACAGACGACGCGTGCCCATCACAGCTATCAGCTATTGGCCATCTTACAGCGCCTCTGAGCTCAGGTAATACTAGGCGATAGCGATTGCTAAGGCATAAGTGCGATTGCAAATAGTTGATGTTGGTGGAGGCTGATGATTTTCATAAAATACAATTTCTCAAATAAAATGCACATTATCACGCCAAAAGGATCATCGATCCGCGCTGTAGACACAGCTGGGACTCCACTTACAACGGCGCACGCACCGAACGGCTCCATTTCGGTTTGTTTGGACGACTAAGTGGCTAATAGGCCTTTCTCCGCCAAGCGTTGTGTGCCTGTGAAGCGGCGGCGTTGTCGGCAGCATAGCGCGTACGTGATTTGTATTTAAATCGTTGGCGATAAGGCGATGCGCCGCCGCATATCCATGTGTGTGTGAAGTGATTTTAGTAAGCGCGCCGTCACTACGTCTTTATTGCGGGAACAAAGCGAAAAGTTGACTGCGCCTGTGTGTGTGCACTCTTGCTTATTACGAGCTGTTGCGCAGCTAGCCAACGTACTTTGGCTTGCCCATATAACGGCATGATTTATTGCTAATAACGCTAACATAAATCTCCAGCGTCTGAAAAGCGTCGAGCGCAGTTGAAAACATTAAGAAATTGAAACGTACGCGCGCCGACCAATGCGAGGTACACACACACACACACGTATGCGTGCATGTGTGCATGTACATGCATGCATACAGTCGCACATAGCTGATCTAGATCGTCGATGCTGGTGATGCTGTTGATGCTGGGACTGGTGCAGCAACAAATGTGGCTGACTGCAGGGAATAAAAAATGAAAAAAAAAAACGCAATGGCATATAAATAATAATCGTCAACAACATTTACCAAAAATGCGCGCCCATATTTGCTGCGCGCTTAAAGAATATTCATGACTGAATAGTTTCTTGCTGGCTTTGTAGTAGCAGCACACAGGCGCTCTTCACTGACATGTCAACATTTGATGTATTTTGCCTTAAATAATTGTATGGCGAACAATATGCGGTCCCCTGTCGGCTGCGACGCAGGCGTGTGCACTTGACGAAGATCTTTGGCAAGACATACATACATACGTACACACATCTATACATGCACACACATGCCAGAGTATGGCACACAATAGCGCTGTCGCCTCGAACAGTGTTGCAAACAGTTAGTTCAGCTAAACTCCGCAGACAGTCTGGCTGCGGCAACGAAAAAATGCACTTCACTCGCCACAATCGTCACTTCATAAAGCAAAGTCGCCGTTTGACATTAACGACTTGGATGAATGCACTACATCATTTGCAGTAAATCAAGTTACGGAACTCGATATTTTATTAACGAAACAAAATTTTTTCCAAATACCTTTTGAATGCCTCGTAGGGGGGTCAAGTAGTTGCCTGTTATTTTAATGAAAAGACGATAAAAATTGTGATGTAATTTGCTGATTTCTATGGAAAAGTCGGTAAGACGCTAATAATGGCCAGAGCTTTAACAGTTTAAAAGGACAGAAAAATGAGAAACAAATACTCAATGATTGAGTCTTCAAAAGTCCTTTCCTAATAGTTTCGTATACTAAAAGTAAAGTAATTTTTATAAATACTAACAAAATAGAAAAATATAGCTTCCTTATTTGTGCAAACTAACGGTGACATAAGTAATTTTCCCCTATCAAATTGGCTTAGACGAAAAATGCACTTTGTTAAAAAAAATTTTTTTTAGACTAATTTCGGATTGCTGAGTACAAAGATGGATTCCCGTCTCTTTTCCCGAATCTACTTTTTCGACAACTTTTTTCCCGAAAATGCATTTAATAAATAGTAAAAGGAATTTTATTAATATACGTAAATCGTAGTATCAGAATGGAGTCCATCAAAAAGCAATATTGTGTACCAATAACGTTAGCTATGAGGGAACAGTGCCAAAATTTTTGTATCCTTCAATGGACCGCAAGCGTTTTTGGTATTCTATCCATTTTTTAAACAAAGAAAAAAGAATTTGTCGAGAAAAAGGATTTCGTGAAATAGGATTCGGGAAAAAGGGTGGCTACCACAAAAGTGTGTTTAATTTACCGATATACCTGGTAGATACTGCTGTAAACATATTAACTTATATTTTAAATTATAATTTTATAAATAAATAATAATAATATTTTTCCAACGAGCGTTTTCGAGATATAGGCAAAAATTCAGTATTTTTGGCTTTTTTAGTGTTTTTGCCAATTTTTTGGGCATCGTTCGAAAGCGCTTTTCTGGAAGAATAATTAAAACTCATTTTAATTTTCAGCGTTCCCAAATTATTCTAAAAAAATATTCTTTTAGCGAGATTCATTCTCATTCTACTTATAATTATAATTATAATTATAATTAATCTATTTTCTTAAGGGGGCCCTCTTATCAGTGGCTTCAAAAAAAGGTGTTTTTTCTTAATTTCTTTTCGAGGCGAAAAAAGCAACACACAGGAATAATGTTTTGCATTTATTTGAAGGCATGACTGTAGAGTAATAAAAAATTTTTTAACATAAATAAAAAAACAAAATGGCGGACATATGAGAGATCTCGCACAGCTTCTAGTTGCGCGCTAGTAAAACGGCGTGTAAGATTGCGGTCGTAGTTTTCACCTGAAACACAAAAGAAAAATATTGTCTAATTCAGAAGGCTTTGCTGCAAATAATAGATTACTCTTGCACAAAAATATGAAAAATGAACACACAATTAATTATTGGAAAAAAGTGCTTTTTTTCGCTATTTTTTTTCAAAACAGGTGTTAAATAACATTAATAAATGATTTTTGTTGTATTTTGTTAGTTGGTTGGTTTAAGGGTGACCCCGCATCGGAGTGCCACATAGACCGCAAGTTGGGTCCGTTGTGTTGTCCTAGAGCTCATTATGTTATATGATTTCCAGACCTAACCGAGATTTTTTTGTAGATTTTGGTCAAAGATATTAATTCGTTTCGAGAATTTGATGAGAGATTCGATTTTCAGGTTCGAGAGTACTGAAAGATTGTCAATTGTTGGAGAGCGTAGAAGAGCGAGTCGAGTCGTCTGGCTAGACCGGGACAACTGCGCAAATGTCTGCTCGGTACTTCATCATCTTCGTCCTCGCAGTATCTGCACAGGTCGTTTTGAGGAAGCCCGAGCCGACGTGCGTGAGTGCCCAAAAGGCAGTGGCCGGTGATAAGAGATATTATATGCCTTAGTTCGTGTTTCGAAAGACTTAAAAGGGTTTTTGTCTGTTTCAGATTGTAGGATGTCCAGATTTGTCTGGTCGTAACGCAAGTAGTTTCCACTCGCCATTGGTTAGTTAATTAGTTGCGCATTTTAATTATATTTAAATAGATTATCGGTTTGAAACGATAACTTTCGTCGTTTTTTTTAAATCTTACACGCTATTTCCAAAAACATGATTGTGAGAAAAAGTGTTTCAAAGTTTTCAGGCCTATAACTCCGAAATCACTTTTAATTCCGCTATAAAATTGTGAGGACATATTCTCCTATAATACCTATATCCATCGATTGCAGTAAAAAAAAATCGATTTATTGAAGCCGACTGATAAGAAGCCCCCCTTAAACTAGTTCAGATATACAAGTATTTCTGATTATTCCTTTCTTATACCACATCCACTCCACATCTGTTAAACTCTTTCGCTTTCTATATTTTATGGACTTGTTGGCATAAATATATTCAAGTGTATGAAATCTTGCGAGAAAGATTCTTCATTCATAATCATCGTCATCGGTTCCTGTTTCTCTTACTGGAGCATAGGGCCTCAGTAAAAAACCTCTACCTGGTTCTGATTTTTGCAAGAAGCTTGGTTTGGTTCCAAGTTCTTCCTGACATTTCAAAAGTCGTTCTCCTTCAAGATATTTTTGGACGACCAACCTTGCGAGCATCTTGTGGATTCCAATCCAGCGCTTGAGGACAGATTTCATTTGCGTTCTTGCGAAGCGTATGCCCAATCCACCTCCACTTTCGCGGATGTGGCCTGCTAGCTACGGGCTGAATTTTGCACCACTCGTATAGATCGCCCGTACTTATGATGTTAGACCACCAGATCTTCAATATACTGCGTAAACATCTGTTCACAAAGCTTTGAATTTTGTTTTCAATTCAATTGTGTGTGAGCTAGGTTTCTAATTCATATAAGCGTTTAAAATGCTAAGAATAAAAAGAATATCGATATTAGAAACAATATTTAAAAAATAGAAAATTGTTCATTCAAAAGATTATCCAGTTTTCAAACACTATTTCTAATATCGATTTTTTTATGCTTTTCATTCTACACGTTAATCTATAATGTGAAAAATTTCTCAATAAAATGCATCGACAATCTATTCAGTCTGATATAATTCACAGTTTTTATTACTGGGGATCTTCAAAGGTGTTATTTTATGCTATTGGGTTTTATTTTAAGTGCTTTTCGTTTTATTTTAAATTATTCTAATTTTGTTATTATTTTAATTTATTGAGATTTAATATATGTTATTTGATTTTTCTTTACTAAATTTTTTTTATTTTTTCTTTTGCTTTACTTTTTAATTTAATACAGGCTTTTTTAATTTGTTTTATTTCCATTTTGTTTTATTTTTTGTTAATGTTTTATTTTTTATTTTTGTTTTATTTATTTATCTATTCATTTATGTAATATTTTTTGATTTTATTTTCTTCTGATGACTTTCTGTGTTATTTTATTCCATTGTTTTTTGGTTTAATTATTTTTTTTAATTTTGTTTTGTTTTGAAATCTTTTCAATTTTTGTATTTAACTTTATTATATTTTATTTATTTCTTTACTTTTGTCTGCTCAATGTTTTTCTCTTATTTTAGTTCATTGTTTTTTTCTTTTGTTTTTTGCTTTGATATTTTTTAAATTTGATTTAGGTTTAAATTATTTTACTTAATTTTATAATAATTTCTTTCATTGCACTTCATTTTATTTAATTTCACTTGGTTTTGTTAACCTTTTCTATTTTAATTATTTTTATTTAATTTTTATTATATTAATTTATGTAATTTTTAATTTTTGTAATATAGAATTAAATTTCATAAAATTTTCTTTGTTTTAAATTTTTATCAAGTTTTATTTGTGGTGTTCTAATTAGTTCTTCGATTAGTTGACTATTTTATTTAATTTATCAGTCATTTATTTTTTGTATTTTATTTTATTTATTTTGTATCTTCTTCTGCTCAATTATTATCATATTTTATTTCATTGCATTTTTTTGGTTTAATTATTTATTTAGTTTTAAATTATTTTATAATAATTATTTTCATTGCACTTCATTTTATGTTATTTTAGTTGTTTTTGACAATTTTTTCTATCCATATTTTATTTTTACTTTTTGGTTCAATTCTTTTATTCTATTTAATTTATTTTATAATTTTATAATATTTTATTTAACTTTGTGGTGTTTTATTTAAATTTTTAATTAATTGAATTTCTTATTATTTTATTTCATTATACTTCATTTTGTTCTATGATTTACCTCTTTAAGCTCTTTTTTAATTTTTTACCGGTTTTTTTTATTATATTTTATTTTACTTTATTTTTTTATTTTACTTTATTTTAAGATTTTTCAAAGTTTTTTTCTGTATTTGGTTTTTCTGTTTTTTTTTACTATTTTTTGGTGTTACTTTCTGCCTCTCCTTTTCATTTATATTCCATTCTTTTCTCTCCTTTTTTTCTTGTTCTTTATTTTCCGTTCCTTGTTTCGTTAAGATTTCTTTTCTTTTCTTTTCTTTTCTTTTCTTTTCTTTTCTTTTCTTTTCTTTTCTTTTCTTTTCTTTTCTTTTCTTTTCTTTTCTTTTCTTTTCTTTTCTTTTCTTTTCTTTTCTTTTCTTTTCTTTTCTTTTCTTTTCTTTTCTTTTCTTTTCTTTTCTTTTCTTTTCTTTTCTTTTCTTTTCTTTTCTTTTCTTTTCTTTTCTTTTCTTTTCTTTTCTTTTCTTTTCTTTTCTTTTCTTTTCTTTTCTTTTCTTTTCTTTTCATTTCTTTTCTTTTTTTTTCTTTTCATTTCTGTTCCTTTCTTTTCTCTCCTTTTTTTCTTATTTTTTATTTTCCGTTCTTTGTTTCGTTAAGATTTATTTTCTTTTCATTTAACTTTTCTTTTGGTTTTCTTTCGGCACTTTTTCAAGAGTACAAAATTAGGACCCTGGAGTGTTAGCTTTTTATCGAACTTTCTTTGCTTCTGCAAAAAATATTTCCATAAATGATTTCGCACTCAATTAAACGTGCCCTTCTACGTTGAATTATATTATGCGGGTAACACAGAAGATTAGGTAGAAAAGTATCTGAATCTTTGATACTTGGAACCAGATACAATTAATAATCAAGCCAGAGTTGATGATCGGAGTAGGTATATAAATGCAACCAAATATTATCAAGAGCAACTCTAGACAAAATATCAAATAAATGTCCTACATAACCCGACTTTCTCCAAACGCCAAGTAATGCGCAATAGATAGCTAAATCAGTTGTAGAAAGCACTCAAGAGAAGTTGCTTTCGGGGCCGAATTTCAGATTTTGTTAATCCTTTAATAAAAAGTCAATTAGGCCTTGCAAATCGCAAGCGATAGGAATGAGCTCAACTCAAAGCTTTTGAGAGACACATACTCATATATTCTGTTATATTAATTTAGAAAGCACCATTTTTTGTGTGTGCCACTAACGATTAATGATGCCATTTTTTACGAGTACCAATCAGCTTTTACTTGTAATTACATCTAAATGCTCTGGCCAAATCTTAGGGCAATAAATTATCGCATGCCAACTACTTAATATAGCTCATATCTTGCACTTTTTTCACATACCCGTATTCTGAAACGTTTGGCAAATCCTTATCAGAGCACCTGTCACTCGATCGACAGCGATCATCAACAGTTAATAGCGATCGCAGATTATAGCGATCATGTCATCACATAGCTGTTTCTATTATTTCTCCAAATACATTGGCAGCACTATCGCACTCTTCGATCATTAATCATATTGCCGTATACCGCAGGCGCTGCATTCACCTTTAGAGCTTTCAAAGAGCTGGAAATAGGAGCAACGATCATAACGCTCTACCGGTGACTTTGCTATTACTCACACATAGACACTTGCTGCTGATACAATTTTGCAGCGCTGGCGAATGAGATCTGCACACTACTGACTGAAACGGCGAACGGTGGAGTGGGCGGAATTGGTAATCAAGCATTTATTTTACAATGATCACAGTGTTGGTCATCGATCATCTTTGACCACATATGGCCGCCAACTGCATACGAGAGCAGCAGCAGCAACGGCAACTGTGGCTACAGTGGCAGCGCGCATGACCATATGCAACAACATGCCTATAATGTTGTTTGGCAGCCGCTATGATTGTTACTGATCGCTGATTGCCGAACGCCGATTACTGATCGCTCATCGTTGACCATGGATGGACAGACGGCAACGGCGCAGCAGTTGGAGTGGTAGTGTGTGCCATATGTGGCAACACCAAAAACCGCTTAAACGTTTGCTCGAGTTGTGATTGTTGCAGTAGCGATAGTGATGGCGGGGGCACACAAGCCATAGCCGATCAATGATCGGCGCAATTGCCACTGCTACAATGCAGCCTGCCGCGTCATTCAGCGAAGGCGGCTCTGACTTTGTCGAATATGGTGCGAACGCCAACGATCTAGCGAATGCGGAGTGATCTATGTGACGGTACGGTTATTGATTTGTTGTTTTTTATTGCTTTTTGTGTTGCGTTTTTTGTTCGCTTTTGATGCGCTTAACACGCAATTGCCATCTTTGTTGTATGCGAGCGCATTGTTGTTGCGTTAATTTCCTTAAGACATATTTGAAGTTGTTGTTTTTGGCACATTTATTATATTGTATTAAATATCATCAGCGACTGCTGCGCTTGCTGTGGCTTGCGCCCATCGGTTTTTTCGGTTTTTCATTTGAAATTTTCTTCTCCCGCCCGTCGCTCTCGCATACTTACTTACGCTCGGCTGTCTACTTGGCGCGCATGCGTCTGTCGCTTGCAATTTTTGTTATTTATGAGCTTCAGTTATGCCTTTTGGGTATTTCGAGAATTTAGTCGTGAGCGCGCACACACCAGCAATTAATGCCCAAATTAGGTGGCAAACGATCAACGCATTGCGACTCCAACGCCGCTGCGTGCCGCCTAACCCTACTCGCCGTAGCTACACTGCCGCTGCTATTCGGGCATTGCAACTTCCAAATTGCATGCAACATCTTGCTTCAGCAGCAATTGTGACAGCGCGGGTAGTTGTTGGTTTTCAGTTGGTTGGCTGGTCGGTTGGCCGGTTGGTGGATCGTTCGCTTAGCTGCCCACTTTTGGGTGCATTTTTCTTCTGTCATTGCAGACTTCTGTTGCTCGCATTGCTTATGTCGCGTTTTATTATGATTGTTGTTGCTGCTGTTGTTCTTGTTGTGTGATTTATTTCATTTAGCGGTAGTCCCAGGCGTATTTTTCCATTTCGTCGGAAATTAATACGCAAAAAAATTGACGGAAAATTAAAAGGCAAAAACAAGAAACATGGCTAAATGATATTGTCTACTCATTTGGTAACAACTGAGTTGTGGCAATGCGCCTTCCAATGATCTGATCTACAAGAGAGTAGTTGCTGGCTGAAGAGTGTGCAGTTTTTGCTACGCGTACGCAAGTTTTTATTGGCTAACCCAAAGAGGCGCAAGATTAGACAAAATTGCAGCGCAAATGTCAAGCAATGGTAAATGTCATTCTAGAACCTGTTAACTGACAATTTTTGTGGAAAAAGAAAAATTCAAAAACGATGAAATTATCAAATTGTTTAATAATAATTTCAAGAAGAAGCACCGTCGAAGAGGCTAATCACTATTGCTTTGGAATAAATCGATTAGCTGCTTGAGTAGTAGCTTACGGCATCTGCTTGAGTATTAGTTAAAATATTTACAGTTAGTCGTACAGTAAAAAAAAATTATAAGTCATTGGTATACTCAAATGCTCGAAATTTGTTTTTTATATGGAAGAAGACACTCCGTCAGCAAGAAAAGTTATCAGAAATCAACGCGATTTTTGAGTTACTTCAAACTTATACTTTGTTATGCCAAAATTCACTGGACTATAACTCTGATTACGCAAACTTTTTCCAAAAATTTTGGTTAAAAAGTTTCAACATTTGTTCAATTTTTTTAATTTCATTACACCAAAATTCTATGAAATCTATATAAAATCCTATAAGACTTCATGCTTGAAATTTTTCTAAGATAATAATAGGACTATGAATAAGTTCGTGCGGTTTTTTTTCGAAATTTGAAACTTTATTGACGTAAAATGGTTACAAATTTAATATTCAAAATATTGTCCATCGCTTACTACTACTTTTTCCCATCTTTCTGGCAATTCACGGATTCCCTTTGTAAAAAATTCGGTCGGTTTTGCCGCAATCCACGAATCGATCCATTTTTTGACTTCATCGTAATTACGGAAGTGCTGGTCAGCCAGGCCATGTTGCATCGATCGGAAGAGATAGTAATCGGATGGCGCAAGGTCTGGACTATACGGCGGGTGGGGTAGGACATCCCATTTGAGCGTTTCTAAGTATGTTTTGACCACTTGTGCAACATATGGCCGAACATTGTCATGTTGCAAAATAACTTTGTCGTGTCTATCGGCGTATTGCGGCCGTTTTTCTCGCAGTGCTCGGCTCAAACGC
This sequence comes from Anastrepha ludens, assembly GCF_028408465.1. NCBI lineage: Eukaryota > Metazoa > Arthropoda > Insecta > Diptera > Tephritidae > Anastrepha > Anastrepha ludens. The sequence goes on from NC_071500.1 coordinate 90,314,279, forward strand.
ATCAATTGTCGTCGGTAGACATCCCCCGTAATCGTTTCATTCGGTTTCAGTAGCTCATAATACACAACACCCAGCTGGTCCCACCAGATACACAGCATAACCTTCAGGCCATGAATATTCTGCGCCGACGTCGATGTTGAAGCATGGCCAGGGTATCCATACGTTGCCCGACGTTTTGGATTGTCGTAATGGACCCACTTTTCATCGCCAGTCACAATTCGATGCAAAAAACCCTTTCTTTTGTGCCGTTGAAGCAGTTGTTCGCATGCCATAAAACGGCGTTCAACGTCTCTTGGCTTCAATTCATACGGCACCCAATGGCCTACCTTTCGGATCATTCCCATGGCTTTTAAACGTTTGGAAATGGTTGATTGATCAACTCCCAAAGTTTTTGCAACCTCTTCTTGCGTTTGAGCCGGATCTTGATCGAGCAATTCCTCCAATTCGGTATCCATGAACTTTGGCGGCGCACCCTCGCGTTCTTCGTCTTCCAAGCCAAAATCACCACTTTTAAAGCGTGCAAACCACTTCTGGCACGTTCGCTCAGATAGAGCATGCTCACCATAAACTTCCACCAAGATACGATGACTTTCGGCTGCTTTTTTCTTCATATTAAAATAATGAAGAAGAATTCCCCGCAAAAACACATTATTTGGCACGAAATTCGACATTTTCAAGTGTGGTAAAAATATTGTTGTTTACGCTTCAAATAAAAAACTTATACTGACGTTTGTGCCTTACGACAGTAGCTCTCCAATGAATGTTTGGAAATGTGGATCGATGGAATAATAATCAAGTTACGCCATCTGTTGTAAAACCGTAACGAACTTATTCATAGTCCTATTATAAAATTATTCAAAATTAACACACACACTCAGGCTCATATCCCATTGTGATGCCGCGTGGGGAGCTTGTCTCTATCTCTTCTAAAACCAGTGTGTGTTTTCAAAAATTTTGGAATATCGCTGATTTCTTCAGAACTGAGATCTTCAAACATTCAAACATTCAAAATTGTTCTAGGTAAACCTGCGTCTGGATAGAGCAGGACAGTGGCACAGTAGGTGCGAGACTGTCTCTTACTCTTCTTTATCTAGACAACTTCTACAGAAATCATGTGTTTGCACACCCATTCTTTTGGCGTGTCTACCTATTAGGCAGTGCACCGTTATGACTGACAGAGATTCTGTGCGTTTAGCATTGAGACTCGGCCACAGTTGACGGGTGATTTTGCAGGTGGTTTCACTAAGCCATCTTTCGTTTGCTTTCCTCACAATTTCTTCAAGGATGAGTAGCTTACATGTTTCTAAGAGTATCCCTATGTCATTGTCGATGTACTCATCGGTCAATTTGGTGCCGAGTCTCGCTAGTTCATCGGCTCTGCAGTTACCCTCAAAGTCGCGATGGCCAGGAACCCATATTATCCTTAAGCCAAGTGACTCAGCCATCTCGTTAAGAGATGTGCCGCATTTCATGGCTACCTTGGAGGTTGTCGACTGTTTTGTGAGAGTCTACATCGCCGCTTGGATATCAGTGAAAATGTGGACATCATATCCGGATATCGCATCATACTGTATCAGTGTCGCGGCTAAAATTAACTAAGGAACAAATAAATATTCAAAACTTGTTGACAAGCTGCTGCACTATAGTTATATATCGCACTCCCTATATAACTGGCGCGTTCACCTTTTGATAGATGTTTAGCCGAGGTTCCTCTTCTATGTGTAAGTAATATTGTTCCACAGATATTGGGACATGCAGCTTTATTCAGTTTCTAAACGGCAGATGGTTTTTTATGTGGAGCTTTTCCATAACAGAAATGCATTCGCCTGGCAAGAGATGAACGCTATTAGAAATCACTTTTTCTATCATTTGGTGTTTCATGCTCCTATTGAGTTTCGAAACCGGGCCCAACTGCATCGTCGCCGCCCACAAGTCCGCATTATAAAATGGATATTCCGCTGATTGATTCTTTCATTTAATTTCGCATCAAAATGATAAGAAGAAATGTATTCTTATCCCTCAATAAATAAATATTAACGCTCCGTTGGGCACCCAGATCTGGCCAGACCTTTTTCGACTTTGGACGCTCGTTTGATATATTTGAATTATAGCTAACGACTTTAGTTTCCAGGTTTTTTTTGTGTTCACTCCACTCGGGAGCATAGGATCTCGACAAGACTTAGTCTTGCGTGTTGGTTTCCCTAATCTATTTATTTGCTTTCTGATAGGGTAGGTACAGGGTGGTCCATATAACGTTTGCTTCTTGAACCACCTATGTTTTTGAGAATGGTAACACAAATGACATGTCAAATGTCATTTTTTTCGAAAATGAGCGAGGAGCCACGGTTACAGTAAATGGCGAGCGTTACCGTGACATGCTCAACGAGTTTTTGTTTCTAAAAATTGAAGAGGATGACATGGACGACATTTGGTTTCAACAGGACGGAGCAACTTGTCACACTGCCAATGTTACACTCGAACTTTTGGCTACCGTTTTTGAAAACCGAATAATCAGCCGAAAATCCGATATCAATTGGTCGCCTCGGAGCTGTGATTTAAGCCCGTTGGACTATTTTTTGTGGGGAGTCGTTAAGGATAAATGCTATTCATAAATGACAATGTTCAATCTTCAAAATAGAAAAAAAGTTTGAAAAAACCTTGATTAGTTTTTGTTTTATAGCCGATTCAAAAGCAAATTTTACATGGCCCACCCTATAGTAATTTTTGCCCTTTACTCTGAAAATATATCATCAATATTAGGTATTTGTTTCAATCATTGAGTGGCAATACATTACATAAAACCATGACAGCTGTACTGTCATATATGCCGCTTCTTCTCAGTACTATTATTCAATTCAGAACTGCTTTGGAGTCATGGACGCGTAGGTTAGTTTTGAATAGTTTTAATATGCAGCTATGTTTTTTAGCATCTGGGTTTACGCTTTGAAGTTACCAGGCCAGTATTTCCCCTCTGGTTGTATAGTCTATACACAAAATCTTCCTTTGGCCCAGACAGTCCATCACTTTGAGGGATTTTCGCAAGTGATAGCACAAATCAGAAAAATACCCTCATATACTAGCCTGATTTTTTAGATTTGCAGGGTAGCTGCCGAACTGAGTTTGGTCGAGTTCAACAAGCACGGCATTCGATCTAACTGGCGATAATCAGATATACCAAATAAAGCTAAGTCCTTTTTCATTGTATGGTTTATAACGTTTTAATGCTCATCGTTTTATTGTATCTATGCCACTAAAGCTTTCGCAAGCAATATGACGTGACTAATGATCGTTCATGGAGTTCATACTGCACTTCGTCCATTTTGCGGCCAACCTAATCGGCCTGTGAGTCAGCAAGCAATTCATGTAAATATTGATCGTTTTCGCACCTTCCCAGTAGAAATACAAGTTTTAGAATATGATTTTCACAGAGCAATGAGCGATTTTTTTGCCTCGCCACAAATCGACCCGGCCTAATGTAGATACCCTTTACTTTTTTCCGCCGTATTCGAAAATGAAATATTGTAGCTTTTTTTTTTGGTAAAGGAGGTAAAAATCAAAATGTCAAAAACATCATTCAAGGCATTGCACCAGTGGTATGTAGGGCATACTCCCACTAACACGATAACGTAACTCCTCCTCGGCTGATTTCCACCTCGAGACCGATGTAAGCATTTCATCAAGGTGGAACCGCGTTTACTCCAATACAACCAGGTACCTGCTCTTAGCTCCCTCTATAGCGGACATATGGAGATTTTACACCTGCAATAGTATAAACTCCTCCTACTGTTCTCATAAGTGGTTCTGGAGAAAATGGAATATAGGAAAATTTGCAACAGCGCAATATTTACGTTGTCTTCTGCCTGATGTTATTCTGACTGATTGCCTGAAGTCTCTGCATTTGTTGTAACTACAGCTGCTCTGGCAACTATAGCTGCTGCTGCTGGGCTTTACCCTCCCATTCAACGAATTGACGTCGTAGCATTATTTTTCCGGCAAACGTACGAACTGCCAGTGGCTTAGCACTGGACGTGTCCCAAAACTCTTTGAGGTATTGCACGTTCTCTAAAGTGCCGAGTAACGTTTGTATTAACCACTTCAAGCTACTGAAGAACTTCACCAGATATGCGATGTTTAAACTCGCAATATCCGCAAGTATAGCGAAGAAGTGAGAGCCCAGATGTCTAAACCTTTGCCCAACGAGAGCAGAAGAACTGAGAAGAAAGTACTGAGATAAATCCACCTCGTTCTCCAGGCAGCTTCTGCAGAAAGGACTTTAAGCAATCCCAAACCTCACCGCCTGGACACCTAACGGACAGCGTCCGCTAAGGATATCCACCAAATTCGAGAGCTGCGGCTTTGTTACCACAACAACCACAAGCAAGTATGGCAAAAATAAAATATTTACTTTACTAAAATCTTAAATTACAAATTTTTCGCATCAAATCTAACCATTTGAGTTAATGCAGCACAATATGAAAGTCAAATTGCTTGCCACACTCCAGCAACACCGTGCCACACTTACGGCCCTAGAACGGCGCCTGCAAGCCAGCGCAGTACAAAACAGTAGTACGGCGCAACCTAACGTACATATTTTCCTATCCATCTGACCGCCAATTCTGCAACTCTCTTCTTAATCTTATTGCACTACAAATGGTACTAAAAATTTGTGGCAAGTCGGTGCAAACCCTTTGAAGTAAGCCGTGTTAGTGAGCAACGAGATGCTCTAGTCACTGTGGCAGTAATCGAAATAGTAACTGGCGGACGGCAGGTCGATTGTTCGGAAGATTCATTCGGCGCCTTTGACTGCGCGCAAATATTTCACTATGGCAGGCAGTCACAACAGTCGTCGGTTCCAAACGCCGCAACAACAACAACAACGAGTATAAGCGATTGTTGCCAAAGTTTCTCTTTATCTCTATTTCTGTTTTATTTTAGTTGCACTCGCCGCTACTGATATTGTCAACATGCGGCATGTCCCATTGTGACTTGTCCCACAGTGCATAGTTGTTGTTGTTACTACTTGGACTTTTGGGCTACTGCTGCTGTACGAGTACTAGCCGGTGAGTTCGCGCGTCCATTGCCGTTGACATTTAATGTCAGTGGTTCATGTGATACAGTTGGACTGGGCGCATTCTCTTGACGCTCGTCGCTACCTTTTAACTGCGGCAACTGGAAGCTGTTGTTGTTGCTGTTGGTGTTGTTCCTGAAGCTGTTGTCGTCTAATGTACTTTTATTCGCTGTCGCCCTGTTCTTTGGTGTTTATTTTTGTTGTAGTTATTGTTTTTATTGTTGTTGTTGTGCCTAATGGCGCTTTCTGTTTGAGTTAATTGTTACAGCTGCCCGTCAGCTCACCAAACAACAAGAGCGTTGCACACAATTACCTCAAATGAAAAGCAAAAAAAAAACCAAAAACAACAAACAATAAATACAACAAGCAACATTGGCGATTGGCACAACACTGTGACACAATGAGCAACATAAGAAAAATTGGTGTGAGAAAAATTCACGTCCGAATAGGAGTAGCAAACTATTACAGTTTTTGAGGGGAGAGACAAATGCAGAAGTCAATAGCAGCATTTGATTGCTTTTATGTTGTTGCTATTGTTTTGTTGTATTGTTGCTACTGTTGTATTATCGGCTACTAGTTTTTGAACGCTTTTATGCTTTCATTGCTACTAATGTTATTGTTGTTATTGTTGTTGTGGTGTTTCATCGTGTTGCTATTCTTGACAGCAATCTTGGCGTTCTGTCGGCTTTTGTTTTCATGTGATCTGGTGCGATTTGTATTGATTGGCGGCTAATTGTACTACGGTGTTGCTGTGCATTTATAAAATGTCTGTAATCGGCAAACAACAACAACAACAATTGACCACCAATGTTGGAGACAGTTATACGTACATACATAGTAGGTAAGTAAGTAGATTGGCTAGCAGTTTTTTCTGTTATTTCTTAGGCTTCGATTGTTTCTAACGGCAGCAGATGTAAACTTTGTCGAATATTGCCTAGTTTTAGGCGTCCATAGAGTGTTTGAAGAAATTTTGACGTTTGGAATTTAGCGATAGTGGATTTAATAACAAGTCTATACATTGCATTTTATTGCAATCGAATTTGTGAAATAATTTTTAAGTTATGGCGGTCACGCTTCTATTAAAAATTAGAGACAAATTATTGTCAATGGCTTACTGAAAAATGACAGTATCGTTTTCTTGGTGATAAAAAGCGAATCCCATACATCAAAAGTACTTAAATGAGATAGGTTCTCAAAAGTCTCATGAATTTTTCGCAAAATCATGTCGGATGGTTTTTAAAAGCTGGAGAACTAAAAAATGGCAATACAAACAGTAATATTGTTGGAAAGAATTTCTTTTTACTTTAATTTGATAAAAAATTCTATTTATTCAGCATTCAGCATAACTCAATAGTGCTCGCAATTCATTGTAACGGCAGCTCCCTCCTCATTTCGAAAGCAACCATGGGCCCGGTGCCGGCAGTGCCTTATGAACTTCGCGAACACATTTATTTATTTATTTCCAAAGTAAATTTACAAAAATTGGAAGCGTGTTAGACGATTCATGATGACCAGAAACGTCAATGCAGTTTACCATTCTCAGCTGCCAACCTATATTTCTCATGTAGCTAAGAAAGGCCCTTATTTTGCATTGCAAAAATTTCGAAATCTGTCTTTAAAAATATTATATTGGGTATGGGAATAAGTTTCCGCCCTCGTAAAAAAGATGTCACTGCTGATACTATTTTTGTGTTCGCTCTAGAAATATACTGGTGATTTCAAGGTGTATTTGTGAGGTATCGATCGCAGTAGTTGACATTCGTTTGAAGCTTGAAGATCCTTTTTATTTGACGTCAAAAATGTCTACGTTCGTCCCGAAAAAACAGCATTTGCGGATGGTCAAGCTTCATTATCACCTTTTAAAGAAAAGTGCAGCTGAAACGTATCGTACATTGATCAATATTTACGATAATCACGCTCCACCAAATACAACTTGTAAAGAGTGGTTTCGACGCTTCCAAAGGGGCAATTTCGACGTGAGTGATAAAGATCGCGAAGGAGCGCCGAAGAAATTCGAATATATTCAACTACAACAATTATTGGATGAAGACGCATGTCGAACTCTTGATGATATGCCTAAAAAGTTGGATGTTAACAGATCAACCGTGGGTAAACGTTTGCACGCGATGAGAGTAGTCCAGAAAGCAGGTAACTGGGTGCTACATCAACTGAAGGAGAGGAATATCGAGAGGCGGCTGGTGATTTGTGAGATGCTTCTTAAATGGCAAAAAAGAAAAGGTTTTCTTTATCTCAGAGTCACTGGCATTTAAAAATGGATCTACTTTGATAACCCTAAGCGTCGGAAATGGTAGAGCCTGCCCGGCCCATCGACAGCGAAAAAAAATATTCGTGCATCTGGTGGGATCAGAACGGTGTCATCTATTAAAGCTGTCAACTCCTTAAATCTGAAACCATCACTGGCGATCATTACCGACTGCTGCTAATGCGTTTGTATCGAGTTCTCAAAGATAAGCGGCCGGAATGGGACAGTAGACATGATAAACTGATTTTGCTGCATGACAACACCAGGCCACACGTTGCTAAATCGGTCCAGATATATTTAGAGGGACTGAATTGGAAAATCTTGCCCCACCCACCGTATTCCCCAGACATTGCACCTTCGGATTACCATCTCTCCTATCAATGCAGTCAGCCCTTATTGGAGAGCGGTTCACTTCTCATGAGATCATCGCAAACTGGCTCAATGAATAGATCAAGTCAAAAGAACTCGAATTTTTCGTCAGAGGAGTCCGCAAGCTGCCTGAAAGAAGGAGTGAAGTTATGGGTTCCAATGGCCCACACTCCACATAATATCATTTATTATTTAATTGTTCAAATAATTCGTAACTTTAGTTAAGAAAGGACGGAAATTTATTCCCATACCCAATGAAACTGTGTCGGTTCGAAACGACGCTGCTGATCAATCTACTTTTCAATTTTCTTACCTAATTTAAACTTATTTCCTACTCTTCACTTAACAGATTTTATTTGTTTTTTTTTTTTTTTTTTTTTTTTTTTTTGAAGTTGAATACCTACACCTAGAATGAGCAGCCTTCCTGGATTGATATTGAATTTACAGCTCGAATTTTATGTATTATAAACTACTTAAATTTGTTGCAGGGTAAAGGATTTTGACTCACTCCATTTAAAGAAGTTACCAGATATTTTAGCTCTTCTTATAAGAGCGTTCATGGGAAGCAGAGGACATTTGGTAATGATTCATCTTGAATCTGGGTAAGCCTTACCCTTGTTGAAAGCGCAATGTTCTCGCGCAGTTTATGCAACTAAATGTTGAAAACTATTTCCGTAAAAGTAAGTCTATAATTAGTAAAGCAATAAACGTCAGTACTTTGCGTCTTATCCCTCATGACAATCGGTCGTTTGTTCCTGCCCAGATTTATATCCAACCAAGGTTAGTCATTTCAGCAGCATTTCCCAAAAATATCATACATGGTGAGTATTATTTTATATATTGCTATAATAACAACAATAACTATACTACTTCCAACTCCGAAGCCTATAGCGCACCCCATTTGGATCCTAGTCTCTGAGAAGATGAGAGTCTACGAAATATAGCTACATGCAGCTAGTCCAGGTGCGTGATCAAGTCGAACCATCAAGCCACATTTAGATACAATATAAGTATGAGGGTACGTGTGTTTGCGGTATAATATAATTGTAAGTGTATCGCATTTGCTTGCTACCCGTTTGATTTGTGCGCGACGCTAATGGCGACAAAGTGCCGTAGAGCGAAAAATTGCCGCACAACAATACTTTTGCGACAGTGTAGCGGAGTTGTGGCAGCACTCATTGAGCAAGCAAAGCACACAATAAATACTTAAGGCAGCATCAGCCAAATTCGCATACTAAGCAATGGTAGGGGGTCATCTATTAAGGCAATTAGTTTTCAAGCTTTAAATTAAAAAAGTGTATTTGAAAAATGTTTATGCTTTAATGCGATCAGGTGTGTAGATAAGAAGTTAAGGAAGACATTTTCGGTGCTATTTTGGCGTAGCGCAGACTGAATTTCATCAACTTCTTGCCTTCAATTCAGACATTTTATTGCAATTATTAATAAGCATCCGTTATCTGAAAAATTCACAAGGAGAGAATATCAACGGCATCAAATTTTTTCAACGTAGTGCCCAATGTGCACCGATCAAGTTATAGTTAACGACATTTCTCAACCTGCTCCGCAAAACTTTCATTATTTTCCTAGTAATTTTTCACAAATCCTATGCACTGTGCCACCACGTAAATTTCTCATGCAAACTTCCAATGATCGCTTTCAGTAGCAACAACACTTTATGATAAACACAAAGAACTGAGGCTAATTTCAAAACAGCTTCTCCAAATATGAATCGAAAGTGCAGGGCAATTTTTCAAATAATATACAGCCCGCAAAAAATCATAGCATATCAACATTTTGACTAGTTTTAACTATCTTTTGTTTATTTTATTTATAGATGTTCTAGGCAATTTCTTTTTATGCGAACACCATTCTTACTTTGGGATGAGATCAAGTCGGAATCTTGCACTTCCTTGCGAAGAGTACTAAGTTCGTCTCGTCTTGATTCACATCATATCTCACCTGTTTTGTATATTCGTGAATTCGTTTAGTGTCTCCGCGAGTTTTTTGGTCACACAGTTTAGACATCTCACCTAAACGATGATGGCTAAGTCACCTGCATTTGCGGTCCGCTTCGACATACCATTTCTTATTTGTAGTAAAATTGTATCCACTACTGGTCTTCATACCAAGGAAGAAATTCCAATTCCTTCAGATGAGCTTCTATTTGCAAAGAGTGGAAATTTCGCTTTTTTGCCATCTTCAAAAGATTAGGTATGCTGCTCACCATACGGAATTTTGGTTTCATCGAACTGGGTTTTTAAATCTGTAATGCACCTAAACTTTTATGCCCGATATTGAATAGGAAATTTTCGTAAAAGTTTCTTATGCTGGGTTTCATTATTATCGGATTTCGTCGGAAGCTACAAAATATATATTAATATTAGGTGCGCAACTAAGTTCCCGCTGTTTGTCAATAGATACCGCCAGCAGTGTGTGCTAGGCGATTCTAACATAACCTAAACATCATAAACCAAGCTTAGACATATGATAAACAAACTGCTTCGACTCATTAGTGATTTTGTTTTGGTATGATATACTTTTGGTTTTGTCAAAATGTCTGATTTTGTGCCGAGTAATCGTCATTTGCGGAAAGTGTTGATTTTCCTCTTTCATGCGAAAAAAACGGCGGCTGAAGCGCATCGAGAGCTACAAAAAGTTTATGGAGATGCTGCTTTAAGTGAAACAACGTGCCGAGATTGGTTCCGTTGCTTCAAAGACAGTGACTTTAATGTTGTCGACCGACCGTGAAGGAATGCCAAAAACCTTCGAAGAAGCTGAATTGGGGGCATTGCTCAATTATAATCCATGTGAACTGTTAAAACCAAGCGAAACCATCACTGGGGATCGGTTTTGACTCCAATTGATGCAATTGAGCCGAGCACTGCGCGCTAAGCGGCCGCAATACGCGGAGAGGCATGAAAAAGTGATTCTACAGCATGACAACGCTTGGCCTCACGTTGTCGAACCCTTTAAAACCGACTTGGAAACACTGAAACAGAAATCCTACCCCACCCGCCATATTCTCCAGATATTGCGCCGTCCGATTATCACCAGTTCCTAGCTGACCAGCAGTTCCATTCATACGATGACAACAAAAAATGGCTTAATCCGTGGAAAGCCTCAAAAGATGAGCTCTTTTACCGCGACGGTACGAGAAAGATGGAAAAAAGTAATAGCCAGCGATGGGCAATACTTTCAATGATTCACTTGTAACCATTTTTTCAGAATAAAGTTGTATTTTCATCAGAAAAACAGCGAGTACTTAGTTGCGCAAAATTTAAAATTGTATTCACAATTCCCTATCGCAAAATTTATAATTTTTCCAAATTGCATTGTCTGCGCCTTTGACAATTGTTGACTAGACAGCTGCAGTAACAAAAGGCAAGTAATGGAACTCGTAATGGTGAAAATAAATATTTACATCACCCCAATCATTGTTTCTTTACTTGGTAAAAAAATTATTCAAAAACTCAAAATTGAATGATTAATTTTGTGCCACTTTGTAGATAGTTTTTTAAAGATTTATGCTTTATTTTATACAAAAATAATGAACGTTCACAATTTTAAAATATTGAATAAATCCCCGGATAAAGGCACGGCACTTGGCGCGACATCAGCGCTTTTAGGTATATCTTCTTTTTTTTGTAAGGACAGACGTTTGAAGTACGCATGATCACCGTACCCTAATAGAACACCCCATATATGTTGATATAATTCTATCCACTTGCTTGCTTGCCTATATGTAGTGCTTGTTGCATGTTGCCCGCTGTTGAGTAGTTGCAACAGTAGTCTGTGTCGGCCCCCAGTGACAGCGCATCACACAGCGCCGATTGGCACTGACACGAGCAACAATTTATCCATTTAGTTGTCATCAATCGTGTGACATTCGCGCTTCTGCAGCCGTTGGTAGCGATGTTGTTGCCGTTGTTGTTGCTTTCAGTTGTTGATGCTATTTTTCGACGATTACGTGTTCCATTGTTTGAGTTCATTGCAATTTTGTTGCACCTATGTGCAGATTTGTTGCTTTCTGTTTGTTGTTCTTCCTTATAGTAACTTCTGGTTGCTGGTGTTCGTGTGCTTTTTTTTCTATTTTAGTGGATCAATTTACTGTGGGAATAGACAGTTGGCACTTTGATTTGTCAGTGATGAAAGCTTATCCACAAATTGATCGCAGTGTTAGCAATATATTAGGCAGAGTAGATGGTAAGAATGAGATTGCGGTGCAGCTGCACTCAATGAATGCTTACGTAGACGTGATTAGTGTAGGCAATTGTTGGTGTTTCTAAGTTTGCGCAAGTGGCTTTTAGAACAAAAACCGGATTACTCCTTTGCTTATACAGGGTGGGTCATATAGCGTTTGCTTTTTGAACCACCTATTTTTTTGAGACGACATGTCAAATGTGTTCATAATTTACTTAAAGGTTTGACATTTACGAAATGGGACGCTATACGCTTGAAGAAAATTGGGAAATATTGAAAACCTATTTCCAAAGTGGTGAGTCTTCTACTCAAACTGTGAGAAATTTGAAAAAAAAAAAATCATCTTTTCTGATGAAGCTCATTTTCACATCGGTGGCTACGTCAATAAGCAAAATTGTCGGATTTGGGGCTCAGAAGATCCACACGTTACTGTAGAGAATCATATGCATCCACAACGAGTCACTGTGTGGTGCAGTTTTTGGTCTGACGGCATCATCGGGCCATTTTTTTTCGAAAATGAGCGAGGAGCCGCGGTTACAGTAAATGGCGAGCGTTACCGTGACATGCTCAACGAATTGTTTCCAAAAATTGAACAGGATGGCATGGACGATATTTGGTTTCAACAGGTCGGTGCAACTTGTCACACTGCCAAAGTTACACTCGAACTTTTGGCTACCGTTTTTGAAAACCGAATAATCAGCCGAAATTCCAATATCAATTGGCCGCCTCGGAGCTGTGATTTAAGCCCGTTGGACTATTTTTTGTGGGGAGCCGTTAAGGACAAATGCTATGCGAACCATCCAGAGACGATTGATGCTTTAAAACACGAAATCGAAGTTGCCATTCATGAAATTGGAGCCCAAAAAATCGAAAATGTGCTTAAAAATTGGGTTGATCGAATGGCCTACTGTAAAGCCAGTCGTGGCAGTTATTTGAACAATATTATTTTTCATTCATAAATGACAATGTTCAGTCTTCAAAATAAAATAAAAAGTTTTATAAAATATTGATTAGTTTTTTTTTTATAGCCGAGCAAATTTTACATGGCCCACCCTATATATATATACTTTTTTTCTCACAACCATCAGCATTACTAACCCTAATACCAATTCAATTAACAAATGTTGCACAACAATGTATCCTAAACGCATGTTATGTGATTGCATTATGTATTTGCCTTGCGTTTGTCACAAAGTTTCTAGGCAAAACCAAAAAAAAAAAATTAAGCAAAAAAACAGCAACACCCTCAAACCACTTTAGTTCCATATAAATCCAAATTTAATGTCCAACATAAAGATAAGTCTGATGTGGGACTTATTAGCGCAACAATGAGCGCACGCACATACCCATGCATACATACAGACAAAGTATCTATGAGTAATCATGAAAAAAAACCAGAGAAAACCAGTGGAGAGAGTACGGAAAATAGTACAAAAGTGGAAGAAAGTGGTTGCCTGGCAAATTTATTTTGCAAGCGTTTAAATGGTTGAAAGCGTAAGTTGAAAGAGGTGGGCCATCTGTGTAAAGAAGTAAGATATTTTTTTTTTCTCTCTGACTTTGCCACAGTTATGAGTTTGTGTTTGTATACCAACAGGCAATGTACACATTAATTATCAACTAGCTATAAGTAGTAGGGAAAACTTTAAAGATTGAAATTGAATATAGAAGGACCTAAAGAACAACCAACACGCGAGTCTAGTACAAATTGTCAAACTCTTTGGGGTTACAATCAGTTCAGCTGCATTTTACTTGACTTTTTGAGTGTTCTAGCTAACCATAAGCACTGCTCTCGGTTCATTTCCTGGTGGTTTTTAGATATGGCCATATGGAGTTAATAACTTTAATAAATGTGCGAAGACTTTCATCAGCCTACAAAAGTAGCAGAGCAGGAGTTAACCAACTTGGATTGTCTAACCAAGTAAACAGGCTTAAATCCAACAGATTAATTCGAATAAAAGATTCAGTGCCCCAATACTCATCATTGAAATCGTTTGAATAAAAAGCGTCGCAAAAGTTGCAGGATCAGTACCAAGCAGTTTATATGAAAATATTGAAGGAATGAATCGCTCAAAAAAATATCAAATATAAATTAAAAATTTCATTAAATGTATTATTATACTTCCACACAAAAAGAAAAAAAAATGCTGTACAAAGTATGCGATAACAACTGCCGTTTTCGTTGTAAAAAATCTTTTTTCTTCATCGTTTATTTAGTATTTGATCCTGTTTACAATACAAGTTATTTTATGTTGTATTATATACATCCGGATTTTATTAATATAAATTACTGAATTTTTAATATAATATTTCTATTAAATTATTCTGTATCAATACACAATCATTTACCTGTGATTATTTTTTCATATCAGCAGATTCCGACGTCCAGCACTCATGCCATCGGTTTGGCGGTATTCAGGGTAGCCTGCGTCAATTGAATTTGCCGTCTAATTCTATGTATCCTTCCTAAGCGTTCATTAGGCATTCTTCGGGCGTGGTCTCTCCATTCCTTCTTCAAGTTCGGGCACATTTTGTTACTTCTGCTATGTTGCAAATGTTTCTTATTTCTTCGTTTGCAATGCAAAAACTGAGTACTCGTAATTGCCACGTGTAAAAGTGTTTTGAAAAATAACGAAATTGAACAAATATTTATTTAATATTCAATAAATACGATTGAATGGACTTGAAATTTTTCGGTAGGGCAACATACTTATACATACACAGTTTACCAGTTCAAGGGCTGCCTTTGCAACATCACGTGTGATGAGCTCTAATTTGACACCTTCACCAAAAGTGTTCTTTAGCATAAACTTACGTAAAACGTTTTCAACAATGAGCTTTATTTGCTCTTCTTTCAGTCAGTTCAAAAATTAATCTGGAAATATTTTTAAAAATTTTTCGTGCGATGATTTATTGTGATTTTCGACGTATACTATCGAGACAGGAGTGCATTGATCAACTTTTTTCACATTTGGTGATTTAGGCACTGTGAAACGCTGGTACAACGAGTTCGAAAGGATTTTTTTAAAGCTGTCCAAAAACGATTGGTGTGCAGGAAATAATTGATGCTGTGCGTCAGCTGATAACGTAAGATCGTCATTTGACATATCGCATGGTACTCACATACATTCAATATTGCATAAAAATTTAGTGTTCAAGAAGATTTGTTCTCATCGAATACCGCATAAGTGGACAATTGAAAAATTTAGTTACGGTGGTTAAAATCGAGTCTTCAAAATCACAAGAGTTCACCAATTTTGGATCTATGCGTATGATAAACAAAACAGCGCTGAGTATCCGAGCTTGTATAGGGCGGTGGCGACCATAGCTGGGTATATTTGTATAGGATAAGCCAATAATAAGTACTATAGTCACATTAAGTCCTGCGTTCGATCCTCAAGTACCTCCACAGCAGATTGAGTGAATTTTTGTCAAGAAAAACCTTCTCATTAAAAACATCTGTCTTTCGGAGGCAGCTTAAAAGTACCCTCCAACTATGCCACAATACTTAAACGCTTATCACAAGTGCGAGCAGAAACTTGCAATAGTGTATGTGCCAGTATATTAAGCCTCCGTATTTTGGTATATCTGTTAGTGTATGCGCCATATACCCACTCACCGCTACCATTCAATTGGGTTGAGCGCCAACCAAAAGCGATTAATGCTGATTAATTGGTGACAAAGCGTAGTCAAATCATGTGGCAATTGACAAAACTCATTGCCAACAAGGCGATTGGTAACAAATATAACAACAATAATAAAAAACGCGAACAATAAATACAGAGCAGTTGCCACTTAACTCGAAATAATTTGCAAGAGGGATTTGTTTGTGTGTGTGTAGACGCTTCAGTAGATCAACCGACAAAGTGTGCAGCCAATACGTTGTGGCATGTCAACGGACACCACATGTTGCATGTGGCCCCACAGAATCGTTTATATGTACATAGTATGTGTGAATGTGCATACACCGAAAGGCAATCAAATAGAAGTTTCTTTGGCTGTTCTCGTTACTGCTGCTGGCGCTGGTGGTGGTGCGGTTGCTGCTGCTGCTGCCACAGTGGCAACGAATGAAGTGTAGGAAAATTAATGGTTTGCATGCTGGTCATTTGTCTTCATTTGTTGCCACTGCTGCTTCAATGGCTAACCACTGTGGCCACAATCTCAGACACTCCAGCCACTACAACTTGAGATACTTGCAACTGCGTGCAACACAGTATGTCCAGCTGGTGGTGTTTGTTGCGCGGCATTCATGTCGCCGTTACTTGATGTTGTTGTCATTATTCGAAGTTGTTCTTTTTTCTTGATTTTCGTTTTTTTTTATTAAGTGTGGCAAGTAGTTTACCTTTTTTCTGGAGTACCATTGCCGCATACTGTGGGGACCAAGTGCTCGCACATGTTTGTCGCCACACCAACGCCAACTCTCAAAGTGTTGCGACGGCTGCAAACATTCAGCTAAGCACTCATTCAAGTGGCCGGGATGGCAGCAAAAGCGATCGATTCGTTGGTTTTTTTCTGTTGTTGCTATAGTTAGTCTTAGCTTTACGTATATGTGTGTGCGTGTGTGTGTATGTGTTTGCGCTTACTTGCTGGCAAATTAATTACATTTCCAAAGCTGCACGTGAGCAAGCGGCGCATATTGAGCTCAACATTGATCATCATGCAACATTGGCTTATTAAGTGATTACATGCGACTAAGCATGCAACGTGGAACACACAGATGCATAAATAGATGTTGCATGGCAGATTGCGGAGCCTGAGGGGCGCGATATTTGCGTATGCGCCGGGTGGTAAGGCTGCAGGGCAAATCTTATGCTGCTTAGTTGCATTTAATTAATTATTTGCATGTGGCAAGAAATCAAAAGAGATTTTAAATGGTTGTTTACAACGTCTTGGAAAATACTTTTATGTTTTGAAAATGGCGGAGTTCATAAAAACTATTTGCGTGCTGCAATACTAAAGATGTTCTCAGGGGTTATGCATTTATTGTATGTTGCATAATCAAAAGTACTCAGAATATTTTGTAATTGAATTAAATTAAAAAAAAAAAAAATTAAATTACGGCAAAAACGAATTTTAATCATTTATGCACTATAAGTGAATGGCATGTTGCAACAAAAAGTTAGCATTAAACACCTGTAATATAAAACAATTATGGGAGTTCCCATTAAGCTCGAATGGCTAAAAGAAAACATTCTATACGTATTGTTTGGATGTTGCACCACCACACATGCTTGCAACATATTACAAATTATTTTCGTTCCGGTATAAAATAACGATTTTTAGACGGATCCCCAATATGGGGCATGTTGCAACATACCTTGAACGTGCAACACCAATTATCTGGACCAAAAATAAGTTCAGCCACTTCCAAAATATCAGGCAGGTGAGTAGAGACACTCCGCAAGGTGAGGTTTTCGCACCATTTCTCTGGGTTGTTGTTTTAAATGACCTGTTCGAGGAGCTGGTGAAGGGGGGATGCAGGGTAATTGCCTACGCGGATGACGTGGCAATAATTGTTAGAGGAAAATTTTTGGACACTCTGTACAACTTGATGCAGGGATATCTGAACGCAGTTGTTAGATGGGCAACGGATTGCGGACTGTCGGTGAATCCTCTTAAGACGGAGCTCGTCCTATTTACGAGGAAAAATAAAATACCCAGAGCTTAACTTCCCTCACTAGGAGGCGCTCCTCTGATGCCTTCTGATATGGTGAAGTACCTAGGTATTATCCTTGACAACAAGCTTACATGAAAGCCCAATATTGAGGAAAGAGTGAGGAAGGCAACAATCGCCTTGTATGGGTGCAAGGGCGCAATTGGCAAAAGATGGGGCCTTTCGCCTAGAGTTGTTTTCTGGCTATGGAGTCACAGTCTGGTGGAACCTTCTAGAGAAGACGACATTGGTGAAGAAGCTGGTGAGAGTTCAGAGGTCGGCACTCATTGGAATCAGTGGGGCGCCTCGAACGACTCCTACTCTGGCGCTCAACGCAATGTTAAATGTGGTACCCGTAGACATCGCAGGCAGAATTGCCGCTACACGTACCGCAATCAGACTGAGGGGCTTGGGCTATAAGCTCAACCTCACTTATGGGCACTCAAGCATTTTTAGAAACTTCGAGTTCATCCCTCTGTCAACAGACCAGTGTTTAGTCCAACCGGAACATTCTCCACTCACACCCCGCCAAGGGAAGAGTGGACGGAGGGCTACTCTTTGGGGCAGGGCCTTGTTCACGGATGTATCGAAGTTGGTAGGAAAGGTTGGCGGAGGAGTATTTTGCGAGGGGCTCCCCATCAGACTCAAATTCAGGTTATTGCCACTGCAGTGTGTTTCAGGCAGAGGTAGCCGCAATCAAGGAGGCAGCTGATTGGCTGCTCAAATACGTACTAACAGTCAGGAAAGTAAATATTTACTCCGACAGCCAAACGGCAATAAACGCCCTCGGGTCTATGACGGTGCATTCGGAATTGGTCAAGGAATGCTTGACCTCACTTTCGACTGCGTCCGAATTCTTTGACATCAGCCTCATCTGGGGTCCTGGTCACAGCGACATTGTGGGAAACTGTGAGGCGGATGAGCTGGCCAGACAAGGGACATATGGGGTGATTTCCCCGCGAAAGGAGAAAATTGGGATCCCCCTGACTACCTGCGGTCTGCTCCTGGAAAGATGGGCATCGCGCCAACTCAGCGAGCGCTGTGCAAATACACAAACGTGTAAGGTCGCGAAATCCTTCTGGCCACGTGTGGACCGGAGGCACTCGGGCGAGCTTCTGAGGCTGACAAAATATCAGCTCTCCAATCTAGTGGGTTCTCTCACAGGACACAATGCGCGAGAAATGCATGCTGTGAGGCTTGGAATCACCTCGAGTCCTTTTTGCGTTGGATGTATGGAGGACGAGGTGGAATCATCTCAGCACCTTCTCCTTAGTTGCCCTGCTCTGGCGGGTCTAAGATCCAGGCATCTTGGCTCTTACTTCTTTGCCACGCCTGCTGATATAGCTGGCGCTGACATTAAAAATCTGATGCATTTCATCAGCAGCACAAAGCGGTTGACGCAAACATAGTCATCGTTCGTAATCAGCACGCCATCTCTCCCCGCCCCTCCCTGCATACCATCGGTCTTTCCCTTTCACCTCACCTCCTTCACAATGGTATCACAAAAGACGAATCTTTCTTCGTCCACGTGTGCTCACTCCCTGGGCAACCATCCCAACCTATCCTAACCTAACCAAAATATCGCAACTAACTTGTTAGACTTATATTCAAGGCTTTTTTTACATGTGGCAAAATTAAAACTACTTGCAACATATTGTAAATTCCGTAAATTTTGATAAAACTTCAATGTAGAGAGGCCTACTAAGCTCCAGATACCTATTTCGATGCATGTTGCGACATGCAGAAAGCGTGCCACTGCGAGCAACTGTTGCATAAAACAAGAGAATATGTTGCAATGAAAGCTATTCTCATAAAATGTATGAGTTAACATTATTTTAAATAAGGCACTCAAGGCAAACCTGTCGCCTTCGCGTCAGAACAAGTCACTTTTAGAATTCTTACCTCATGCCACTTATGTATTTCCAAATCACTTTGCAAGTTAGACCAGCATGTCTATGCCTAACAATGTGTTAAGGATACAAGTGTATCATACAGAAGACAAGACGGTAGTGAATTAAGATAACATTAATGCAAGCTTTCCGATGCCTCCTTTACTTTGGACAACCTATAAACATAGTGGGAGTAATTGAGACTATCGACGGTGTATAGCCTTCATACGCCTACAGGAGAGGAACCTGAACGCGGGTACTTGTTGTGTCTTCGGACATAAACGCGGCTGTACCCAGAAGTTATACTTTTGTGGTCCCAGGGTAGAACTAGCCGAGGTGGAGGATTGTTATAGTATTCGTGGGAGCGTGCCCCACATACCATTGGTGTGACGGCACCTTTTAGATATCTCTGACATTTAGATTTCAACCTCCTTAAAAAAAAACACCAGTCTAACGGTTAGACGCGATAGAAGTGAAACCTTCCGTAAAACAAACTGAGAGAGAATAAGACGAAAGCAGCATTAGGAGCAAGATAATTATAGGTTCATTATAATATTGCTATAAAGTTCATATTTTATTTTCTTCATTTTATTATTATTCATCCTCAATGTTTTCAATTTCAACAAATCATACGAGTGGCTTATGATAGCTAAAATATGATACAAATGCTTTGGTTTCGATGTTGTCAACATATCTTTGAAATACCGCGTCAATTGTTGTTTTTGATCGTGTTGTCGATTCAGTGCGATTGTTACACATTTCTAAATTGAATGTTGTATTGAGAAAGTCAATTAAACGTTAAAATCGCCACTTAAAATCATTGGAACTTTCTCGTAATCTTTTCTAAGTATCCGCGATACTTCTGGTGTATACTTTATTAAATTTTCGAGAATGAATTCCGTGATGCTATTTATTGATTTTTTTTTTCTGTCGATATTCACGACACTTTTCTGCATTATTTTTCGGCATAATTGCGGTAAATATTTAAAAATGAAAATATTTACGAATATAAAAATACACACGCGGTTGCTATTATGAGCGTCCCCAGCAAAACCTGCGTGACCGAAACTCTAACACAATTACATTTTTTTGAATGTTACAAACACATATGCACGCAGGTTTTGCTGGGGCGTGACCGAAACTCTAACACAATTACACATATGCACTCGTATTTGTTTGAAAATCGACTTTTTTTTTGGTTGTCCGTCACCTTTAGAAAATGTGTAAACAGTAAGCAAACTTTATTCACATATTTTTCCTCATTTTTGCATCAGTAAAATTAAACAAACGCCGTAGCCGAATGGGTTGGTGCGTGACTACTATTCAGAATTCACAGAGAGAACGTCAGTTCGAATCTCGGTGAAAACACCAAAATTAAGGAAAACTATTTTTCTAATAGCGCTCACCCCTCAGCAGGCAATGGCAAAACACCGAGTGTATTTCTGCCATGAAAAAAGCTCCTCATAAACATATCATAAAATAAGATAAAATAACTGTATAAAAAAAATGTTTTTCTTGTGATTCGAACCAAGGATTTTGGATCGGAAGCTCACATTGCTAGCCGCTCGGCTATCGCGCCATGCTGTCGGCGCTGGCCTAAAAGTTATTTAGTTCGTCGCTATGTGTATATGTAATATTCGTAGCCAAGAGTGTCGCTTTTTTCGTTTCACTTTTTCTCAAATCACTCCCAACGATTCTAAAGAAGTTTTCACTTCAAAAACAAAAAAAAGGATGCTAATGTTCACACAATATAAACTGATGTCAGTATTAGCACTTTCCTGCTTTTACACGCATGTTGCACAGTTATGCACTTGTTGCATTAACCATCTTATCCATCTATAAAAGGAAACTGCAAGTAGTGGTGCTGATTATTGTTATTGTTGTTTACTCTTTTCTTCTCTTTTTTTTGTTAAAGAAATTTGTAATCTATTGCGTTTCTGGCGGTTTCATCGCCACTAACTGTTAACATTCTTCTGACAGTTTCTTTGGTTGCATATAACAATAACATTGTTGTAAATTTTTCAAAAAAATTTGGAAAAAAATTGTCCATCACCCTGCTCTCTGTTGGTCACCTTATAGCAGTAGCTAGCGTTTACATACAACATTGTCGCCAACAAATATTACTTGTTGCATAGCGTCTAGCAATTGAATAACATTTTATTTGGTTTTGTGGCAACGCTGGCCTTTGTTGTTACACTGTCATTACAATTTTACACGCTGCCGATAGGTGTTGCCGCCACTGTTACATGCGCGGCTGTTCCTGCTGCTTCTGCTGCTGCTAGGGTTGTGGTCGCGATTACCGACACAAGAAACAGCTCCCTGGAGATATAAGTGCACAAGTGAGCTTGCAACAAGCGCCTAATCGCAACACACTTTCCCTTCGAGTTGCAAGTGTTTCCCCTTTCTACTGCAACAAAATCTTTTTTATTACGTGTTGCAAAGCGACGATTTGTTAGCAGCCAATGAGTTTACAGCACAGCGTGGTCGTTTTGCCTACAAATTGTTGCACTTACGAAGGAAATTTATTACTAGTAACGCACTAGCTTACATGCGGCAAAACAAAACTCACGTACAGCAACAAAAATGAAAACAAAAAACGAAAATAGTGTTTCAAAGAAAAACATCGCACGGCAATCGTTTGCGCTGCCACCATTCTTCATTCCGTTTATACGAATGTGACTGCGACTATTTTCCGTACCTCAGCTTTCAAACAGCGGCGTAAGAGTGGTCCCGTGGTGCAACAGCAATGAACCTCTAAAATATAAATTTTCTTCCCGAGCACCAAAACAACCAAGCGTCGCCAGCTAACCTGCTACAGTTTTTCCTACCTTTACGTTTGCACCGACTCCGAATTTTGCGGCAAGCACCACATTGTTTGTGGTATTGTGGCGACTGCACATTGTTGCATTGTTCGCGCCACTTTTCGCATATTTATCAAAATATTGTTACACTTATGTTTGGCGTGTTGAATTTATGCGCGTCGGTAGTTCAACGTTTGCCACAGCAGTGGCATATGCCACATTGAATTGTTAGGCGCACAACAACACATACAAATCACCAACTTAAAAACATTTATGTATCTATATATGTGCGCACCAGCTCTCGTGGTAGACACCGTTTCCTGTCGCTTTTTCCCTCACATACTTTTTATGATTTTCTATTGAATTTTCTATTTGCTGTTTTTGCCACGTCTGATGTTGTGATTTTCATAGAATTTGCAACGCATAAATTTCAGCAAATCAATAAGCGACAGCAGCAAATACCGCTAAATGCATCTCGTTCCACGAACTCGTACTTTACGTTGATGCTGCTGGGTGCATTGCGCATCGTCGGCAGCCGTAATGTGGGTTAGTGCGAACAAAAGACTTAAGCGACGAACTTGTGGAGACAGTAGTGGTGCTGTTCGCTATGGTAAACAGGTGATGGAGGTGAAATGAGCATTTTTATTTCAAAAAATATATATATTTTTTTACCAAATACTTTCAGTATTGAAACATTTTAAACAAAATTTACGAAAAAGTGAATTTTTTGCTATGCAAATTCAATTTAAGTTTCAAAGCGCAGGCGGCAAAGATAAATATTAAATAAATAAAGATATATATGACAAAATTTTTAGGGCTTTACAACAAATATAGAGAGTGACATCAAGAAAAAAAGATGGTCAGGAGGTTGTCTATAGATTAAAATGATAAGTGCAGAGTCTGAAAGGGATAGTCAGCTTTATTAAAAAAACGGATTACTGCTCTGGAAGCATTCGAATAAAATAAAAAGTTTTGTTTTGCCTCATGTTTGCCCAGCTAAAACTTCCACAAAATTTTAATTTTGAAAAAAAGCTCTATTTTGATTTTAACAAAGTGTTTTGATTTGTATAAAATGTTCTCATAAGTATCATTTTGGGGGAAATAAATCCATTCTTTTTTCGTAAAATTTTTATTTTATGATCGACCTTTAACTCCAGGACGACGTTACGACAACTGACATACCGTTCAACTTCGATTATTTCTGTTTATTATTATTTCGATTCTTTTATCGACGTTTTCGACGACATCCAAAATGCCTGAACGGAATGGACGAAACCAGACTTGCATGTAATTAACTGTTACAGCATCGGAACCATAAACAAAATTCGCCATTTTAGCGGAATGACTTACATTTACGCCTTTATCGAAGAAAAACTGTAAAATGTACTCAATTTTCTCTTGGTCCAATTTTAACACCCCGTAACTCACATCTAAATGGAACAGACAAAAAAAGTGCGTGTAGCGTAGTACGCATAACAGAAGTGAAACTTTCAAGGCAGACAAAGAAAGAGGGAGAGACCCGAGAGAGAATGAGAGAGAGAGAGAGAGAAAGAATATATATCTAAAGAAATTCACAACATTTGCAGAGAATACAAATAGACAAAATTTACAATACAAAAAAATGGAGAAGGGTCAACCGGTGTAGCTACACAAACCGTGGCAAAAACGCACTCTACTCCGAGCGTTTATCACCCGGACAAACGTAGCAATCCCAGGACCGCAGCAACGGAACAAATTACCGCAAGGCAATATCAATAAATCCGACGCCGGAATGGATAGCACTTTATAGTACGCACAAACACTAGCCAGGAAACGGAAATAAGCGCCAAAAAGTAGGCACCAAAACAAACGAGAAAAAAATTGGGACCAAAAAACACCCCATACAGTAGGCACCAAGGACAAGTTTGCACCAACAAAGAAACGCTAAAAAGTAGGCAGTCTTATTTCTCACTAGAAATTAGCAACCACAAGAAAAAACTCAGGAAAAATAGCCTAAAGTGTATCTAAGATATATATAAGGTATAGCTCAATCTCTCCTTTTCCTCTACGTTATATCGTTTTTCTCTCTCGCGGAACGAAAATGCCCAAAACGTTGAATGGCCTTTTACTCTCCATTCTCGCTCGTCCATCGACCTCTAAGACGTTGACTTCAAAAGTGGCAAACGATTTTTTTAGTCTGATATATTATTTTGGCAATAACCATAAACTTTAAATTGTTTGATCGAATCTTTACCGGACAATAATGGATTTATTTTTCTCCAAACGAATATAAATAAATAAGATAATAAAATGTTAATTGGTGAGAGAATTTTAAAAATAGAATAGAATAAATATAGAATTACATGTGCGAATTCTGGTACATAGCTACGTATGTGCGCATAAAAGAAAACAAGGCAAGGTCAATATTTTATATAAAAATTAACATGAGCAGAAAAGAAAAAAAATGTAATGCAAATGCATTGAATCCAAATCTCGATAGAAAAAATTAAGGCAGTTAGAGCCATTAAAATAAAAATAAAACACACTATCATTTAATTTGTCTCAGGATCGCTTTCAGTAATTTTTTTGTAAAACTTGAACCACAAAACTTCCCTTGGGTACGCCCACGAGCAGGTCTTTATCTCTATGAGACGTGAACGCAAATGTTTGAATACCTTTGACTTCAGCCCACAACTTGGCACAGGCATAGTATAATAAGTCTATTCTATATATACTTTACCATCTTCGTCTTCCAGGCAATTAGGAACTTCGTCGCATTTGTGGAAAGCCTATAATCGTAGTCTTCCTTAGTCGAAATTCTGTTCTGAATCTGAGATAATTTGATTGAATTAGTCCATTGTAACTGCGCTATCAACGAAGGATTCCAGTGCTTTAAGATGTAGTAAGCGCCTTGAGTTGCTCTAACTAAAGTCCCTTTTTTTCAATCACAAAATTTCCAGGCTTCATGGAAATGCAAACTAACAAAAAAAATTTTTAAAATTTAGGTTATACAGGACAAATAAACATAAAGCATAAAAAATAATTTAAAAAATTATACAATAAAAATATAAGAATATAAAAACTAAGTATTAGCAAGCATTCCGCAGATAGATTAGGTTAGGTTGCGGAGATTGCTGATCTTCGTAAGGGCATAAAGGGACCCGTTTAGGCCTTGAAACCAATTGTGATACCATGCGTTTTGGCTCAAGCTCTCCATCCACTTTCCTGTAGTGCTCTATGCAAAGTCGTTGCGATTCAAATAACCGATGAAATAATGTGAACGACTGCATCATCTAAGATCGAAAATATAATATATATTAGCACCATTGCTTTCAGTCGTCTCTAATAAAAGTTATCTCATCATCTCCAATGAGAATTTTGGACTTTTTCACAAAGATTCACATAAAACTGTTCACAATATGTTGCTCATAACAGGAGTCACTTATTTTCTCGAAATTTTAGGTCCAAAAACCTAATTGCTACTTCTCTTTCAAAACTACTGCTAGAGAAAGTATTTGAGTGGTGGAGTCCAAAAAAGTATTGGGTGCTTTTTTAGCTGCATGAAAACTCTCGATATCGATGACTATGGCTTTACAGCTGAGAATGGAAAACTGTGTTCACATTTTTGTTCAGTAAGATTTGGTAAGTCACTACGAATCATTTAACGCCAGAGCGGCATGTCCAAAGAAAATTTACTGTGAAAAACAAAAATAATAAAAAAGAAATAAAATAAATTTGTTCGCAAAGTGCATAGAGGATACTCCCAGTGCTCGGTGCTTATTTGTTCGAAATGAGGAATGAGCTGCCGTTACGGTGAGTGACGAGCGCAATTTAGCCATTCTGACTTAATTTTTATTTCCAAAAATTAAAAAGCTGGACATCAACAACACTTCGTTTCAATCAGATAGCTCAACTTGCCATACAGCGCGCTTAACAATCGATTTATTGGACTGAACAAAAGAACCAAGGAACCCGTAGCTTCAGCAGACATATGTCGAATATAATATTTAAAAAATAAATGCCATTAAATTATCTACCAGATTATAATTAAGTAAAAATTCCTTCCAACAATATTTCTGTTTTGCATTGACATTTTATATTCAAAACTCTTAAAAGCAAAAAATGGTTGATACAACTTTTGTACCAAAGGGCACCAAAATTGTATATCCTCGCGATATTTCCCACCTATGAAACAACTTACAGAGCACTGGATACTAATTAATCAGCTCTTATAGCTCTGCGTACTGAATTCGAATTCAAATCCTACCATTTAATCTGTTTTCAGTAAAAGCGCGAAGTCTTCGGTGTAGCGTTTGCTGATTTGCTTTTTTTCTCTTATTTTTTGCTCGCTTTATGGGCATGGCTTAACAAATACTGTCCTTTTTTCCAGCTATCGTCGAATTAATCATCATTCTTGTTGATTTTTTGTGGTTGTTGCCACAACGCTAATGCATGTTTTGTGGGCAGGATAAGGCACTTTTATGATCGACGCATGAAAACAATTTCGCATAAACATACAACTGTTTACACGTACCCACAAATTTATGTGCTTGTATAAGTAGGTACATACATACATATTAGCAAATGCCTAAGCTTACGTGATTTTTTCCCTAGACCTTCGTTCCACTGCTTACCAAAGCAGTATTAACATCGCAACTAAGTGCCAAGTAGCATCGAGGCTTATGAATACTCAGCGAGTGTGTGCGTGTGTGTGTATGTGTGCATAAATAAGCGTGTGAGGCAAAAGTTTGTGGCCTTTTGTCACAAAGTTTCTCTTTGCACTCGTAATTCTTGGCAATATGAGCTGATTAGCAACATTGTTGCCCTTGTTTGCTCCACAACATTGTTGGCCACCTGGACGCTATGAGTGGTTGTTTGACTGTTTTGGTCTTGCCAATGGTATACAAGTGCAAAAAAAATGGTATGCTCTTTTCAAAATTCTACTAAAATCAGTCTAGAGTGCGGATTTATCAGCTGCACTAATAACTTGAATACTTAAGGTATCAATAGAGTGGCATAAAATACACTTTTATGGAGCGACAGAAGCTTATGTTAAAAAATTATTGTAGGTGCGGTTATTAAGATGGTAAGCTAGAGAGGCGGAGGAAAGAGAGAGAGGGAAAGAGAGAGTGAAGCTGGCTCAAGTTAGTTAGACGGGCATAAGTAAGTAGATGCGTAGATGCTGTAGACAGCCAACAATTACTTAAATCTGCAACCGTAATTAGGTTGCGCCCACTCTTTTTATGCAGCGTAGGAACTATATTTTAGGTCGGCGGCATCACGCGCCATTTTCGTTGCTTCCGTCGATGGAGACAGTTTTTTCTCAGCTTTATTATATTTCGATGTCATTGATTCAGTTCGGTAAATAAGAAGATTCTATGAGTTACGATTTATGATTTATAATTTACTTAAGTTTGTGTAACTTCGAACATAAAACTATTATGGAGAGCATCAATGAAGGTGACGTTGACACTCCTCTTTGCGAAGTGAATGTTGGCCAATAATGGGCAACTTGACTAAGCTTTCTATAAAAAATACAATCTCCCTTTATATAGAAGAAAAAAGATGACAACTCAGCAAGCAAATTCCAAAAGCAATTTTATACTCACTTCAAACTTGCACTAACAGCCAATCATATAAAAGTTCACCACCAGAAAAAATTTAGAAATTCTGGTCGAAAAGTTTAGAGATTCAATGAAATTTGAAAAATATATAGACTATGACTTTTACAAAGGGGTATATATGAAAAGAAATCCTAGAGCTACGAGTTATAGTGGTAAAGTCAAGTATATCAACTGGTTGTAAACTTTTCGCTATTGTATTTTTTTGTTTTATTCTTATAAAAATTCAGCAATTTCAGAGAACTATATAAACTCGAAAAGAAAAAGTTTTACATTTTTTAGTTCAAACGCGTTTTATGGATTTATTTTCTAAAAACCGAACTTTTGTTTTTTACTTTCTTTCTTTCGAATGAATTGGTGCGTGACTACCATTCGGAATTCAGGAAGAACGTAGGGTCACGTCTCGGGGGAACACCAAATTGAAAAAAAAGTGTTTTCTAATAGCGGTGGCGCCTCGGCAGTCAATGGTAAACCTCCGAGTGTATCTCTGCCATGAAAAAAGCTCTTCATAAAAAATATCTGTCATTCGGAGGAGCTCGGCCAAACACCCAAACACGGTGTGCGCGCCAATTATATACATATATATAAAAAATAAAATATTTCCTAAATACTGTATCAAAATTTCGCCGAGATCAGAGAAAAGCTTATCGAAATATTAGACTTTAATCAAAACAGTCCAATTAGGGAAACTTGAAACAAATCAATTAGTTCTATCTGCAACAACTCCATGGGGAGTTTGATTAAAGAGTTTGGCCCTTGAGCCTTAGGTTTAGTTGGTGCAAAAATTGAAGCCTCAAGCCTAACAGCAATGTGGATAACTCGTTAATTTTGTATGTGAAAGATCGGATGCTTTTGATACAAAAATTATGTTAACAAACGAAGCTAATATCTACTTTCTGGTGGTGTTATCGGTCAGTTTCTATTAAAAAGTGCGTGTAGCGTAGTGCACATAACAGAAGTGAGGCAGGCAAAGAAAGAGGGAGAGACCCGAGAGAGAGAGAGAGCGGTGAGAGAGAGAGAAAGGATATATATCTAAGTAAATTCACAACGTTTGTAGAGAATACAAATAGACAAAATTTACAAAAAACGGAGAAGGCCGGACACAAATCGTGGCAACAACGCGCACTATTCCGAGCGTTCATCACCCGCACAAACGCAGCGATTCCAGGACCGCAGTAACGGCACAAATTACTGCAACGCAGTACCAATAAATCCGACGCCGGAAAGGATAGCACTTTATAGTATGCACAAGCATTAGCCAGGAAATGGAAATAAGCTCCAAAAAGTAGGCACCAAAAATATATTTCCTACAGATTTGCACCAACAAACAAGCGCCAAAAAGTAGACAGTGTTATTTCTCACTAGAAATTAGCAACCACAAGGAAAAACTCACTAACTAAACTCAACTAAAGTATATCTAAGATATATATAAGGTATAGATATCTCTCTCCTTTTCCTCTACGTTATATGTTTTTTCTCTCTCGCGGAACGAAAATGCCCAAAACGTTGCATGGCCTTGAAATTTTACTCTCTGTTCTCGCTCGTCCATCGACGCCTAAGAAGTTTCAGTTGAAAAACTCAGCTGGAAATGTACTTATATATTCAGTAGATTGCCTTTCAGAGATATGCTGAAACGGGTTTTTAGCTATTATTAACTGTGTGGATATGAAACGCGCTTACGATAAACCAAACGCTTTTTATTAATTATTTAAATTACTTTTTTTGGAAAAGAATAATTTAATCTTTATTTCAGGTTATAATAATTTCATAAAATTGTGCAGTAATTTGGCGCCTGGATGCTTCTAACCAATACCGCGACTAACCCAACGCATCTGGTATATTTTCTGCGAAACTATCCCAAATATGGTATTTATGTGAATAAGCCATAGGAAATGAATGAGACAAAACTAACATATACAATATACACATATACAAATAAAATTAATAAAAAACTTAATTCTCAGACTCTCGCAGATTTTATGACCCATGGTATGAAAAATTTGCTATTTTATATTTTTGTATCTACAATAAAACTTGTGCTGCTTCATCACACCGAAGTAATCAAGGATTAAAACACAAATTTACTCTCAAATGAATCCGCAACTTTTTTCTAAGGAAAACGCAGAAGAGTTTGAGCTCCATTTCTTCATTTAAATGGCCACAATTAAGGTCACTGGGTGATCCTTTCTTCGACAGCCTGGAGCAGTACTCAAACTCAAATCCCACCTATCTTCTCCATTACATCAACAGCTCAGGCTGGCTGTAGATATCTGCTTGTTGGAGGCCTCATAACGGCGCTTTAGTGCTACTTGGGGACTGCCACACTGGTAGTTCAGCCGTTTCTCCTGCCTACCTTCCCATATGAATCCTTTGGAATCATTAAAAAAAAAATTTAAAGCAATTTAAAAATATCGACATTTTAGAACAGCAGTGAATAAATTTGTTATTAGCGAGACTGTAGTATTCGGTAATTTAATTAGCATCTTTTGAGTGATGCAGTCGTATTCCGGTAATATTTTTTCGCTCCAACATTTAATTGATGTTTTTAGTAGGAGGCTCTGTTTTTCGACATAGCCCTTCAGCGTACGGTGTTGAAATATTTGTCTTTGTGGGGAGTACGGAATTTATCAAAGCTTTGTTAAATAAAAAACCCATCTTCAGATGTGTAAAAGCAATTGGTATATAATATTTCTTTTGCCGGCCGCCGTAGCCGAATGGGTTGGTGTGGGATTACCATTCGGAATTCACAGAGAGGTCGTTGGTTCGAATCTCGGTGAAAGCAAAATTAATAAAAAAAAAAACAAAAAAAAACTGTTTTCGAATAGCAGTCGCCCCTCGGCAGGCAATGGCAAACCTCTGAGTGTATTTCTGCCATGAAAAAGCTCCTCATAAAAATATCTGCCGTTCAGAGTCGGCTTGAAACTGTAGGTCCCTCCATTTGTGGAACAGCATCAAGACACACACCACAAATAGGAGGAGGAGCTCGGCCAAACACCTAACAGAAGTGTACGCGCCAATTATTTATTTATCTTTTATATTCCTTTGGACTGTGAGCCAGGGAAAGTGAAGTGAAATTTCAGTGACTACAGACGTCATAAAGTTTTTAGTTATTTCCCGCAGAGAATAATTTTTTTCTTCGTTGTTCAGAGCTTGGTTTAATTTCTTCTCCGCATATTCCAATTTAAATGTTGTGGGATATATGGACTTACTTAATAATAATAAAATACAAATTTTTGAGGTAACTCGTCAAAGGCCAGTCAAAAGTGGAACTTGCCGAGGTATGAGCAAATGAACTTAAATGTCAAAAAACTTTAAAAAGTTGTATTAAAATTAAATTATTCTATATATCTTTATTAGAAAAATGTATTCAAATTAAGCAAAGTATTTTTCTTTATTCTTGTTTTCTTTTTAAGTCCATCACCTGCACTTCACTAAAGGATACACCAGTCAAATAAATTGCATGTCTAGTGGAGCTTACCTTTTCAAAAAATTTTTTTATCAATGAACTCTCCTTTTATTTTACATTTCATTTGTATTCAATTGATTTTTTTCAAATACCCATAGTAAAATCTCTGTTGCGCAACACAACAAAATATTGGGTAATAGATTTCAAACAAGTTCGTTACTTAAGTCTTTCATTACGTCAATGGCTGCAAGTGGAGAAAAGTCATTTTTAATATTATATTTCTATTTATAAATATTTCATATTCTATTTTGTGCTTAATTTCATAATGTGCTTTGTACTGCTAAGCAAGCGCGCATAGAAGTTGAAATTTTACTGCGCTATTCTCTGTTCGCTAAGCGCGAATCACTACGAATTGCCAACGCTTAATTGCTTATGAAGCGACAATAATGGCGGCGGCAATAGCTTTAATAGCGACTAACGGGCAAACAGACGGCCAGATGGACAAACAGCATGCACCAGCTGCATATTTTATGCTCACAATTTCAGTTAGTCGCTTAAGTGTGTGATATGTGAAAAAAGGACTACTCCACCGAAGAGGGCATTAAATGTTGAAACATGTTTTATAAAAGTGTTTGATGGAAAAATAAAAATAAATCTTGACAAAAATGCAATTAATATGATGTTGCGACAAGTGTTGCTGAAGGCAAGTTTTAGTGGGTGTTCAAAGAGATTTGAGTGCTTATGCCAATTTGTATTTTGATGTTGTGTACTTTTGCCTTGTATGTTTATGAATTTGTCTTGTGCGTAGGGATTTGCTTGTAGAAATATTTTCTGTTGTGTATCTAAGGTATATGTAACCTATTCTAAATTTTTTTTTAATTTATTTAGCTTAAACTTTTATAGGTTTGCTAAAAAGTGTGATCGGTCAAGGAGTATATGGCGATTACTCTGTTTTTTCAGGCTGAGACAGATTCAATTGGATAACTTTCGTTTTAGACATTAAGGCCACAAATAACTGTGAAATTTCGAAAAATATGTTTTTTTTTGTGATAAAATGTTAATATAATCCTTTAAGAATATGTCAAAAAATTTTTAGAATGTAAATTTAAGTATTTCTTATACTATACTGTGGGCAAAAAGTAAGGTGAATTTGGTTGCAAAATGAAAAATCTTTATTCTTGTAAATCAATTTCATCCCCTTCAAAATAATCTCCTCTCGATGAAATACACTTATGCTGTCGACCGTGACGACCCTATTCTTTGCGTTCGAGCGCTGGGAAAGGTATAGGTACGTTGTATTCAAACTTTAGACGCGTTTTTCTCAAAACTATATTTTTCGAATTGGCTTACACGATGACTCAAAAAGTTATTGACCCATCTCCTTAAAATTTTGCGCACATTTTTTTTATGATAATACTTTCTATGTGAATTTACAATTCGAAAATCTTTCGAAAAAATAATTTCTTCGAAGCAAAAATAGTAGAAAAATTCGCCCCAAAATTAATCTTTTTTTTGAAAGATTTTATTCCGCGAATGTTTTTTACATATTTTTTTTTAATTTATATAGAATTTATGACACTAGTAAGCAAAAACATGTTTGGTTTTTTGTATTCAGGCCACTGACGCCGATGCTACAATGCCCGCCAATTGAGAAGCCCCGCTGGGATCTTCCTAGAAGAATTGAGTGTACATCCGCCATTTTAAATGATTAAAAAAAAATATATATATATCATTTTAATGTATAATTCGGCTGACGTAGCCGAATAGGTTGGTGCGTGATTCCCATTCGGAATTCACAGAGAGAACGTTGAATCGAATCTTGGGGAAAGGAAAATTAATAAAAACATTTTTCTAATAGCGGTCGCCTCTCGGCAGGCAATGGCAAACCTCCGAGTGTATTTCTGCCATGAAAAAGCTCCTCATAAAAATATCTGCCGTTCGGAGTCGGCTTGAAACTGTAGGCCCCTCCATTTGTGGAACAACAGCAAGATGCACACCACAAATAGGAGTCGGCCAAACACCTAACAGAAGTGTACGCGCCAATTATTTATTTATTTTTTTTTTGTTTACAAAAAACCGGAATGCCGGAAAGAATATATTGACTTCTTCATTTTAAATTATTTTAATGAAAATCAGAGAAAATATGGCCGTTTACAGGTATCTACCCCCTTAAGTAACTAATGGTGCTGTTTTTTCGAATCCAGTACGAAGGTTGCCCTTCAACAAGGTCGCCTCTGCAGTATCTCCTATGATGAGCTGTAATTCAATTTTTTTATCGACAAGATTGGCGTTTTTCGGCATAAAATTTCATCTGACATTTCACTTGCAAACCTTATTTGATACTTTTTCAGTGATCCAAAAAATTCATTTTTAATTCTATTCGGTCTAGCTCCCGTAAATATTAATACGAGGTGACACAAAACAAAATTGCTTTTTGAATAATTTTTTGCTAATTAAAAGAAATCATTTTGAGTGATGGAAACCATTTTGACCTTTACGACCTCCATTGCTAGTCTGTTCGTATATTCCAGCTGTTGTTTGTTGACGTGTGACGCTATTTGCAAAAACAACAAATTTTCCGATAGGATGATTAATTTTGCGCCACCTTGTATTTTTTCTTATTATTTTTTCTGTAAATTTAATAAATTTTGTAATGACGGTGAGAAACCCACAAGCTTGAAAATGATTTGGTTTTCCAAACAGCCAAACTTCGAATTTAAATTTGAACGTTAAATCCATTCTGCTGTATTGTTGGTGTCTGTATATGCGAGTCGAAAATTGCTAACATTTTTGAACCACTGGCTTAGAACCATTCTTCGTATCTAGTGGTCCGACAATTGGATCTCAAAGGAATAATTATTTGATCGAAGTAGGCAAAACCCAATAGAAATTCAAATGCGAGAACGCAAATGGAAGTGTATTATCAACACACTGCGCAACCCAGCGAGCGATATGAGTAGGATGATACTTGACTGGAACCCACAAGAATCACGCCACAGGAGACTCTCTTAACGAGGAACTCTCAGAAACCGACGAATCGATTACATGGACCCAAACTGAGACGAAAGCGAGAAGCAGACAACATTGTCAAACATTTGTTTCGGCACTATGTGCCCAAAGCCGGAATTCCAGCAACTAATAATATTGATAGTTAAAAAAGGGAATTCTCTGAATCAACCTGCTAGTAAATGCGTATAACTATGAACCACAAAACTTAATGTCGCAATACTTCACAACCCACCAAACATCGGCAATTCATTAAGTTTTGTATTTTATTTACTTTTGCTACCCAGCGGCAACTCGTAATGCATCTCGCAGCACATCTTCGTCATCGTTCGTATTCATAATTCAAGGTGAATTGTTAACATGGCAATTATAGCAACCCGCCAATGGTACGTCGAACTTGTTCACTGCTACAGCAAATGCTAAGTAGAATCGCCCCGAATGTAGCTCTGCCAGTGGCACTACTCAACGCAGCCATCACAAAGTAGCTGGCACTTCGCCTGCCTGACGGAACTCTAGCATTAAATGTGCATTTTTCTGAGCAATTTAAACAACAAAGCACATACACCTGGGCGCGCACTCACTGTAAGTGTGCTTGTGTGTGAATATTTAAGTAAATATATTTGTTTTAAATGCATACCAGCAGACAAAGGGTATTTAGCTAATATTACTCGTGCGCGCATTATTTAATTTCATGCTTAATTAGTAATTAGCTTTATTATTTGCGTAGTCGTGTTAAGCAAAGACAGGTATACGCGCACATACACACACACATACACATGCATCTTTAGAGCCTCACTCTATCCTTCACCTCTCAACTTCTAGCCGGGGAATCGTCTTGACAATTGACAGTTGGCTGCGTGTACAAGTTGTAGTCATCCGGTGATCAGTAAAGCGATTCCGCTGCCACTACACAGTAATCTACCGGCATCAGTAAATGCCTGTTAAAAGTAAATTGTTTGCTTGAAGTAAATCGAAAAATTATGTCGGATAATGCTTAGGTCATAGAGCTGCGGAAAATATGATTTTTGTAGAATTCTACTTCGACGATTTTTTCTTTCTGTTCCGTTCCATCAAAAAAGCACACAGAATTGATCAAAATTCCGCTCAAACGAAATACCCAAAAAATGTTTTTAAACGATAACCAAATTTGTTGAAAAGACCAGAGCTGTGGGAAAAATCTAAAGCATTGTGCACTACGATAAAGCACTACAGCACAAACCTATTTTTGTGTTATCTTTTCTGCCCAAGAACTCAACAAAAATCATCGAGTACGACCGCCGCATTCGCCTTATTCTTGGAAACGATGGCAGATATAGGAGAGAATTAGTGGCGAAAGCTGAAGTCGTTTATGGAAAATGTGTTCGCAAAATTCTTCGACGACTAAAATATTCCATGGCATAGATATAAAAAAGGAGCTCATGCCCTTGAAGTTACAATAAATTTTGATGATTAAGAAATATTTTGGGTCAATTAATCATTCAAGGATTTGAGACAACCAAAGTTTAGTTTAACAGAATATATACTCGTACTATGCTGCAGGTAGTGTTGAATGGAAGGAAGCCTTATTATTTGCTAGAACAAACCAATATGGTGTAAATTTCTGCCATTTGGACCAAAAATTTGGAACTTTACGCAGAAACTCGCTGGAGAGAAGTTTGCCCCCAAAAGTTAAGAGAAAGAAATAACCATACTTTAAAAATATGTTCAGTGGTTCAATAAAATATATCAAAATTTTTGTCTTCCTTAATTTTTTTGTTGTGTCAAACTAGCAAGCACTGCACTCAGATACAATTAAATCCATTGTACTGCACTCAGGTTCTCTTTCTAATTTTCTTTAAATCTACTCGACCTCCGAAGAATTATGAGTAGATCTTGGGGTGCCAATGAGCCAAGGTGGTCGGTTTTTAACACATCAGTGCCAAAACCTCAAGCCTGATTCGAGCAAAAGCTGGGTAGATGAACAGAAAGTGGTCCACCGTCTCATGCTCCTCTCCACATGCTGGGCAGAGTGCACTGTCTGAGATGGCCACCTTTTCCATGTGCTTTGCCCATAGAAAGTGGCTCGTGGCTTAATGACAGGAGGAACTGCGACAGTCGGTCGGACATGACAAGCAACATCAGTTTTATCCATCTGTAGCCTCTCTCAGCCTACCAAGCTCGCTTGTGGGTTAGAGTAACCCAGCTAACCGCGGCTTTGATGGCTGCAGAAGGGAGAGGTAGAACGGGTTCCAAGCCAATGAAGTTATATAAATTATACATTTTTTAAGTAATCTAAAACGGAAGTTGTTTATTTCGTTGAAACTCTTTTTGGCGGGCGCTTCTGAAGAAACTGCATCTATAATTTTTTTTATTTACGGCGAACACAGTTTTTTTCCATTTCCCTCCCTATTGGAAGATTTATAATTTTTGCAAATAGCTTCGTAAGGTCAATCATATTTGACACTTGGGAACTAGACAGCTACAATATAGACCCGGAATGGAGCGCGTAAAGGTCAAGATAAAGATGTTCATCACTCAAAGTCATTTTTGCTTTTTTTAGTAAAAACGTTATTCAGAAGCAAAAATGGCTGATTAATTTTGCGCCACTTTGTGGTTACAAGATATTAATTTGATTTTATTTTCTTCAGAAAAATGTATGCCAAGTATAAAAAAATCCCAATTTGTCTGCGGTTTTGACTAATACCGTCGAATACAACAATATAAGTCCAAATAAATCCCAAGCTACAGAAGCCCATTTTACTAAAAAAATATCATCCAAATTTTTGTAATTTTTTTTTCATCTGTCTGCTTTAAGATACAAATACATCCTTTTAGAGGTTTTTGTGGGCAGCAGCCTTTTTACAAGATTAAAGAATATTTTCAGACTAAAAGCTACGATTATGTGCCACTAGTTCCTGCATGAACAAGCGGTGGGTTAGATGAATCACATCTGAAACATTTGGTAAGCTGCAAAATGCAAGACAAATAACCATCCTTGAGACAGAGTAGCTGGCAGGTTCTAGGGAGCTACGCACAGCATAATTGAAAGAAGGTTTTCCATTTGTTCTTCACTGCCTTCATTAATTGAATTCATCGACAAGTGTAAGTAATTTAAGGGTAAGAGTGAATCGTGGCGCAAATCGTTATTAGGAATTTTAGAATAAAATATTACCAAATTGTTGTGTTTCAGTAGTTATTTTAGTCATCTTATGAAAAAAAAAAACACCCCAGAGTGTTTTCTTATTTTTTCATTAATTTTCCATTAACAGCTCAGTAATTCCTGAAAGTTTCATATAGGGACTTAAATAACTTCTCGATTTATATTCAAGTACATTCAGCGAACCAATGAAAAATATGGGTATTTGCTTACTAATGTACATAGTGGTACTTCGACGAACGTTGGTATGACAGCGCTTCACTGGAACAGTATTTTGCACTGTTTTTTCATTGCTTCCCTGTACGTATTTGAATATAACTCGAAAAGTAAACAGAATTCCACTATGAAATTTTCAGAGATTATTGAGTATAGTCTCAGCTATTAAAGAAAATAATACAAAAAAATCTGGGGTGACTGAAATTTTGCAAAAAAAATTTCCAAAAGTTTTGAGCTAAAAACAAATTTTTTTTCGAACACCAAAATGTTTGTTAATTGAAAATTTGAATACATTTTATTTGCAATCTATCAGTTGACAATCAGCAAATTTTTTAAATATAGGGACTATGACAGGATTGATTGCGCTCCAGTGAGACCAATCAATATATTGTAAAACAGTTGTATTCGCTACAAATCAATTATGTTTCCTCAAATCTATTTGGGAGATCCAAAATATGAATTTTTTTAAGGCGTTTGACATCCGTGCTATTGTGTAGAAGATTTCTTGCTAGTAAGTTTTCATGGTACGATAGTCTGTTTAGGTATCTTCGAGAGGCTTTGGTGATTTCATTTCTAACATAAGGTACATTTAAGTCTTTGTGAATTTCGAAGTTAGTTATATACCAAGGAGCACCAGCAATGCTTCGTAAAGTCATAGCCTGGTATCTTTGCAGGATTTCAATGTTTGAGTTACTCGCTGTTCCCCAAAGCTGTAGGGCAGCTTTGTAGAGCAGTACTTTATTTTCGAGACTAAGTTGTGATCGCGAGCCTAAGAGCCAGTACATTTTTTTCGTTTTAAGCTTGAGTTGTTTCTGTTTCTCTTTAATGTGGGTTTTCCAGGTCATCCTTCGGTCCAAATGTACTCCGAGGTATTTGACAGTTTCACTTTCAGGTATAGTAGAGCCATTCAAAAATACGGGAGGACAATTCCCGGTTCTCAAAGTAAACGTTATCTGAACAGACTTCTGAGTGTTAACCTCCATCTTCCAATTCATTAGCCATTTTTCAACCATATTCAGTTGTTGTTGTAGGTGAAGTGATGCGTCATTACGATTACAGTTTGTGGCAATAAAAGCTTACTGTTAATCGGTAGGTCAGCGGTAAATATTGTGTATAAAACGGGACCTAATACGCTCCCTTGAGGAACTCCAGCATTAATTGAGTACAACTCTGAAGACCCATCTTTTTCATGGACATAGAACGTACGACCACTAAGATATGACTTTATAAGTAAATAGTAAGGAGCTGGAAGAAAATTTTTTATTTTATAGAGTAAGCCTGGGTGCCAAACTTTATCGAATGCTTGCTTGATATCTAAAAATACTGCAGTGCAATACTGTTTATATTCAAAAGTATTCTTGATAAT
This sequence comes from Anastrepha ludens, assembly GCF_028408465.1. Classification (NCBI taxonomy): domain Eukaryota; kingdom Metazoa; phylum Arthropoda; class Insecta; order Diptera; family Tephritidae; genus Anastrepha; species Anastrepha ludens. The sequence goes on from NC_071500.1 coordinate 90,353,249, forward strand.
TTGAACAATTCGGTGGCATTGCTCAGGAGTCCCATGCCCCCTTCTAAACCCAAACTGATGTTCAGGTATTATATCGCAGTCCTCTAAAATAGGTAACATTTTTCTTAAAAGTATCTTTTCAAATACCTTAGAGAAGGTCACCAGCAAGCTAATTGGACGTGATGAAGACGGACAGTGCACTGGTTTGTTGGGTTTCAGTATCATGATTACCTCGGCGCATTTCCATTGACTCGGGTAGTGGTTGAGTCTAAGCATCGCATTATATATATAGGTAAGAAATCTAATATATTTTGGAGGCAGGTTCTTTATGGTAAGCCCATCAATTTTGTCAAAACCTGGAGATTTTTTAAGCTTTATTTGCTTAATTTCATTTACTACTTCCTTAATCGAAGTTTTGCGAATGGGCAAGCTTAACTCACAAGGCGAATCCAGAAAGTTATGCACCTGAGTAGTATTTTCGTTCGGTTGAAAAACTGATTGCAAATGTTGAGCAAATGCTTCAGCTTTTTCTTTATTTTCTCGGCACCGGTGGCCGTTACTATCTTCTATGACAGTTGTTCTTCTAGTGGGCCTCTTTAGATATTTGGTTGCCTTCCACAGGTTGTGCTCAGAGTTATTTGCATATGGATCTAAATTCTTCAGGTAATCTGCGGTCTTTTGATCTTTAATTTCTCGCAGTTTTGATTTTAAGTCTTTAGTCACCTTGTTAAGGATTCTTTTGTCATAAGGACTTCGACTTGTTTGCCATATTTTCCTCAGCATTCTTTTTTCTTTGACGAGCCGTCTTATTTCAATTGGAAGAAATGGTTTTTTTACATCGTTTCTGCTTGATTCAGAAGTAAAAAGAAATCCCGCTTCATGAATGGTATCTGTAAATTTATCAACTGCTAAGTCAATCTCATTGCCCGCTTTTAGTGGTATATCCAAACTTATTCGATGCTCAAGCCAGTTTTTAAACGCAACTATATTAGTATTTTTTGAAATAATTTTATAGGGTTTTTGTTTGTTCGGCACAGTTGCCCCGTAAGTTACTATTATTGGAGAGTGATCAGAGCTTAAATCAAAGTTCTCCCCGATGTGGAGTACTTATTGTGAAACTCCTTTGTACACAATAAAATCCAACAAGTCTGGTCTTTTTTGAGGATCACTGGGCCAGTATGTGGGTTTCCCCGTAGAGAGAGTTGAGTATTTAAATTGAGATATACATTTAAAATATATATATACATATACAATATACATTAAATATATCTCAAAACTAAAATCGTTCATTAAACTGAAATAAAAAAAATGCGACAAAGTCCATAGCCATTCACTAACAGCAAGCAAAATCTTGCTGACGTATCATTTAATCGCCGATTTGTAACTGCGTTTAGTTTCTGAGCAAATGCAATGCTGCTTATGCTGTGCTGTGCTATGCTCAATGCCATGTAGCAGCCATATTGCTCTAACTACCAATCACCGACTGATGGTGTCCCAGAGCATTGCTAACCATTCGCTAAGTTATTCATATTAATTTTTTTCATCTTTCGATTTATGCTTTGATTTTTATTTATCATTGCGATTCGAGTGGCTGCTGCTGTTCTTTTTGTTTCACCGCTGTGCTGTCACATTGCTTACACATTTAGCCGGCTGTCAAGTAATCATGTTCAGTTGACGGCGCTAATTAGTAATTGGCTTTCGCAGATTTTAACTACATTCGCTGCTCGCATTTACCACATCGAGCAGAAGTGAGTGCTTTGCTTTGCCAGCTTCCCAACTTAACAACCCGCCAGTTTCTTCACAATTTCCTAACAACCCACTGGTGATTTTCTCGACGTCTCACTACTTCACTAACCAAACTCTTTCAGCTTCCAGCACTCATACCGGCCCCCTTTGCCTCGCGTCTATGCCACCTGTCATAGCAGCCCGTCCATTTATTCATATATCAGCCTTTAAGTCATGTTGCTGTTTGTCTATCTGCTTGTTTATAGATAATGGAATATATGCATTTGCACACACACACACATATATATATATACTGCGGCGTACAAGTGTGCGTTTAATTTGTATGTTTATGTCTATTTCTTAGTCAGTGTAGTGATTGCCCGTTTACGAGTGCCATATCTTTTGAGTGGACATATTTCTATGAAATTAGTTGCTGTAAACATCAACATGGCTGACTTTAATGTTGCACTCAAATTGAGTTGTGGCATGAAAACATGAAATTATTTAAGATTAAATGTGAAGATATGTACAAGGAGTATTTCCTTCAAGTGAGACAAAATGTTGAATAATGCGTTGCAATAAAATATGGATCAGATATGAAGTTTCTTTGGGAAAAAATTACTGCCCAGTAAAAAGTGGTGAAGAAATTTTTTTGATTTATTCCGATAGTCAACTGAGCATGGTTAGGTTTAACGAATCAAGATTTAATTTAAGTTCAAGTTCTTTTCAACAGTATTTATCAATTTTGCGGGCAATCTCATAACCCACCCATTGAAAAAGTATTCGTCGCTATTAGTACAATACTGCCAAGTTAATTTTCACAAACCTTTCTTGAGTATTTTTTCGTAACACTAATAGAGTTCTCCAAATATCACAAAACGACATAGTCGTACGGCGCCAGATCTAAGCTAAATGGCGAAAACGATTAAGCCTCCCAGTCAAGCTCACAAGTCAGAATTCTGCACCAAACAATGCAGGTGCTATGGCTTGCAGCGACCAATTCAACCATAAAATTTCCCAGCTATCATTTTTCTCAGTTGAATCAAATACTTAAACCCATGGCCATTGGAACGTTTTATATGGATTCCTAGATTTAGAGCTTCGTTCACATCCTTAAAGTGACTTTGCCTTGGTGGACCATAATACTCTTTCTAATCATCAATGCTGGTCCCTCTTGTTCTATCGCTGGCTTCAACTTGGTTCACAGTTAAGAACCCAAGTGTGAATCTGACCCGATGATAACAGCTCATAGTAAACGCTTCCCTCTAAATCCCGCCAAACACACAGCAAATATTTTTTGAGCACTACGCAGGGCTTGACGATCGTTTGAGATGGCTCAGCGCATTTTGGCCAGGTGATTCAGGGGATGTTCCTGTATGTAATTCACTTTTCTTTACCAATTATTATCCGGTTCCTTACGTAAAATAGTTAAAGAAAAAATATGAAGCTTTAAATAGCATATAGTATAATGGACTTCGAGAAAGCTTTCGATACTCTTAAGCACGAAGCTATCTGGAGAGCGCTCGTCTGCAAAGGAGTGCCTGAAAAAATAACCAATATCATCAAAGAGCTGTACGCGGGCGCTTGCTGTCGCGTCAAACACGAAAACATTCTAAGTAACGGGGTCAAGGTGCAAACCGGTGTGAGGCAGGGTTGCGTACAATCTCCGCTGTTTTTCAATTTAGTTCTGGATTTAGTAATGCGGCAAGCCTGTGCGACTAACAGAGGCATATCCTGGCATGGGGTATGTGTGGCCACCTAGAGGATTTAGACTATGCTGACGACATATGTCTGCTGTCGTATATCAGCAAAATTTCATGCGGTGAGCAAGGCCGCAGCACAAACTGGACTAAAAATCAATATGGCGAAGACTAAAGTTATGCGCATCAACACCAGCGAATCGCACGCTCTTCAGATTGCCGGCACACCCCTGAAAGATGTAGATGAATTCTGCTACCTGGAGAGCATTATCTGCTTTTGGCATGCTGGATAAGGTCACATCTCACATCTCCAGGTAAACCAAACTCAAGATTTTCAATGCCAACGTGAAATCCGTAGTGTTGTATGGGTGTGGAACTTCGAACATATCGGCATGTGTACTACAGTCGCTGCAAGCCTTTCTTAATCGTTGCCTACGCAAGATTATGCGCATATATTGGCCCCAGGTAATTAGTAACACTGATCTCTGGATCGTGACCAAGCAAACACCAATCCACATAGCAATTCAACGCCGTAAGTGGAAATGGATCGGTCACACGTTGAGAAAGCCCCACGATGACATAACAAGAACAGCACTGGATTGGAACCCCCAAGGCAGCCGCAGACGTGGGAGACCAGTCAATACGTGGAGGCGTCATATCAACGTAGAAGCAAGAAAATCAGGTCGTGCGTGGCACGAAATTAAATGTTTAGCCTTAGATAAAATTAATTATAATTTGTGTATTGAGGCCCTATGCTCCATCTAGGAGCCTCCGAAATATATATATATATATATTAGTACAATGAATGTGAGCCACATCCGTTTCTACAGCATCACAGATTGGTGCACAACGTTGGAGAAGATGGCGATAGCATCCAAGAACAATTTAAAAGTAGTTCAAAGAGCAGCACTTGTGCTTATCACAGGAGCACTGCTTTCTGCTCGCACCAAAGCTTTTAAGAATCTACTGGACTCTCTTTCCACAGATATCCATATCAAGTTCCAGCTTTATTGCAATGAAAGTAGACCAAATGTAATTTTGGGCACTTGATTACACCACTTCACCATTCTGCTTTGAAAACAAATGATACACAAGAAACCAACAAAGATTTTAGTGTGATAAAGTTAAGCACCTTCCAGTTTCCTACTTCACTGACAATTCAATACTAAATAAATGGATCAACAGTGGCATTCACTCGGAAGGGCTAAACTAGAACTGAATCTATGTCTACCTAACGACTGTAGTGCCTACCAAGCTGAGTGAATAGCTATGAAAAAGGTTATATTTTGGGTTAGGAACTCATTCCTGATATCAAAACTGATCACTATCTACTTTAACAGTCAACCTGCTATAAAATCTCTACAGTGCAATAATACTCTTCCAAAATAGCAATTGAATATTAAACTAATCTAAGTGAACTGGCTAAACGGTGCACCACAAATAGTGTTTGAGTACCCCGACTGAGAAACAATACTGCAAACTAGACCACGGAAGAGCTAAATAGGAAGGGAACTGATCTCGAATGAAACAAACTCTGCTCAGTGCAGAGAGTCCGCTCTCTTTAAGTCAGCTCTGGATGAGGTTGATCTACATTGCTTGAACCAACAACAGATCGTTCGCAGAACCCACTTGTGAGGTAACTAGACAGGTCTCACCTAGAATGAATAAAAACAGAAGTAAGCTCCTCATCAATCTGGAATATGTCTAGTACAATAGTTGCTATTATCACCAGATGCTGAATGGAAACAAGCGGGAAGCGTATAGGGTTTCCTGCGAATGATTTCTATCGTCACTCTTGGAAACGAAGAAATGGAGGGGTGTTAAACACTTTCTTTGACAATGTTTCGCCCTTTTCAGAACGCGTCATCGACGCAAGAGATATTTTTGGGTATCAAGAAGGCTTAGAATCCGCAGCCAATCATTATCGTATTTTATCTGCCACTGCTCTGCTTTTGCCAGAATGGGACATCACTGTATAAATTCTTACTTCCTGCGATATCTGGTAGATTAAAAAGCACAGCAACTCACAATATTTCATAGTTTATTATAGAGATTAAGTGGTTTTACCGCATTGAGAGTTAAAAGGCGAAACTTATGTTGAAAAAAGTGGTATCACAATAGACTTCCAATCCTACAAGAATCTCTCTCTATTCTCATTAAGACTAGCATCCAGCGCAACCTAACGTAACTTACGATCCACTTCAAAAAGGTATCGACTTCGCTATGTTTCAGCTAAGAATTACTGGTACAGAAGATATTTTTGCATCCGCTCCCACTACAGTCGGTTCTACATTATAGGACCATCCTGGATTTATATGCGTCCCAGAACTGTCACTCCAACAGCATTACGCATACATATTTGGCGAATATTTATGCTTCTAAACCAACAACAACAACATGTTTTTGCTTCACTTTGCGTGGCAGCTATATATGCATCGCCCTTCTTCTTTACAGTTTTATTCAAATTATTCCATAAAATTTTCTTGCTTATTTTCAATTTGGATATTGCAAAAAATACTCACACGCCGGATTGGCTGCATGAATTTCATGGTTTAATCGACATTTTCGACGATTAGCTTACCAGAGCTTGCATTATCTTGCATACCTCTATTACCAGAACGGACTCATTTGAAACACCACTTTGCTACTGAGTTCTATGCTGTATTGAGTTTTTAGTTTTTTTCGCCGCCAGCTCCAAATTTTGACCTTAGACGTAGTGGTACTGAAGAATTATTCGAATTTTATATTTTTCACCTACCTAAGAGTGCTCTTAATGACATCCACAACCAACAGGCATCAAGCAAAAAATTGTCAAAAAAATTGTGTAAATCGTAATATAATATACAGAGAGTCAAACAAGTTTTGGCAAAGTGAGTTTTTACACTAATTGCATGAAAATTAGTTTTTCATAATTTTTTTTTATGAAAATATAGTTCACTCCATAACAAAAGCAACATATTATATTAAAGCAAAACGTTCTAAGCCTTTTTCGCTAGCTGTTTGGAGCGATACTATTTTGGTTTTTCGGTTGGTTTGGGGATGTTTTTCAAACTGGGGATTTTGTGTATGCGGATTACATTTTAATCGCCTCCCGAGCTATATCTCAATTAAGCGTACATATGTCACATACCTCAAGATGACTTAGAGGATACAGTTAGTCACAAAAGTTTTGACGCAGTGATTTATGGTACATTTTTTTATGAAAATACCGTTATTAGTATAATATAAGGCGTGTAAATCAAAGATTTCAGAATAAAAAAATCCTTATTTACAACAAAATTTCAAACTTTTTACTCAGAATTAAATTTTTTTTTGTTTTTAGTGGTCAATTTTGCAGCTCTTTTAACTTTGGTGTAATAAGGGCAAAATTTAAGCTGCTGAGAAGTCCCATTGATTTCTAATTTTTTTCCTGCTAGGCTTATATGTTACATATTCTTCTACACAACGCGTGAATGGATCAAAGTGCAGAACCAATCAGCATAAAAAAGCAGAAATACCAAAACTCAACGGAAATGTACTTTAAAATTTGTGCATTTCAACTAAATTAGCTACAAAATTGCGTAACTTAGAAAATTTCAAAATTCTGGGTATAAAGTTTGAAGACGTTAAAATTTCATGACTTTTTTTTTTTTTTTTTGAATTTTTAACAAAGTTTGAAACCTCGATTTATATGACTTTTACAATAATATTTAAAAAAAAAAAAAATTAATAAAAAAAACTGTGGCCTGAACAATATTGGGGTTATGATACAAACGATCACTATGAAAATTTTGATCCTTTAAGTCAGCCTATAATACAGGTCAGTCCATAAGCTCGTGCGTATTTTATCCATAATTTCACTTTCGTACGATTTTTGCACACAAAAAATTGTTCGCAGAATATAACGGAACTATTTACATCTTCTTTGATTTATTGAACTCGTGGAAGCTGAGCTAAATTTCACAGTCGATATGATAGCTCAGAGGTTAAATTCATCGCATGGAATAGTTCACAGGCACCTGGTTCAGTTGGGAAAGGTTTCAAAGCTGGAAAAATGGGTTCCGTCGACTTTCCGTCGCCAACCTTCAGCAGAGAGTGAATATGTGTTCTCAGCTGCTGCAACGGCTTGAAAATGAAAGTTTTTTGAACCATATCATAACTGGTGATGAAAAATGGGTCCTTTACAATAATCTCGTTCGCCAACTCCAATGATTAGATAAAGATGAAACATCAGAACCGACCCCTAGAGATGGCCTTCACCCCAAGAAGATTCCTCTGTCTATTTGGTGGGGTGTGGCCGGTATTGTTTACTCGGATGGGAGCTAATGCCGCATCCACCGTACTCTCCGGATATTGCACCTTGTGATTATCACCTTCTCCGTGGACGTCAATCCCATATGAGTAACAAGAACTACTCCTCGAAAGAAGCTATAAAAGGGATATCGAAGCGTATTTTGGCTCCAAGGACAAACAATTCTTTGAGCAGGGAATTAAAAATTTGCCCAAACGTTGGGAATACATTGTAAATATTGAAGGAAAATATATTATTTATTAATAAATACTTTAAACATGTTTTTTATTAATTTTGAAACCACCTTTAAAAAACGCACGAACTTATGGACTGACCTGATATGATCCCTTGGAATATACATGTGCTCTGTGATATATGACCCACAAAACACATCTAACGGAAAATGCTCAACAATTTTCATTCCATCTTATATAAATCACAATTACAAAAGCTCTTTAGAAAATTTACGATATTTGTTCTCAATCAAACTCGCTGTGGAATGCTGTCTGACAACATGTTGAACGATATTTCAATCAAACTAATTTTTGTTTTATTACCCAAGTGTCAATTGCAATCTTCCACTCCAACTAAATTAAAATACATTTTTAAATGCTAAACATGCACATAAAATATTTGCAGCCCAAACTGCTACACAAATGCACTGCACTCAGCGGCAGCCTATGGAGAAAAATGTAGAAAAAATTTTCAATTTTCCGAAATCAATCACTCAACTCAAGCATTGTAATAGGCATTGCCCATAAACGCGAAAGTCCCAACCAAAATCGAATGCAGCCAAAAGCGAACGTGGCAGCGAGCCAGCGACGGAGGCAAGAATTGAAGAAAAACGTGGAAAAATAAAATTAAATATAATAAGGAAAAAAAGTAAATAAAACACAAAAATAGAAAAACAATGCAGCAGCAAAATTAAACAGTAGCCACAGGTACATTGGTTTAGAAAATTACATTGAAATGGAGAAAAACTTGTAATGAAAAAATCAACAACGTAATCGAGAACAGCAAAGTTTGCTCTGGATTAAGATTAGGCGATGACAAGGCAGCGAACAGGTCTGCGAACAGACAAATGAATAAAAAAGCTAAGAGGCACACGAATGAGGGTTTCGTCAAGCAAAGGGGGGGGGGTGAGCAAACGGCAAAGCAAATAGGCAGACGACAGGCGGACAACTAAACTGTTAGGTGGTAAGTCAAGCCGGCGAACTGATAGGCGGACAGACAGCTAGAGCTGATACCAAGAGCACTGCTTGAAGCACTTGCATGCGCGGTACGAAAACACACACACCACCCATACACATACAAATATACCTGGTGCTGCACCTAAACGCCAGGATGGATGGGTGGACGGATGGACAAGTGGACGGATAGGTGTAAGTCAGGTAATGTTTGTGGAGCGCAAAAAAAGTAGCAGATTAGCGCTGAGTGACGACAGCCGCAATGACGTCGCCGACAGCAGTAACAGCGGCAGCAGCAGTGTAGAATAGCAGCAAGAAGGCAATTGAGTTGCGTGGCTGTTGGCTGGATAGCTGGTTGGGTGCTCGGCTGAGGCAGCTCATACTTTAGCTGCTACTATTGGGACAGCAATTGCTACTGGTAGTGCCCTGTTGGTTGCTGGAGCACAGCGTGGTAATCAATAACTTAAATTACAAAGTAATTGCTACGGCATTTGCAGCATGGCGTGCGTGGCATGCCACCGCCACGGCTACACACGTTTGGCATGCACGAGAGGCAGGAGCAGAAGCGGAAAAAAATCAAGAATAAAAAATTAGGTGATTAAAAAATAAGAAAAAAGTTCATACTCTGCAAACAGTAGCAAATGGTGGTGAGACAGTTGGTGGTACGGCATTACATATTCACACGCTAGCAGACCACCAAGGCTTCGACGCGGATAGCAAGAGAAATTCTTGATATTTTCTACAAATTCAATAAAAGGATTGGACTATTGGTAGCAAGTGTGAATATAAACTAAACTACGTTTTTCTAAATAAAAATTTTTAATTCTTGAGAATGTTACTTGTATCCTGTCAAAACATAGATTTGATAGGTAAGATAGCAAAGAACGTTTTAGCTTCGATTTGTGGCATTGCAGGCAAAATTGTATCCTCAACGGATTCATCTGGCACAAAGAGAGGATTGAGGGGACCTGCCGAGAAGCCCACTTAATGGAAATCAATATGCTTACCAGAGTGGGAAATCATGTGAATCAGTCTTACACGATCTTGTTAGCAAGATTGAAGCCGAGCTTGAAGCTGACGAGTACACAATGGACATCATCGTGTACATTGAGGTAGCTTTTGATAATGTCAGTTTTGACTCAATATGTTCCTCTGCCGGAAGACATGAAATTAATCAAACCATTCTAAAATGAATAAATTCTATGCTCTCTGAGAAGCCGCTAACCACTGGTGGGAACAGTGGCGAATCAACTACCGTCAGACTCAAGCAAGGATGCCCTCAAGAGGGTGTTCTTTCTCCGCTGCTGTGGTGTTTCGTCGCAGACTCTCTTCTAGCGGAAATGCAGGAATTTGAATTTCATATCTAAGGATATGCGGACGATGTCCATGCGCTAACATCGGATAAATCTTTAAGAAGGCTTTGCATGCACGTGCACAGAATTCTGGATAAAATCGACCACTGGTGCACGAGACAAGGTCTTTCCGTTAATCTGAACAAAACCACCATAGTCTTGTTCACGAGAAAAAGGAAACTAGATGAACTTAGTCTTCCAGCACTGAAAAATGTGACACTCAGTCTCTCTGAGAAAGTAGAATATCTAGGAGTAAGCTGACTTGGGGAAACACATGTTTCGCTGAAGGTGAATCGCGCATTGCGGATCTTTCAACAATACTGTAGAGTCTTTGGCAGTTTACATAAAGAGCGATGGTCCGGTCTTGAACTCTGCAGGACTGCAAAGTAGTTTGTGAGAAGCCGGAACAGAAAACTGTCGGACTTTCTCCTAAAACTTGATAGAAAAAATATTTCGTTGATGTTCGATATTATTACAGGGCACAATCCGTAGTGTCAGCATATGACCACCATTGAAATCATTGAGGACCCGATTTGCCTATCTTACTTGGGGGAAGCGGATGGTACTGAGCATTTTCTCTGTGAGTTTCCAGCATTAGCTAGAGCACGGTTACGAGTTTTAGGCTCCGATGTCATGAAAATGAGTAATACTCGTACTCTCAAACTGGAGGATATTTTCAGATTTGTCAAAGGATAAGGAAAATTATCAGAGGTCTAACTACCTCTATTCCTCGATTCTATCCTATCTTTTTCCTTCTGTTACTTCTCTCATTTCTTCCTGGATGGTCACCGCTTTCCAGAGCTTCAAGTACAATGGGCTTTTCAGCCTGAGTGTTTTAGGAGTTACCAAATCTCTCGATGCTTCTTGGCTCTACCGTTCAAATTTCAAGGCAAAACATACTGAGGGTTCTTATTAAGGGGGGGGGGGGGGGGGGGGGGGGTAGGGTCACAAAATCGAAATTTTTTTTCTTCACTCATCTTATAGTAAATCATTTCAAGAATGTTGTGTCAAAATTTTAAGTGGATCGGAGCAGAACTCTCAAAGTTATAGCCTTTGTAGGCACTCTACCTCGAATGCGGAGCATCGATAGTTTTTCAGAGTCATTTTTTCAAACGCGTTTTTCCCGAAACGACTTCTTAAAAGTCGGTGCCAATCACAACTCCGAAACTATTCAACCGATTCTTTTCAAATTTGGCACACGTTTTCTAAATTAAAAATTCCTCCCCCCCCCCCCCCCACACTGTTTTTTTTTATTTTTTTTTTTTAAGGTGGTTTTTCACTTACAAATATGGCGAAATTTTTCGCCAAAAATGCTCGTTTTACGTTTTTTTGCCACCAAAACTACAAAAATGAAAAAAAAAAATTTATTAATGGGGGGGGGAGCATTACGTCATACTTTAACTGAAAAATTCGACCTTTTTAGTTTCAGATGATTCTACGACGAATGCCGATTGGCACCGCAGAGCACCTCTCGAAAAACAAATCTCCAAAAAAACTCTGTCATGGGCTTATTTGTCAATATTTTATTATTAATATTTTTTAAAAACTTATTGAAAAGATGTACAATAACATGCAACTGATTTTATTAAAGTATCTTAAGCCATATTTCTGTAAAAAATTCAAAAAAAAGTGTTTTTTTTTAGCGCTAAACCCTACCACCCCCTTAAACTGGGTGCTATTTAACATCCATTTTTCATGTCACTTCCTCATAACTCAAAAATTCTGGTACCTAGCAAGGAAAACTTGGAAGGAGGAGAGTCTGAGGCTCACAAAAAGCTGTCACATTATTTGCAATAACAAATACATAACAGAAACTGAAGGTGGAAATATGTGGTAAGATTAACAGCTTCCTCTTTCCAGTAAGTAAGAAAAATTAGACGGTAGTTTTCCAAGCTTAAAAGCTCACCTTAAAAAAGTATCTCAGATGAACTCACCTGTACATTATTCCACACTAAGGCTGGTTAGCCGATCGCTAACAACATTCGAAATAATTCTAAAAAGTTACTTGAGTTTGTTGGCATTAGCACTCACAATAGTCTTCTTCCGATCCACAATCCCTCGTGGGACATAAGGCGTCAAATCATCAATTAAGGCCGTCTGCAGTCTATAAAGAGGACAAATTCCGGCACCAGAATAGAGGTAACTAGGATGCCGTCCTGTTTTCCGCAAAATCTTTGCAAAAAGGAAAACTCACATGAGCAGATAGTAATGGAAAACCTGATAAATTCGCCAAGCAGAGCGCAGCAGTTCGCATTTTTGGCTCACGGCCTTTCTTTAGTTTACTCATCTTTGCCGAAAAGATGCCATTGAGGGAAAATGGAAGTGAAAATTAATTGAAATTGGCAATGCGACCGGGGAGGAAACAACCTATGTGATTTCTTAAACTCAGTCGTAATCACTTATGTGGCGTCAGTCATGAAGAAGAAGAAGGCAATGCGCCCAATTATAAGACTCATGTTGCGATGGCTATACGAGTAGTTACTTCGAACTTTCTTGCTTCGAAATATCTTTGTCACTTATCCCCGAGCTCAAAGCTCAAATTTTTTTCAACTTCTTGTTCAGATTCTTACTTATTTCCAGAACTGAAACACAAGTTTGAAGAAAAACAATTTCTTTATGATTACAAAGTAAACTCAATTCTTTTCATTGTACAGATATTGGGTTGCTAGAGAAACTTGTGTTTGATGGTGCAAATAAACTTAAACAAGAATATATGGCAAAGGAAATATTATTTCATATGTAATTTGACACTCCTTTTCCTTATAATTTCGTGAATTATGACGGTCGTTCGAAAAATCTGTGCAAATATAAAAACTACTCAATTTTTTGGAGTAAATCTTTTTTTATTTCTAGGCATAGTCTCTTTTAGGCTAATACACTTTGTCAAACGCCGCTGTTGTAGGATGTTGATCCCTTCCGAATAGTAGGATTTGTCCGAGCCTAAAAAATAGTCATTCCTTTCAGCAAACACCTCCTCGTTTGAACAAAATCTGTTTATAGAGAAGTAGTAGGAGTACGAGGGATACCACACCATCGATTTCTCTTGTTATTAGAAAAATTATTAAAAAAATTATGAGAAAAAATTAATAGAAAAAATATTCACTGATACAAATCGGTAATGAGTTTTGGGGTTCCAAATTCGAATATTTATGTAACATATTTAACTTATTTAGAATTTTCAAGTGAATCGCCAAATAAATGTGGCATTACATGCTTCATCGTTAATATAATATCATTATTATGAAATATCCCTTGTGCCCCTTCATGGTTTCAGAGTACTTCTCTGAGCCCAACTCCTTCAATAAATTTTAGATTTATGCTATTTCATTGAGTTTTATTTCCTCTTACTCTAAATACTCTAGTACAGGTGTTTGTGCCGTTTATGCAACAGTGCGCAACATCAGAAATCATTTTAGTGCAACTTTTTTCGTATACTAATTTTTTGTTTTATAGCAACAAGGGGAACCACAATTTCAACGGAAAATTATATGGCATACAACTCATCGCGGTCTAAAAAACACACCTTCAAAAGCGCTAAAAACACCAAAAATGTATACCGAATTCCAAATCACAAACAGGCACTCCAATTTTTATAATATTTGCACCGACGTACATACGAACGATACGAGCGACAGGAGAGCACCAACAGCAGCTTGGTGGCACGTCAACACAGTTGGGTGTACGCTGACAGCATGAAATGACTAAGGCAGCAGCAAGATTGGGGCAAGCGTGTGTGGAAGCTGGAAGGGGCGGCAAGGTGCACAACAACGGCAAGAACAAAAGCTACAATTACACGGCTAGCAGATTAGAGTGAACAGTAGCAGCATAAGCTAGTCAGCAAGTCAGCTGGTCAGCAAGTCAGCTAGTCGGCCAGTCAGACAGGCAAGCAGGCAACGGGCCATGCAGCCAATCTCATGTACTTGCAACTGAGCAATGTTACATTTTGATGATAATGATGATGGACAGATTGGTACCAAAGTCACTCGCACTCAGTGGTTGCGCTGATGGATTTCTTGCGCTTAGCTTAGTCGTAGCAATAGCCGCTGCGCAGTAGGAGCAGCGGTGGCTTAAGGCATCTCGCCATTGCTGAGCCGTTGCTTAAAGTCGTCAAGTTGAGTGTTGACAATAGCATAGCAATGCAAGTTTCGGTTGCGTATTCTAGGCGCGCACCAGCAATTCGTCATTGAATTACAAAGTGGAGGAGCTTAAGGCAGTGGACAGGCGTTGATGGCGGACAAATGAAAAAACAAAAACAAAGAAAAGAAAAAAGCGAAAAAGCAGAAATCCGCGCGCTATTATGTAGCTGCATTCACCTGAAAAAAATGTAAAAAAGGCTTTACTTTAGTAATAAAATCAAAAATGGAAGCAGAGCAGTAACGGTGCAGACACAGAATATTGCCAGTTATGGTGGACAAAGCGAGTAGTTAATGTCGCTGTGGGTATAAAACGAAAAAAGGCAGACAAAATTAAATAAAATCAATGAAATACAAAAATATAAAAAATTTACGAAATGAGAAAAAAAAATGAAAAAATGTTCTTTTGTCACTGGAAACTTAAAAATTAATCTGAGCCCACATATTTGGAACGTGCAACAAATCTTGTAATAGCTCACAGCAGCTACTTGTGGGTACATTTGTAGTGGCAAACTGAGAGTAAGTTGCAAATTGTTTTAAAATTGCAGACGCATGATTGAATGTGCGGCCTGTAACAGTCAAAAAACCGTACGCAGTTTTGTTGCTGCAAAGCAATACGAATAGCTTTTCACCGTAGCAAGAAAAAGAATAGAGTAAAAAAAAAGGACAGTGGTTAAAAATCCCGAAAATTTAAGCAAATATCAATTTTAGTGTATACAGATATTTAAAAGCGAAAATTGCAAAATTATATTCAGATTCAAAATTTGAAAATCGAAATAACGCACAAATTGCAGGGGTTGACTTTTGGCAAATTTTACGTTTTAAAATTCCCAATATTTTTAAACACTCTATATTTCACTATATTTGTTAAAAAAAACTCGTTTAAAAACTAAATATTCAAAGTGGCGAAGAAATACTCGAGAAACCACGAGGGTTGCTATTTATATTTCTGGCCTTGGAACTTCTAGTTTTGTCAGTCGCTATATGGCATTCGCATTGAAAAATCTAGCATAAACGCTTTCAGAACGTTTTGCTATGTGATCCAGTTTAGTGTAGTTTACAGAGACTTTGAAAATGCATCACGGTAAAAAAAATGGAATTAAGGGGACTAATACCTGTAAGCGGCCATATTTTCCCTGATTTTCATTAAAATTATTTAAAATTAAGAAGTCAATATATTTTTTTCAAAATTGGCATACCCTTTATTTATACATTAAAATAATATATATATTTTTTTGTAATCATTTAAAATTGCAGATGTACACTCAATTCTTCCTGGAAGTTCGAAGCGGGGCTTCTCAATCGGCGGACATTGTAGCATCGGCGTCAGTGATCTGAATACCAGGAACCAACATTTTTTTTTGTTTATTAATGTCATAATTTCTATATGAATTAGACAAAATTTTCGGAAACTTAAATTCCCATAGAAAGTAATATCATAAAAAATATGTGTGGAAAATTTCAGGGAGATCGCTCAATAACTTTTCGAGTTATCGTGTTTGCCAATTCGAAAAATAAAGTTTTGAGAAAAGCGCGTCTAATACATGAAAATTCAACCATTTTCCAGCGCTCGAAAGCAAAGAATAGAGTCGTCACGGTTGACGATCAATAATATAAGAAATACTTAAATTTATGTTCTAAAATGTTTTTCACTTATTCTATACCTACATATAAACATTTTATGAAAAGAAAAAAAAAAATTTTCGAAATTTTACAGGTATCTGTCCCCTTAATCACTCCCAAAAGTTCCTAAACTTCGATACCAACAAAGCAAAATCTGCTCTAACCCTAGACAAAAAGGGCTTCAGATTACTCTGTGAAGCCCTCATTGGCTACTAAATATTTGAATATAATAGGATTATCTGGCACTAGTTTAAGCAGGTTCTGCTTTGATGAAAAGGAGTCGAAGAAACACTTAATCACCAATCGTGAAGCATTAGGCCACAGGAGACACAGGATCCTGGAGTTGTACCTTCTAGAGGATGAAGACTTGCAAAAGTTCCCTCTTAAGTAGCTGGTTCGATTCCTCGCAATACTAAATAATTAAAATTAAGCACTTCGGGGCGCGCAATAGACCAATTTGGTCGCTATGCATAAGAGCCTAAGCCTAACCCGTATACCCATTGCTTTTACTGTCCTTCAGCAGTGACGTCTAGATGTCAATGGTGCATAAGTCCTAGACGGCACCTTTTTTGTCATCTTGGACATTTATCAAGTAGAGAGATGTCCACATTTTTACATGATAGAACAACGCTTTGAAATTATTGAAACTTATTATCAAAATCATCGATCTTTAAGAACAACATATCGCAAAATTAATAATTTTTTGTTGGAAATAATCATCTGAATAGTAGCGAAAGGCACAAAGATTGTTGAAAAAATTTCAAGAAACTGATTCTGCCGAGTATAGAAAAAGGACTGACAAACCAAAAACTCGACACTCTGCTAGGAATATTGCTACTGTAGCGCAAAGTGCTGCTGAAAAGCCATCATCGTCGACCTCTGGACATTCTCTACAATTGCGCACTCATGAATAGACTGTTTGATGGGATTTACCTGTAGAGGTGCTTATGGTGGGCATTTAATTGATCTCATTTTTCACATATAATTGTTAAGAGCCGTATTTTTAATAAAAATACAATAGTAAAGGAAAACCCGATTATTTTTTCATTTTAAAACAACACTCAGTCGCGTTTTTTTGTTAATCCTTTACAACGTGGAAGCACCATCCCTTAGCACCTTGAAAAGTTGTTACAATGACTTTTCTCATGGGCGCTGTTCGCTCACCGACAAATTCTGGGAGGATCGCTCATATCAGTTGGTGGGCCAGAAATAGAAACACTGTGTGCAAAATGATTAAGTAAAATCGTCATGTCACATAACGCGAGAGTAAGTACATTATCATAAATAGTTTTTGTTAGGCTGGGTATCAGACGATTTAGATTATGATGACAACGAACAAGCAGACTACCTAGCAAATTTAGGCGCTATCTCAAAATTTCATGAACTCCATCTCCCTTCCAGACGAGAAAATTATGGGTTACTGTATGGAGAACCCAGAATAGAGGCAGACTAAAGAGTTAATACTTCCCTACACAAGAACATCTAATAAGTTCTTGAGCCTGTATAGAAATGGCTAACAAACTCTCAGTAAGTGCTGCAGGGAGCAGTGTAGTTTTCCCTCTCATTTCAGGAAAGTAGAGGTAGTTGAAGCCAGTCTCTGCCACTCTTGCGAATTGAATGATGAAACTCCATAGCAAATTCTATGTGAATGTGCAGCTCACGCAAAACGAAGACTCGTACACCCACGTGGTGCGATTGTAACTGCAAAGCAATACCAGTAAATCCGACGCTGCAATGGATAGCACTTTATAGTACGCAAAAGCACTACCCAGGGAACGGAATTAAGCGCCAAAATGTAGGCACCAAAAAAGCGCCAAAAAAATTGCTCCCAAAAAATGCCTCCAAGGGGTAGGCACCAAGGAAATGTAACGCCAAAAAATAGGCACCAAAAATATATTTGCTTCTAGTTTGCAGCAACAAACAAGCGCCAAAAAGTTAGCAGTTCTCACTAGAAATTGGCAACCACAAGGAAAAACTCAGGAAAGATGTATCTAAGATATATATAAGGCGTAGCTCTCTCCTTTTCCTCTACGTTATATCTTTTGTCTCTCTCGCGGAACGAAAATGCGCAAAACGTTGCATGGCCTCGAAATTTTACTCTCCATTCCCGCTCGTCTATCGAAGAAGCCTAAGAAGTTTCACTTCAATAATCAGATCAGCGGCGGAATAAAGAGTAAAGGAAAGGCGATTAGCTGCCGATGCTGCACCTAAGTCTATCCAGGAGTCTCATCTCTTTCATAATCTCACCCTCTAAGCGCATGAGGAACTCCACTTTTCTTTCAAGCGGAGCACGAGGGTTGCACGAATGCTTGCGGCGAAGGAGGTTATACTAATTTGCTAGCTCAATGATGATATGCACTCAACAGCAAACATTTCTTCTTGATATCACATTCCAAAGGCAGTTCAATGATACCGACATCACGACATTTATAAATTGGTTTCTAAGGGACACCTAAAATTGTTTTCTTGTGCAATGCTCCTTACTTAGAACATACATTAATATCAATTTTGACTGTAAATTAAACCGCGAAACTGTTCATATCACAAAAAAACCTCAATTCGTTACACGACAGCAAAGCAAAGAAACTTTATGCAGGACTAGTAAGGTTGAGTAGCGGCCTCTGTAGTCTAGCGTAAGTGCACTAGCCTGTCATCCCAGGGGTTGTGGGTGCGAATCCCGCGTAAATCACGGTCCTCGCGCTTTTTCCAATTCCTCGCACTTTTAATTAAAAAAAAAACAATCTCATTCCTTTCCATTCTTATTCTCGCAGTCAGCGCCTTATTTGCATTGTAGCTGCTAAAACAAGCAAAAAACAAAGAAAAACACACAGTTACACTTTGCATCAGTGGCGCCAGCAAGAGCAAGTGGGCAGCCGCGGTTATAGCGCAGACATACCAAATTTAGCGAAGTCCTCAATCATCGGTGTGATCCTTCTGGCAGAAAAATGTGAAACAGGGATGACTTGAAGTAGTTAGAAGGCGTTGTTCGTAAGCAACGACAGGTGGGCTTTCCCACTACTTAGGACTGGTAGCGGCAGGGTAATCACCTAACCAGTCAGAAATCAAATAGATTAACGAAACCAACGCAAGACAAAAGTCTTGACGAGGCCATATGCCCCCAAGAGGAGTGAACAAGAAAAAAAAAATAATGTTGAAGATTAGTACAGGTGCAGAGCCAAATTACCAATCTCAAGAGTCCCAAATGATGTTTTCTTATTACTTACTTATTATTTACTATTGGAGCTTTCAAGTGCTACTGGGTGGAGGAGGCCTACAATAAGCTTTTTCAGGCTTCTACCTCGACTCATTCTAGTATGAAATCATCTATTGAATATCAAAAATGTATTCCAGTAATACGCACATCAAACTCTCAGCTTGTTTAACTAGTAATCGGCCTTACGCAATATTCAGCGAGAAACGATGAACATCTTCATGAGCTCTCTTATCTCAAGTATAGTTTCCGGTGACCAACTAGCGTACACTGCATACAAAAAGACTGAGTTGCCTCATAAGAATCGCGCAAAACTGCTACAATTTCATTCTATTGGGTTCTGTAGGGCCCACTCCTCTGCCGCACCCAACAAAATAGTCTTCCTAGACTAGAAGCAATCTGTCTGGCTATCTGACTTCATACAGTTGCGATCGAGGTTGTATCTCTTCGAAGGCGTTGTCCATCTCACATTTGTATCACCATGACGATTTCCGCTTGAAGAACTGTGGGATAACCGTCAACTGATATCGATTTTTTCAACTTCGACCCAAAGATGCCCGCAAAAATGCTATGGTCCGTACATTTCAACTCATCTGGGTGGCGAGCTATGAGTCAGATTTAATGTGTGAATTATTTGATTTACAAAGCGTCCAATCTGAAATAGATATTTTGAAATTTCGACAGACCTTTGGCGCCAGAGTTTCTAAATCATGCAATTTCACTCCGGAATTATTTTACGAATTTCATGGTGATTTCCATATGCCCTAAAAAGTCTCCGTTCCTTTGGTCCTTTTGAATAATGATCCTTAGGTAGCTTCCTTCTCCTCTCGTATAGAGAAGGAAGTATTCCTTTAAGTGCATTTAGTGCATCCTTGGTACAAGCTCTCAATGTCCCCGTTATGCCGATGAATGTAAAAGTTTTAAGTTACTTGATAGCACAGCCACAGACTTAATAAGCTCTATTAAAAGCAGTAACAACTTCTTCCTGCCTCTACCACTCGCCACACCCACTCCCGCAACTGCACTAAACTCATCAATTCTCAATCGAAACAACTCAATTCGCGCAACATCGAGGGAATTAAGCGGCATCCCAAAGCACCGCTAATACCATAAAGCAACGCCTAATACAAATCTGCCACAGAGCTCATTAGCAAAACACATTCCGAACTGAGGCTATACACACACACACATTCATACATACATACACACGTACATATATAGCAATGTGCCGGTGCTTGTTTATTGGCGGCGTAATTGTGTGTAAACATGAAATGAAGCCATTCAAAGCGTCACACAATCACACACACAAACACACCAACAAACACGAGTGTGTACATGCAACTATTTATGCCGCACAAGAATGTTAAATAACCGATAAGTGCAACAGCAGGGCAGCAACCGGCAACAGACAGCGTTGCAAGAACAACAAAACGCTTCAAAGAAATCTCAAATCAGAAAAATGTGGCGGCATGAGCAGTTAAGTTGCACATTTTGCATTTTTTACCGCCTTAAGTTTCCTGTTTATATGCGCGTTCACTGTGTGTCGCACTGCTGCTAAAGTGTTGCTGCTGATGATGATAATGCTGTTGATGTTGCACGACTAATCAAATAAATTAAACGCTTAGTAGAAGGCTAGCAGCCGCTAAGCGTTGTTGCTGTTATTGTTTTTCGTTTTAGCGCGCGTGAGTCATGTGGCTGGCAGCTGATTTTATTTGTGGCAGCCGCCGCCACCACCACCACTGCCATGGCATTTGCCGGCCGGCTGTTGCATATTCCATTTTTTCACGCCTCGTCGTTCAAGTTTTTCTTTGCTTTGGTTTTTTGTTTTTCTGTGTGAGCTCATTTTGCAGTGCATATTTTCTTCGAACTTGCCACTCGTTTAGAGCCAGCCTGAACGCTTGCCTGCGCAGTGCTATTGTGCCTGCTGCTCTCAATTAAATGCTAAATTATGCGTTTGCGACATTTTTATCGCATTTGCGCGCTTGCAGCAATATGTTGCACCGCCGTACATACATGCTTGCAGCGGTTTGCACCGCCACGGCCAGTGGGACAAAATGTAGTAACTTGATTTCATTTTCATGCAACATAAATTATGCTTAAAGGCTGCCGCGCGCCAACGTGCCAATTGCTGTGGTCGTGTTGCACGTTACAACGTTTGGTAAAAGCGGGCATAATCAATGCTGGTGTTGCCTAGCAGCCGCTGGCTGCTGCTGCTGCCACAACGAATGTCTCAATTTGCGCTTGTATGGGTGTGTGTGTAAGCATTTCCGCAGGGCAGGCAGCTACTAAGTGACTACTACTACGTACTAAATGGTGCAGCGTTGCACGATCAAATTACACAGACACAGCTAGGCAAAGCGGCTGTTGCTTTTGCTGTTATCGCTGCTGCTGTTGTTGTTGTTGTTGTTGTTGTTGTCGTTATTGTTTTTGTTATTATTATTGCCACTCGATAATATGCTGTTTATTATTATTGCTGTTGTAAGGTGCTAACTAGTTGCAACAATAAAAATAAATAAGAGCAAACTCGATGCGAACCAGCAGCACCAGCAGCAGCAGCACTGGCGGTGGTGGCCAGCGTAGTTCCCACTGCAATAATGCATTGCAGAGCAGAATAACACAAATGAAAATAAAAAAAAATGAGTGCACTCCGCATAGACGATGGATGCATTGTAAACTGCCTGCCCAAGGCTTGCTACAAAATGTTGCCTGGCATAAAACATTAATTAGGCTTTATTGTAGCAAATACTCCCCTCAGCTCTCCGCGCTCAGCCAGTCGCCAGCCAACCAACAGCCATTCACCAGCCAACCATTGCAGAGCAAGTCGCTTGTTAGACTGCAAAATGTGTGTGTGTGTGTTTGTTGTTGCCACATCTCTGAGTTGTAAGGTGTTGCAGCATGCACACGCACCAAGTGCTGCCTACAAGCCAACTGCTCGGGCTGTTGATTGCTGCCACCGATGCGCTAAGTTGCACTTTACATGCAATTTGTGTTGGTTATTAGTGTCGTAATTCTTTATTGGCGGCCAATGTTGCCACAAATTGCACTTGAGCGCAGCAATGAAGCACAAAATGGTAAGATGGTAAAATGTTAAAATGGCAAAATGGAGTTCATTCGCGATGAGTGTAGAGTTCGCGCGCATTTGAGTATAGCAACAAAAAGTTATAGAAAAAAAAGCCAACAAAAAAACCTTCACTGCTTAGGCCTATTTAAGGCATGAATAATGAGTCCAAAGTAATACTAATGAGTCTACTAAGTATAATAGTTTATGTGTGTGCGTGCTTGTGGCACAATTGTGGCATTCGTTGTGGAAATCATTCACAATTGTTGCCTTAATATGGCGTTGCGAGCCCATTGAAGTGGTGGGAAAGTCGCCAAGTAAATCGCATATTTATAGAAAGGAGTCCACCGTCAAGTCCATACCTGCTAGTTAGCTAAATAAATATTGTCTGTGTATTTACTCATACATACATATATGCACATAAATATTGCAGGTGAAATATGGAGTGCGCATATGCCACACAGGGTGCTAGGCAATATGAATGCGCAAAGCAAAAGAAACCAACAATTGAAATGAAAAGGAAGTCCGTTTTTTTTTCTATTAAAGCAATTACCAGAACTTGAAGACAGTTAACAGAGAACTTTTGCTCTATGAATGTCACTATGAAATATTAGTAGAAGAAAAAGCAGGAACAATTCTCTACATATACATTGAAGCAGATCGGTAGCTTATACCTATTAAGAGGATTTCGGCACAATAAAAAAATGTGTTTTGGTTCATGTGAAAACTATACAAAACTTATTAGTCTAGATAGGTTACTTGACATCCAGTTTTCAAAATTAAGATGTCTCTATATTAGTGTTACAATTTTTTCATTTATGAATGAGGCGAAAACATTCTAAGTAAACTTCTAATGAATTTTAGAATCTTAGGCCTGTTCAACTTCGATTAACGGACTGAAAAATGTGAAAATAAGTTCGCAGCTCAGATGAATATAAGAAGGAAATGTACAACTCCTCAAGAGCAGAAGGAAACTCGGAGGCCAAACAACCAGATAAAAATACGTGACGCCTAAAGTAAAAAAAGACTGTCATCATAAAAACGTTTTTGATGGCACCATCTTTTTAATGAGTTAGTGCGTTGGAAGCTACATCTCCAGCAGACTTCCAGTGAAAGCTTGGTGACACTCGGTTCAATGGAAGCGAAGTTATTGCGTCTAAAGTGTCACTATCTTTGTGTCATCGGTACAAAAATGAGTTTCGAACAAAAAGCTTATAGCAAATTTTGTTTTAAAATCAGTAAAACGTTTACCGAAATATTTGAATTGATAAAAAAAGTTTATAGCGATGATTGTCTATCTCGTGCCAGAGTTGAAGATTGGTTTACACGTTTTCAGGAGGACATAAATGTCGATGAACATAAAAAAAAATCAGTAATCACCGAAAACTCCATCGAAATTCTTCGTAAATTTACCAAAAATTAACCGAAATCATTGTTGAAATTCATGGAATCTTAGATAAATATCTCCAAAACATTGACTTATCACATTTTAACTGATGAATTGGGCTTACGAAAGGTCTGTGCACGTTTCATTCCGCACAAGTTAACTGAGGACCCAAAATTGCTCGGAATTCAGCATTCGAAACACCTCATTAAAGCAGGGGCTCATCGGGACGATAACTTCCTTTACAACATTGTAACTGTTGGTGAAACGTAGAGTCTCCAACATAAACCTGAAACTAAGTGTCAAAGTGCCGAATGGAAGACTCCAGACTAGCCACCACCCAAAAAATCGCGTTTGAAGAAGCCAAAAATCGAGTCGATGCTCATTTGTTTTTACGATTCCAAGGAAATTGTCCACAAGCAGTTCGTGCCAGCGGGCCAAACTGTCAATGCAATTTTCTCTCTTGGCGTTTTGAAGCGTGTGTTACATCGCTTTCGACGAATTCGCCCCGAATACAGCGAAGGAGGAAGCTGGCGCTTATTGCATGAAAATGCACCATCTCATCGATCCACCCCTGGGACTGATTTTTTGACTATAAATCGCATTTTAACCATCAATAAGTCACCGTATTCGGCTGATATGGCTCCCTGTGACTTCTAGCTATTCGGAAAATTGCATTTGGCCATGGAAGGAAAACCGTGTATCGAGGCCAGCAGGGACTATTTTGAATAAATAAACTCGAAGTTATCAGAACAAAACTCCTGTCGTTTCTATTTTTGATCAGTATTGTTTATTTTAGACGTCATCTTTTATAAGAACCATTACGAAGGTTTTTAGAAGGATACAAAAAAATAGACTTAAAAAAGGAATGTGGCTTTTCGAGTCGTTTTTTAACCCAGTCTAATATAAAATATATTGTAGTGCCATCGTTTTTTATATAAAAATATAGAAAATATTTTCAAAACAGCATCACCCAAAAAACACCGCTCCGAAGCTAACAGTTTTTACATCATTGGAGAGTTCAAAAGGTATGAGTAATACTCCCTGATTGTAGCATCATTTAAGCCAGGTTTTATTTATTAATTTTTTTTTAACTTTTTTTACTTTTTTAACTTTTTTTTGTAGAGCTATCCAAACGCTTTGAAAGCCGAACTGTGGGACTTGCCTTTTGGATCTCCGCACTAAAACCCACCGTTTCTCTTTTCCCATGGAAGTACCTGTTAGGGGGAGCAGACTATTGTCTTTCTACGAAAATTTTCAGAGACGCTGCGCGCAACGCAACTTTGTGAGGATTTAATTTGCTGTATAGCAAACAGCGGACCAGTTTTCTATTGACTCAACTATAATATTCACCAGGTCACTAATCTTAAGTGAATCGCCACCATTTTGCTCAAGTTAGCCCTTTCGGTTGTAAACTGCGGACAGACAAAAAATTATACTGTTTTCTGTATTCTGGGCCTTCAATAACGTCATTAGCACAGAAAGTACAGTAAGTGTAGTATTCATGTCCAAATTTATGTAAATTAAATTTTAAACATCCATGTTCTACTATTTACTACCCATGTCATCTGTCTAGCCAATTTCATAAAGAAGGAATCAAGCGATAGGTCCAACGTTCGGTGAATTGCTCTACCGACTCTGACACTTCTGGTAATAATTCTCCTTCACTGCTTAACTAATCACCTTATTTTTTGGGAATTCAACCATTTTTCTCTCCAAAAGGTCTATTAGACAAAGCACAGATACTACAAGCGCTGCTTCCTTTGATGTAATTCGGAATGCGTTACACATTTTTATACCACAGAGCCGGAACAAGGAACCTCTTATGCGATTTTAAACAGCGCATCAGACCAGATAAGTGCACCGTACAGACGTACACTTCTTACCACGCCTACCCAAGTTGCTGTGTGCACTGTTTCGACTCCATGACTCTATATAGTGCCACTGCTACTTTTCAGCTTTCTCCACTGTATACTGAATATAGGGTTTGAATTTAGGTTCTCACTTTAGATTTTACATAATGCCAGATGTTTGCGGTCAACATTTCGCAAGATTTCAAGTCCCGGATTGTTATATTAACGACCTCACACATATTTCTGCTATTTATTTACCCTGCATCTTTACATGAATTTTAAGAAGCAATGTGGCACCCCACCTAATTGGGGGGTTTATAATTTTTGCTAATGGCGGTGAACGTCCATCATATATGAGGGGCTTATTGACACTTGTGAAGCAGAGAGCTGCCGTATACAAGCAGACACGCAATGAAGTTCGTGAAGTTCAAAATAAAGATTTCCATAACCCAAAACATATATACATTTAGGATAATGCTAAACAATCTAATTTTATCATAACTTTGCCAACTCCTATGTTAAAATGATTTTGGGCAATAAATCAATGAATGAATGAATACATTTTTTTATTTCTTAAAAAACTTATTCAAATACAAAAGTGGATGATGAATTTTGCGCTATCTTAGAGCATCAGTGCTCAGCGACTTGATGACTACCACTAACGTAAAACTAACGCACGTAGAAATTGATACGCACTTTAAGTGGGCTGAGTGGACGCCTAAATTAAAAAAATTAGAGGAAACTTAATTTTTGTTTTGCTCCAAAATCTCAAACTTATACGAGATGTATTCAAAAAGTATCGCGAATTTTGTGTTTTTTTCAAAAATTATTTATTTATTCATTAATATCTATTTTGTCCCCTTCAAAGTAATCCCCATGAGATACTATGCACTTGTACCAACGTTTTTTCCAATCGTCGAAGCATTTCAAAAAATCATTTTTTTATCTTGCTCAGCTCCTCCTTCGATGCCGTCTTGATCCCGTCAATCGTAGCGAAGCGTTGTCCTTTCATGGGCCTCTTCAATTTCGGGAACAAGAAAAAGTCACAGGAGGAATACGGTGACTGTGGCATCAGTAGTGTGTTGTTTTTGGCCAAAAAGTCGCGCACAAGCAACGATGTGTGAGCAGGGGCGTTATCGTGACGCAAGAGCCAATTTTTGTACTTCCACAAATCCGGGAGTTTCTGGCAGATTGCTTCGTGCAAATTGCGCATAACTTGCAGGTAATATACCTTATTGACCGTTTTACCCTGTGGCAAGAACTCATGATGCACAACGCCCCAGCAATCGAAGAAAACGGTAAGCAAAACCTTTACATTCGACCGAACTTGACGTGCTTTTTGCGGTCTTGGCTCGTGCGGCAGCTTCCATTGAGATGATTGAGCTTTAATTTCCACGTCATAACCATAAACCCACGATTCGATACCAGTTATAACCTCTGGAGCAAATTAGCAAATTTGGGTCATCGCGGAAAGAGTCCAACATGTGATTAGCAATGTTCATGCGATGCTGCTTCTGGTCGAAATTGAGCAGTTTTGGTACGAATTTTGCGGCGACCCGTCTTAGGCCCAAATCATTGAAAAAAATAGAATGGCACGAGCCAGTCAATATGTCGAGGTCCTCAGCAACTTCTCTAACGGTGATTCGACGATTGGTCAATACCATTTTCTTCACTTCATCAATTTTTTGGGCTGTCGTTGAAGTGCTCGGGCGTCTGGCACGCTTTTCGTCGTTCACATCTTCTCGGCCTTCTTCTCCAAAGTAGCTTCTCCGTATGACACAGTCAACATTCGGAATGCATCCGTGCACTTAATTTCGTTTTTCACACAAAATTTAATACAGGTTCTTTGTTCCATCTTTTGAATAGGTAAAAATCGAAGACGAGCCGAAACACGTGCAAGCAAAGCAGCTGTCAACAATTAATTGAATATTCAAAATGGCCGAACTCGTCGGCATGAGTGAGAGGCGTGAGTACCAACATATCACCACAAAAAAATCGAAGTTCGAATACAGGTAACCTGCGAAAATTCAAAATTCGCGATACTTTTCGAGCACACCTCGTATGTATTGTACATTATGCCAAAAAGTACCGAAAATTGATTTTGCGCCATCTTTAATATATAGGTACCAAAAAATATTAAAAAAAAAATGTTTACCAGGTGTTGCCACCTATTTTTTTTATTAAAAAAATTATTACAAAATTATATCTGCATAAAACTATATATGAAGTATACACAAAGGTAAAAATTGCTTCAATTCAATAATATTTTTAAAAGGTGTTGCCATCCAATTGTGAAAAAAAATTAAATTTTTTGAATTCACTTCATTTATTCCAAACAGTTCTTTATAATTAGCAATAGGTATTTAAAATTATAAATTTATTAATTTCGTACTAAATAATTAACAAATATCGCGTATGAAGTCATATTTCATGTACAGGTATTCAATACTACAGCTCTACTATTGATTGCCTTTTAAGCCGCTGAAAAGAGACTGTACGAGAAGTGAGTGTACAAATGAAGAGACTCCGATGATCAAGAATTTTTTATTGGTGAGCAAGATCACACTTTTTAATTTCAGAAGAAATAGTAGATACTTTAAAATTACGGCTAAGTTGATTGTTTGTGACGTAGAATGGAGCGCTCACCACCATTCGAAGCGTATTCGACTGGTATCTTTGGAGAATTTCTACACTTAAGTTAGCGCCAAATATCCACGGTAGTGAAAGAGGTTCCCAAACAACAATCTTTGCCACAGGCAGCCATGGCAGCCGGTTCTACGTTACCGGAATTACTCGGTAACTGCAGCCCCAGTAAACTAGCCCTGTCGAATGAACCTTATAACACCACAGCTGCAACACAATGATGATTTCAAAGCACTTTCCACACACTTTTGGAAACAAAAATCATTGCGAGTATCTTTCAACTTTGAAAGAAGAAACTAGCTGATCTGGATTATTCAACAGAAGTATAAAAAGAGGATAGAATAAGTGAGAAATGAATACTCATAAAATAAGTGGGTGGTGCTGGTTTCTTATAGCTGTAATTTTTATTTTTTTTTAACTTTTTTTAATTTTTTTAAGTTTTTTTTTTTAAATTTATTTTTAATATTTTCTTTTAATTTCTAATTTTTTTTTTCAAATTGGCTTTTAATAAAACGACAGCAAAATTATTTTGCTATATCTTATCATCTTTTGGATTACTTTCAAACTCTAAAATCATAAAAAGGCCGTTATAGTGAAAGGTCGTCCACTCTCAACGCTGTTAAATATCAGCATGCAAAAACCGCAAGTCGATTTTCTACAAGATCAAGTCTGTTGGTAGGCTCCATTTATTTTTCTAAGGAATTTGCTCTATGTTAGAGACTTTGAAGCTGAGACAGATTTTCGAAAATTCCTGAAAGATTCGTTTCACGTACAGAAAGCCGTGGATGAAAGGAAGATGAAATAAAACCACTTTAATAAGAACTAATTTTCATTCATTCGAAATGAACACAAAAATATTCCTTCGCTTATAAAGACAATAATACTTCGAGATGCTTCTTTGCGTACTGTAAACCAAGTCAGAATCGCTAGAAAATCTTACAATAGAAAATCCTCGCTTACTTCCTCTCAGATATTTTTAATTTTTTTTTTATTTTCATAGTTTCCTTTTAATTTTCTTTCATATACAAGCAAACTTATGCACTTAAGTACTTCTTAAGAAAACCAGATCAAAATGCTGCACTCCAACTGCATAACTAAGAGTACGCACCTCAGCAGATTAGCATTGAAATGTTAAAAACTAAAAATAAACCACGTTGAATGCTGTCATTTGCAACTTTTCACATCAAATTGCCACAAATATGGCATGCAAATGCCTAGCAGCTGGCAAACAGCTGGTAATGCAACTGTTGAATGCGTTGAAAAATGTTGCAAATTAATTAAAATTATGACAGGCGAGCAATTTCTAGGCAAACGACAGGCAACAGAACGCAACTAAGCCAGAAGTCAAGCAAAGTAGTAGCTCAGAAGGCAGGCGGTGGATGCATGAAAAAACGTAACAACTTAGAGAAAAGAAAAAAATGTTTGAAAAAAATAAAATAAAATAAAATAAAATAAGAGGAAAACTAGAAAAAATGTGCGGTTACAACTAAATTGAGTTATCAAGTGCAACCATGCAACATATAACTGCACACATATATGCGCATACACACATCCACACGCTCACATGAGTGGCGTGCAAAACACAGACATTCTCAAACAAATAAAAAACGGGTAGAAAAAATAAACAAAAAATTATAGAAAAACTAAAAAAACAATGCACAAAAGTACACATTAAATGGCCAGTAAACTAAAGACTTAAGCCGCGAACTTGCCTGCGCTGACTCGCACTATGTAAAGCATCACCACTCACTTGGTAACGGGTAAAAGCGGCAGTTAGGCGCACATTTTCCCACACTACTTTGTACATATCGGGTTGATGCAACAAGTGTGCGCTTGCACTCGTACCAGCTAGTATGCCGTATGTTGCATGCCACTTTGCTTAAATGGCATATTATCATATGCCGAGGTTGGCGAGGCAATCAGGCGCTGAAACGATGCTGCTCTGCTGCGCTGCAACGTTGCAATTGCGAGACATTCATATGGCCTGGCTACCAATTTTGAAAAGGCTCGCGCTTTCTTATTCTTATTTGTGTTTGACTTTCATGTTACTGTTGTTGCTGTTTTCCTTGTGCCTTATGCTACTTTTGCTGTCACTGCCATTGCCACTAACTGTCTAGCAGCAATTGCTATCTACTTGTTGGTAGCTGCTGTCACAGCGTCAGATTTCCATGTTGAGCGTTTGGGCTGCTTTTTTTCCTCTTTCTGTTTCTGTTGCTATTTTTGTTTGCTTTTGTTTTTAATTTTTTGTTATGGCAGTGATGCTGCCAACTTTCAGTTCATAATACAACTGCAGATATACATACATACATACATACATGCATATGTGCTAGGTGCAGTTACCATTATGAACTGGTTTGCTGGCGTAGTTTTTAGCTGCCTAGCAGAATATTGCTATTAAATTTCAAGTTAGCAAGCAATTTGTTCGGCAAGTAGTTGTAGTAAGTGTTGCTATGGACAGCAATGGCCTGAGAAAAAAAACTGGATATGTAGCTGGAGGTACTTTTAAGTTCGTACTTCTAATAAAAGGAAAAACGTGGATGAAAGGACAATGAAACTTTACAAAAACCATAAAAAAACTATAAATGAAGAATTATTTCTTTTTACTTCATATTAATAAAAAATTATTCTGCCTTTATAAGTGAAGAAATAACTTTTTGTTAACTTGTAAAGATTGAAATTCACTTCTCCTTTTTCTTTATTTCATCCACGGCTTTCTTTACTTGAAGTGATCTTTACTTGAATCTGTCTCAACTTCAAAGTCACTAACATAGAGCAAATTCTTCAGAAAAGTATATAAAGCATACCAATCGGCTTGCTCCTGAAGAACATCGGGCTTGCCTTTCTTATACGATGTTTAACAGCGTAAAGACTGAATGACCTCTCATCATAAAGACAAATCTTCCCTGAAATAGAGAGTGAAACTCATTAAGTGCTGATGGTGAACCTTAGACAAATATCTTATATCTATATCCCCAATCTTCTAGCCCAGGCGGAACAAACCTGCTGGCCCAGACGGCGTCCCAGCAGAAGTCCTCAAGCTTGTCGCCGAAAACCGATCAGACGTGAAGCACGATGCTTACAATGCACGCATTTCTCAAAGCATCTTCCCCAAGCTGTGGAAAAGGCAGAAGCCAACACTAATCAGTAAGGCTAAAGGCGACCCAGCAGAACCGTCAGATTGGCGCCCACTTTGCATGCGCCGGAAAACTGCTGGGAGAACTTAAACAGTGCAGGCTAGCAGAGTCTGTTGATATCGCCGGAGGACTGTCAGTAAGGCAGTACGGCTTTCAACATGGAACATCGACCCTTAGCGCAATAGAAAAGGTGAGACGCAGCGTAAACTGATCTCAATGCGGACGACCCTACCCATGGCGAATCATCGTCCTGGCTATGCTTGATATACGAAGCGCACTTAATAGCTTACGATGGGCAGATATAATACAAAGACTGGGAGAATACCCACATACCTACTAAGGGTCCTCCAGAGCCGCCACAGCAAATTAGAACTTCTGAACGATACTTCAGACAGTCAGAAAACTAAAGTGGTAACGTCTCGATCTCTGAAATATGACTACGACGTGATTCTGAGCATAGAAATATCACAAGACTCACATCTCGTGTGATACACGGACGATATAGTGGCAATCGTATCAGCGTGAAATGCCAGAAGGCAGCTGAACCATGCCATGTTAAGGACCCATAGCGTGGAGCTTGGCAAACATAGCCTGGAGCTTGGCAAACATAAGACCGACGTCATCCTAATGACACAAGATCACACGCCACTCGGGGTCATTATGCAACTAGACGACACGCCCTTAGTACCTCAAAGCTGTGAAATATCTGGACATTCAACTCGATTGCAAGCTTGCGTTCTTGGCCTAGATGCGGCACGCGACTACAAAATAGTCTAATAGCAAACATCGGTGGGCCAACCCAGAGTAAAAGAAGGTTGATCATGGTCACCACAAATGCAGTACTCTTGTATGGCAGCGAAATATGGGGAGATGCGCTAAACGGCAAAGCCAAGGGCTAAGGACTGGATGCCGTACAACGAAGAGCGGAATTAAGAGCTACTTCAGAATATCGTACTGTGTTAGGCTTAGCAGTTTCTGTGATGCGCGCAGAGATACCTATCGATCTCATGGTCCGCGAACGAGTGGATGCGTAGTATTTCAGGGAAAAACACGCCAGAGGAACGACAAAGCTGACTCTTACAAGAGGCAAATGGGTTGAAAGGAACTTCGGGGAAATGGGCCATTTCATAACTCAGTTTCACTGTAGCCACGGATACTTTCGGAAATACTTATACCGCATGGGTAAGGTAAGTGACCACAAGTGCATATACTGTACAGCACCGAGCGATAACGCTGAACACACGTCCTTCGCTTGCGGCAGATGGCTCGGGGAAAGAGATGCTTTGAGGGAGCAGATTAAGATGTTTGAACACGAGGAGAAAAAGACAGACCTCGACGCAAGACCAGAAAGCAAAGCCTCACAGACAGAAAAACAAGAATACGAACCTATAGCACGAAGCTGGCTGAAGACATAAATAACTCTTCAGGAAAAACCATAAAAGCATAAAGTTGTAGTTCAAAGTAGAAGTTCTGTCAAATTCCTCTACTCAGTTGCTCGGGTAACCCACATTATTTGTACCTTAAAGCTGTAAAAAGAGATCATTTATTTAACCATTTAATGTGTTTGATCGAAAATTTCTTAGTTCTACAATAATAAAATGAGAAAGCAGAAAGGTTTAGCAGATCGCGAAAAAGGATTAATCGATATTTCGACCTGAGGGGAACTTTCTAATCTCAAAGCTGCTAAAAAGAGTGATTGAAGTTCAAAGCTTGTGGTTCTTTACGTGAAACAAGGTACCTGCTAAAGTAAGAGCTACAAAAGCAGAACAGCGATGGCTTCGACACCGGAGGAAAATATCCTTATGAGAATGACCAATAATATGAAGGTAAAAATGCTTTAATTCGAGTCATAAAAACAGCCTGGTCTGAAATTTCATTAGGCTATCTAATTTCATTAGGTTTTGGCGGCTGCCGTAACCGAGTGGGTTGGTGCGTGACGACCATTCGGAATTCAGAGAGAACGTAGGTTCGAATCTTGCTGAAAGACCAAAATGAAGAAAACGTGTTTTCTAACAGCGGTCGCTCCTCGGCTGGCTATGGCAAACCGCCGAGTGTATTTCTGGCATGAAAAAGCTCCTAATAAAAAAAATCAAATATCTGTCGTTCGGAGTCCGTAGAGAACTTTTTCAAACCAACGGATTAACGAAGTGGTATAAAGTGACTGCACAAACTATTAAGCTTTAACATAAATATATTGTAAAAAAAGAAAGTTCCCATATTTGTCATGATTTTTTATATTTGGTTATTGCCTCTAGTCAAGTGAACCAATAAATCAAGCAGAGCATTACAGCTGCTGAAGTATTACTGCTTCGAAATACAAATTAGATGGAAGAACATTTTGGTGCGTGTTTATTTTCGAGCAAAGTACAGTATTCGCTTGAATTGTCAGAAAACCTTGGATTACTAGATCAAATACGGTTGCTTTAATAGTCATTTTCTTCCCTGAAAGTTATTGCCTGTGATCAAGTGAACCGGAATGTATACAGGTATCATCTAAGACTTCTTAAAGCTCTCTTTTGGCTTTGGCTTAAGTTTCGACTTGGACAACCCAAAAGTCAGCGCTCGTATCTGCATGCTTACAAAAATCACAAAATGTCAGTAATAAAAATCTGTCTTATTTCTGTAATTAGTAAAGCAGAGAAATAACTCTAATAGCTATTTTTGGTTCTCTGCCCTTTCAGCGCCTCATCTGAAACTTAATCATAGCTCTCCCACTAACTCAATCAGCGCAGCCTTCCCTTGAATTAGAGGTGTATGTCAGCCTTCAACTCCACCTTAGCTGTTCGCAACAAAAACTGCCAATAATAAAGACATTTCACAGCTGTACGACATTTCGCGACCTTCCACACATACACACATTTCTAACATACATACACGCACACACACAAGCGGCACACAAATCAAGGCTAAGAGCAGCCTAAAGCCAAACCATGCGCGATATGTCTCTCACTTGTTCGCAACTTTGTCGATGTTGCCAACAGTCGCAACATAAAACGCAAAGTGTGGCAAATTGGCAGCTGGCTTTAGTGTTTTGTGTTGTAGCGGCTTTTTTAGTTTTTGCTTTTATTTTCGGCAATTTGTTTATTTTACTGCTGTCGGCGAGCGATGTCACTGCAACTTATTCGCTTAGCTGTATTTAGTTGGTGTCAACCGCTTGCTGTCTGCTTATTGCCACACAAGAAATATATTATACGAATTTGCAACAAATTTGTCCAACATTTGGCGGCACAATGAGTTAACTGAACAAGCCAGCAAAAAAAAAAAAACATGCGCTCACACATACAAACGCACCAAAATGTAACAAGCGACAAATTGCTCTGCTTTCAACGCAACTTCAAGGCAGCTAAGGTGGTGTGTGGCAAGCGCGAAGTGCGGTTGGCAGACAATCACCTGAGGCTACAAAATAGCTTTGTGTTGCCGTATATGGAGGCATGCAACACAATGCGGCATGAACGGCATATTTGTTGTACTACAATTTTGTTGTTACATTTTAATTTTTTTTATTTTCATTCCTTTTTTTTCTCTCGTTTTGTTACGAGGGCAAAGGCAAATTGCTGAATTTATTGCCAAGCGCGTAAGGAATGAGGTGCTAAGTTATGTTGCGTGAAAGCCTAGCGGACCATATAAGTTTTACATACAATTGCTCCACAATTTCGCAGACAAAGCACAAACAACAATACGAACGAAATTAGCTGGCCACAAAATAAAATTATAAATTTACAGCATGCGCTGCCGCAACAATAATTGGCGTGCCTAAAGAGCAGCAGGCAACAAAAAGAGTGCAGCAGATATTTTTTTTTTCTTTTTTTGAATTTTTTCTGTAGCAAAAACCACACAGCAAGCAAAACGAGAATAGCGTGGCATGAATGTAAGTGCAAATTGAAGCATGAAAAATTGAAGAGCAACAAAAAATAAGAGCAAATGGGTTTTTCAACAACAAAACGGCGAAAATTAGTTTGTGGCACTCTTCACATACGCGCGCAAATGTAAGTGCAACAATTTGTTACGCTTGTTCTAACTTAATGTGTCTCTCCATCGCAAACACCAAAGGGATAAAAACTGTATTTAGCAAAAATACTTAGCTGGTTTTAAGAGTTAGTTACTTCGTTTTTGTTTTTTTTTTTTTTTTGTGCAAAATGGCATTTGTTTCAGCGGAATCTTTAGACTTTCTGCTTCTTTGAGGCAAAAGTTGATGCATTAGTGGTTATTAAGCTCGGAAGAAAGCACTTTCAGTTGGAGCTGTGAAAAGCAGGTTCGCCGCTTAAGTCTTTTATTTCATAAATTACAACTAAAATCGGGCAGGTTCTGTAATTCACTTCCAAGTGAGTTTTAATGGAAACGTTTGAATATGTCTGGAACAAAAAATGTTAGAATGCAAAATAAAATTTCCCTCATTATAAATAAAAATTAGAGTAAAATCAGTAATATAATGAAACTAAAAAAATTTGCGGTAGCCCTAATATATCCTTAGATTTGTGCACTAAGAAATAAGTGCATTCATAACGACTTATAAATTTTCGAAAATAAAAATTCAAATTTTTTTCATCCACCGAAATGTTTGCTAAATTTGCTTAGTTTGAAAATAATTCGACACGTTTTGTTTTGCAAAAGAGCAATGGAAAAGAGGTGCGCACAAAAATTATTTAAAAATTCAAATTAGACTGCCAAAGCAATCGCTAGAAAAGCTAAAATTACACGGAATACCATTTCCCGTTTTGGTGAAATCTTCAACTAGCATCTGATTAAGGGGAAAGATACCTATAAATGGCCATATTTTCCCTGATTTTCATTAAAATTATTTAAAATGAAGAAGTCAATATATTTTTTTCAAAATTGGCATACAGTTTACTCATACATTAAAATAAAATAATTTTTTTGTATTTTAATCATTTAAAATGGCAGATGTACACTCAATTCTTCCAGGAAAGCCGCAGCGGGGCTTCTCAATCGGCGGGCATTGTAGCATCGGCGTCAGTGACTTGAATACAAAAAACCAAACATTCTCTTGTTTATTAATGTTATAATTTCTATATGAGTTAAACAAAAATGTAAAAAACAAATCGTGCAATAAAATGCTTTAAAATTTTGGGGCGAGTTTTCCTACTGTTTTTGCTTCGAAAAAATTATTTTTTCGAAAAATTTTCGAAAACTTGTTAATTCTCATAGAAAATAATATCAAAACAAAGGTGTGCGCAAAATTTCAGGGAGATCGATCAATAACATTTCGAGTTATCGTGTACACCAATTCGAAAAATATAGTTTTGAGAAAAACGCGTAAGAACAGAACAGCACCGCAAAATATTCAGTCCAACTACAACATCTTGAGCACTTTCAAAGTTTTGACTGCAGAATTTTTGAGGATGAAAAATACATATGTATGTGCTTTGGGACTTTTCTCAGTTTCCTGGAGTAGATTTTAATTTTTCAGATCCCCACATAAAAACAAGCCTCTTAAGAATATTTTTTTTCCAAGAAACTCGCGGCTATGACGAAAGGAGTAGCTATTTGGTAAACAAGCAACGATGCTATTACATGAAATCGTCAATTATTGGTATGACTAGAATAGATTTGAGGGGAATTGGGCAAGTCGAAGCACTCAGTCAGCAGACCATTGTACTGCACCCGGATAGATTTCAGTTGAAAGAATAGAGATAGGAAAGATAAAAAGTGGGTGGTAAGACGCAAGAATTAGTTTGTCACTCTTTCAAAAATCTCTTGGATTCATTGATGAATCTTAAGAGATCCGGAAGAGGAAGAGTATGAACTTTATCCATACTCAGTATAACGCAACCCAATATTCTAATGTGTCGTCATCTTCCAAACAGGCTAGGCATATCAGGCTGTCGACGACCCCCATGGCAGCCATATGCTGATGAACAGCCGTTAGGCCTTGTGATTACACCCACCAGTTCTCTCAGGTCCTTTCTGTTCAGTTTTAGGAGAACAGTCACTATTTTCCTGTTCGGTTCTTTCACAAAGCACTCGGCTACTCTGCACGAGTTCAACGCAGACTAACGTCTTCTATTGGTCGGCCTCATGAAGTCGCCAATCCATAGTCGAATCGATGCAGAATTGACACCTAGAAGAGGTTCAGGGCCTAGTGGCATACTTGCAGAGCCTTCATTTGCTAGTTTATCAGCTAACTCGTTCCCTGTAATACCACAATGTCCAGGCATTGTTTTGTCTTATATTCACCGACTAACTACGAAGCGTGGGTTAGCAAGCGCTTTCAGGGCAGCTTGACTGTCACTACAAATTCCAATACTGCTATCCCGCTACTTTTTCTCAATTAGCCAGTATGCTACATTGACGCGATTTACACTAGGAAACATCTGGAAGGGAGACACTGGAAATTCTCTTTTGATGTTTCATTCGCGTACACACGAGCAAAAATGTTTCCGCGACATTTTGACATTTAATACTTTAGCATCGTCTGGTTCGGATGTATTCTAGCACGCGCTTACGTGTAAAGCGGAAAACGTTCGTCAACAATTTCTTAAATATATGAACGAAAAATGCAAACTGGTTAAATAATAAATAATTTGTTGTTTTTTTATTTAAATATATTTATAAATTGTTGTACTTGAATAAAAAAAATTAAATTAAAAATACTTCATACATAAATAATTAACTAAAAATTAACTTGAGTATCTAGAAATGCGGGGAAAATTAGAATTCAACATAAACATGCCCCATAATATATTTTTAATTATACCTACTTTACTAGCAAAAATAATCGTGCATTTCCCAAGCAGTGTTCGGATGTTTGTCATCTTTGTTATCTTCCGTTTGCTTGAAAACCAACACATAACTCAGAACCTTCTCCCACAAAAGAAGAAAACAAATGAAGCAACTGTCAAAAATTGCTTTGAGATTGGAAATACGAATAAGAAGAGCAAAGCGTGTCGCCAGTACAGGAGACAAATTCCCTTCTCTCTTCCGCGGCCGTTCTTCACCCCCGAACAAAATGTTTCCCTTCCAGATGTCTCCTCGTGTAAATGGGCACATTCAGGACGGCATTGATATGAGAATAACATTATAATTTTTACGCACATATAGCGTCCCATGCTACATATAAGTAGAAAAAATCTCGGCCATATACCTAATAATAAGTTCGAAACTGCAATATAAAGGCATTACCTAGAGCCCAGCCTATAACAGTCAAGGGTGAAGAAGCGAACAGGCTTAGAGGAAAGTGCATCGTTTGGCTCTTCAGGCTCTTACTTTTTCACGAGTCTCTTCTTTTGCTCTGCTGCTCATTGTCTACTAATGAACTTACGGTCATTTAAAAAAAACTAAGAACCATTCTGTGGGCGTTCTGAATGACTCGAGCAGATAGGCTAGAATTTGCCTCAAAGAATCTAGCGTTTTCAAGAGCCTTTTCTATTTGAAATAGAGGAAATTATTATTCGTTCTTTCCAATGCATCAAGGACAGTCGAAAAAATAGTCAAATCAACGGAATAAAGAAAATATTTATAAAGAAAATATTGCTAATGTCATCTTTAAAAATAACAAATGAAATAGGACCTAAAATGGCCTCCTTTGGAGCACCCGAAAATGTAATACGTGAAATGTACATGTCAATACCTGGCGCTTACATCTTTTGTTGTACGTCAATTCATCTTACATCTTTTGTTGCACAGGGTTCCTGATGAATTTTGCTACATTAAGAAACTCAAATAACTTTTTTTTTAGTGTATGGAATTCATTTATTTTTTTTTTCAAGTTGAAGATCATTAAATTTTATTAAATGTAGCTTAACTAGTTTTAAAAATAATTGAATTTAAATGCCTCCCATGCTCGTTGACACAAGTGCGGCATCTTAGTAAAAAGTTGTTCATTGCTGCTTTGAGAGTTGCGACAGGAATAGCCGCAATTGTTGCCCGAATGCATTGTTTTAGTTCATCCAAATTTGATGGCTTTGTTTTATAAACTTCTTGTTTACATAAACCTCACAAGAAAAAGTCAGGTGCAGTAAGGTCAGGCGACCTGGGGGGCCAACGAAATTCGGAATTTCTTGAAATCAGTTTATTGGGAAATTTTCGTCGCAACTCTGTCATAACAGTCTGGGCTATGTAAGACGTTGCCCCATCTTGTTGAAACCACACAGAATTGAAAGGAATTCTCTTTCGGCGTAGTTCTGGATAGAAAAATTCTTTCAGCATTTTCAAATAACGGTCTCCAGTAACCGTAACGGTGTGACCATTTTCTTCAAAAAAATAAGGCCCGACAATACAGCGTGAAGAAACCGCACACCGCACTGTCACGCGAAGAGGATGCAATTCCGTCTCGTGGAGTATCTGTGGGTTAGAAGTACTCCATATTCGACAATTTTGTTTGTTCACATTGCCGCTTAAATCGAAATGGGCCTCATCAGACATGAAAAGGCAGTTTAACATGTTTTGGTCTTCTTCCACCATTTGCAGGATCTTCTGGCAAAATTCCAAGCGAATCGGCAAGTCTGCTGCATTCAGTTTGTTAACCATTTGAATTTTGTAGGGAAATAAGTCTAAATCTTTGTGCATTATTGTTTGCAAAGACTGTCGGCTGACACCAAGTTGAGCAGATAAGCTTCTTGTTGAGACCCTTGGATTGCTTTGTATATCTGCAGCTACAGCAGCGATCGTTTCCTCCGTCCGAACTGGTGGGTTTCGATGATAAGGCCTTCTTGCGACTGTTCCTTGCTCAGCAAAATTATTCACCAGTCTCATTATAGGCCATCTGCTCGGGGGATCGCCGCCAAACATCCGCCTGTACTCTCTCTGTACCAAAACTACGGACTCCAGTGCGTGATAGCGGCGGACTATCCAAATTCTTGTTTGCGTGTCCCAGTTATCCATTTTAATAAATTTTAAAGATCAATCTGCAAATTAAAACAAAAATGGAACAGATAACTTAAAAAGAAAAAAAGTTATTCAATTTTTTTTTTGGTAGCGGCTTTCATCAGCCACCCTGTATTTCAATTTGCGATAACTGTACAACAGTTTTATGCCGGTTCTGAACAATAGCCAGTTTTTTTTTGTCATAAGCTTTTTCATAGCATATATAATATATATAAAATAAAGCTTAACATAGAAATAATAGGCAGTATCCACAACCCGAGTTTAATTTCTATTTCTCACCCCTGTAGTCGCAGCACTTCCAAACTATTTGCATGACACGTGCCTGTAAATTTTCTAAAAACCACAATTTCTTGAAATTAAACTATCAGCTCTGTGATACAACTAAAGGACCCACAATCACGAGATTCTTTAAAGGTGGTGCAACCCATACACAGCTAACCACCGAGATGCGCAACTTCTGATATCAATTTGAGCGCAAGCAAAACCGCCTGCATTGTGGCCATCGGACGCAGAGCGGCCCAGCTGACGCCAGTTAACAATTAACTATTTTCTCATTTTCGCCTTCGCGTGGCGTGAATTTTCACAGCAATTGCAAATACTTTTCAGTTTTTTTTTAGCTTAGCAAAGTTTCTTTTACTTTGCTTTAATTTGTTTCGTTTTGCTTTTTGCTTGTCCGCCTGCTGCAATTTCTTGGGAATTCTTGGTGGTCAGCGAGTGAGTGGAATGAGTGACACTGGCGCCATATCAAGTGTGTCACATGTGTGCAGCGAGAGTTTTAGTGGTTTGGATTGGTTGTAGTGATTGTGTGGTGTGAAAAAATGTTGGGAAATGTGTTCCTTCAAAGACCTATATTGTACGCACATTTATGTATGTAACAGTAAGCAGTTCTGACGACAATATTCGAAAGTGTGTGAATGAAGGTAGTTAAAGTTTTTGAAATTTTCGCAGTAGTAACTACATCTAAAATACATTATTTTGATTTAATAGAAAGCAATTATTTTCTCTTAAAAAGCTCATAGCCCATTTCTGAACTACTTCATTTCTTGTTGCTATTCATTGGTTCCGATTGAAAGTAAGAAGGTGGTGAGTGCAAGCCAACAAGTGAATTATGTTTGTTAAAAAATTAGTGGTATTGAAAACTGAGAGTTTATAATGTGAAGGGGTCCCTGTGGTCTACAACTTAAACAAAAGTGATTATTATTTTTTTTTATTTGATATTTCGAATGCATAGACTTTTAAGAATGTACTGTAAAATTTTTGGAAGAACATTACCAGTACTTCTGATTCTACAGCCGTTTTAGCAGGTATAGTCAGATGCGTCACGTGGCCACTCTCAAAACTTTAATATAAATTATCTCAAAACTAAAGGGTTTTCCAATAACAGGTGTTACGGGTGAATGGATTGCGCTATCGAGAGATGATTTACGATTTTTTATGACCGGAATTGGATGGTACTGATCAGGACAACGTTTATTTTCAACAAGACGGCGCTACGTGCCACACAAGCAACGAAACCATTGATCTTTTACGGGAAAAGTTTCCGGGCCATGTTTTCTCTCGAAGAGGTGATCACAATTGGCCACCGAGATCTTGTGATTTAACACCTTGTAACTTTTTTCTTTGGGGCCACGTAAAACAGAAGGTCTACGCCAACAGCCCAGCTCGATTCAAGACCTCAAAGATGGAATTCGTGAGGCTATCGCGGACATAGGGAAACCACTTTGCAATTCGGCTATGACAAATTTCATGAAGTAGATATTGTCCTGTAAGCGTGGGCGTGGTGGTCATTTCCCTGATGTTATTTTCCACTATTAATGGCATTCCTTTCTCTTTATAACGAAATAAAAAAAAAAATAGCATTTTTCTTTGAATATCAAAATAACACCTCTCTATAGAAAACCCTTTACTTTTTTCGGGCTGGTGTTGTCCAAAAAAGAAACTATTCAACCGAATCATCAGAAATTTTAATATGTTGCAAATAACATCAATGGCTATCGCGCTGACGAGAATTATTTCAACAATTTCATATTTTTTTTATTAAAAAACCGATTTTTAGAGGGACAAATTCAAACCGCGCCATTTTGAAAAAAATTTTTTTTGATTATTCTAGTACGGAACAAAGCTACAGTCATACTGATTAATAATTATTTTTGTGCTTGTGTTTCAGATATATAGAGGAGCCAAAGTGGCCAACACGGTCCAGGTCCAATTTTTATGAGGGTCAACTAGAGCGTATTTTGAAAATTATTAAAATTAAAAAACAAAAATTTTTTTAAATAATATTTTTTTTTTTTTAATTTTTTTTTAAATAAATTTTTTTTCATTTTAATAATTTTGAAAATACGCTCTAGTTGAGAGTATTTTCAGGAATTTTTGTTTTACAATAAAAAAATTGAAAATGATTTTTTATTGAAAAATGATTTTTTTTAATTTAAAAACCATTTTTTTTTTCATATTTGTAAAATAAGTTAAATAAAAAGCCAAAAAAATCTAACTATCATTTTTCAATTTTTTTATTGTAAAACAAAAATTCCTGAAAATACCCTAGTTTTTCTTGCTCCAGACCACTGGGATCCCTTAAGTTAAAAAGTGAGAGCCGAAATATGTTCATCTAAGCCTTGCAAAAATAAAACATCTTAGAAGAAGAAACAAGTGGCTTGAAGTTATGTTGAATCTGACAACAACTACAACAGACTTGTTACTCCTCTTCGAACCAATCCAAGTAAAACAAAGGATGTTTTGGTTTGGCAAGCAATTTGTAGCTGTTTTAGAAGAAGCTAAAATCCCTATACTAGAATTATTCACTTTAACTCACTAACAGGTTCGTAACTAAAGCATGCGCCTATCATTTGGAACCCAATGTATAACAGTCAAGCTTAAAGAATCGATTTAAATAAAATTCCAT
Source organism: Anastrepha ludens (assembly GCF_028408465.1). Lineage (NCBI taxonomy): Eukaryota > Metazoa > Arthropoda > Insecta > Diptera > Tephritidae > Anastrepha > Anastrepha ludens. Next base: position 90,396,250 of record NC_071500.1, read on the forward strand.
AATTTTGCTCTTCACGTCTCCTAATTATTCCTTTCCTCTTCTATCTTACGCTGTTCATTGTCAACTAATGAATTTACAGTCCCTTAGCGAAAAGAAGAACAATCTTGTTGTTGATGTTAATCTTCGACCAGATAGACCCAATTGTGCCTCTAGTTTGTAAGATTTTCATATCATCCAGGTCAAACCATAGGCGCCTTCAATAGCTTTGATCAAGAATCTTAATCTTTTGTAGGCAACCTCCACTTCTGCAGCCCGAAGGTCTTGGCGTCGTTATCAATTGTGTCAATCAAGGCTTTCCTTGAGCGGCCCCTTTATAAGGCATGCTTAGGGGTCCATCCTTTGAACCATGTATAGATCGATTAACTGGACATTGTTTCCAGATACTGCTTGGCGTCCACTCGCATCCCAGCTCACGTAAATCCTAAATTTTTTCCAAAATATTTTTTGGCGGAAGTCTTAAATTAATAGATTTAGTTATAAAATAATTAATAGATTTTATGAAACCGATGCGGAAATATGTACAACAAATCTATGTTTGGCATGGCGAATAATGCACCCTAGTATATCTCTCTACATTTTGGGTATATAAATACATACAAGAGTAATATCTATTTATTGTTTTTTCACCTACGAAAACCATTTATGTTACATAAAAAAATTCAACACAGTAGCCTTGAAGAAACAAATTGCACTTATGCTAGCGCTGCATAACAACAATCAACAACAATGAAGCATTGTTGCTACAACGCTAGCCACCCACAATGCCACAAAGTTAGCGCCAAGCATTTGCATTGCATCGCAGACAATGCAAAAAGTCGGAAGAAAACAACGAAAACTAAAAAATAATTGCATTTTAATTCAACTGAGAATAGCTTGGAGAAGAGGACGCCCTTGCAAGAGCATAAGTGGAGATGTAAGCAACTAAGCAACTGAAAGTGGAATAACGTTGCTTGTCTCACAGGACGGAATAGCAAAGACCAGCACCAGCGAACAATTTTTCTAATTTATTTTTCAAAATTTCCATGAAATTGTAAGCTTTTTTTCCTCATTTCTCTAAACGCAGATATTGAGACAAGGACTATTTATTTTTTTCATGTGCTTCATATTTCATGCACTCAATAGCGAAGCCAGGGAACGACGTTTGTACCAGCTAGGGCAAATTTGAACTACTTAGTGCCTTTAATTTTGATTTTTCTATTAAGACGAAATAGTATACAACTGACTTTCTTTAGTGGAAAGAGTTTCAACTGAAATTACGTTAAAAAAAAAAAAAAATAAAACAAAACAAAAATAAAATAAAAAAATTCGATACCTTCGATTTTTACCTTCAAATCTCCCATCCTTTTTAAGAAATCTTAGTTAACATACTGCAACGGTGATCGCAGGCATGACAGCCATAGATATATTGGCAGAGGAGCGAAGAAGAGTGCACGTGCTAAAAAAAACAGGGTCACACTAATACGTAACAACGATCATGAAAAGAGGGAAGGCTACATCTTACCAAAATAGAAAGAGCATTGGAAAAACTCCACAAAAGAAAAGTGGGCTTTTACGCTAACCCCAAGTATCGAAAAATGGTTAAACCGCAGCTATGGTGTGCCTAACTTCCCCCTATCACAATTTCTGAGAGGCCATGGTTGCTACCAAAAGTACCTACATTGCCTTAGGATACCTGACTCCCCTTTTTGTCCATTACACCATGAAAAGGAAGACAAAAGGCATGAGTTTTTTTTTTGTGCCCACAATTTGCGACTATAAAAGGTAATTCAGCTGCACTATCAAAATATCCGATAGAACCAGGAAATATAGTCGACATCATGATGTCTTGAAAGCATGCGTGAGATAAAATTTAGTTGGCAATTAGCGATATGCAACATGCGTTAAAGCATGCAGGCATATACGAGAGCAGCGGCAAGAAACGGACGATACTTCCTCCCCGTTAAAAACAAAAAAAAAAAAAACAGAAAAAAACCAACACGAGTTCTTCCATGCAGTGTCGAAATATCACTCTGGTCACTTAGTAGCCATACCTGTATAAGCTTGATGATATCGAAATATGCAGATGTGACCAAACGGGAGGTCAGGTATTCCCGGCAGTGGTGAGAAAACCTTACCTTTGGAAACTGATTCGGTAATAATACTCTAAAGAAATCAGCCGTTTACCAGTGTTACCCGGTTCAGAAGAAATTGTGAGTCCATCGTAGATGACGAACGTTCTGGAATTCGTTCGATCAGGAAAGATGACGAAAACATCAATATAGTGAAAGAAAAGTTGATCCATAATCGAAAATTAACTACCAGAGAGCAGGCCGTTTTGCTACAAAGTTCGCCCCAAAGGAGCTCCTTCCCAAAGGAGTCCTTCCGAAAGGAATCCGACCCAACATTCACCAAATCCATTATTACTGCAGAGAAGACATGGATTTGTGAGCATGACATGCAATCCACACATCAGTCAAGTGAGTGGGGAACTCCGCATAAATAAGACCAAAACAAATACGTTCGTTTTGAGTCAAAAAAAAAGCGATGCTCACATCACAAATTTTTGTCCGAAGATCAAAGAGTTAATATGGAATATTTTTTGGGTTTATTTCGGGTTCACAACTCGTGGATTTTGCACAATGATAACACAATTTTGCACAGTGCCATCAATAGCCTCTAACTTTCGACCAAGAACGAAATGAGCGCCATCTTATAGCCATGGAATTAATCTAATATGGCTCCCTACAATTTTTTTCGGTTTGATCGAATCAAAAAACCGTTACAGGGAACCCCTTCGGCGTTTTAAAGCCGAAAGGAAGTAATGAAAAAGTCGAAAACGGCTCTGATGGATATACCGCAAATAGAGTTTCAAAAAGAGGTACTTTGATTGCGATAATAGCATTTTTGAGGAATAAACTTGTATTTTGAATTTTCGGAATATAATTCAAGAAGTTTTGATCAAGATTTATTGGTTTATAGGTATATTGGTTTTTGAGTGATCCCCGTTCTTATTTATTGTTCATTTCGGATTTAATAACAGTTTTTTTAGTGGCATTCCCTACAAAATGACACGACCCTATTTATTCATAGAGCTAATTGTTAAAAAATTTTTGTTAAATATTAGCCTACTCACACTCAATGGATTCAGTAGTATTATTCTGGTGAGCAGTTAACCGACTGTTTCTTTAATAAAAGTTACAGTTACCTAGAAAACATTGCACTTATCCGAAAACTGAAAAAGAAGGTTTCTATGAAAGTTCTCGTAGAAGACTTCTCTGCCTACCTTCCCATCTAGCTTGGGGCAGGTTAATGGGACCATCTTTCTTAATACTGACCCATTTCCTTCCAACTATGATGAGAAATGGATGCTAAAAGATACGCTTGGGTCTAACGGATACATACTTGTAAATATTTTACTTCGTTCGAGTAGCTTATAGTTGTTCCTTCTACAATTATTGTACCAAGGTGGAATGTACTTTTTTAAAAGGGCAATTTTCGTCTTGCTAGAATTATTAGATAACTTTTGAGTACGACCTCAGTCTGATATGAGGATCACCGCATAGTTCATGAATTGGAATTATCACACTGACAAATCCAAGTTTCATGAGTGGCCACAATGTGGTTGCAAACTTCATCCAAATCACTCTCACATAACTCCAAGTCGTCGCTGTTTGTCGAGCCGTATGAACATTTTCGGGGGCCTAATTCACACTAATTGTTTTTATATGCAACTATTCTTGTGAAATCTCTACAATTCATTATTTTGTAATCCGAAATTATTCTGCTATCCGTTGCAATGTAATTTCTTGAGCATTCTTGAGCATTTTCCTTAGTCACTACCGTCCCTATGCAGCCTGAGCGGTGGTCGTTTTCAGAGATCTCTCTTTCTCTCTTGTTGAAACAGCTAATGGCCATTTTTATTATCAAATAACCGGGGGCATATCCTAAAAAGATAGTTTCGGCATATTTAATTTTTCACAAGTAATTAAATTACTATTGATGCTTTCCATTTCAATTCAACCGGGCTATTCGGGTCATGTTCTTCGATTTCGATGTAACTTAAATATGTTGCTCTTTGGTCAAAATAATGAGACACGTATTTTTTTGTTCGCCCGAAAAACATTTTTTTCAAGAGTTATCGGCAATTTTGTTTTTCGGCTCAAACTCGGTTTTTTTTAATTATATAAGAAAAAAAAATTTTTAAATGCCCATAACTTAGTCAAAAATGAAACCCGAATAGCCCGGTTGAATTGAAATGGAAAGCATCTATTAATTATTAACCTTTTCAAAAGGTTATTTCCATAAATTGATATAAAATTATATTTGAAGGAGCTACCTGGAAGCTCTAGTCATTAGCTGTAATAGAAATTTGTACATTTTCAAATCGGTCCAGTTCACGTAGATCTCATTTTTCTTAATTTTATGTATCCAGTGACAAATTAGCCTCTTGTTTTGGCAAAACTTCCAAATGTGTATACTTTCTTATCTTAAATATTTTCGAAAAAAATGTATCTTTTCAATTGTAACTTCAACTTTTATTTCATTCGCGGTCGCCATTTTTCGCCACATTTTTTTTGGTTTTCTTAACACAGTCCCTTGAGCTTTGCACATTTACAAATATTTTAATACTTGTATACTGGTCAATTATTGCCGTGGTAAACCAAACACATATCCTATAGTTCTCAGCCAATCCACGGCACGAACAGCGATAGGTTAGTCTGCAAGGTATAAGGGTATCATATTTAACATGGTATTAAATGCTGAGGTAGTGCTAATCCGAAGTACCTCACTGATTCCAATACGAGCAGTACTTTGCACTCTCTGCAGTTTCTTAGCAAATCCAAATCTTCCCAGGCAAATTCTTCCTTTCACTAGACTACTTGCATGCAAGATAAAAGGTTCCAAATCATTTTGAATTCAGAGTTGTTGTAAGGGACTTTTCAACACGTTCTGCATAGACAACATCAACATCAGCATTGATCAGACCAGATATATCTTCTCTTATAGTGTAAAAATCTCTAGCCAGCTTCCTCATTCATTTATCTGCATATATGGAGCAATGGAAAACAGAACTTGGCTGCTACTTGTGCAAGGCATAAGAAACTTAGCCAGTCCATTCTTCAGTCCATATTTCTTTCTCGAATAAGGAAGGTAATGCGTTTTAGTTCTAATTCCCAATTCGCTATAAATTTCTCAGTTTGTAACCAGTAAATTTTTCAATTCGATTTTAAGCTCTGTTTATTATTGTTTTCAAGTCACATTATTCTTATTCCTATTATTAACTTTTTTTCTTTTTTTTTTTTGCCACTGTTTCCATTGCTTCTACTGCTGCATATTCTAGGCATTCACGCGGGAATTGCCAAGCTAGTTGCACTTGCCCATTTGGGCTTTGAACTTTTGCGCTACTACCACTAAAATTGGGAGCGTTTTGATACTGCGCATTCCACGTGCTCGCTTCTACTTCTGCTCTACCTCCGTTTACCTCTCGCTGGCTGACACTTGCTAGTCCTCCTGGCTGCTGTTGCAATGCTATTCTGTCATTTATTTTTGCTATTTACGCTGCTTCTGTTGTTTCTTCTCAATCCTCTCAATCTTTCCTTCAACCATTGCACATATTTGCTTTTGGATGCTGCTGCTGCTGCTGCCACAATTCGGCCGATCGTCGCGCGCGGCTCACTTTGGTCGGCACACAAAAGCATTTTCATCGGCGGTAATTCAAATGCCAAAAAGGCCGCAAAGCAGCATAATGATAACAACAGCAAAAACAAAAACAGATACAGAAACAAAAAAGGAGCAAAACATAGTAATAGCAACAAAAGTAATAATAGTAGCAAAAAAGAATTGCTAGTGGAAAATTTGCGCTCATCCTCCAAAGATGCGCGCGACGTACGCCTTGCATATTTCGGCGCTTCATCGTAGCCACTGCCTTCAGTGCGCCTTGCCACGCTTGTGATTGTGGGCTTCTAGTATTTGTGGCAAGAACGCTGGCTTGTTCATTATTGTGTTGCTGGCATTATTATTTGTTGCCGCCGCTGCTGCTGCTGTTGCGGCTGCTGCCGCTACGACTGCCCCTTCGGTAGAACAACACACACACACACAGCAAAAAGATCAAAGCGATGCGATATAATTGCCGTGCGCGCCACATGAGACCCGAGACGTTTCATTCCACAGCAAACGTGCAACGCAACAATTCAATAATGCAACCATTGCTGCGGCAGTCGAGGTAGACAATGCAAATTCTTCATTAGCTTTCGCTTCCTAATTTGATTTCAAGGCGTTCGAGGCAGCGCATGAATTTCACTGACTACGCCGCACCGCAGCACCCGGTGCTAGGTGTTGCCACCATTCTTAGTTTTATTTATTTTTGCTGTTGTTGTTTTTACTATCATACCCTGGTTTTGTCTCAATGCATGTACTTGTGGCAACAGCATTTTCCCATGCCACATGCATGTGTGTTGCATGCACGTGTAAGTGTGCGTATGTGGCACAATAATTACCCACATTTTGTGGCCAATTATGCGCGGCGCACGAAATCAGGGAAGTGCACACTGAATGTTGCATGTTGTTATCTAGGCAAGTACAGTTATAATTGTGGCAGCCAATGAAATATATGGCGAAAATTTGTGGCACAAATCAACGCAAAAATAGAAAATTTAATTGACTAAATATAAAAACAAAAGTTGAGTGTAAAAAATTGTTCAGCGCCTACCCAGTGGTAACTTGCCACAAGTGCACTGCACGCATAATTAAAATCATATCAGTGATGTGAGTGCACTGCAAGTTAGGGATGTATATTTTTGCAATTTTGATGATCCCAAAATGTTCGGGACTTCGTTCTTAAAGTCCCGAAATTTCGGGATTATGCACGTGATTTAGATGTTTTTCTTTATTTTACAATAACTTAACTTGAAAGTAATGCCTCAATATAGTTTGAGCAGCCCCCTACTATATAATAAATAAATGGGTCGTAATTACACTTTTTAACTAACCCTCCATTTGGAACCCTTTTCTGACGAGGCTTTTTCGACTTTGGACGTGAATTTAACATATTTCTATTATAACCAACGACTTGAGCTTGCAGGTAGCTTCCTAAAATTTAATTTTCTAATTATTTATGGATACAACCTCTTAAAAAGGATCCTCGAACAGAACGAAAAAAGACCAGATCCGGGCACCCAACAAAACTTTTTTAAAAAGATATCCAACAGAGTCAGTCGCCGTAGCCGAATGGGTTGATGCGTGACTACCATTCGCAATTCACAGAGAAAACGCAGGATCGTAACTAGGTGAAATACCAGAATTAAGAAAAACATTTTTTTAATAGCGGTCGCCCCTCGGCAGACAATGGCAAACCTCCGAGTGTATTTCTGCCATGAAAAAGCTCCTCATAAAAATATCTGCCGTTCGGAGTCGGCTTGAAACTGTAGGTCCCTCCATTTGTGGAACAACATCACGACGCACGCCACAAATAGGAGAAGGAGCTCGGCCAAACACCCAAAAAGAGTGGACGCGCCAATTATATATGTATATATATTTATATTAGGGCGGGACGATTTAAAAATCGTTCATTGCTCTGTGAAAATCGTGTTCTAGGGATAAAAATAAGAAACTTTGCCGAAGGAACCATGCCTCGAAAACGAATCCTGATGTCCCCCAATTTGGGTCGAACAAAAAATCCCACTTTGACCCATTTAAAGTGCTCCAATCGAGTCCAAATGTATGACCGACCCCCACTAACTTTGGACAGCCGATCCACCCGTTCCAGTGGCACACCCCCTGGAACTCCCCTGGGGGGTTCCCCATACAATCATTTCAAAATATCACCATTTTTGGACTTTACATGAGAAAAAAAACTAAAAAGTTCGACCCAAACTGGGGGACATCAGATTTCGTTTTCTAGAATATGATTTTTACAGAGCAATGGGCGATTTTTTTGCCTCCCCACAAATCGACCCGGCCTAATATATATATATCCAACGGAGGATTAAAGCGAAAACTATTTCATTAAAGCAAAAAAAGGACGGTGAATAAATTTAGCTAAAAGTAGGGAATGTTAATCGTTAGCAAATTATGTTAAAATGAGAAATGAATTCACGAATCCGGTAAATATCGGGATTACTTGTCAACAATAGCGTAATATTGGGGACTTACAAAGAAGCGATATTTCGGCACTGATACAAACCACGCATACAGACTCGCAGACTCATACACCCTTACTTACCTTTGCTTACAGATACACATACGCTCACACATTAATTTACTTATCTTTTATATTTTATATTTACTCCGTAAATTTATTATTTGCCTTAGTTGTGCAGCAAAATGAAAGCATTGCCCACCTGTCCAAATGTATGTCTCTGCTTTTGCTACCAACTGCTTGACCATCCATCCATCCATCCGTCCGTTCGTCCGTCCGTTAGTGCGCCTGTCAATAACTCAGCTGTCAGCGTTGGCATTAAATTAATTAATGGCAGGCAGCAACATGCCACAACGGCATGCGTAAATTACACTTATGCATCTATCTGGCAACATGTTGCCAGTTTCAGTTGCAGTCGCCATCAAAGTGGCAATATGTGGTCGGTGGGAAAGTGGCCGGCGCTGCGATTGGCACACGCACACACACATGTAGGTATTCTTATACGTGTAGTATGCAGTTAGCTTCGAAGGACTGCAATCGTTAGTGATTAATCCTTCTTCAATTATTTGTATGCATTTAAGAGAATATATCGAACTTTGGGGATTTTATGGGATGTATTTGGAATTATTTGGAGTTATTAAGTTACCTTAGATTCGAAGAACTGTTGGGAGATTTTCTCACTTCATATCATGCAGCTACAATGGGATTTGCCTCATATACTATCAAAAAAGATTTTAGAAAAACAGATATTTTGGGTTGAAGAAATTAATAATCTAGCACAAAAGTTAAATATAACATGTAACTGGGGCACTTTAAATAAAAGAGAGTGGAATAGAAATATTTATAATTTCAATTATAGAAAATCTTCATGATTCGAATATTCGAACTTTATGGGAAATGGCACACCAAAGCCCCCAATTATATAAGGAATTAGACCATAACAACGCCAGAAGCTATTTAAACGATAATACTGGAATGTATAAAATTATGTGGATTATGAAAGCCAGATGTGATTTAATATACTTGGGAAGCCAAAGGGATTTAAATTGCATTTTATGTAACTTAAATGAATTAGAAGACATCACACATTTCTTAGGAAAATGCCCGATACTTAAAAGAATTCGTCAAAGATTTTTTGGAAAATATATATTAGTTTAAACCGAGATGAAATCATAGACATTTTAAATGGTGTTGGCCCTTCTGGATATAATAACTTATTTAAGTTCATCACTGGTGCTATAGAATATACAATAGAAAATTAATTTTAAGCGATTTCAATACATAGTAGCATAGTAACATATGTAAAATGTAAGATTTTGTTTTTTTTTCTTTTTTCTTCCGACAAACGACCTAGTGTCACTGTCGTACGTTCTAATGTTAATGATTAAAAATGAAATGTAATGTTTATTTTAAGAAAGTCAAACAATAAATAATAATAATAATAATAATAATAAAGGAGATCTACAAGCAGAAACAGAAGGATTCATCATTGGAATACAAGACCAAATCATAGCCACAAGAAACTACAGAAAATACATAATAAAAGTTTCAACCATCACACCCGACAGATACCGTAAATGTAACATATACACAGAAACTATAGACCACATAACAGCGGGATGCCCAATGCTCGCTGGGACAAAATACACACAAAGACACAATACAGTAGCCAAAATCATCCACAAGGAAATAGCCACATTTCTCAACTTAACCAATGACACAGCACCATATTATGAATATACACCTGAAACCATACTAGAAAACGAAGACTTTAAACTATACTGGGACAGAACCATATACACTGACAAGACAATAATATGCAATAGACCAGATATAACAATAATAGATAAGAAAGAAAAAAACACACAGTTCATAGAAATAAGTGTCCCTAATGACGTTAATATACACAGCAAATATACAGAAAAAATTGAAAAATACATAGACCTTGCGCAAGAAATCAAAAACATATGGAAACAAAATGAAGTGAAAATAGTACCATTTATTATTTCAGCAACAGGAATATTACACAACACTTTCATACAAAACCTAAAATCAATAAATATAAACGAAAAAGCACACACACAAATACAAAAAGCTGTTATACTGAAAACTTGTAATATAGTAAGGTCCTTTCTAAACCAGATCTATTAAAATTTCACACTCTTGCAACACTCTTAACACAAAACAACAGAGCATTGTCCCTTGATACCGATATCCGGGACAAATGTTATCTCCGGTAGTTGCGAACCCTACCGAGATGGAGTAACTCTATAATAATAATACAAAGGGATTTGTGTTGAACGGCGCATCTAACTTAAGCGAAGAAGAAAGAGGTACGTTAGAACACCTCCTTTGCCACTGTCCTACTCTAACCAGAACTCGTTACAATTGCCCGGGGTCGGTATGTTTTTCATCTCTAAAGGATATTGCTGACCAAAGTTTAAACTGTTTATTAAAACTCACCAAGACTTGTATGACGAACTATGTTTCACGCGTCTCCAACAACACTAGTAACACTACAGACCCTTGAGGGCTATGCGAGATCAGATATCAGCTAGATATACCTAACCTAACCTACCTTAGATTCGATAATATTAGAATAGATTAAGTCAGACAAGCTAAATTTAGTTTTCATTCCACTAAATTGGTTTCGATTGGACTGATTAGATAAAAGTAGATCGAGTCTATGATTTTATTAGATCAAATTAAAATTTATAAGAGTCTGCAAAAGCCTTCAACCATGAATGTTATTACGAAAAACAAAAAGGTATATCATTAGGAAATATGTCAGTTTCCCCAAATCTGTGGTAAATAAAAAAAGTGCCGATACCAAAGATTATTTCCTCAACCCTCGAATGATCTGAAACTCCCCATACAATATCACAAATGCACAAATTCATCGTGATCTCAAAATATCCCCAATAATTGAAGAAATAAGAAAATATGCCAGATCACACAACACACAACTCCAATCTCACTCAAACCCACAGATATAATTACAAATCGCATAACCTTCACCAGGCTCAAGAGAAAATCTACAACAAACTTAATATGACAATAAATTAGTCTTTATTATATACATATATGTATATATAATATATATAACTGAGGCGTACACCCTTTTTGGGTGTTTGGCCGAGCTCCCCCTCCTATTTGTGGCGCGCATCTTAATGTTCTTCCATAACTAGTAGCTCCATTCTAGTTTCATGCTGTCTCCGAACGGCAGATATATTTTTATGCGGAGCTTTTTCATACCAGAAATACATTCGGAGGTTCGCCATTGCCTGCGGAGGGGCGACCGCTATTACAAAAAAATTTTCCTCATTTTGGTGTTTCACCAAGATTCGAACCTACGTTCTCTCCGAAATCCGAATGGTAGTCACACACTGGCTACGGCGATCTTAAATATTATTTATCATAACAGGAAAGATGTACTCGTATAAAATGAACCCACAGTATGTCCGTCATCGAGGCATGACGAAATATATTCAAGAACAGCCCAATGATGAAACACTTAAGAAATCAACTAAACAAAAATCAACAAAAAATAATGTTTTCCTGGGTGCTCAGACATAAAGAAATCGAAGGAAACACATTTGCCGACTCTGTACCCCAATCTGCCACCAAGTCTTTCTGCCGTATATTTCCATCTATTGCAAATAATAATTTACTCAGACATATTCCAAACTTCTTAACTGAAGGAAAATCTCTTGATTGGCGCTCGTTCTATCACCGGTGCTCCGAAATCAGTACGAAAGCTGTACCCCAATATTCAATTTTATCCCAAGGAATAGAAGGATTTGAAAAGAAAAAACAAGGAGGGTAGTTCCAAGGCGGTTTCAAATGAAGAAAGTTTCAGAAGCACCGTAAAAATCACAGAAGGATATTTTTAAATTCGATTACTGCAGCCTGGTTAAATATTTTAGTTAAATATTTTGGCTGGCCTTCCGCAGCTTTAAAGCTTGGAGTTTTACATTGCAGACTAACGAGGGAATATGGACCGAAATTTTAAGTCAAAAAGACAGTCGAAATTTTCTTCTAAATTCCAGGTTTGGCAAACAATCTGCAGCTGTGGCGGAAGCACATCACCTTTTGTTACTACGGAAAAAATAAACCAAGAAATAAGCATAAAAAAATGCTTGGAAAATAGATTAAGATTCCTCAGTCAGCATAAAGTTTTGACTTTCTTTTGTTCGAACTTCGTTTCTCGTCATTACAGCAAATTGGCTTCGGACTGATACTCAAAAATGTGTTATTGGTACCTTTGAAAGCAAATCCGCCGAACTGTCCAGAGCTCGGAACAGATACTGAAAGATACTTGGCGTTGGTCAAAAGAGCAATCAAGTAACAAATAACATAATTCTCAAATTTTCGAAAAAGTGCTGTTTAGCAACTCAAAATGTATCAGATAATACCAAAAAAGTCTTAGTGAAAGGTGGGTAGGTGAAATGGTTGAAGCGCCAGTCTGGCACTCCTCAAGTAGCACTAAAGCGCCGTTTTGAAAGGTAGGGCCAGAAGAGTAAGAACCTTTTATAAATAAAAATAATGCAAAACGTTTAATTAAATAATAAAAATTTATATTAAAATAGCAGTTAAATTTGAGTTTCATTTCTAAAATGGAGCTACTAATTTAAGCAAAAAAAAATCGAGATCGAAAAGGTTAAATTCTAATAATTTTCGGAAAAGTGCTGCAACTCGAAATGTATCAGATAAAAAAGAAAAAAGTTGTTAATAAAAGGGGAGCCAGAAAGGTGGAAATTTTTTTAAATAAAAATAAAGCAAAAGATTTAATTACATAAATTTATATTAAAACAGCAGTTAAATGTCAGTTTTATTTTTAATGTCGAGTTAAAAATGTAGGAGATTTTTTTCAATTTAGCGATCAAGCAAATCGAGATCGAAAGGTAAAATAACCTGACAAGGTTCCTCATCGAAGTCATCTTGGTGATGTGCTTCCTGATATGAAGATTCTGATTTCATTTTATAGTCCAGGCTTCGTAAGAGTTCAGAGTAGCTCTTTCCATACCCTATTGCTTACTGTTCCTTGTCATACAACTCGCACTAGAAAAAATTGGCTGCGCCCATATTTAAGATGTGCTTCAGTACTTTGTAGTAGCCAATAAGAAAACCCTTCACTACTCTACCATCATCCTAGCAAGGTTAAGAAGCCATTTTTAGCGCCTTGTTGGAATCTCTGCAGTGAAGGCTTTGCGTTATGCACCACCTTCCATATTCGCTCGGTAATTTGGAGTAAGGGGGTTTCAAAGCCTAAATTTTTAAGTCATCTGTGGCATTTATCAAGTAGAAGGATGTACAATTTTATACCATAGAAAAACGCATTAAAATTATTGAAACTTATTATGAAAATGGTTCATCTTTAAGAACAACACATTGCAAAATTCGTGATTTTTTGGTGGAAATAATCATCCGAATAAGTAGCGAAAGGGTCAATGGTTGGTAAAAAAAATTTCAGGAAACTGGTTCTGCCGACTATAGAAAGAAGGCTGGCAGGTCAAAAACTGTACGCTCTGTTGAGAATATTGCTCTATACTGGAACTTGTTGCTGAAAAACCCGCAACATCGATATCTCGACGTTCTTAACAATTAGGCATTCATGAATGGATCTATTTGGCGGAGTTTACCTGTCGACGTGCTTATAGTGGGCATTCAAATAATGTTATTTTTCACGTGTAATTGTTAATCGTCGTATTTTGAAAAAAAAAAAAAAATAGTGCAAATTGAAAGAATATAAATTTTAATACATTTTATTTTTAATAATATTTAGGTCCGACTTTTGGAAGACCCTTTATATCTATCCATCAGTTCTCCATTTCTCAAAAATGACGAGTATTCTTCATGAAGAGAAAATGCACAAGCAAGCCCCAAAAAAATTTACAGTTTTTGAGCTACTTGAGCCGCACTTTATAAGACCAAAACTCGATAGGCTTCCAAACTGCATACCCAAAATTTCTCTAAGCATTCTTATAAAAACCTTAAAATTTTTGTGCGAACTTTTTTTAGTTTTTCTTATTTAAATTTAACATATGTTCACTAAACATTGAGACTAACTTCTGGCACAAGCAAACAATTAAATTAAAAATTATTTTTTTTTTGGTACTTCAGTCGATTGGTTACATATCAAAAATACATTTAGATAACACTCAATGGACCATTGTCTTCGATTTTTCGTAGAGTAGAGCGAATGTCTCGATTTAAGTTTTGTACGGTGCTTATATCGATTTCTTTCAACTTTCGCTTGATTCGATTGATCACCTGTTGCTCGTTTCGTGCCTCCCAGCCCTTTTCGTACACCATCCGCCTGAGAACTGCCCAGAAATTTTCTATTGGACGTGCCTGTGGCACGTTTGGAGGATTGTCCTGTTTTAACTCAAATGGTATTTTTTGCTGAGTTAACCAATCCAATGCTTTTTTTGCATAATGACAGCTTGCAAGGTCTGAGCAAAACATGATTACGTCGCTATTGTGATATTTATCGACAAATTTCTTCAGTTTTAGCAAGCGTTGACCGCTATGAAAACGTCAGCATTGATTGCTTTGGCTTTGTTTTTGCGAATCAATGGTTCTGAAACACCCTGCGAAGAAATGTTCACCCACACTAGTACCTTCAGCTCAAATTTTGATTTGCTGGCATATTTAACCTCGGTTGGAGTTGTTTCGACGTGGCAGTATGAAAACTATCGTTGGCACTCAAGTCATGATGAGGAAATGTGAAGTATGGTTCATCATCCGAAATTATGAATTTTTCATTCGCAAAGTGTTCATGACGAAGTGCACGGCAGCAAATTGGTACTTTTTCGAGTTATTTCGCTGTATATTTTGGTGCTCGCTTACGTTTACGATAAATTACATTGTTTTTCTTCAAAATCTTGTCAACGCTAGACTTTGAAATGCCAAATTTTCTTGATAACTTGCTTGTTGATTGACCAACCTTGTTTTTGGCACTTGATAGCAGTTTTTTCGTTGTTGCGACACTTACTTTTGGTGGGCGACCCGGTATAATTGTATTTTTTGGTTTTTTTTCCATTCCGGCAATCTTTCAAAACACGAAAAATAGTCCCACGGGAGATGGGGATGGTTTATCTGCAAACTTCTTCAAAATTTCACTTGTACTGAGTCATTTTGAATGGAAACTTTCGCGTAATATGAGTTTGACAGTTAAGTATAAGCTTGGGCATGACACTCAAATATATGTCTGAAGTAAGTTTCAATGCTTAGTGAACATATGTTGCACAAAGTTTGCAATTTGGATTCGCATGACTTTTGTAGAAGAATGAACTATATTTTCCTAGAAAAATTATTAAAATTAAATAAGAAGCAAATAAATTGTCAAAAGTTATCAATAAGTTACTGAGCTATAGTTATTCACCCCACTCTATATAACCACCAACCCACCCAATTCCATTTCCCATTGGGTATATTCTTTCATTTATTTGTCTAATTTTTTTCACCTCGTGTAACGATTGCGGATCACCGCTTGCCAAGACTCACCGCTGAAAGCTAAGCACTCGAAAGTGGTAAATAAATGCTCACACCCGATTGAGTGAGCAAATGAGTGAGTGATTGTAACGCCGTGAGCGATTACTGCTGCTGCCCCTACAGACGCTATCCCCCACCACGATCACCACTACCGCCAATGTCAACGCTGTCACTGTAGTTTGGGTGAAATTATTGCGGCAATTTTCCAACAGCGACAATTATTATTGATATTGTCAGCAGGTTGGCAGTAACAATTGGCAACAATTGTCGCATTAAGTCGCTACAGCTTAACCAACTATCTCGACTATGATCAGATGATCGTCAGCGAGGAGATCAGTGAGGTATGCCGTGAATGGTGGCAGCAATAGCGCCACTGATGCATGCAACAAATGTCAAATTTGACAGCGAGCAATGTGACTATGTTGCAGTTGACGCGAATTAGAAATAGAAACAAAAACAAAAGCAAAGAATATTAATGAAAGAGATAAAAAGTAAAGAATAATTGCGACGATTAGACAAATAAATACAAGAAAATCAAACAATTACTATAAAAAATGATGCGGCAGCAAATGCTGAGGGAGAGCAAAACCAGCGGGAACATTGTAATAGTGCGCTACCACATGTCAACAACAAAAGCTCATCAATTCGTCAGCTAGTCAAGTGTACAGTGCAGCGAAACCACTCATCAAAACAGCCAAACCGCCAGTCGCCCGCTCGCTCAGTTCGTTTGTTTGTTAGTCGGCCAGTCCACCAGTCACTCATTCATCAACGGCGCCGCAAACAAATGGCAAATGACAAAACTATTTCAAATATGAAATTGTTGCTGTCCCATCTTGCTAGTCATGCGCTGATGTTGCACTTGTCATTTGTTGGTGTTTTTTAGGCCTTTGCATTTTCTTGCATTTTTTGTTGCAGCACAATTTGCAATTTTAAAATAATAAATAAATTCATTAAACATTTTTTCCAGTTGCAGCAATAAAGCGAATGGCAGCAGCTTTCTTTGCAACTTACATTTGTTTGCTTATGTTGCCGCAACTTTGCTACCACTTTGTGTTTTATGGTGTGTTATTATTATTATTTTTATACTTTTTCGACATTTGTTTTTGTCTGCACACAACTGCACGTCACATCTGCCATCTGCCACCTGCCATTTATCAACATCAATTTGTTATTCTTTGTAAATCAATCAAAGCTTTGGCAAGGCTGCGGAAGAAAGTAGTGGTACTTTATGCCTACATTACTCCTTGCAACATGTTGCTGTGAGTCTGCAGCAAATCCATCGTTGAAAAAGCGGAACTCTAGTCCCAGCCATAGCGTAACAGCATGACAAAGTGTCTAGCCGCTGGCCAACAGGCAAGATCGCTACTGTGTTTTATAAATATTCAGTGGATTTTGCCACAGCATAATTTCATTCTTATATTCTATGAAGATACAGGGCGGCACAGCAACCAACACATATCTTTAGCATTCAAAATTCAATAAAATTAACTAAACTCATTATCGTTTGGTACATTTTCACTTTCTTAGAAGTAGGAACTGCCGTCATAGGTACTACGTCCGAAAAAATTAGCGGAACGCGCGAGACGAGATTAAATCACGGAAGTATATTTTTCTGTCTTTCACATTCCACTCAATCAAATACAGTGCTGGAAGTTATGTTTTAACTTATTAATTATACATTTAATTTTCGTAACTTTTTTGAGAAAAAAAATATAGTTAATTCTCCCACAAAACCCATATAAAAGGCCATATAAAAAACTTTTGTGAGAAAAAAAAATATAGTTCATTCTCCCACAAAACCCATATAAAATAAAGTTTCAAATTTAGTGCAAACTAAAAAACAAAATTTTAATTTAAATTTAATAATCAGAATATTTAGAAAAATTATGACTATACAGAAGTATAGTCCAATAAATTTTAGTATAATAAAGTGTAAGTTTCAAGTGCCTCAAACATAATTTTTTTATTTTTTCTTGCTGACGGGACGTACTCGTACAAAGAAAGCTCGACAATATTTTTAAATGAAAGAAAAATCCTCGACCGTCTGTGAATAAAAATTTAAAAAAATCAACACGTTTTTAGAGCTACTTGAACCGAGCACTATGTCAGACTAAAGTTCATCTGGCTTTCATCATGCATACTCGAAATTTTTCCACAAATTCAAAATTAACTGTGTGACTATAAAACTACGTACTCCAAAGTTTTCTAAAAATTCAGAGTGTGAATTTTTTTTGTAACTTTGTAGATTTTTTTTTAATATAATATTCATGAAGGGTTACAAACTTCATAATTTTAAATCATTTAAAGAATTGTTTTAGAAGAATGAACTATATGTGCATAAAAGAAGTATTAAATTTCAAAAAGAAACCAAGAAATAGTAAAAACTTGTCAACTTGCCGTTTTCTATTGCCTCAGGAGTTAAACAAGGAGATGCCCTCTCAACGCTGATATTTAACCTGGTGCTACATGCAATAATAAACGAAATAAACCGGAATGGAAGCATCTACAACAAGCCATTCCAAATGTGTGCCTATGAAGATGATATACTAATAATGGCAAAAACGAGCTGCATTCGAAAAGCTGGAGGAAAGAATACATCTAACTGGACTGATAACACTGGTTTACAGCCAAAATGCACCAGAGACGCCGTTATGAAATTCCGATGTAAAATCACCGTCTGATTCCGAAAATCAAGGTTATTTTTTATTCTATGGGAACGTTTTCGAGATATTTACGAATTACCGTTATTTCAAAAAAAAAAAAATTCGGCCCACTTAATCATATATATCTCGAAAACGAATTGAGGGATTCCAAAACCGTTTAAAGCTTTTAAAAGGTAATAAAATTTGCTATAAACTGTGTGTAAAACACTTTTTGCTAGGCCCTGCAGATTCAAAGATAACGAACTATCATAACGGATTTTTTAAATTTTTTTTGTAAAAATATAAAAAAATTTGTACTTTGAGAGAAAGGATCTTTAAAACTTTTTATTTTTTCGAATATTTTTTGTTTTCACTCTAAGCTCTGTTTTATTACAAAAAAAATAAACTTTGATTCAACAAAATCGATGTACTAGTACAAAAGTTACAAGCATTCAAGTAAATATATCCATATAGTAAAACTTAAGTTCCCTACAAATAATAGCATATGTACATATGATTCTGTCTTAACTCTATGATCTTATTTTATAATTGAAAAAGTTATATGTCTTGTTTTGACGTTTATTTATATAAGGATCGGTTTCTCTTATGAGAAACCAACAGTAGTCACCCATCATAGCGACATCCCAGACTCCTTGATACCGACTTTCAATCATTTTCATTTGCTGGTGAAACCTTTCGCCATGCTTGTCACTTTCGTCGCCAAGATTTTGCGGGAAAAAATTTAAATGGAAGTGCAGAAAATGAATTTTTAAAGACATATCTACTCCTGAAAGAAAATTAAAAAGGGAATTAGATAAATACATAAGTTACACATTAGCATATAATTTTCTTAGGCTGGATTAATCTTCCAATTCAGAACAAATTTTGGTCGTTCTTGTTTGTTCGGAGCAGGGCAATAAATTCAGATTAAGGGCTATATATTCTGCTTTCATTATAATCAATGCAGAAAAAACTAAATATATGCTCCGATCAAAATAAAACTTGTATTCAATGATCTGGAGTGTGGGGTATACACATTCCTATATGTAAATGAGTTCAACTACTTGGGCATTCCATTATTATTGGGCATACCATTATCTAAAATTGCTCAGTTCTAAAATATTATCGCGTGAGCAAAAATTAAAAATGTATAAAGCGCTGATATGACCTGTGCTTACATATGGCTGTGAACCAAGGACGCTGAAAGCTAACGAAAGCTAACAGCTAATGTGCTTTGAAAGAAGAGTGCTCCGAAAGATCTATGGTCCGTTTAGACTGGCAGATGGCTCTTATCGCATTAGGCACAATGCCGAACTGGAAGGCATAGTTAAGAAAAAAACTATAATAAGATTTATTAAGTCGCAACGACTTTGATGGCGATCAACGAGAAAGGCACAAGATCTTCGCTCAATTGGATAAAGAAACAGGAGACGCCAGAGGAAACGGTGGCTAGAAGATGTGGAAGCTGATCTTAGAAATATGGGCGTGCAATGTTGGAGGGAAGTGACTGTAAATCGATATCAATGGCAAGAAACTGTGAAGGAAGCAATGGTTCACCAAGGAGTGTGACGCAAAGAAGAAGAAGAAGAAGTCCCTGTGCTATAATTATTTAACGCACTTTATGTCGTTTCACCCCCAATGTACCAAATACCAGAAAAGAGTATTAGTTATTGAATCTGAGTGAAGAAACATTGAAATTAATACTGCCTGCATCAATGAGAATTCCTTAAGAAAATTAACATCTGTTGAGTTACTCTGGCAAACCTTTTCTTTAAAATTTTTTTATTAATCTTTTTTTAAATTCTTATTTCTTTTTTACTTCTATTGTATGACTCTTGAAAGCACCTTTTTTATGCAAATTTTTATAAATGTTTCAATACATTTTTTAAATTTCTTTTATGTATTTTTGACACCTATTAAGACTCTAGCAAACAATTTTTTCAATTTTTTTTATTTTTATTTATTTTTGACTTCTATTGTGTGGCTTTAAAAATCACCTTTTTTATACATATTTTTATAAATGTGTTTATACATCTTTTTATAATTTTTGATAAATTCTTGGCATCTATTAAACGACTAAGGCAAACACATTTTTATTAAAAGTGTTTGTACAATTTTTTTTTATAATTTTTTTTTTTTTTTTTTTTTTTGACATCTATCAAGTAACTCTGCCACGCACCTTGTTTAAAAATATTTCTTATAATTTTTTTATGAATTATTTTATATATTTTTTGTTTAGAAATTTATTTAGTTTTGACATCTAATTTTTTTTAATTTCTTTATTTATTTTTCACGTCTATTGAGTGACCCTGCGATTTTTTTAAAAAGTTTTTGTAAATCTTTTTATAATTTTTTTATTTATTTTCTATTATTTATTGGGTGACTCTGACAAACGATTTTTTTAATATATAAAATTTTTTTTTATAAACTTTTTTTTTATTTTTTTTTATGAATTTTTCTATAATTTCTTTTTAATATTTTGTTTCATTTTTCACATCTATTTTTCCTTTTAGTTTCTTTATTTATTTTTGTCATCTATTGAGTGCCAAAAACTTGTTTTATACAATACATTTTTTTATTAAATTTTTAATTGTTTAATTTAATTCTGACATCTATTGAGTTAATCTGACAAAGGATTTTTTTATAAATGTTTTTTTTTTAATTTCTTTATTTATTTTTTACTTCTATTGAGTGACTCTGACGAACTCTTTTTAAAAGTTTTTTTATAAATCTTTTCATAATTTTTTAACTTTTTTATTTATTTTTGACTGTGGCGAACACTTTTTGTTATCACTTTTTTTTATTCACTTATTGTTAATTTTTGTATGAATTTTTTTTATAATTTTTTTTAATTTTTGTTTAATTTTGACATCTATTTTTTTGGCTTTGGTAAAAACTTTTTTTACGAATTTTGTTTTTTATTTATTTTTTTTTAATTTTGACATCTATTGAGTGACTCTGACAAACCTTTTTCTTATAAATATTTTTATCAAATGTTTTTCTTTTTATCTTTTTTAATTTTTGTATTTATTTTTGGCATCTATTGAATGGCTCTGGCAAACACATTTTACATCAATTTTTTTTACTAATATCTTTTTTTAATTTTTTTTAATTTATCGTTGATATCTAATGAGAGCGCTGACAAACACTTTTTAAATATTTTTATACATTTGTTTATAGTGTTATTTTAATTTTTTTTACTTTCTTTTTATTAATTTTTTTATATATATTTTTTTTTAATTTTTTAATTTTCTTATTTTTTATTTTATTTTATTTTTTATTCATATATATTTTTTTCATTTATCAGTTATCATTTCACGTTTATCATTCAACTGCGCGACGTACATGGAAATTGGCGCACCCGATACCTAAACATAAATTAAATGCGCTAAACCTGTTCTTTGTTTTGGTGAAATTCCAAAAAATGGCATTGAGAATAAAACCAAACTAATTTGACACAAATCACATGCGCATATCTGCGCTCACCCATCAACAAAAAGTTGCCACACCATATTCATAATTGCTCTAATTTGTCATTCCGTTGTGTCGACCCAGAGCTTTGCTGATGATTTTTTTCCATCTCCCCCATTTTAATTTTCGAGCCGGAACAGTTGAAAGCCAGAGTTTGCATCGTTCGGAGAGCACAACATTTGAATAAACGCTAAGCGAATTGGATTGTTTTCATTTTAATTTAATTTTTTCGCGACTTTGTTGCCTCGCTCTGTGTGCGGCAAACATCAGAGAAAAGGCAAAGAAATAGAAATTAAATTTCAGAGCAAACCCAGTTCAGCGGGTCTCGCGCATGCCGTCGTCGCAGATGCTTTTCTGCTTACACACACATACATGGGCAAATGTATATTTATATGCATAAATATATGCATATGTGTGTGTGTGTATTGTACGCATGTGAATGTGTAGAATTGACGCACAGGTGACCCAGGTGGGGTCCACAGCGCCATGCAATTCAATTCAAGGAATTCACCGGCGTACAGTGATGACATCACAACGCAACAATGCAGCGCACAGGCACAGGCACAGGCACAGGTTGCGATTATACATATGTAGTTAAGTGCTCATGCTCGTATTGTTGCTGTTATTGCTGTTGGTACGCTTGTTAATAGCGAGCGAAAGAAATATGCGCCAACTGGGTATGTCAGGCCACCAAAGGTTTCAGCAGCCAAGGCGAAGCTGCCCAACAACGCAACAAGGCAAACCGAAGCAAGGCAGGGCCAGTAATACTCGTGTATATGTATGTGTGTGTGTGTAGAGTTGGGCAAAGCAGCGGCACGCATGCGCGCGTGTCATTTTGGCGGCACGTACGCGGCGACGCATGGGCGCGACGTGCACAAACGACCAGCCAACGCTGACGGCGAAGAAGCGCACTTATGCACTCCAGCAGAAGGAAGAATAAGAACGCTACGCCAGCTTGGAATAATTGGAGCGCTTGCGCATGCGCGCACATTTGCGGAAATAGCTGAGAATGTGCAGAATTTTAGAGGAAAATTAAGTACAATAAAAAAATAGTGAATTAAAAGGAAAAATTCCTAGCAAATTGAATTTTAAGTGCTCGAAGTGGTCGTGCATTTTTGTTTATTTTTTGGTTTTTTCCTTCGCCTTCCAACAAACTATTGACCCCTGTCTAGTGGTCACATGCATTATTTGTTTTGACAGGTTTTCATTTTCACTTGCGGAATTTTCGCCACGTACTGCGGCACAAGAAAAATGAGCTTTAAACACTTTTCACTTTTCCATTCTTTGTTTTGTTTCATTTCAAGCTACTCCTACTTTCTGCGCGCCTGTTTTGTGATTTTTTATTTTATTGTTTTATCTGTTGTTGCGCCTACAACATTAGCTTGCACACTTGTGGCAATGTGTCATGCCAGCGATGTAGCGTGCAGCATGTCAATGACACACACGTCGCAATGTCACATCACACAAAAATACATACGAATATTATATTCATGCGCACACACACACACATACGAGCGCAGCGAAAAACCAATAACTCACACTCTGCGCCGACCAATCAGGCCTAAAATGGGTTTTGTGGCAAGTGGGGATCATTGACGTTTGGGGATTTTCCTTTTTAATTTTCTTATTTCTTTAATTTCCTTTTTTTCTCAGCTTTTTCTGCATGCAAGTGCTTTCTCGCACTGCATTTTCAGCCTCCTCTTCTTCTTGTTGATCGGCGCGATAATCGCTTAACCGATTTTGGCCGAGTTTAACAAAGCGCACCAGTCGCACCAAGTAAATCCAAGTCTTTCTTCACCAGATCTCTCCCACGCAAAAGAGGCCGCCTCACCTTTGTAATTCTTTGTTGTATTTTCTTTCTCCTTGTCTTCAATCGGGTGTTTTCTTAACTGCATGAGAGCTATCGATATCAAGAACTATGGGTTGACAGCTGAGAATGGCAAACTGTGTTGACATTTCTGTTCAGGAATCGTTTAACGCCAGAACAACGCTTCCAATTTGCGAAAAATTACTTTCGGAAAATAATCTGCCCGCGAAGTTCATAGAACGAAGTGTTGGAGAAGACACCGAAATGTCACGGCTCTCATCTTGTTGGCCTTTGCCCTTCGGCTCGTGGAAAATTTTACGTAAGAATCTTGGTTTACGCTCCAAGAAAATACAGTTCATGCAAGAATTTAAGCCGAATGGCCATGGTTTGCGTCAAATTTTCGCTGATTGGGCTCATTCAGATTTGTTATTACGATTTATTGGAAAAGGTAGTCAAAAATTGAACTACCAATCAATTAAAAAATAAATGGCATGAAATTATATATCAATCATAATAAAAAAATCATTCCAGCAATATTTCTGTTAAAATATGGGGAAAGATATTTCGAGCTGGGAAGGAATTCATTACTCTTCTGCAAGAGCTTGAGGTTGATTCCGTGGCTGACAGATTACATGGTTTGGACGCCTAAATTGGAATTGTGAGAATAACTTACCTCATAGAGGATTTGACAGAGTCGAATTAATTGAAGGCAAAATGAGTAAAGTGAGAATAGTTCAACCCAATCAATCTGTTAATCAGTCTGTCAATCAGTCGTTGTTCAGAAGGCACTGAACTAGCATAAAAAGTGCCTCCGTTGATTTCTTCGTATGTCAGTATTTACCGACCTCTGCTCAGCTCAAATCAGCTCACTGCTCCGAAATCGCAAGTAGCCAGTTAACGGCCGCATTTTCTATATTTTCTTCACTGTACGTAGATACTTTTATGAATCACAGCAGTTTGTCGAGAGAAGGAAAAAAAATAACTCATCTATTCTCAATACATCTTCTTCTTGATTGGCGCGTTAAGCGTGTACGGGATTATGGCCGAGTTTAATAAAGCACGCCAGTCGTTTCCTTCTCGTGCTAACTGGCGCCAGTTGGAAAAACCAAGTGAAGCCACTGATCCACCTGATCTTTCCAACGTAGAGAAGGATTTCCTCTTCCTCTGCTACCATCAGCTGGTACCGCATCGTAAACTTTCGGAGAAGGAGCTTTTGTATACATTCGGACGACATGACCCAGCAAACGTAGCCGCTGGATCTTTATTCGCTGCGCTATGTTTATGTCGCCGTAGAGCTCATACTGCTCATTGTTCCATCGCTTACGACACTCGCCGTCACCAACGAGCAAAGATCCAAAAATCTTCCGACAGGACGGGTATGATGAGAGCCTTATTGAGTGTTAGTTTTGCAGTACATGCGATTCAAAGATTTAGCATCTGGCAAAAGCCGGACAGTGGCAGAGAAAATAATCTGCACTATCCTTACTCTCCAAGCAAGATGTGCACAGTGGATCAACGAAAAAGCTTAAGGTGAACAAATGTTGTACACATGAATTGTGCGCCATTGTTAGTACTAGTACGGTTGGTAGCTTACTCCTCCTCCGTCTGAGAAGAAATTTTGTTACCATCCTATCAGGCTTTTTCAGGAAACACTTGCTTACTCGGTGGCAGGTGGTAGTACTGCGTAAACGATTCTCACGCGGTTTATTAATGAAATTTTTGGCATATCCGAATGATCCCGCTATACTTGACTCTAAAAGTAGCTCCGGTGCAATCGGGTAATCCAAAGAGCCACAGTTCGCTGATTCGTACCCACGCATGACCCAAATTTAAAATTGTTGCTGCCGCAACCGCAATTGTTGCTGCCGCAACCACAATTGTTGCAAGCATATAGTCTCTTATTTACAAAACAAATAGGTTTTTAGCAATTTAGCAAATAGATATTTGATGAATTGCCAGTTTACTGCTTTGAAAGATAAAATAAAATGACTGCAGACCCAACAACGTCTCGCCGAGGCATGTGGCATACAAATGTTGCGGTTGCTTAGCTCAATTAACAATAAACTATATTTGTTGCAGCTACAAATGAAACTTTGCATGCACCAGCCACCCATACACATGCATGTACAAAATAATACCTAAACATGTGAGATTGGCAGATAAAGGCAAATGCGAAAAAGAGAAACCTAAATAGACATAGGAACGAGGGAAGCAAATGTGATTAAAACATTTGTGGAACACCACAAAAAAAAAAAAAACGAAAATGGGCAAAATCTTTACACAATATTTCTAAAACAGCTATTGACAATAACAACAAATACAAATATTACAAAAAGTACGCAAACACTTCCACAATTTACGACCCACAACGCAAGGTTTTTTTCAGCTGTTGAAAATCAATTGCTTTTGACAGGTGGCAGGCAATAGTTTCACGCCTTTTGTGCAAAATTATTTGAAATCGCTAAAACTAGAAACGGGGAAAAACTCAAGACAGGAAAAAATTCTAAAGTCTAGTTGAATGGATACTTTTTAATAGAATATCTATTAATGAAATATTCGAGTTGAGCAGCAGAAGCGCTTAGTTTCTCAATTGAAACCTTACTCTGAAAGCAAAAAATATATGGGAAGTTCATGCAACGCGCTCGTTGATTTTCAGATCTCTTCTAAACACATAGAAAGTATTTGGTAATCATATTAAATGCCCTCAGTCACGAAACACCAATTGATAGAAAAGGATTTTCGTAACACCAGTCGCTCCACGGCCTCTGTCATGAAAACAGCTCCCCATAAAAACCTGAGGGTTTTTGCTGATCATAGGTGGCGCGACACTGTAGGTCCCTACATTTGAGGAGTATCATATATAGATGCATTCCACAAAAGTAAATTAAGAACAGCTGCGAACGCTTCAGCCAGCGACACCTTAAAGTTGCGATTCCTCAACACCTCTACACTCAGATCTTTGTTGTTGCCTGCCGAGGAACGAAAAGTAAAAGCCAGAAAGAAGCGAATAAGATGCGTTGGCCAATTATTTTTATTTATTTCATTTCTGAGTAATGGTATTTATTTTACCGGCCTTGCACCACGTTGTCAAAGCACCGTGGATTAAACTAATGCATCAGAGCCCCGAAACGCTAAAGGGGGTATTCTAGTCTAGAAATTTGAAAAAATCGAAAAATTTTTTTTTTCAAAATTTGATAGTTTAACTATTCAAAAATATCTCCCTAAAAGGATTTTTCAAAATTCGAATTATTTTCGAAGCTACAACTATTTTAGTGACGCGACAGCTGGACTGGTTTGAGCGGTCGGCGAACTTTAAACGTGTTTTTCTCGAAACTACTTCTTTCGATACGGTCGGCACCATATCTCAAGTTCTAATCAACCGATTTGCTTGAAATTTGTCATGAATATTCCTTAAATATATCTCTATCGTACGAAGCTCGAAAAACTGGAAATTTCAATTTTTTAATATGTGTAAACAATTCGAGAAAGCTTAAAAATAAGAGGAAAATCGACCTCAATTTTTTGAGTAGCCGCCATTTTATGGAAAAAAAATTTTTTTCCGTTTTTTCTGGTTCATACGAGAATGACATTCATATTAATTAAAAATTTGTATTTCTTTTTTTTTAGATGACCACAAGGGTAGAAATCGTGACGACGGGGACACTGCCTTTTTTCCCCCCCTCCACTTCAAGGACGCATAACTCCATGAAAATTCATTTTTTTTTTTTCAAATTTATTTTGTGTGCTCCTAATATATGAATAAATAAATGATAAAAAAATGTATCGTAAAAATATCAATAGCTTTTTTTTTATTCATCGTCAAAAAATGCTCGAAATTCGGGCCTCTAGACTAGAATACCCCCTAAAAGCATTTAGGGTAGCAGTTGATAGTGCGTAATCGACGCACAAGCCACTTTGGTGGGGTTGGAGGCCTATCTAAACTTCTCCCATACTTAAAGTTCGACACCCGGTAGCAATACAACTCCACATCGAGCCACAATGCGAGTAGGAACTCGGGGGTGTTAACTCAGGGTGGATGGGTGTTAACTCAGAGGATTTCTTTTTTCTATGACTCCAGATTTAGATCTAATTAGAGCTTCCATACATCGCTGGCCTAGTGAACTGGGTTAAATTTCCCCATACCGCACACTCACCTGACAAAACATACGCAATCCTTTCACTCAGGGAAGTAATTTGCGTTGATCAATTTGCAATGTGATACCCTTTGGTTCGTCAGAGTGGCTTTCGTTTCACTGATATTCCAAGTTGGGCAAATATCATAGATAAAATTATTTTATTTATAGCAACTTCCTTACTGGTGTGTGGCAAACACACATACCAAAGCAGTTTGTTGGAAATAAATACAAAATAAATAAAAATACTTTACAATAAATAACTGATAGTTTAAACTAATAAAATAAAATAACAAACGAAAAGCTATAATCAAAAATCTAACTTAAAGAAAAATTCCAAATACACAAAAGTAGTCGCATTTATTTACTTAACTTATTTTGAACTAAAATTATGCAGTCAATTCAAGAGCAATTTTTCTTTTCATGCCACCAGCATAGTCCCATAAATTGTATCTGCTCAGTTGCATAGCCTGGTCTTGTGCAGCAGCCGATGGAAAATTGCTAGAAAATCACATGCAACGCAGGAGCATAAAAACAAAACAAAATGGTACAAAAACAATAACAACAGCGTAGTGCCTTCATACATCGCTTACGGCAGGCATTATGCGTTGCCCACCCCGCCCAACGCGCACCTGTAAGTGCAGTTCGATTACAAATCGCTGGCTTGTAACAGGCAATCGGCGCTATATGTAGCTATTAGAATTGCCATTGTTGTTGTTGTTGCTGGTATTATTGCTGGCATTGCCGCTGCGTACGAAATTGAATTATTCATGCGATTGTACGACAATCAATTGAAATTGAAATAAATGCGCGCGGCGACGATCGGTGATCGGTGAACGATGATCGGCGAATAGCGAATAGCGATCAGCGGCAATCGCAACGGTGAACGGCTACTGAGCGCTTTGTGCTTACATATAGACGAGTACCTTGGCATTGTTGTGCTTATTGTTGCACGCATGCCAGTGATTGTTGTTGCTGCTACTGCTACTACAACCACTGTTCTTGCCACAGTTGCTGTTGACATGTGCGCGCTGACAATAAAATGTTTTTTGTTTTTGTTTGTTTGTTTTTGGTTTTTTCGCTTGCTTTCCACTTACACTGGTTGTGATTGTTGCTACTTGTTGTTGCTGGCGGCATGGCATTGCATTGCCACTGCCACTGCAACTTTTTTGTTTGGCTGACTGCCAACAGCGCGATTATGCAAGCGTCTGCGAAATGGAGCAAACGTTTGAGGAAGCAGAAGAAGAATGGTTACAGATTACCTTGTGGCAGCGATGAAATTGTGATTTAAAGTAACGCAGATCGATTTGACAGCGATACGTTGAATGGTTTATGTGCAATGCTATCGACGCTGCTTCTGCTGCGCCAGCCGCCACTGAAGCTAATACTGTGCCATATAGCTTGAGAAATAAGTTAGGCAGTTGGTGCTGTGCTGGGGCGGGTGTTGCACCGTTGCCTTGCAATGTCAATAGGCAATGCCGGAATTTAGTCAGATTTGGTAAAAATGTCAGCGTTCGCGTTGCCTGTAGGAGTGGCAGCGAGCAGTGACAATTGTCGCAATTTCATTGACAATGGCAGCCACAAAAAGGCGATAGCAGTAAAAAGGCCGCAGAAAATTGCTAGCATGCAACACTTTTTTCTAATGCCTGCCACTGGTACTATTGTTTTGTTTTTTTCTTCTTTTTCATCTTCGTAAACAAATCGATTTGTAGAAATAGCAACGACCAAAGCAAATACGTTTTTTATTTGATTGACGAAATTTTTCTTCACAGATGCCAAAATGTCACTCACCCAGTCAGCTATGGAAAATAGTTGCTGACATTCAGAATATTGTGCATGCAAATGTTGCTGGGGACGTATTTTCTGTTTCTGTCGGAGCGGGTGATTTGACTGCATTTTTGCAACGATGTTTCTAAGAATTGTTTGAATGAAAAATAAATGAAATAAAATAAAAATTAATTAAAAACCATATAAAAAAAAAAACGAAATTTAGTCAGGAATACTTTAAACTGCTTTGGTGGTTCATTTATTTATTTATTTTTATTTTTAGTAAAGAGTGAACTTCGGTAGCATCTCTTAGCTCTACTAGTTTCACTATTTACCCCGACTCATAAGACAAGATTTTTCACCCTCTCAGGCTCAAATTTTCAAAGCACTATAGCTATGGAAGTAGGCTTGAAAACATTTTAGCACGCCTTTTAAGGAACTTATTGCCACATCGACTCTTTTCGGGTATTATCCCATTTAGAATACCATTAAAGTTGGAAGCAGCTTAGAAATTGTGCTTGGACCCGATCAACTTTAGCCCAGTAACTTGCGTTACTCGTAAGTGGCCAGACACGGGCTGCGGCTACGATAAGATCATAACTGGTATTTCAAAACTTCTTGGACTGGTGAGGCATGCACTTCTGCCTGCAACTGCTATCAGTACAAGCATGACGCTCCTACCGTCCAGGAAAGAGTGGAAATGGAACACTTTGAGACAGAGCGAGTGCAGCCATATACACACAGGTGGCTTAAAACTCGAGGATAAAGTGGATGGATGGGTATATTCCGCATATCTGAAGATCTCTTTCAACTCTTGGCTCGACTACCTCAGTGTCAGGCTGAACTGATGGCAATAATTAATACTGTAACACTAGTATACTGTGATGATATACCGGGACTTGATATCCAAATTTTTACTGATGCCTGACCATTGATAAAATTTTTCACAAAGCAGTCGACAACCTCTAAGATAGCCGTACATTTATTAACCAGATGACTGAGTCAATTTCAACAATAGTAACATTGATTCCTGGAGATTCTGGCATCGAGGGTAACTGTAGGGTCGATGAATTAGCGAGACTTGGCATTAAATTGACTGATGAGTACACAGGTAAGTATACTTATATACTTGAAGCTATTTATTTTTGAGAAAATTTGAAGAATAGCGAATGAAAGTGGCATAACGAATACATCTGCCGAATCACATGACAATTGAGGTCGACTCTCAGTGCTAAATGCACAGATTGAGTAGCAGATTAAATCTCTGTTAAGCCAAAATAATCATTACCTTAACAAACTGATTTCCGTTATAACGGAGCACTGCCCTTCGAGTAAAGACAGACACGCCCAGAGAAGGGGCGTTCAGATAGATGACTTCTGCAGAAGTTGTCTAGATGAGGAGAGATAGGATGAGAGAAGGAAGATGCGATTTTGCACGTTTTAAGCCACTGTCCGGCTCTACCCAGACGCAAATGTAACGTTTTATGTAGACAATTTTTAAATAAGCTGGAATATATGAGATCGGTAGAAATCAGTTTTATAAAATTTCTGAACGGTTTCCATTTTTGTCAGGAGAGATAAGAACAAGTTCACCTATTCAACATCGCAATTATTTATGCAAAGTGGATAAGTGATACAACTTACACTACTCGGAGTTAAAGAGTAGCTCGTAAATGAATAGACGAAGTAAAAAAAAACATAACGTTCTAGTATTTCATGGTCTATTCTCTGTCATTTAAACTTGCGAATATGGAACAACGTACCGAGTACCTGACTTTAATCCCCGTGTAGTGTCTGGAATTGATTCGTTATGTTATGTTATGTTATGTTATGTTATGTTATGTTATGTTATGTTATGTTATGTTATGTTATGTTATGTTATGTTATGTTATGTTATGTTATGTTATGTTATGTTATGTTATGTTATGTTATGTTATGTTATGTTATGTTATGTTATGTTATGTTATGTTATGTTATGTTATGCTATGTTATGTTATGTTATGTTATGTTATGTTATGTTATGTTATGTTATGTTATGTTATGTTATGTTATGTTATGTTATGTTATGTTATGTTATGTTATGTTATGTTATGTTATGTTATGTTATGTTATGTTATGTTATGTTATGTTATGTTATGTTATGTTATGTTATGTTATGTTATGTTATGTTATGTTATGTTATGTTATGTTATGTTATGTTATGTTATGTTATGTTGTGTCATGTTATGTTATGTTTACATTCATCTTTAATGTTTAAAAATAAAGCACTCACACATGTACTAATATACTCGTTGAAAAAACAAGGGATAATTTTTTTGCAAGTACTTGGGTTTTTATTTTCCAACGGATTAGCTATTGATATACCCATTTTTTTCAGAGAGTTTTTACAAGTAAATTCGATTTCAAGTCAGCCATTATTGATAACACAAATTCAAAGTCTCTTATTGGCATTTTCCAGCAAATCTGCCAGCGCCTCGGTTGATATTGCTGCCCTTTCAGCTACAGCTCTTGAACTCCTCTATGCTCTGCGATGTTCTCGAACTCCTCTATGCTCTCCGAGCTTTACATTTATTTTATTGGTGCTTCAAAAGTGGGCCTTACATTTGCTGGCGGTTCCACGGCGCATGAAATGAGCTCCTTGGTTAATTATGTATATTTCTATATTGACGCTTACGCCCTTTTTAAGTTGTGTGTTTGGTCGACCTTTTTCCTATTTATCGTATGCGTTTTTATGCTTTTAAACAAATAGAGGGGCATAAAATTACATGCCGCCTCCAAATGGCAGACGGTTTCTTTTTTTGTGAGAAGTACCTTTCATCGCACTTTTGATACACTCGAAGGTTTGTCATTGCCTGCCAAAGACCGACCATTATTATAAAAAGCTTTTTCAGCATTTGGTTTTTCATGCCCGAAGTGTTGAACCAGTGCATTTCCGAGTGATAGTCAGGCACCAACCCATTCGGCTACGGCGACTGAGAATTATCCCCTAAAATCTTTGAATATTACGACCAATCTGACATCCTGCTTCAAAATCGTACTTATAGAGGTTGCACTGTTGCTAAACTATTGAGCTCGGCGGCAACTTAACTCTGCATAACAGCTTCAATATTTTTTTGTGGGAGTATCTCACCCAGTTCAACTATGGTGAAAAAGCCTGCCGTAACAAAAGTAAATCGATAAATTCTTTCTCCACAACGAAAAATAAACACAGCAAATTGTTTGGCCCATGTGCATAAAGCTTAAAACTTCCCTAATAATTTACGTAAAAATTGAAAAAAAGTAATATATTTAAAATCGTTTTGCATTGATTTTAAGCATTTAGAATTACCATTCAAATAATCTTCTGCTTTTGAAAAATTCTTACTCTTAACGATATTTCTTCTATAGCACCAAAACCAAGCAGAGATGTCACTTACCTTATTATTTCTACGGCACTTTCTCCCCTTCCCATTATTTATAAGATTTTGCATATTTGCATAAATCTTCAATTATCTTAAGTACACATCCTTTCGATTGTATAACTTAAAAGCCGCACAAACAAGTCCTTGACACGAATTCGTCACGTTCAAGACATTTTTCATCAACGCAACTCAACGGCCTGAAAGGTGTTAAAGAAGCGATGCGTGTAGATTAAGTCCGGACGTGAGTATCCCATGAAAAGTCAGTTAGCTGCAAAAAGAAGGCAATAAAAAACAACAAAAACAGAAAATGAAACAAATGAGGTGAAATAAGAAAATGTGAAGCACTTAAACTAGTTCTTGAGGATGCTTAAGTGTTGAATGTTTGATGGCATAACAAATTGTTTTGTCATTTTATGAGAGTGCCACAAAAAGCGGCACAAAGCAAAGATGAATTGAAAGCGCGTGAAAAGCAGCAACAGAAAGTCACTGCGTCTGTATGACATTGAATCGCTATGTCGCAGACCATAAATATACGGCAGTCAAAGGGTTGTTAGAGCGCATGCATAGCTTTCCGCGTAACCGAGTGTGTGTGTGTGTTTGTGGAATATGCAAATTGGGCATCTTTAAAAAGGTAACACATGTTTGGAATGAAAAAAATATGTGCCTATACGGTTGTGTGCGTGTGTTTGTGTCAATGATAAATGAGTTCAACAACAGTCCGACAGGCAGGCAGTTGGTAGTTGAGCCTGTGCGCATGCGCGCCTGAATGTCCTGCGTGCCAAATGTGAAATCCTGTCTGTCGCCTATTGACTACTTTTATGGCTGTGTTGGTGCATAAAAATTGACGCAAATTAAATTAACAACACTTTGCTGCACAATGGCAACAGCAACAATAACATAGCGCAATAACATCAACAACATGCAGCAATAACATCAATAACAAGAAAGCGCAAGACCAACAACCGAAAGCAACAAATGATAAGTTTATGCAAATTTTCATGAGCGAAAATGAAACAAAAAAGTGAAATAAATCGCCTGCTGACGATTTTTATGATGTCGCCAGCGAGCATTTGGTGAGTTCATCAATTTTCAAAAGTTGTTCTGATTTTTTTCTATACGACTATGTGCGATAATAATTTTTGAGTGCCAAAGTTTAACCCCTTTTTGTTTGCCAACAGCGTAGCTTGCAATCTCTCCATTCTTCGGGGGCATTTTTTTTTACGAATAGCTGCATAACAGCTGGTTCGCTATTGTTGCATTTGCCACTCACCCATAATAAACTCATTTATTAAGTGTTGATCTTGTTCGCATTGGTGGCGCGTTGCTTTATGAAGTAGAGCGCTTGGCTGCTTGATTGTTACAAATTGATAAATGATAACGAGTAGGAGCTCGAATAAAATTGGTTTTGTTAAAAATCCAACGGAAAGCTATGAGAAAATAAGCAACTGAAAACTATTACTGGTTTGAATAAATTAAAAAAAAAAATCAATGAGACCCCATTGCCATCAAAAATCAATGTGCTGTTAAGCTTCAAAAATCGCGAGCATTTTCACTATTTCCATAGAGTTAATTCTGATGCTGACTTTTGTTTAAATTTGTGGTTTGTTGACTACAGCTGGCTACCAGAAGTGTTGGCATTTTTATGTAATCACTGCTTAATGACTTTATGCTATTTAAAACAGAAAGTGTTTATGACATTCAAAACAAAAAATATAGGGTGTACATATAACAAATATAGTTTTTTGCATGATTTTTTGCTATGTTTCAGGTACTGCTGGCGGCGTAAAGAACTGAGCTGATCCATATCAGAAAATGTAGGCGGTGCGAGAACCTTACTGCTTCGGTTGGAGCACATGACATTCCAAGTATGGTTAAAGTATCTGGGAATCCACGTCGATGAGAAGTTAGCATTCAAGGAGCATCTAAAATTAACCAATTACATGGCAAAAAGAATGAATAACGCACTCATGCCTATACTACCAAACGTTGAAAGACCTTAAGTAGGAAGAAGAAAGATGCTTCCAACTGTTACTGACTCCATTTTCCTATACGCCAGCCCAGTATGGTCTAGAGAACAAATGAAACTTTCAAGGAGGTACTGCAAGCTAACAGACTTAGCGCTCTCAGAGTAGCGTGTACGTACAGAACAGTATCCGATGCTGCAATCTGCGTTATAGCAAGTAAAGTTCCCTATGATATATGAACAAAGGAACTTAAGCGACTGTTCACTCACGTGGACACAAACCGACACCTGAAGACAAGATAACCGTGCTCGAACGTACGATAGTAAAGTGGCAAAATAGATGGGAGCACTCCCCCAAAGTATAAGGATAAGCAGAAAGTACGGCGAAACGGATTGCTATCTAACTCAAATTCTTAGCGGACATGGTGGCTTTCTTGCGGATCCCCGCCGTTTTAATATAGCAGATAGTTCAACCTTTCCTCAGAGTCACAGTGAAGGCGAGAGTGCAGAACACGTCACTTTTCACTTCGCTATATTTTATGAAGAGCGCTTCGAGCTGGCGAATCTCCTCGGCGTTGGTCTGACATCAGATAACCTTGTAACGCAAATATTAAGCCCGAAAGAGGAATGGAGAGCAGTAAAAAGTTTGCAGTGAGGATTGAAATAAAACTCCGAATGCAACCGATCTAGAACACCCAACATATGTGTTATCCAAATAAACCATTTTTTGAACAGATATTCTTTGGGGGTGATTGTATTCACGAACAGACAGCAAGCACGAATGCGTGAGGTAAAGCCTTAAGACGAACTCAAACAGAAGACAAGTCGATATTGAGTAACGATATTGCAACTTTCTGATACCCGGGGCAATGGAGGCGAACGATAGCTTATAACCCTAAAGCACAATCAAGAGATGAACCTAAACGCAGATATCTGGTGTGTCTAAAAGGCATAAATACGCCTCTACCTTGCTGAAATGCCTTTAGCAATTCCAGGGTAGAATCAATCAATAGGGGAGAAATATGCGATTTTAACCTCCTCTCCAAAAAAAAAAAAAAAAATTACTGCTGATTAATTCAATGGCATACAGTTCTCCAAACATTCAGCAAATCTTCAAATTTTATTTAAACTTTTATTTCAGATTTGAAGACGAGTATTGAGAAGAGTAAGGTTCCTAAAACCAGATACAAAGCAGTGAAAAAATAAGTAAGGCTGCCTGTAATAGAATGGAATTCCAGAGCCTCACAGCATAAAGGAAGAAAAGCCTTAATGAGGACAAGCAAGAATATGTGGGGTACACCAGAATTTGATATCTATTAGATTTCATCAATAATAACTTTTCGTATAAGGTATAAAATTTCTAGCAGCCAAGGACCAAACCTTGCGGTACACCGGAGCCAACAAAATATTCTTCCCAAAAGGTGGCTAATCATAAGATTGACGTAACCATCAGAAAATCCGATAACGCTCTTAAGCTGTTTGCTGCAAAGATTATAATTTACCGCATCAAAGCCTTAGAGAAATCCAGTGGGCAAAGAAGTGATCTTCTCCTCTATTTGGCAATTCGATTCCGAGTATAGGCGATCAAACAATTTATACAATATATATTACAATTAAATATGTAGTTACAAAAATATTTTACGTTTAATATATATGTATTATAATTTCATCATAAAGGTCCCCAATAAAGTTCCTACATTGCCGATTCCAGACCAATGTCTTATATTCCTCAGCCAGGATAGTTGTTTTCTACCTATGCCTCGTTTGCCTTCTATATTTCCTTGCAAGATTAGTTGAAGTACATGATATTTGTCGTTTCTCATAATATGACCCAAATACGCAATCATGCTGAATTCTGCGCAATACTTCAGCATTTGTTACTCTATCTGGCCAGGGTATTCTTAGAATTCTTCTATATATCCACAGTGATAGGTCCCTGTTTTCAATGTGCAATCTTATACCGTCAAGTATTTTTATAATAGTCGTAGAGCAGCTATGCTTAGGTCTAAACCCAGGCTGTAGTTTTTTTTCTTTTTCTTTTACTTTATGAACTCTACTCGGGAGCATAGCGCCACGACAAGACTCAGTCTTGCGTTGGTTTCGTTAATCTATGTTTGCTTTCTGACAGTGTAGGTGATTAGCCTGCCACTACCAAGTCCAAACCCAGGCTGCAGTAGGGAGACTTAATTATTTCCCGATTAAACTATGAAATTTGTCTTGCCATCAGTGACTCGTACACCTTCGAAAAGGCTGGTAAAATGCTTACAGATCTAATGATCACTAGGACTAGAGCAATACTACTCTTTTTGAGTACAGAAATGATGACAGCCTTTTGTTGAAGTTGTGAGGCAATGATCGCCGCTATAGTGCTTAGAATAAATGATGGAACAAGTTTCAGATATTTTAAAGCTATCTCCTTTTCTTCAACGGCAATTCGATTAGATACCCATAACAGATATCGAAACTTCTGAAATTTAATGTAAACATTTAATTTAAACTGATCTTCTTAACCAAAGGAGTTAATCAAATTTTGAAGTGAAGAATTATTGCTGCTTTTGCAGGCGCTAGTAAAATATAGTAACCATTAAGCATAGAGGGTTACTCTAACCCACAAGCGAACTTGGCAGGCTGAAAAAGGCTACAGATGGACAAAACTAATGTTACCTGTCATGACCGACCGACTGTCGCAGTTCCTCCTGTCACTAAGTAGAGGGGACTGTAGGAGGCTGGTTGGATTAATGACGGGCCACTTTCTATGGGCAAAGCACATGAAAAAGGTGGGCAACTCAGACAGTGCACTCTGTCCAGCTTGTGAAAAGGAGGAGGAGACGGCGGACCACTTTCTATGCGTCTGCCTCGCCTTCGCTGGAATCAGGCTTGAGGTCTTTGGCACCGATAGGTTACAATTTTTGATAGTGTGTAGTTAGGCATGCGGCACCACGAAATCGTAGTTATGCGCAACTTGATAGCTGATCCCAAGAATTGATTCGCGTCAACTCTCCTTCTTTCTTTCATTCTTTTCCTTCTCTTTTCTTTCACGTTGGTGGTGCTGTTTGCCTTTACACGAGACTGGGTAGGCCATCATTGGCCCAGTGGAGAGTAATGGAATAAATAAAGTAAAGTGAATACCATCCGGAGACGGACTAGGGTGCATGGAGGCCGATTTCCTCATACACGAAACTATTTGTTAAAGTTAAAGGTCAATGATTACATGGATAACATGGAATATAAGGACAATGTTATAACCCGGAAAGCGCAAGCAGTGGCCCACCTAGGACTGTCATGCTAAGAAAAATGTGGGAAATCTAATTTATATTTGAAGTAAAATCGCTTTGCATTTGTTGAAATGGCGACAGCTTTTTTACTTGCATTCTAGTATCACATTGCATACAATTTGCTTCGAGTTTTTAAAGCAATACTGACTTTATTAGGGTCCCAATGTTTTCGAAATTCCGGCCCAATTATAAATAGTCAGATCCATACTTTGGTTAAAATATTACAATAACTACTCGAATTATAGCGATTTTTGCTCAAGCGACTATGTACAGGATCCGTCACTCGAAGTGTAACCAAGCAAAAAACTATAAATTTAGTTTGGAAAATTACTTTTATTCAACTCAAAGTAAAAAAGTGTGAAATAATACAAAATTAAGAATTAATTTAACTTTGCTTGATATGACCACCTTTTGTCTTGACTATGAAACGGTCCAGAAATCACAAGCTGCCTGAATGTGACTCGCAGATATTTTGGCCCACTCGCGGGCAATGGCTTTATTCAGCGTCTCGAAACTGGTGAATCTTTTGCTTCGGACCTTGTGGCGAGTGCTGTCTCCTAGCGGCCAGTCGATGACTCAAATCCCCGTATGGGTCAAATGAACCATAACTTTTTGGGAGTTTACGAATTGCTCAGTTTGAAAAACTTTCTCGTCAGAAAACACAATGTTGGCAAATTGACCGCTTTCGGCAAAGCGAAGGAACTTCTTTGCTCTCCAAGTCTGACTTGTTGCTGCTTTGGTGTGAGATCTTGCGCCTTTTGGATCTTGTAAGGTTTGACTTTCAGATGTTATTTGATGCGGTGGATACTACGGTGAGATATTTTTAGTTATTTTGCCATTTGTTTGGCACTTTGCCGTGGATATTGCTCCGGTCGCTTCTTCACATTTTGAACCATTTCACGTGACGTTGTAGCCTTTTGATGACCACCTCCATGACGTTTCGCGATGCTACCAGTATCATTGTAACGAGTAATGGTGGGATAAACAAAAACTTTATTTACTTTAAGGTGCTCGAGCTCACGAACAATCACTGGTTGTGATTTTCCAACCAAATATAATGCAATCGCGTTTGCTATTACGTTTGAAATCCATTACTGATTTTCTTTTTTCGCATTTACTCATGGCAAAATGCTTCAGCGCGCTTGTAAATAATACAGCATTAGCTGCGCGAGCCAGGCTTAAGTCCTCTCGATATGAAAAAAGAGGCATCGATACAGTCAAAGATCATCGGCATAGAGGGATGTCAGCCAATTAGCTGTGACCAGAACTTGTTGTGACCAGAATCGATGTACCCGAAAACAGCGCTATATAGCACAGGTTAGGTTAGGTTTGGTGAAATCAGTGCCCAGTTAGTCATCTCATATAAGTCATCGCTGTTTTCTCACAGAATTTCCAAATTTAAAATAAAATTACTGAAGAACGTTAATTTTTACATGTTTTATTTTAAAACAATATCTACATTAAAAAAATTTTTTTAAGTTCAATAAAATTAAGCATATTTTTTTACATTTTCTTAATTTTTATACTTTCGGCCTACCCTAATATTTAATGAAGCAACCTTTGCATTTGTTGAGATCCATCAAACATAAATTAATTGAAAGTGTTTCTCATGATATGTATGAACGACTAATGAGTGCTATAAAAATGTTGATATATATCCATTTAATTTCCATCCACTTCAAATTTTCAATATTATAAATTTCTTATAATCAATGCTATGTCATATAGTAAAATAAAATTTACAATTTTCCCAGAGTGCTTAAAATTAGTAATTAATTCAGTTCAAATATTTAAATTAATGTTGTTTTTTTTTCAGCGCTGAAAAGCGGCTCGCATATGTGAATGCACACACAAAAGACTGAAGACACAAACTTGACATGAAATAAGATCAGCTCAGCTCACTTGTAATCAAAGCAAGAATACGCAGCCAACATAAAAATAGTCCAATAAAAATGAGAAAAAATGGTAATTCGAAAACATATGATTAAAATTTGAGTGGAACTTAATGATGAAATATGGATAAGGTACGTTTGCTTGTAGATAAATTTAGTATAATTTAGTGACCCAAATAACTTTGTCGCACCTGTATTGTAAATAAATACCCTTTAATTAGTGCACTGAATAGATAATATGGAATATCATTACATGAGTAATTTATGTAAACTATTTATTTTGTCAAGAAACACAACTAAAGTGGAGACATTTCCTAAAACTTGTACCAGAATTAGCCCGTCAATTGGCTCACTCGTTCCGCTCTACCCGCAAACGCGCTCTATATTAACTTTGTGCGCCTGTTGCACATTCCACGTAAGCATAAAGTGTAAGAAATTAATAAAATAAAGCACTCGACATTTAAATCTGCACACACACGCACACATACACACTTGCAATCAAACAGATAAATGCAACACTTCGGGCTAGGCGGAATATGCAGCAAAAGCTAAAAATGCGCTTGAAGATGATGATTTCATTTTAATAACACCCTGCTAGCAATCCACTGCCGCACTATATACGTGTCGAGAGTGCATACTTCGGTAAGCAAATGAAGTAAGTGCATGTGAGTGTATGGGTGTGTGCGTAACTGCATTTGCCACTGTTATTGCTGCTAGTATTGCGCGGCGTTGCGCTGAACTATCTGCTCTGCACCAACCGGCTGTCGAGTAATAGGGAAGCGCAAAAAACCGAAATGATCTACCATATATCAGTCGGTTGCATGAAGGCCAGCACGCTTGCGCTACCACCAGTGTTGCCGCTTTGGGATTTTGCTACCAAAATTGGAAAGATTTTGTTTACCCTTTGGAGGTTGGCAGTTTAGTAGATTTTCATTAAACCCAGGAATATAAAAAAATAAGAATACAAATACCTTCTTATGTACGCATATACCATATTATGGCTATAGATGTTTCCTCTAATCATTGCAAACAGCCCTGAAAAATGCTTCAGTTCACGAGGGGAGCGCCATAAGTACAGCCGAATGTGCAAAGCTTGTACGCAGCATGCCCCAGCAGATTGCTGCTGTTATCAAAGCAAAGGATGCACCTACTAAATATTGATGTTTTTATCACTATTTATTTTTACTTGTATTGAATCATTACTTATCTTTTATCTGATCATTACTTTATCTTTTTAAACGAAAAATTCATTAATTAATAGGATACTAAATACTTTTGGTCAAGGCTGTATTATTATAATTATTATTATGAGGGGATATAGCACTGCGGCCTGAAAGACATTTTGTGCCCTTTCTATACTTTCATCTTCCTCTCTACAGAACCTGCAAGATCTATCTTAGTATATGCCCAGATTAATAAGATAAGAATTCAATATACAATGTCCTGTTAGAATTGCAGTGATAATTCTAAATTTATTCTCATTTCATTCCCTAGCAGCTTTTAATCAATTAAGATTAAAGCTGCCCGACATTGAATTTGATTCCGAGGAAGATCATCGCTTTTTCCCATATCAGAAGTTATCCTTTCTCAGACGATAAAATGGCTCTGGACCTATAAATGGCGAGGCTTTCCCTTTCCTGGCTAATTTAGCTCCTTTTTCAATCCTAATGATTCCTTTGAGCCTTGGAACCCATGGGATACCTATCTGATAGAATCTGAAACAACAGAAATATTTTATTTAAACCAAAATAAAAAAGAATTTGTAAAAAGATTTAAATTAAAATTAAAAAACAATATAACCTAAATAATCGAACTCGTACTCCGTTTTTATTATTATTATGTTTTTAAATGGTAAAAATACGGAATATCTTTTAATACACTCTTTTTTTTTTGTTTTTTGTTTTTTTTGTGACATTATTTTTGCTTTTTCTTCCTTTTTTTTGTAAGTTGTCATTATCATATTTTTATTACTTCGAATTCCTTTTCATACATAATCAGGACTACTTTTTGCTTACCCTAAAAGTTATTTTTCTTAAATCCAACTCTTTTTTTTATTTCAATTTTTTTTCATTTAAATTTTTTTTTTATTTAAATATTTTTTTTTTTTGTTACTTCTAATTGAGTTTTGCTTCTGTTTGATTCCTTACAAATTTTCTTCTAATGAGAAATAATTCTGATGGTATTTTTTGGTGTGGTTGGTTATTTCTTATTTATTTCCTTTAATTATTCTAAATACTTTTTTATTATATCTGAGTTTTTGCTATTCTTTATTACTATTTTTTAATATTTCTGACTTTACTATTTATAAAATTTTTTATTGTTGTTACTTATGCCTTTTGATAGCAAATAATCTTTATTACTTTGTGATCTTTGGTTTTTCTTTACTTTTGGAGTTTTTGAATTTTTTTGTTTCAACCTAAATAATCAAGATAATGTTCTATTCTTCCTAATTGGCGCGATAAACGCTTACGCGATTTTGGCCCAGTTTAACAAAGCGCGCCAGTCGTTTCTTTCTCGTGCTAACTGGAGCCAATTGGACACACCAAGTGAGTCCTAGTCCTTCTCCATCCGATCTTTCCAACCCAGAGGAGGCTTTTCTCTTCCCCTGCTACCACCAGCTGGTACCGCATCGAATACTTACAGAGCCGGAGAGTTTGTATCCATTCGGACGACATGACCCAGCCAACGGAGCCGCTGGATCTTTATTCGCTGCGCTATGTCTATGTCGCTCAAACAATTCATCGCTAAATCGTCTGCGATATTCGTCGTCGCCAACGTGCAAAGGTCCAAAAATCTTTCGCAAAATCTTTCTCTCGAACACTCCAAGCGTCGCTTCATCGGATGTTGTCATCGTCCAAGCTTCTGCGCCATACGTTCGGACGGGCATGATGAGAGTTTTGTAGAGTGTTAGTTTTGTTCGTCGAGAGAGGACTTTACTGCCCAGTTGCCTACTTAGTCCAAAGTAGCATTTGTTAGCAAGAGAGATTCTACGTTGGATTTCAAGGCTGACAATGTTATCGGTGTTAAGGGGGGAAGCTGGTCTAGAATTTTGAAAAAATCGAAAAATTTTTTTTTGTCTTAAAAGGTGCTTTAGTGTCTTAGAAATAATATACCAAATGAGGGATGCCAGCAAAAATGTCTAAATGCCCAAATTTTTCATTCGACGGCAGTGCCTCGCAGGTATGCCCCGAACGCTACTTACAACTTTAAACGCGTTTTTCTCGAAATCACTTTTTTTAAACTGGCCGAAGACATAACTCGAACAAATCTTTACCGATTCTTATGAAATTTTGACAATACATTCGAAATACCTTTCTCCGGAGACGTACGTAGGATTTTTTATTTATATTACATAGTTTTTTTTTAAATAACAATTTTATGTCGTTCTTTATAGTGAAAATTGTAACTTTTTGTTCAAACGTGCACCATTTCGCGAAAAAACAAAATATCGAAAAAATCCTACGTACGTCTCTTTCTGTTGTTATATAGAAACTAAAAAAAATTTAGTTTTTGATCCAGGACAAAAATTAAGGAGTTTACGTCTTCGGCAATGGACCCACTAGAAAAAAAGGCGCCTTAGGAGAACTGCTGGACAGCGGCCATTTTGAAATTAATTCAGACGAAAAATTTTGTATTTGTACCATGAAAGTTATATTATTAAACCTATTTCACAGATTTTCGATTGATTCCTTTGTTGAGTCAAAATAAATTCATAAAATATGCCCATTTTTTGCGCTCTAGACCAGCTTCCCCCCTTAATGCTGGTTCCTAAGTATACGAAATCCTTTACAACCTCGAAATTATAACTGTCAACAGTGACGTGGGTGCCGATATGCGAGTGCACCGACTGTTTGTTTGAAGACAGGAGGTACTTCATTTTGTCCTCGTTCACCACCAAACCCATTCGCTTTGCCTCTTTATCCAGTTTGAAAAAGGCAGAACTGACAGCGCGGTTGTTAAGGCCGATGATGTCAATATCATCGGCATACGCCAACAATTGTACGCTCTTATAAAATATTTTGCCTGAGCGATTAAGTTCTGCGGCTCGTACGATGCTCTCCAACATCAGGTTAAAGAAGTCACACAACAGCGAGTCACCCTGTCTGAAACCTCATTTGGTATCAAACGGCTCGGAGAGGTCCTTCGCGATTTTGACGGCGCTGCTGGTGTTGAGCAACGTCATCTTACATAGCCGTATTAGTTTTGCGGGGATACCAAATTCAGACATCGCGGCATACAAGTAACTTATTTCCGTACTGTCGAATGCAGCTTTGAAATCGACGAAAAGATGGTGTGTGTCAATTCTCCTTTCATGGGTCTTCTCTAAGATTTGGCGTATTGTGAATATTTGGTCGATGGTAGACTTTCCAGGGGTAAAGCCACACTGATAAGGTCCAATCAGTTGGTTGACGGTGGGCTTCAACCTTTCACACAATACGCTCGCTAGAACCTTATAGGCGATATTTAGAAGACTAATCCCGTGGTAATTGGCACAAATAG
Organism: Anastrepha ludens; assembly: GCF_028408465.1. NCBI lineage: Eukaryota > Metazoa > Arthropoda > Insecta > Diptera > Tephritidae > Anastrepha > Anastrepha ludens. The sequence continues at coordinate 90,440,714 of NC_071500.1, forward strand.
CAGGATCGCCCTTCTTATGGATTGGGCAGAGCGTACTTAAATTCCAATCGGCAGGCATGCTTTCATCCGACCATATTTTGCATAGGAGCTGATGCATGCACCTTACCAGCTCCTCGCCGCCATGTTTGAATAGCTCAGCCGGCAGTCCGTCGGCGCCCGCGGCTTTGTTGTTCTTTAGCCGCGTTATCGCTATTCTCACCTCGTCATGATCGGGTAGCGGAACGACAATTCCGTCGTCAACGATTGGGGTATCGGGATCTTCATTTTCTCGCAGCTGTCACTGTTTAATAGGTTCGAGAAGTGTTCCCTCCATAATTTAAGATTGCTCTGGATGGCAGTCACCAGTTCGCCGTCTTTGTTCTTACGGGAAAACTTTATGATTATTTTTAATTGATTCATTTTTGTTAAGCATATAATGTATATACTTATAAAATATATTCCAATTTTTTTCTTGTATTGGTAAGGAATCTTGATTATTTTATAGTTAATCTCATAATTGTGTTTTTTTTGTTTTTTTTTGCGTATTTCTACTTTTGTTTCTTTTAATGGTATGTAGTCAAGTTTCACATTTGATTACCTCGATTATTTATTTATAATTTCAGTTTTTTAATAATTGCCCTAACCTTTTTATTGCCTCTCTATTTCTCCTAAAACCAGTGTGTGCTTTTTAAATATTTGAGAATATCTCCTATTTCTGCAGAACCAATTCGTTACAAAAATGTATACCTAGAATAGTAAATCTCCGTTTGGATAGAGCAGGACAATGGCACAGAAGATGCAAGATTGTCTGTCTCTTCCTCGTCCTTATCTAGAAAACTTCTACAGAAGTCAAGCACATGCACACTCATCCTTTGGGCGTGCCTACCTATTAGGCAATGCCCCATTTTGACTGAAATCAGCGTGCCAAGACTGTGTTTATTTTGGCTATTATATCCGTTTAGCATTGAGAGTTGGTCAAAGTTGACAGGCAATTTTACAGGTGTTTCATTACGCCATCTTTCGTCAACTTCTTAATTCCACTTAATTTGTTTTTTCCTAATTTTTTTGTTGGTTTTTCAATTGTCTTTTTTTCTGATAAGTCATTAATATCATCTGGTTACTCCAATTTTAATTAATTATTTCAGACTTTTTTTAATTATTGTCATTTTTTGATAACCCCTGATTAACTCTTAATTTAGTTTTATTTCATTTTTTGTTTTTTATGTTGATTACTTATAACTCTTACCTTTTATTACGTCTACGTTATTTACTTCAATTGATTTATTTATTGTTTTTTTATGACCTCTGCTTTCTATTTTTGGCAAATAATCATGGTTAGTTCTTTTATTCTTTCTTTTATTTACTTTATTTCTTTCCTCTTTCAATTATATATATATAATTGGCGCGTACACCCTTCTTGGGTGTTTGGCCGAACTCCTCCTCCTATTTGTGGTGTGCGTCTTGATGTTGTTCCACAAATGGAGGGACCTACAGTTTCACGCCGACTCCGAACGCCAGGAAATTTTTATGAGGAGCTTTTTCATGGCAGAAATACACTCGGAGGTTTGTCATTGCCTGCCGAGGGGCGACCGCTATTAGAAAAATGTTTTTATTAATTTTGCTTTCACCGAGATTCGAACCAACGACCTCTCTGTGAATTCCGAATAGTAATCACGCACCATCGCGTTCGGCTACGGCGGCCGCCAATTTTAATTACTTGAAGAAAAAAGATGGTTTATAATTACAGATTTCTTTCCTGCCTTTGTTGGTATTTTTCATTATTTCAAAATTTTTATTTTCATTGAAAATAATCTTTGTTCGGTTTTGGCTATTTCGAATTAATTTATTTTAGGTGAATATTACTAATATTTTATTTTTAATACTAAACAATTTTGATTACCATTTTATTACTTTTTTTCTAATCGTTTCTGATCTCTTTCTTTTAATCTTAAATAATCGTGCTAACATTTTAATTGATTACTTATTTTTTTGTGCTCATTATCTTTATTTATTTTTTTTAATTACTTCGTAATATATTTCTTTTGTTATTGGTCACTTTTCTTTGTTAGTTCTAATGTTTTCATATCGTTTGTTTTTTTGTGTTGATTACTAGTATTTTGTTTTTGAATTGCACACAAACATGGCTATTTTTTGATTATTTCGAAACAATACTTTTTTAGTGATTTTTGATTTCTTTTTTTGAAGTTTTGATTACTTAGAGAAGTAATCAATTAATAATACTAATTAATCATTAAACGGATTTTTAAAGCAATTATTTAATTCGAAAAGTAAACATTGAAATGAATAATCAACATTTAATTAGTCTTTGCGCAAGTATTTGGCATATGTCTGGACTGTAGATTTGATTATTTTTCTTTGTATTGCTATTTTTATATGCGATAAAAAAACTTCTGGTTAACTGTGAACTTTCTATACATACATCTAATCTTTGTTATTGGAGGTTGAATTAGTTTTAAAGGTTTTTTTCGAAGATTTGGGGCTTTATTGTGAAAAAACGGTACAAAATATTTTATTCGAAGTATTGGCCATCGCTAGCTACAACTTTCGCCCATCTTTCGGGCAATTTCCGGATGCCGTTTCTCCAAAATTCTGGCCGCTGCTTGGCTATCCATGACTCAACCCATATTTTGGTAGCCTCGTACGAGGAGAACCGCTGGTCCGCCAAATCGAGGCTCATATGCCGGAACAAATGATAATCGGAGGGAGCTATGTCTGGACTATACGGCGGGTGGGGTAACACTTCCCAGCCAAGCGTTCCAAGGTATTTTTTGACAGGTTGAGCAACATGCGGCCGAGCGTTGTCATGTTGCAAAATAACCTTGTCGTGCCTTTTTACCGTTTCCGGCCGTTTTTCTTTCAATGCCCGGCTTAAACGCATCAATTGCAGTCGGTAACGATCCCCCGTGATTGTTTCGCCCGGTTGGAGCAGCTCAAAATATACGACGCCGACCTGATCCCACCAAATGCAGAGCATGATTTCCTTGCCGTGAATATTCTGCTTGGCCGTCGACGGTGATGCGTGGCCGGGCAAACCCCATGATTTTTTGCGTTTTGGGTTATCGTAGTGGATCCATTTTTTGTTGCCAGTCAGCACCCGATGCAAAAAACCCTTCCGATTTTGTCGCTCGATCAGCAATTCGCACGTAAAAAGTCGCCGTTCGACGTCGCGCAGCTTCAACTCGTACGGGACCCAATGTCCTTGCTTTTGGATCATTCCCATCGCTTTTAGACGCTTGCAAACGGTTGATTTATCAACGCCCAATGATTCAGCAAGCTCTTCTTGGGTTTGGCACAAGTCCTCGTTTACCAATTCCCCCAATTCCGCGTCCTCGAACTTTTTGGGCTGGCCAAGACGCTCCTTGTCTTCGGTGTGAAAATCACCACTTTTGAATCGTCGAAACCAGTACTCACATGTTGAAATCGACGGAGTATGGTCTGGGTAGGCCTCCTGCAGCAATTCACGGGCTTGGACTGTATTTTTTTTCAAATTGAAGCAGAAAAGCAAAGCTTCCCGCAAATTGCGTTTCGACGGCACGAAAGTTGACATACTCGGAGCACGAAAACACTGCGTTGTTTATACTTCAGCGAAATGACAGATACTGATAAACAAAGCCTAGGGATGAGGCTTTGTCATGAATATATATTCAGTATTGCCAACGCGATAAAGTGATAAATAGCGCCATCTGTGTGTCACCTTTAAAACTAATTCAACCTCCCAATATATTTTTTCCAATTTTTTCTAACGAACTACTGCAATTAGAAAGATTTAGTACTAGAAGGGCCTTCTTCTATTTTTTGGTGACCTTTAATTAATGGCATTTTGGTAGCAACTTTAAAAGCGAAACCAATTTGCGTGGCAACACTCACTACCAACATTGGATCTAGCAAACAAAGTCCGATCTGCCGCTTTACTTTTTTGCTTGCCCGCTTTTTCTACTTCTGATACTTCTCGTTCTTCTTCTTCTCCTATCAAAGTATTACATTTGAATGTCTAAGCAACTGTCCGCTGGCTGTCAGCTGTTGTTATAGTTATTATTTCTGTTTCGTTCTTTTTTCTCTTTTTCTGTTTGTTGGTTTCTTCTATTTCGCATTTGCATCTCGCATTTTTTCGTTATGATTTTAATTAAGTTTATGAGCTATGCCACATCTGTGTGATTTAATTCCTTCATATGCCTATCACAAATTCCTGCAAACAACTAATTTTTTTCTCAACTTTTCATACAAATGCACACCATGCGCCTATTTAAATATATACGAACGTATGTATGCGTGTGTTGGTGTAGTGCATTGACGCACTTGCCTTCATTTCATAGTCGCACAAAAATAGTTGAACCAGTTTGATAATATGCATTTGTGGCATTTTTGTTATTAATGCCGTCTGTCGTCTGTCGTCTACGCTGACGGTCACATTGCTGCTGCAGTTCGTCTAAGTCAGCTTGACTTTAGCTAGTCAAATCAAGCAGCTCCACTCAACCAGCCAGCCGGCTGGCCTAGCTGGCTATCTGTCAGCCACAGTTGAATGTATTTACCAACACACACACACACATATGTAGAATGAGAAAAGCTAGCCAAGTCTTAACCAAGTTAGCAGTTAGCAGTTAAGCAGTGATGAGTTGCCGCATTAGCGTTGATGTAGCTCATAAAATCAAGCACACTAAAACAACAACAACAACAATATGCGTTTCTGATTGCACTCTTTTCTTTAAATCCCAGCAAGCATGTGCGTGTATGTGTGTGTGCGTGCGGAGCTGTGCGCTTAAATTATTTCTTGGAAAATATGCAAATCAGTCAGCATCAAGGTTAATTCGAGTGAAGCTTTGGCAGAGGTCTCAATAGTGATAAGAATACCATTTTTGAGAAAAGTGCGCAAATTGAAATGAATAATATGTAAAAATTCAATAATATATACAATGAGTAGATATTTTTGCAAGTTACGAAATCTTTTACTTTTAAAACAAAGTACTCAATTATACTAAGTCACTGATGCAGCATAAAGCGCGCCTTGTATGAGTCAGTACGCGGTGGCTAATTGCTAGGAAGACTTTAAGGTCAACCCTCATGCATTATTCCACTATGAAACATCATAGCCATTTACTACGAAATATGATTCATACTGCCTCACAAAATGTACCTAAAAACACTTTTACTAAATTTATATCACAGCACTGCAACTTCATACAGAAATAGTAGGTCTGTAAATACAGCCGTAAACGAATCAATCATTCAAGTACAAGTTTAATTTTGAACCATATACTTGTGTGCATATATAAATGTGTATGTATGTATGTATGAATGTATGTATGTACATTTTTTTATATATAAAATGAGCTCATCACATATTCATTAATCATAACGCATGCGAGAGCCAGCAACGCGGACGATGGTGGGGCTAATGCTTTGACAGGTGTGTGGGCAGAGATGTATAGTAAGAAAAAAAAACAAATAAAATCGAGAAAAAAACATACAACAAGCTCCAAAAAAACTGCAAAAAAAGCAGTAGGCAGATGCACAATTGCTTCGGAAAATGATTGATTTGGTATTTGAAATCTGGTTGTAATATTTTTGTTTAAAGCTGCCGAGGGTGTTGCCCGCCAGAGAATGATCTAAGGCTTAAGGGTGCGGGTATGTCTCGTAATTTACAGTGAAACTTCTTAATGAATGGACAACATAAATTTTGAAACAAATAAACCTTCAATAAATGGTGACACCTATCGGATGGATGTTGATGCAATACTAAGCCCGATTAATAGTATTTCCTTAAATAAAACATTTTGAGGTGTACCAGTAAGAATACAATGTGAAGGCGTATAGGTTAACTGTCAGCATAGTCAAATGGATTTGTTCGTGACACTATTCGAAACGCACTGTGGGTATGAAACATCAGATGATGGAACAATTTTTTTTTCGACTAGCGGCCACCTTAATAGACAATGGCAAACGCCCGTATTTCTGCTATGAAAAAGATGGTCACAAAAAACTATTTGCCTTTCATAGGCAGCTCCAAAATGTAGGTTCATTCCATTTGTCAAACAACAGCAAGGCGGACACCACAAATAAGAGAAGGAGCTCAGCCAAAAGGTGCTGGTTATTCCTTGCTGCTCGTTAGGTTAGGTTGGTAAGGTTGGACAAGGAATGAGCACACTTGGACGAAGCAAAATGGATTCGTACTTTGTGATACCATTATGAAGGAGGTGAGGTGAAAGAGAAAGACCAATGGGATACAGGGAGCGGACGGGGAGAGGTGGTACTAAGATGGTTAGGATAGCGTTTTTGGAGTGTGTGGATTACGAACGCCGACTATGCTACATTTGCGTCAACCGTTGCTGATGAAATTCATCAGATTTTTAATGTCAGCGCCAGCTATATCAGCAGGCTTAGCAAAGAAGTAAGAGCCAAGATGCCTAGCTCTTAGCCCCGCCAGAGCAGGGCAGCTAAGGAGAAGTTGCTGAGATGAGTTCACCTCATCGTCCATACATCCAGCGCAAAAGGGGCTTGAGGTAATGCCAAGTCTCACAGCATGCATTTTTCACGTATAGTGATCTGTGAGAAAAACCACCAGATTCGGGAGCTGATATTTTGTTAACCTCAGAAGCTCACCCGAGCGCCCCCGGTCCACATGTGGCCAGAAGGATTTCGCAACCTTATAAGTTTGTGTACTTGTCCAACGCTCGCTGAGTTGGCGCGCAGCCCATCTTTCCAGGAGCAGACGGCAGGTAGTCAGGGGGATCCCAATTATCTCCCTTCGCGGGGAAATCATCTCACATGTCCCTTGTCTGCCCAGCTCATCCGCCACACAGTTTCCCGCGATGTCGCTGTGACCAGGAACCCAGATGAGGTTGATGTCAAAGAACTCGCACGCAGTCGAAAATGAAGTCAAGCATTCCCTGAGCAGTTTCGAATGCACCGTCACTGACCCGAGGGCCCTTATTTCCGCTTGGCTGTCGAAGTAAATATTTACTTTCTTGACTGTTAGTACGCAAGTGAGCAGCCAATTAGCAGCCTCCTTGCTGCTCGCTTATGAAAAGTTTCACTGTATTGCTATCATTTTTCATATTGTGTATTTAGCAATACTTACAGCGGTAATTAATTTACTTTAATTTGCTTTTTTATTGTAGTCCAATACATATCGGGTATTTACTAAAAGATTTTTGGAACAAGCAAGCAACACTTTTTCATTCTTAAATCAGTGGTTATTACATGCGAATTTGCTTAGGGCGTGGCTGTTATAGAAGTAAAAAAGAACAAGCACAAACAAAAAGACAAGTAAAATACAGCAGAATAATTAAATACTTAGATGGAACGAAGAAAAAAGCAAGGCAGAAGTTGATGAATCAAATGCTTTTATATAACTACAAAAATGAGGTATATAGCGGCATCCTTAGGACAATCCAGGGATCTGTGCTTATGAAGTATCAAAAACTTCGGAACTACTTAATCTTGCCATAATTTCTGTGACAAATTTTACAAAGCATACGACAAGAACAAATTCGCGGAAAAAAGTTCCATTATTTTTGCTCTTTTCATATGAATTATCTACTCATAAATTATAGACAGTTTCCGGGTAAATTTTGCTTGTTAACGGAGTGGGGAGCTAAGGAAAATCGCAACCCAGTGATTTCATTCCAAAAGTGTGGTAAAAGTGCAAGTGAGATTTATGAGTTGCTAGAAAAACTTACAATAATGTTTCCAGAATGTTTGTTTAACGCACGATCAATCCTTTTTTCCAAACTTCTGAAGTGACCGACAGAAAAGAAAGTGGTCGCCCTCGCGTGGTACGAACCAGTGCAGCCATAAAAGTCACTCGAAAAAGAATGCGCAGAAATCTCCTCAGAAAGCAAGAAATCATGTGCAGGGAAATGCATGAAATAATAGACCAGATCCATGTCAAGGCTAATTAAAGATGATCTCCACATGAAAACCTTCCATCGCTCAACTGGTTATCTTTTGACAACGCACTTGGAGAAAATTAAACTCGACAGATGCAAGCAGCTTCTTTGGTGGCACGCGGTCAACAGCCATGAAAATATTATTTTCACACACATTTTTTAATAAGCAAAATAGCAAAACCTAAGCTACAACTTCTAAAGGCACAAAAAAGTTGGTTCCAAGGGTTCTGCGTGACCATTAACCAGCATCCGTAATGGTTTAGTGGAAATTGTCTTGTAAAAGAGGATGGCTTAGAAGGCGTAGTGAAACAGTTGAGCAGTACTCTCATCAAATGAGAGATTCGGGATCGGATTATTTCTGTTGAGTATAGCGCACTGCAACTTGAATATATTAGGTTACGGAATAAGTTCCTATCGTTTTTGTATTTTCCCTCATTTTACAACGATTTGTTTGCTGTTTGGCAAAGTTTGAGTATTCATTCGATAGAACTCTTTCTGCTCTACAAAACTATGTTAATTTTATTTTGAGTTATTTAATTTTTATTAGTTTTAAGGCTTTGAAATGGCATGCCCAGGAGGCAAAAATCAACATTTTCGACGCCTGCGCTACTTTGTTTTCCATCATCAAAAAGCTGTCGAAGCAACGCAAGGAGAAGGTATCAGCAAGAAAATGGTTTGCAAAGTTCAAAAACGGCGACTTTGACATCGTTGACACGTTCCGCAGCGGTAGGCTGAATTGATGAATTTGATGAAGTCATGAATTGACGGAAAAAATTAACTGCGATTAAACGATTATCGATTTCTCCATTTATCTCAATACAATAGAAACAGAACGCTTAAGGTGATGGGAATCCCCCGCCATTCAATTTCCAAACTCATTGCGGTTTTCACTGGTCACTGAGTGCTCGGTACTCATGCGGAGAAGCTTGGAATTCCGTACAACCCCTATTGCAGAAGTTGTGGGGATCCTGCAGAGAAAGAGACTGTGGAACGTTTTATCTGCAAATGTCCGGCTCTGGCGGCTAGACGCTAGAGATTCCTTAGCGTGCCCTTTGGGGATGACTTGGGGAAATTCTCCAGCCTAGATCCAACAGCAACAGCACTGGATGGCTGTAGACGGTTTTTTCTCTTAATCTTTACACTCGTGGTGGTCCACATAATCGTATCAAAACGGCACGTAAGTGCTAGTTGAAGTGTACCTAGGGTACTCTTGCCATCTTACCTACCTACCTACCTAAACGATTCTCGATCACTTTCATTCAATAGGATTTACCGAAAAATTGGGAGCCTCCACGAAAAAAAGAAAGAAAGTCGTCTTCAAATTACTTCTCAGCATCTCGTACGCCATTGAGCAACACGCGGTAATAAACAGCGCCTTTTGTACCGACTCGGCCGGAAGTGTAACTCTAGGCCCCATGTTGCACAAGCCGTCAAAGCCGCACGCCAAGAGCTCGAATACCGAAAATACCGGGATCGTAAAAATTTTAAAAATGTACATCCCCAACACATGCATCCTACTTATATATGTGTGTGAAGATAACCAATCTAAATCCACGCCAATATAGAGCATTCAGCTTCCTATCAAAAATAAGTGTTTAATAAATTATTTCGTTAATTGCGATTATGTGCAGATAAATACTAATACAAATGTAGATATGAATGCTAACATGAAAACAACTCATTACCTTTATGTGACATTTAACGCTGGCCGACAAGCTTTTTATGAAGCTGATGATGTTGATTTTGTTGATAATACGCATTTGTATGATAATTTCCTATTTGTAGGCACATTAGCATACAGGCAACATACGAAGCCCCTCATTCATACACGAGTGTATATATAAACATATGAAAAAATCCATAATAATGAGCGTATTGACAATGCTGAAAATCTTAGGCTTTGTTTGGCCGAGGCGAACCGCCGTCTGGAATGTTGATTTGTGCGCTGATAATAAAGAAACTAGATCAACATTAGCGCGAAGAAGAAGCATATGATAATTTGTTTTAGAAATTTCATTTGATGGCGGTACGAAATTTAATTTTTGTGTATTTTGATGTAGTGGACGCTTTAGAGACCGGTTACTTGCCACAAAGGCCGGAAAGTCTACGGTGTTGTTTGTTTCATCGAACTTTCTTAACAAATTTCACCGTGTAGATTTTTTACTCAAAGTTGATGATATTAATGATGATCAAATCAAAGTCATAATTGTTGTTGTTGTTTCAATGTAATGATTAAACATTAATGACTCAAACTCCCTTTTTTTTAAATTATTACTGTTAATAAAAAATGGGTGATTTACAATAATCTCATAGTGCCCGCCGTAACCGAGTGGTTGGTACATGACTATCATGCAGAAGTGCGTAGGTTCGAATCTCAGCGAAAGTTAATCTCAGCAGTAAAATGATACGTAAAGTTTTTTCTAATTGCGATGCTCCTTCGGCCGGCAATGGCAAACCTCTGAGTGTATTCCAGCCTTGAAAAAGCTTCTCATAAAAAGCCATTTGACGTTCGGAGTCGACATAAGCCCCGTGGAAAAAAATCCAGACGTACGCCTCAAGTAGAAAGAGGAGCTCAGCCAAACTCCTAACAGAAGTGTACGCGCCAATTATTTATTTATTTATTTGTTTAAAATCTAAGATTTTCAAACAAGAAATTCTATTTTTTCTTTGTTTCCATTTGAAAAAATTTTTAATAGAAATTTCTAAACAAAAAAAAAACATCTTTGAAAACACAATAGCTTTCCGCACTTTTACCCAGCAAGCACAGCTGCCGCGCTTTGCCACCTGCAAACAAAAGACTACAGCGACAAACTCGCAGCCGAATATGGGCAAACTTTAAAAAACAAAAGTGACTGTAAACTCGCCACAAAAAACTCACATGCATGTTTGTATGTATGTATTTGTCTGCATGAGTGTGTATTCGCACACAACGGTTTCGCATTGCGTTTTCGCCTTCATTTAAGCGTATTTTCATTAATTTTAAGTACCTCCCCTCGAACACATAATACAGCAGACGGACAGACAGCTAGACAGACAGACTCAATTGAATGGGCAACGAGTCAGCGTACCAGCCATTACGGTCAACACAAATAAAATGCACACACGCACACATTTGAGGTGGCAAGCTCACGCTACAGTAAATAAATAACAGTACTGTGTGTAAACGTAAAGGAACGCTACAACAAGAGCAACAACAAGCATAATGGAAATGAGGCAACAAAAAGCGTGCAGCGCTCAACCAGCCGATCAGCCAACGAGCCAACCAACCAAAGTTAAGCAGACAAAGCGGCGAGCAACAACAACAGTGTGCAATTCAACGAAGCATAAAGACAATGAACGAGTGAAAAAATGAGAAATAAAAGCAGCGAGCAAAAAAGGAGGCAACAGAAATAGCAAATGAAATAACAATAACAATAGCAATGGTGGTGGTTGTATGAAGCAAAACCAAAACAAACAAACAAAAATACTACAAAATCCGCTAGAGTTGCAAAAATCACCACCACCAGTACTGTTAGCACTGCCAACGGCATAAGTTGTGCGCCAAAAAGCAATAACAAAAATGTGGAGTGTGCGGCAGAAAACCACCACCTTAGCTGGTAAATGTATGTGTGTGTGTGTGTAGTATAAAAAATAAGTCGGCTATTTATTTCCAGCATTTAGGGACTTAACAGTTGGAGCAAGCTTGGTGCAACATGTTTGAAGTGTAACTGGCAACATGTTGTCAGCAATAGCAGAACTGGGTTCGCTGTAGGATCGATAGTTGGTTTTATGTTAGTTACATTTTCGATGATCGTTTATAACAGAACTCAGACATATGAACGTACTATAGCAAAAAAGATTTTTTTATATTTACTCTCTGCAGACTGAAAATAAATAAATTAATAAGCATATATAAAGATTTTTCATCTCTTCTGAAGACTTTTCAGTTATACTACGTGTCAAAACGATAACACTTCCATATTTTGAACAGTTTTATTTGGTTTTCTTTGATTTTTTAAGTGCTTGTTATTTTTGTATTAAAAAGTAGCTGATTATCTAATAAAAGCCATATTAATTTAATATTAAAAATAAAGGGTGGCTAAGTTTTAAGGGGCGGTGTTGATTTTGAATAAAATACAATTTTTTTAGGATATTATTATAATTTCGCTTTATTATGATAATATTGGAATGGTTCAATTACGTATGGAATAAAATATCTGCCAAATAACCGGCGCGGTCTCGGCGGCACACCTCCATCCGATGGTCCAAATTTACGATGACGCTGAGGCATAATTGAGGTTCTATGCCGTTAATGTGCCGAATTATCTCATCCTTTAGCTCCTGAATTGTTGCTGGCTTATCGACGTACATCTTTTCTTTCAAATAACCCCAAAGAAAGAGCTCCAACGATGTCCTTGACGTTTAGGTGTGGTTCATATTCTACATCGGCCCTTGAAATTTAACCACCCTGAAAACAGTAAATCTTTCAAAAATTCAACAACATTTTCTTCCTTTTTCCACGGTCTTTAATTAAATTTTTTAGAAAGATTCCTGGCACACAATTTTATAGCATATTAAATTTTACTGTAATAAAATTTATGTTTAAAGTTAATAAAAAATCACGTTGATGTTTTATAATTTCTTTAATTTATGCCCTACTTGAACGCTTGGTTTTTTTTCTTGTATAGCTGTGCGTTGCGAGCTGTATTTTCGAGGGTAAGACTGCAAAAGTTTGCTACTTATAAAAAATTGTGAAAAGCTTTGGGGTTATAAATGTTAAATATTCCAGTTCCGTAGATTTGAGTCTCCGTGCATGTAACAGCAGATTTTAAGTTAGATCTGTGGGGATTGGACAAGTCCAAGTATTCAGTCAAGAATATCATTGTACTACACCACAACAGAAAAATGATAAAAAAAGTGTTTTTGCTAATAGCGAGCGGCCCTTGACAGGCAATGACAAACCTCCGAGTATATTTCTGCCATGAAAAATCTTCTCATAAAAGTATCTGCCGTTCGGAGTCGGCATGAAACAGTAGGTCCCTCCATTTGTGCAACAACATCAAGACGCACACTCCCCTATATAGGAGGAGGAGCTCGGGCAAATAGTTAACAGAAGTCTATGTACCAATTATTAGTTTTTATTATGTGCGAAAGTTACATAAATGGGAGTTGAGTTACAAATGATTAAATATCGCTGAGGCTTTTTCTCAAGCATTTTTTCATGGAGCTGAAGTCATTTCAGCGTTTAGTTTTTGAATTTATTTATGCTGCACTAGCGATTAAATATCACTAGTAAAGTTATCAAGAATATTCTATAAAAATACTTCGCTTTAAGTGATCGCCAAAGTAGTAACACCTGAACTCAAGATTCAGAAAATGCAGAAGTTTGTTTATATTTCAATTTTAGTTCAATTGCATTGGCTTTCCGGCGGGCACAACCGTGTTTTTCGTTCATCAGATGAGAGAATTTTGTGAACTGAAGTTATGAATAAAAACATGAAGTAGATATAATGAAACACGATTTACTGCCAGTATCCTCGAGAGGGTAAATTTTTTTTTCCTTTTTCACTTCACTCGGGAGCATAGGGCCACGACAAGACTCAGTCTTGCGTTTGTTTCGTTAATATATTTTCCTTTCTGGCAGGGTAGGTGTTTAGGTTGAGTCAATTAGTATAGAAAAAATATGTATTACAAAGTTAGTTCACAAGAGATTGCTTGTTTCTCAGGCTGCACATTTCCTACCCTGCATTTGTTAAAAAATGTGTAAGGAATGACAGCCGCTTGCCTTCCTTGGAAGCATTCGGGAGCTCAGCGAATTTTGATGCATAATGTGCGGTCTACTTTTAGGTTCTTAAATTATACAATTCTGCCAGTTCTCAATGCATCGATCTTTCCAATGCCTTGATGCTGTCATACACGTAGCAGTGTATTCGGTTGAGGTCTTTCTCTAATTTGTAGTGTGCGATTACGTTTTGTTCCACAAATGCCGGGAGTAAAAGTTGTATGCCGTCTCCGAACGGCAGATGGTTTTTAATGAGGAGCTTTTTCATGCCAGAAATACACTCGGAGGTTTGTCATTGTCTGTCTTGGGGCGATCGCTATCAGAAAACCTAGAAATTATAGAAAAGCCGTTTTCTATAATTTGTTGTTTCGTGCCTACAGTGGATTTCGATCCCGTACTCCACTGAATGGTGGTCACACACAAACTCGTTCAGTTACGGCGGTGACAAGCGGATATACTTACAGTTTTATGCCGCCTCCGAGTGGCTGATGTTTCTGATAAAAACTATTTTCATGGCACAAGTGGCATTGGAGGCTTGGCATTGCCTACCGAAAGGCGACCGAAAATAAATTGGAAAAAATTTTTTATATCATTCTATAGTCGGGTTCGTACCTCTGACCGAACTTATGGTTATTACTATTATTCGGTTTTAGTGAACTGCGATCTCTCATCTGCTCTACTGTGCTTGATCGGGAGCCTATATTTCAAAGCTGATGAATTTAAGCTTTAATACTTGGTCACGCTGTTTGGTCCACACCCCAATGGATTTAGACTGAAACCAGCGAGGTGCGCAAGCTTTTTCTTGCGAGAGCACCCCATGCGCGGAAGGAATGTTCTGGTATTTCATAGTTCAGCACATGAAAACGGCAGGCGCTCAGTAATTCTCAGATCACGCTCAAATAACGAAGAATTTTGAACCAAAATTGAAGCAAAAACTTACTGATGTTATACGTCCACAGGTCGTGCGCTGCTTGTCTCTACAGATTTTGCAATTTGTATACCAATAATTACATCATACCTTCCAACTACTTTTTTGTTCACTTCTTAGTCAAATTTCTGAAAATCAACCACCTTAAGCCAACAAGCCACCCCAAATGGCAGCAAGAGTAATCAATTTCTAACGCAGCGACCCTCCATTACTGCTGCTAACATCGCTGTTATCACCTCTAACAGCTTGCCAACAACTTTTTCACCTTCAAAATCAACAGCCGCAACAGGCGCTTTAGTCGTTCACAAACGCTTCACAGTTCAAGATCGTTCAGACTTGCTGCCGTTGCTATTGTCGCCAAGCAACCGCCACCAAAAAACTACGAATCGCCACAACAAACAACTCAACTAACGGACAACTGCTACTGTTACCATTTAGTAAACGCCAGCAAGCGCACTGCTATTGCCGCTGTTGCTGCTGTCGCCACTCGTAACGCGAAGATCGTTGGATCGCTCGCACACGACCACCGACCGCCAACGAGCCGTGTGTGTTTTCATTCGTCGCGTGTTGTCTGCGCGTCTGCTAAACTGTTTGCCGGTTGTTGGGCATCTGTTGGTCGGCCTGCCCGCTGTGTTGACTGCGTGCATGCGTCGCCACCGCTGCTGCTGCTCTAAAAGCACTTCGTTGCTGGCATAGAGTAGCTCGCGTTGGTTGCTCGTTTTGCGGCGCGTTGACGCGTTCACTGTTTGTTCGCGCTTCTGCTCGCGTGCTCGTGTGAATCTCTATGTGCGCTACTATCGAACGTTTAACGCTTGGCGCATTTCTTCACTCGCTCGTTCATTCGTTCAACTAAGTAAATCACAGCCAATGCCGTCGCTGTTTTTGTTGTGTCGTCATAGTCGTTGACGTTGCTTGTGAATATTTGCAGAATATTTTCTTGTTATTGATTAATTTTGTCTGCCTAATTGGCAATCGAAAGTGAAATTACTAATTGTCATTTACATACGCTTTTAGCGCTAAAGCCGTGCTAGCAGCGGCCTAGTTAGTGCTAGTGGGACGCAAAAAGTTGGCTGTGAATTTTCCTGGTGAAAAATTTTGTTCAAATAAACGAGGAGTATTTGTAGAAAAGTTGAAAAAGTTGTGAATTAGATGCTGGTATTGAATTTTTATGTTTAGAAAAATTGAAAAAAAAACATATTTTAGATTAAAAAAATGAAAAATATTTTACTTGCCAAAAGAAAAAGAAACAGCTCGGTTTTCTAATAAAAAATAAAAAACAAATGCGACGAAACGTAAAATTAAAAATAAAAAAATAAAAAATACATTAAAAAAATAAAAAAAATGTTTGTTTTATATCTGCATAAAATATATACAAAAACAAAACGTCTCCA
Source organism: Anastrepha ludens (assembly GCF_028408465.1). Classification (NCBI taxonomy): domain Eukaryota; kingdom Metazoa; phylum Arthropoda; class Insecta; order Diptera; family Tephritidae; genus Anastrepha; species Anastrepha ludens. The sequence continues at coordinate 90,456,680 of NC_071500.1, forward strand.
AAACTCTAAATAACACTAAATTTCAACAAAATGACATAACTTGAATTTTACATTTTCTAGTTTACTAACAAAAAAGCAAGAAAAATAAGCCCAACAGTGATTTCCACTTCAAAACAAATAGTGACAAACACAAATATTTACTTAAAACAAAAAAACAAAATTATAATCTCACTACCCAAATAACGCAAAACAAAGAAACATCCGCCACCCAACTTTCATATAACAAAAAATCATAGAAAAATAATTTAAAAATATTTATAAGCATGGAAATTTTAATCGAAAATAATAGAAAAAATATTGATTTTGTCCCTTTTACCCATTTCTGTAAAGTATTTAATTAAATTACCTGGTGAAATTTACTGTCAACGAACAAAACATGGAATTAACGGAGGCTACCTTAGTGTGAAAATTAATTTGATCCACTTTCTATCCACAAGCAAGCACAAAAGCATATCCCTATAAGTGTATCAATATTTCTGAAATTTTAAATGAATAATTATAATAATTAAAAATACATAAAAACGAAAATTTTTTAACGTGCTTAAAAAAAAAGTGTTGTAAAAAAGTATCTTTTACAACGCAGAATAAAACCACGTAAATTAATTGTCAAGCAAAAAAGTACTCTGAGGTGTGTCCACTTACTTTTATGAAGCAGCAAACGCAGCCTTAGTCATTATTTTGGAAAATCAAGGTTGGTATGCTTGAAAGTATTCTTTTTTATTATATATTTTTAAGAGTCAGGTGGCTAGTGAATAACTTCCTCTAAAGATTTTATTTGTGAAACAGCATCAAGGCGCACACCACAAATAGGAGGTGGGACTCGGTCAAACACCTAACAAAAGTGTACGCGCCAATGACAAAAAAAAAAAGATTTTTTTATGCTACCAGAAGATAAGCCGCAAACGCATTTTAATTTTCTAGAGTCCATACAGGAAATTATGGCATACATTTTTATATTTATTTTTTCTATACTACCTAAGGCATTTCTTCAATTTGCAATATTTTATTACAAATCAAAGCACTAGAATCCTTCTGTGATCTAAATTTCTATAAATTTGTATATCTCGCTCACTTGTGCCAGCTACTGGCAGGAGTTTCATACTAAAAAAATTAACAAAAATGTTGTTTCCAATATTGTATGCCTCCCTCATGCAAAAGTAAAGCCTTATTTTTATCTAATGAGTTACCGTTAAAACTCTTAGATATCGACATGCATTGTTTTCAGGTGGTGGTCTGGTGGTCACTTCTGCCTATTCATTTAAAATTAGATATTATTTTTTGGAAATATGACACTATTATCGTCCGTGTTATTGGAGTATAAGTTTGAAAAAGTGATAACTTCGACTTTTTGTATTTTCTAAGAAAATTTTTGCTCTGCAACTTTATTTATTATCTGCAAAATTTATCATTGCAAATCTAAGCTCTTGCCACCTTTTCATTTGTTTATAGACTTATGAAAATTTTTCGTAAATAAATTTTAATTGATAATCGCGACTTTTACCCAAGTCTCGTTTACTAAAATTGCAATTTAAGATACATTTTGTTGGCAAAAATTTATATTTGGGCTGTACGAGGAAAGGAAAATCACTCAAGTACCTCGATTAAAGCGAATGCCAAACTCAAAGAAAAAAAACCGATCTGGCTGAAACTTAGTTTGCGTTCTTCTAAATGCTACTAACTAAACATAACCGCTATACGTCCCAGTAGTGCCATCTCTCTGTACCGTCGTACTATTTCAAATCATGACCCATTACTTCCTAGATCCATTTTTAATCTCCAACAATTCCAACATTTTATTTTAAATGGAAACCTTAGCTTTAGTTTCACTGTAATCTACAGCCCGCACACAAACCATTGTACCTCTATATTAAGGGGGGAGCCTGGTTTATAAGGTAAAAAAAATCAATTTCCTTTTTTCATTTTAAGCGATTCCTAATATATTTCAGAATATTCACACAAAGTTACAAAGTCTAATTCTCAATATTTCCGTAGATACAAAGCCAAAAGTAGGCGAGCGTTAGGTAGTTACGCTGTGACCGGACAGCTATAGTACAAACTTTATCTTCTTTTCTCGACTTTTCATTTTTATGATTTCTTTGAATTGGCGTACATGAATGAAAAAAAACTAATGAACTTTTTGAAATGAATCATAACTTGTTCCCTTCAGTATTAAATTCTCTTCTATTTGAACTAACAAAATAGATAAAAAATAATTTTTCAAGATTTTTATACCAAGTTGAAGTGAATTTTTTTTTTACAGAAAGGCACATTTTTCTTTAAAACCTCCTGAAATTTTTCTCAGTTTTCTTAGTTCATCTAGAATAAAAAATCATGATAATTAGAAATCCATTTGAATTTTTTGCTTTAGATAATAATTACGAGCTGTATCTTGTACGCCAGTTGGAAATTCCAGCGGTGCAGCGCTCGAGTTTCTTTCTAATGCGCAACATCGTTCAAAAAACAAAAACTTATAAAAAATAAACAGGATTCTCTAGCAAGGTGGCGCAAAATTAATCACCCTATTGGAAGATGTAGTAGGTGTCCAGATGACACTTGTGAACTAAACATCTGGACACCTACTACAAATAATGGGCTATTAATTTATTTAATTCAAATTGTTTATTCAAAATAAAATATAATAAACTGCATACTAATTTTTTTTTTTTTTGCATAAAAAATGCAAACTTTAATGAAAATTTGGCAAATTTTCTAAATATTTTATCAAGTTTTAAATGTTGATTTATTTGGTTCTTGGTAAACAATGAGCTATGCTTTTATAAAAATAACTCGTATTCAGCCTGAAAATAAAAATAAGCAAAATTGGTCAAAATATTAAGGCTCCAAATTTTTTTATATAGGTATATGTTTTTGGAAAATTTAAATTACATTTTAAAACAATTTTAAATTAGTAACTTCTCATCAAATTGTATACTTTCAACATTTTATTTTCAATCAAGTAGTACACCGTGCTTCGCTTACTGAGATTGACGTTCTGAAATGTTTTTTTTTAGAAATTTGAGAAAACTTTATTTCATTATTTAATTTTTTTTTTTTACAAATTTGAGAAAACTTTATTTCATTATTTAATTTTTTTTTTTACAAATTTGAGAAAACTTTATTTCATTATTTAAATTTAAATTTTGTTTTTTACAAATTTGAGAAAACTTGATTTAATGGTTTAAATTTTTATTTTTGTTTTAGAAATTTGAGAAAACTTTATTTAGTTGTTTAAATTTTTAATTTTTTTCTACAGAAATTTCAATAAATTTTATTTATTCATTATAATTTGCTTTTTATTGGCAAATCGGCAAAACTATTAAAAACCCTGACCAAATGTTTATTTTCACCGGTGCTTTATTATTAATATGAGGATATTAGCACTTCGATCTGAAGGATCTATTGTACTTCCAACGGCAAGAATTGTTGTCACTCATCAGTACTTAAATTTTGAAAAATTTTCCAAAAAAATTTATTTTTTTAAGAAATAGTTTATTTTGTTTGTGATCGCCAAATTCCAAGTATTATTTTCAATAAATTCAGCGAAATGTCCGAATTAAAAAAAAAAACACTGAATTTTGTATTGCTTTATTTATCTGGTCGTATTTGCCGCCCTGACAGAACCATAAGCTCCTAAAGTTGCCTTCAAACTGCAGTTGCCTTCGACCGGCTAAATATTGTATATAAAGCAATATAAAATGGTGTGTTTTATTTGAACTCTGTTCATGAATTTTTAACAAAAATTTTAATTTTAACAAATTATTTGAAATTATAAAAGTCCTTCAACATAATTTCGTTTTCTGGCGTATAAAATTTGAAAAATTTAGGTGTTAAATTTTAGGAATTCATAATCTCTCTATTTTTTCTTTTTTTTTTTTAATTTCCATACACAATTTCATTTGCACTGGAGGAAATCTTCAAAGACATTCTTAAAATTGTTCGCTAGTTCGAGGTGAAATTTGAAAATTTTGTGTACTGAAATTTCTTTTTATAATTTTGTTATTATTATTTCATGAAGGTTTGCTCAGTAAGCAGGTTTCTCATTCCCTCTTGACAAATCAGCTCCCTTAGCAAGACACTGGGTTGCTAACTCTAGAAATTTTTAGCAAAAGTGAAAGAAAAGTAAAATTTGTAGTAAAAACATTTTGTTTTCAAAGGGGTTTTTAAACACCAGAACTTGCTCGGTAAGCAGCTTTCTCGTTCTCCCTTGTCAAATCGGCTCCCTTAGCAAGACACTGGATTGTTAGCTGTAGAAAGTTTGAATAAAAGCAAAATTTGTAGAAAAAACATTTCATTTTCAAAATGGTCTGCTTACGAGTAACAACTCGCTCAAGAGTTTTCATCGGTATGTTCAGGACTATGGAAGTATGGCATGGAATACATACAGCTTAAAGCAGAACATAATAGGGTAATTGACACAATCCGAGATCGATGAGTGGTGAATTTACAAATCTTTATTTCTTGTGATTTGTTGATTCAGAAGGAATTCATCTTTTGCAAAGAGCTAGCATTTCCCAAAGAGTTACGACAGGAAGAATAATTAATAATAATAATAACAGAAGTGAACGTGACAATTATTTATTTATTTTTAACAAAACAGTTTCATATTGGCGAAGCTTCGCAACTTCGTGATCGGTTTTAAATTTAATAATTAATTCACAAAATAAAATCTTGGATTAAGTGAAATAATTTCTTGTTTTAATATTAAACTTGTAAATTCCGCTAATAATGTCTATTTTGTACTATTATTTACATTCAAATATTACTTAAAATTAATTTTTTAAACCGTTCGCAGTTTGTTTTAATTTAAGTAAGAAAATACTTTTTTGCTACCATTTTTACCAAAAAGGATTTACTTTTTTCCACTTTATTCACCTTCTTAAATACAACCTTTTGTAAGGGAGTGTCAAAAATTGAATGTCACTAGTGAGCAAACCTTTAATAATTGAATCATGTTATTATTTTTTCGTTCTGTAAAAAAATATATTTGCTTCATAATTTTTCAAATTGAAACATCAGATTTAATAATTTTTTTTTTTTAATTTTTTTTATTAATTTTTTTTTTATCATTTTTGACGTGATAACGTCTTATAATTCGATTTAACAGGCTGCACGCACGAAAAAATGTGTCGTTACCTTGCTTATTAGTGTTACCTTGCTCATTGCCGTTACCTTGCTCATTGCCGTTACCTTGCTCATTTGTCGTTACCTTGCTCATTGCCGTTACCTTGCTCATTTGTCGTTACCTTGCTCATTGCCGTTACCTTGAATGAACTGCAAGCGAAAGCGCGGAACGAACAAAGCAAAGGAACGGCAACGTTCGACATCTTGCTCTCTTCCTACTTAAGTGAGCATATATATGTATGTATACGCGCATTTGTATATAAATTCACATACTTGTATTTGCATATGCCTTCTTCCTGTGTGCATGGTAATGAACCAATTCTCTGTTGAGAATAAACGATGATAGGAAAAATAGGAAATGAAAGGGAGTGTTTCGAGTGTAAAGTGTCTTGAAAAAGGCAAATCGATGATGGTGCCTCTTAGTGTTGTTGACTTATTAACGTCTGATGCACAATCGAAATTGAAGATATCTTTCATGAATTTGATAAATGTTTCGTCATTTTTCACGTTTGTGTAAATGTAACTTAACCTATTCCATTGCAATTCCATTTACCTCCTCCACTATATCCATACAAAATATCTATCAAACAAATAAACTTAAATTTTGTTTTGAAAAATGCAACCATTCCATCAATATTTTCTTATGACGTTGTCACGTTAAACTATCGTCAGTAAACCGATTTTACAGACAACCTCTTTTTTTCTAACATTTAAATAGAGAAAAATTGTCAAAGACATTTTTAAGATGTATAGTCTTTACTTTTCAAATGTTTTACATGCAGATCTATTTTTTTTTAAGACTTTTTTACTAGAATCCACGTACAAACGCAATTTTTTTTGCACTTTAAAAACTCTTTCAAACCAATCTTAAATTTTTCGGTGAAGTTTTATAAATTTGATAATTTCCATTTTTTATTATTATTTAAGGCTACTGAGACTTTTGAAATATTTTATAATAAAGGGTGCTGAACTTATCGGATTTTAAATTTAAATAAAACCACAAAAATTGAAATTGGTTACGCAATTTTTATTATTTTAAGTAGAACCATTCATGCCATTTATTTTTTTAATATAATCCCTTTAAAATGTTGGCCGCAACTGCGCTGTAACTGGGCCATCCGTAAACAACTATTTTGAATGGCTCGCTGCAGAACTTCGCTCTGTATCTCGTGAATAACTTTCGTAACATTGGCTTCCAATGCCTCAATCGAAGCTGGTTTCCCCACAAAGTATTTAGACTTTACCTACCCACAAATAAAAGTATAAAGGTGTGATATCACACAATCGTGGTGGACAATATACTGGTCCGATAAATTTCCCACCGAAACGATGACACAAAAAATCCATTGCTCCTCTGTACCATTAGCGCCAGCTTCATCTTTGAAGAAATATGGACCGATGATTCTCCAGCCCATACACCGCACCAAACGGTTGTTTTCAATGGATGCAATGGCTGTTCTTGAATGGCTTCGGGTTGTTGAGTTATTCGCTGTAGACAGCTGGGTTTCAGCAGTGGGCCCAGGACCACTGTGTCCTGGCTAGAAGCCAGCAGATCGTCTTCCGGGCTGGGCACACTCTCAGTTTTTGTTGTTTCCGCAATGTTTTTTGTTATGTTTTTTGTTTTGTTTTCTATTTACCTAAATTTTGGTAACACGAGTATGCACGGAAGGAGATGGTCCGCCGCGGCATAACCGGCATACCGCGGTAAGGCACTTGCTACAACCGCACTTGCCTGGACATCGGAGGGAACCGTTAACGTTTAGTTATTTAAGCACTACCATTCATGCAGCTCTCGGCATGGGTACCTCAACACTTAGCTTGAAGTGCTGATAAGGTTATACCCACTTGACTCGGTCGACAGCGCCTGGTTTTGACTGGGCTCCAAAAAAATATGCATGCAAGCAGATTAAGTCTCTGTTATGTTACAATAACTTGCACGTGGGACCAAACCCCAAATGCGGAATGACACACAAGCACGGCAAGCAAATATAAATTATCAGATCTCAGACTCATGAGCAAATTCTGTTGCACTGTTAGGTAGTTGAACGCTGCAATGACGACAGTTTTCCTATCGTCACCAAGCCATTTCTGTTTCTCTCAGCCTAATATTGTTGAGTTAACTCATAAATAACAGGCTGAGGTGTGGTTTTTAATCGCCTCTTATGACAGGCATCCATCACCTCGGGCAAATTCTATCCCCCTAACCCACGGCGAGTTATATATAGCTATATTTTATACGATTTCAAGCCAAAGTCTTTCCGTAAAATCGCCCGTGGACTGCCGTAAGGTAGGCCAAGTTGTTGAGAACAGTGCCCACTCGGTACTTTCGAGTCTTCGGCTAAACTGTCATTTACATTCCGACTGTATTATCTCCACCTTAGATTTTTCGTGGTCAAATCGTTCGAGCATCATCCAAAAATGTAAAATTATTCTCAATTTTGCCGATGACTTGCCGAATTGTGGGTTCAATAGGACAGTTATGTACACCATAAGTCTATGAAAATTGATTACTCCAATACGAAATATTTTATTTATTTCTTTCACAGCTAAGTGGAGTATATTTTTTAACAGAATCGCAGTCATGCACATTTCTATTGCATTTGGTCGCTTTGACTGAGAAACTGTCGCATATGCAGAGACTGACATTCACTGAACTAGTTATTCCGAGACCACTTCAACAACCGCTAAAGTTTTAATGCTAAAGTTAAAATAGTATTTAATAAATAATTTATTTTTATAAGGGAATTTAGAAATAAATTCATTAAATACTGATATATAAAATATTTACGGCAATCTCATTCATTGTAGCATTTTGTTTACTTTTAAAATAATTAAACTCAATAACGACGAGATGGGTGGCCACTCCATTATGATCCTTATAAGACTTTGACTATGACTGTTTGTATGATTTTAATAAAAAAAACAACTCTTCTTCGCTTTTTCTATTACAATTTATTGTATTATAATTTTTAATTTCGGTTGCTGAGGCCTTAATTACAGTTGTAGCTCTTTTATATGTTTCTTGAGCCAAATAGAAAGATATTATTTTTTCTTTAATTATTGCGTATTATTTTTTTAGTTACTCGTGTAACGACAAAAAAATCTATCATCTCCAAATAATTTCAGAAGCAAACACATAAAAAAACAATAAATACATAAAAAAAATTGTGCAACAAGCTGGCTCCACACCTAATTTACATTTATGAATTTTTACTGCCACACAGAAGTGCTGCCAAAGCACAGGCAACAAAGGGCATAAGTATAAGCTGTAGTAAAAAATGCTTTAGTACAGTAAGACAGCGTAAGATGTCAAGTTGTAAAAGCCGCCAGCCAAATGGCTATGATTTGAGCAACACTTGTTGACCACTGCTTCAACATTCGATTTGCTTTGGCAAAATAATTTGATTGCCTTTCCTACTTATTTTTATTTTATTTGTTTTGCTAATGTTTTTTGTTTTTTAATTTAAATTCTTTGTTGCTTTGAGTGAAGTGCGCCAACGTGCTTGGCATGCAAATTGAGCGCATTTCTTTTCAACTTCAGAACTTTACTGCCTCAGCACTTTGGAACGGAAATGACTCCGTCTGCTACCGGATGGCTGCAGAACAATACGCGCGCACATGAAAACTGCTTTGCTTCTCCTCTGCATATGAATTTACCGCATGCAATGTATGTTTTATGTATGTAAGCACATGGTATTTGTTGTTAAGCTGCCCACCCCCTCGGCGTACATGTTCCCGCTGCCATTGGCGAGCGAGAGCGTTATGGACACTGATCTGCCATAGGTTAAGTAGTTGCCACTCTTGGTGCGTCTGTCTGCGCTTGGTTATGTCTATGCAGTAGTTAATGTCGTGGGCAGGTACTTGCAACAAAATTTTATGGCTGGCAATATGCATAAATATTAATGTTGCGGGGTGGATGATGACGCATGCGGCCATTAGAAGCGATCAGCAGTTGTGTTTTTCTATTTTTTCTTATTATTATAAAGTGTTGTTTTTTTGGTTTTTTGTAGAGAAGGCGATGCCACTTAGACCACGAAAAGGGTCCGTTGTAGCCAACTTTCTAATCTGCTAGGGAGGCTACATATGTATATGGAAGATTTAACTTGGAAAAATATTTAGCATGAAATTGTATGGAAATTTGTGCTTGAAAATGTATGGAAAAATTTTGCCAGAAAGCCATAGTTATGAAAGTGGCCTAAGTCATATATTTCCTGTTGCGAGATATTTATTGAATTGCATTTGAGTAAATTAAAAAATGTTTTTGGATTGTGCGACTTTTTTACTTAGAATTTTATTAGTCTTTGTTAACAGCGATTTATTATGAATATGAAATTTTGTGAAAGTTTCATCCGAAAATATGATTTTTAAAGTAGGAATTGGCTTAGAGCATTTTCAAAATTAATTGAATATCCTGTAAATGGCTGAAAGCAATAACGAACTGTGAGTTTTATTTGAAACAGTAACAAAAATAAAAATACAATAATTATTTTATAAAATAATTTATTGTATAAAATAACGTTTTTATTAATATATTTATTATAAAATCACATTTACTAATTATATTAAGAAACTAATCCGTTTTTATCTCATGCCGCCTCAGTAGTCTAGCGTAAGTGCACTAGCCTGCCATCCCAGAGGTTGTGGTATCGGATTCCATGTAAAGCACGGTCCTCGCAATTTTCCAAACTGACGTACTGTCCCAGTTTGTAAAAACAAAACAAAAAACTAAATCTCATTCCTCAACCCCAAAACCTTTTCCTTCTCATCCTTACCCCACAAAAGTCAGCGCATTACTTGACCTGTGGCTGCTAAAACAAGCAATAAAATAAAGAAAGAGACACAGTTACACATTGCACCAGTGGCGCCAGCAAAAGAAAGCGGGTAATCGCGGTAATAGCGCACACCAAATTTAGCGAAGTCCTCAACCATTTGTGCGATCCTTCTTGCATAAAAATGTGAAACACAGATGGCGCTCCAAGCAGTAAGAAGACGTTGTTCCTAAGCAACGACAGGTGGACATTTCCACTACTTAGGACTGGTAATAATGTCTTTATATTTTCCTTCCGTTACTGGTCTAGTGGTGGTGTATAATGGAAGTAGCTTAACATTTCAGTAGTTAGTGGAAGTAGTTTAACATTTCATTGTTGACCTTCCTTTTCGAGGTATAAATTTCCGTGCATGAACATAAAATAATTGAAAAAGTTATTTCTAGTAGCGGTTGCCTCTCAGCAGACTCCGAGTGTATTTCTGCCATGAAAAATATTCTCATAAAAAACCATTTGCCTTTTGGTGTCGGCTTAAAAAACTGTAGATCCCCCCATTAATGAAACAACATCAAGTCCCACACCACAAATAGGAGGAAGAGCTCGGCCAAACACCTAGCGGAAGTGCTCGCGCCAATTACTAATTTTATTTATTTCTTTAATTATTTATTTATTTAAAAAATTTTCACTTTGAAGATGACGTATCTAGTGTGCCTGCAGCCTAGAGACACATTCTCCTGCGGTTTTTTTACTCTTCTTGTTTTAACTCTTCTAGGGATTTCGTTTCACATTTCTATAAATTCCTAATAATAATATAATAATAATAATCCAGAATACAACTAGTGCTTCCGGATCATTTTGTGGCCGCATCCTCCCTATTTACTGGTGTAACGGTTACTTGCAGCATGACTATATCCAGTCTGTGCGGCTTAAGAGCAACGATTTAGTTCCATTCCTTCGTGGTTGTTTATGTAACGAAATCGATCCATTTGAACAACGAATTTAATAAATCAATATCAAAAAAAAAATAATAAAAAAAAAAAAATAATAATTGATCAATTTTTTTTTTAATTTCACCAATCATCAACGAGAAGCGGGGCGCAAAAGGCGCCTTTCAGATTTAAAAACTGAAAAATTGCCTTGCAGCAAAGTGAAACAGACATACAATCAAGTTGGCATCAGTCAAAACCCATATTTGTCGGCTAATTTGACAGTTGTTTGAAATGCTACTATCCAACTAATAATTATGAGATTCAAGTTTCATATTGAAGATTCTAAAAATGTTGCGCATTTCAAATTTAGTCGGTACAAACTTTGAGAATTGTATAAAAATCGGATTTTTGGGGTGTCAAAGCCCATTTTCTCAAATAACTGGTTTGGCTAATGAAAAATGACAAATTCTTATTAGCGGATTCGGGTTTAGCTTACGGAAATATATATAAAATTACTTTAGTGTAGAGAGGGACTAGAATTGCTTAGTCATTGGCTTGAAATTACTGTGATACAGGTTCCCGGTCATAGCAATGAGATAGCGGATGAACTAGCAAGAAAAGGTTCAACACTAGCCATAGCAGAGGCGGTGGCAGTCTCCACCCCACTCAACACAATAAAAGCATCCATTGCTACACACTATCATGATTTAGCCGAAAGAAGACGGAAGCAAATAACTAAATGTGTTACAACAAAAAACACATGGCCGTCGTACTACATCCAAAGGGCGAATCACCTGTTAGGGGGCTCTCGACCAAACATTTCACGCTTCACTGCATCCCTTACAGGTCATTGGAAAGTAGGGGATCATGCAGTCAGACTCAACCTCCCTTCAATCCCATCTGTAGAAGTGGTCAAGCGGAAAGGATGAAGGAAAGTATTTTCCACTACTTATATGAATGTCCAGGGTCAGCTAGGGCACGACTTCGCTCTCTCGGTAAGCCTTTTTACAGCACATTAATGAGATTTCAGAGATAAAGAATTCGCTGCCACACTTGGATCTCACGAAATGGATATGACTTAAGCAAAAAAAAAATTTACCAAAGAAAAAGACATCATCACACGAGGTCAGTGGTAATAAAACGGTGTTCGTCGCCAATTAGGATTATATCAATAGAAATACTCAACCACTTCAACAAGAACAACAAAAACTTGCCAATATCAAGCAATACATAATAAAACCAAAAATTTGAGACTTTCGTGGTCCAACTTAATATCGTGGTCCACAAAATATCGATTATAGTCCACCGGTGTGATGCTTAGTATCTCCTTCACCTTCTTCGTCAGTGCGAAGTTCAGACACCAAATTTTCAATAAGCAGTCAAAAAAACTGATCAATAAAATATTCAAAATTTTATTTTGAAATGGATCAATGACGTTGTCCTTCTCAGCCAACGTAACCGAATGGGTTTCTGAATGAAATGGCTGAGAAGGGCAACATTATTGGTTCATTTCAAAATAAAAGAATGACTACCATTCAGTTGACCTGAGCTCAAAACCCGCTGTGAGTATGAAACATTAAATTATATGAAAAATCGTTCTTATTAAAACGCTTCTCACAAATATTTTTCATTCTGAGGCGGCATGAAATTGTAGTCTCATACATTTGTAAGTAAACATCCAAGAGGCAGCCATAAATAAGAAATAAAGCTCGACAACCCACTTTAGAAAGGGCTCAATACAGCACTCTAACACGAAACACGTTCAAAAACCAGCTTCTCTACATCTAAACTAAGGTCCTGCTGGTCCCAAATCGGCACTTCTTCTTTACAAGGAATCAATGAGTAAAAAATGCGTTCCACCAAAAAAAATTATTTTTGAGCCTTTATTGCCATCATTGCCATTATTTTCTGACTACTTCAAAGGAGATAGAAAAGTGATGTGGCAGAGGAGAACCATTTGCATTCAATTTCTGAGATGATAAGTTTTATAAACAATCAATATATGCGGCAAGGTTTAAAATTAAATGTTTTTTTTTTAAGAGATTAGGGGTAGTCAAAATTTTCAAAAAATTGAATTTTTTTTGCAGTAAAGCAGTAAAGTATAATATGTTAAAAGTATTGTGTGAAAATTTGAAGTGAATCCGACAAATACTTTTCGAGTTATTCAACCATTAACAAAGGGCGCTCGGGTGCTCCGGAGCAGATAGCAAACCTTTAAATGCGTTTTTCTCAAAACTATGTTTTTTGAACTGGTGATCACTGTCACTTAAAAACCGCTGGGTAAATTTCAATAAAATTTATGCTGCCGATCATCGATTTCCCCGGTGGGCAAAATGAAGATATTCAGTGTGAAGAAGTTTGTGATGTGTAAAAATATTCACATGTGAAAATCAACTATAAAACCAATAAAAAGAAGATTTGGCCTGAATTAACAAAACGCACTCTGTGACTTTTTTCTATATACAATTTTTCCATATACTCACGAATAGAAAAAAACCTCATATAAAAATATTCACATGCCTTCTTACACGATTGGTTTGTCCAAATTTTTCATTCATAAGAATGGAATTATTTTCATGTATCAGCAGTTTTAACTTCGTATAAATGTAGCACCGTCGTTCTCTATGATTTTTTAGTGAGTACTGAAACAAAGTCATACATTCAAGGAAAGCTATAAATCAAGTTTTCTAACGCATACAATTTTCTACGAATTAAAACGTTCAATTAATGTTATTTCTTCTTCTTATTTTTCTTCTTTTTTAAAAACAGCTTAATAAATTAGTTTGTCGTATTGTTAATGTTCGCAGTAAGCGAGGAAAAACCAGTTCAATTTCTGTAACACTTCTATGAAATGTATTGAATAAAAAAGTCTCATAAGAAATTAATCGTTGACTGTTTGTAGCACTTCGTTGTGCTCTTGTTATAGTAGATGATTCAATCTTTGTTGTTGTTATTTATTATGTTCTCAATATATTAGGATTGCTGGTATTACTGCTAGTGCTTTCTATGACGAGGTGAAAAAAAAAGTTCAGAGCTTTTTCCGCTTGACATTTCTAGTGTGCCGTATCTCTGGAGGTGGGCATTGCTTCGGGTTACCCAATATGGCGATTTAAAGGTGAGACTACGCTACAAAAAAAGTTCCTTTGCCATTTTGTGTTTAGTGAAGACAGCTCTGTGTTACAGCATTCCAAACTAGAGGAAAAAAATATAGAAAATTCTACAACTTCACAGTAGCACTAAGTCGATAGATAGGTAGAAGTAGCAATCGGTCTTTAAACCAACTCACTTAGACCGTTGGCAATCCACTGTTTTGCCACAGTAGCAGTTTTCCTGCTACTACTCGTAAAACCATTTGATTTTAAGCGCAAGCCCGTTGATCTGGCGGATACTTACATTCCTAAGGTCATCAGTATCTTTCAAGGACGTTGAGTCCAAGTGTCTAAACCTACTAGCATATCACGCGGAACAGTACAGAGAAGATGTCTGACAGACTGTTCTTCATCCTCATTCTTGCAGCTTCTACAATAGGCTAAGTGAAGTATGCTCAATCATTGAGCATGCCGAGCAAGGAGAAAGTGGCCTGTGATCAAAGTAACTAATATAGAGGCGTTTTTTCAGTAACTCTACGACCAAAGTGAAAAGTCGGAGCAGACGGCTTAAAAATTGTTTACTATTGAAGAAGTCGTAGAATGTAAAGCAAAGTGGTGGTTCTAATGAATGCGTTCTGGTAACATGAGCGTGGAAAATCAGGCACGCTTGGGTAAGGCAATCATCAAATATGTGAATATTAGCATAGAAAATTTGCAATGAAACCATTACGCGTACACTAGGGACTGAAGATTAGCCAGCAAATTTGTTTATACAAATCAGGTAATCCGATAATTTGCCGTACTCGTATAACACGTCCGTTTGCAAATCTATAGAGACGTCGTTACGAGCATTGATAAGCAGATACCCATTATTTTGTTTTTATAATGAGAGGGTTTAAAATGCCCGGAAATACCCATGCCCCGAATGCATTTGGTATTGAACCGCTTATCCCTTGAACAGCTGGCCCTCATACTGTGCGGTGGGCAGACACAACTCTCAGAGCTGCCGTTGGTTGTACCGATGCTAGGAACTTACTCCCCTGATTTGCTTTGAGCGCATTTGCCCACAGTTCCGCTCCATATAAGAGAACGGAGAGCGTGGAGCATTCATTATTTACCGTTTCCCTTTGGTTGGTCTCTCTCTCTCTCTTTCAGCAAGTTTGTATGCTAACTTCTAATCGGATATGCTTTTTGGTTAGAAGTATTAGCTCCGTTTCCTTGCTAATTTGAGTTTAAGTTTTCTACGGGCTTCTTCAAGGTTTCGTGATGTGTTGAATGTGGCAATATTGTCTGCCTATCCGATTAGAAAGGTACTATCGGGCATTTCTATGTTGAAAATCTCATCATAACTAAAGTTCCACAAATCGAGACCAAGAATTGATCCTTGTGATATGATGACATCTATCCCATTTATATGACGTCTGTACTACGAAATCACTATTGGGTTGGATAGACAAGTTTGCGGTGTTGCAAGTAATTCCTTATTATACGCTGTAGGCATGCCGAAATTTTGAACCTTAGCCCCGAGGCGGCCAATATGTCCGCCCATCGTCCGCTATTGAAAGAATTCCTTACATTTTAGAATTATACTTCTGGATTTACTACTGGCCTGTTGCGCTGCTTTATGCTGTTTCTGATTATTTCGATTACCCCTTTTGCAGACTTTCCGCGTCTAAAGCCGCGCAATCTTACTCATAGTCCTCCGGCAAGATACATGGACTGATACCCATGGAATCGCTGTACAGGAAATGGTTTATTTATTTATTTTTTTCAGTCTACAGATAAATCTTGCAGACTATATTAGACATATTTTCAAGTATTTAGTTAAGATTTGAAGTATTCAGTTAAAATTATATAAACTTAGACTCAAGCTGAGGTTAGGATAGTTGCTGCGAGGTTGAGTACTTCCACTGAAATAAACTTAATTAGTGACCAGCACCGCTTTATTACCACCGTCCTCGTATAATGATTTTTTTATTTATTAATTTTTTTTTGTTATTCTAAGGCACATCCATTTACTGAGATCCAAGTGTAGCAGCAAATTCTTTATCTCGATGCCTGAGATCTCATTAAGTTGCTGCAAGAAAGGCTTATCAAAAGAACGGAGTCGTGCCCTAGCTAGCGCTGGACCTTTCAGCTATTTATTTATTTATTTATTTATTTATTTATTTATTTATACAAATAGTACATAGTAAGACTAAGGTCTTTTGATAGTACGGAAAAGACTTTCCTTCGCTCCTTCCGCTTGACAGCTTCTGCAGATGGGATTGAAGGGTAGGTTAAGTCTAGCTTCCAGTGGCCTGTAAGGGTTGCAGTGATGCGTGAAATGTTTGGTCGGGAACATCCTAACAGGTGATTCGTCCTTTGGATTTTGTATGACGGCCATGTGTTTTTTGTTGTAATACATGTACTTATTTGCTTCCATCTTCTTTCGCCTAAAGCATGACAATATGAGGCAATGGATGCCTTTATTGTGTTCAGTGGGGTGGGGACTGCCACCGCCTCTGTTAAGTCTAGTGTCGAACCTTTTCTTGTTAGCTCATCCGCTATCTCATTACCCCGTATGTTCCTGTGACCGGGAACCCATATCAAAGTGATTTCAAGTCAATGACTAAGCATTTCCTGCTCCTCTCTACACTGTAAGACTAGTTTGGATAAAATGGAGTTGGAGTCTAAGGCCTTTATAGCTGCTTGACTGTCTGAGAAGATAGCTACTCTTGCACCAACTTCCTTGTAGAATTTTAGTGATTTGCATGCTTCCCTGATCGCCAACAGTTCAGCCTGGAACACCCCGGCATGGTCAGGAAGACGAATTGACTGGGATAGGTTGAGCGGCTCCGAATGGAAGCCAGCTCCCACACGACAGCTCATCTTAGAATCATCGGTGTAGATTTCGATATCGTATCTTCCAATCACCTTCCCTTTGCTCCATTCGACTCTAGGTGGAAAACGTACCGTGAAGCCTTTATTGAAGTTAAGGTCGGGAACTATGGGAGGGAGGGAGGATCTTACTGTAACCATTTGACCTTGTTGTCCAGCTTCCTATGTCTCTGAGTTTCGCCGCGCTGCAAGTAGCGATTGTTTTAATGTGTAAATCTAATGGTAGCAGGTGAGTTAGTACATTGAGCGCTTCAGTAGGACTGGTGCTAAGTGCTCCTATAGTTAAAATACACGCTGTTCTTTGTATCTTGTTTATCTTAGTATTGTTGTATTTTTTTTCTGCTGCAGGCCACCAGACTAGTGCCGTATATGTTAGTATTGGGCTTACAGTGGCTGTGTAGTACCAATTGGTTAATTTTGGTTGGAGACCCCATTTTTTACCTAACATTCTCTTACACGTGTAAAGTGCTATATTCGCTTTCTTTACCCTGTACTCTACGATGGACTTCCAGCTGATTTTTCGGTCTAGGATATATAGTTGTGGATCCATGTAGAAAGAAACAAGCCTGCCCTAAGCCACGCTGCTTTATTTGAAGTTTAATTAGACTCAGTAACTCATTCCAGTTTTTATTGAAATTTAAAAGACTACACACGAAAAGAACCGAAAACTATATTCGTCTCTACTCAAGGCTTTGCAGTCCAATCAATTTGTGTCTGCCTATATATTTAAAAAGACCTTTGGGCCAGCGCAGCCAATGCAATGCATATTTACTTGGTAGTGAACTTTTTCAATCTTATCTATACGGCAATGGTAGAAAGGGTTCCATATTAAGGAACAATAATGAAGTCGGCTTCGAACTAGGGTGGCGTAGACTGATTTCAAGGTCAAGGATGTGTGAGTCAGAGCGACAGCACAAAGTGGATGAATTGGGAAATCACTAAATATATAATAATGACCTGACCTAAGCTTAACCGCAAAAAGCGTAAAAAAATCAGCTGTTCGTCGAAAAATTTAGGGAGCGGTAAAAGGCAAAAAAGCGGTGATGTACAATTCGACAGAAGGTAATGTTGATAATTTCTTCAACATCCGCGGTATCATTTATCGTGTGCCTGCTTGAGAATTAGTGACTAGACAATTTAATGTTAGTGTCACAAAGCAACTGCGTGCATGCTATTGACTTGAGCTGCGACCAAAGCTACCAGCCAGAGCTACCGGCCGAGTATAGCTAAATCTTGCACGATGGGGTGGTCCATTACTCTTTTAATGCACAAAAATTTCTGGCATCAAAAAGGCATACCAACGTTGCCGCATTCCACCCTATGGCTATAAGTCGCCACCAATGACTTTTCCTTATTCTACGCTTTGCAACTCAAGGGAACTCATCATGGTGGCATTTAAGAGCTCAATGAAACTGTTATCGCGGTGCTGAGTCAATTATTTTTGGACGACTGCAATGGATGATTTAATTCGTGTATTAAAATTCGAAAATTGGGTTTCCTTTAATTCCTATTGGAGCATAAGGCGTTGTGGCAGCGAGATTGGAACTGTTGTGTAGAGTAGGGGAAGCATATTCTTGAGGTAAATAGTAAAATTTTGCTTATTACATCATTTTCTTTGCGAACAACTTGCGAAACTTAATTTCCTCACCTCGTCCGTACCTATATGAGCTAAGACGTTTGCAACCACATACTTCATGCAACAAAAATACGGAAAACGTGCCTTCCGTTAAAAAAAAAAAAAATAGTGTATGCCTTCTTTCCCACAACGCGTACTTATTGAGCAACCCTCGTACAGCCACTTACGTACCACGACTTCCCCCGAAAGACGCGACATTTGCATATGAAATGGCAGTAGGTGATACCAATTTTTCTATAAACTACACACTTACACTAGCACACACGTGTCGGTAGTTATTAATGCACCAACAGCAAAATGATCGCATTTTTATAAATAAATTTAAAGCTAAAAAGGTACTGGCTATAAGCAGATAATAAAATCGTTATGGCTGGGTGCTAATAACAATCGATATGTGCGTGTGTGTGTGTGTGTGTGCATATATTCATAAGTATTAATAGTAAGAAATGCTGTAGAAATATAGAAATTTGCTTCTTTGCGTCTTTGCCTGTGTTTGTTTATGTGTTTGTTTATGTGTTTGTGGGATTAACCGTAATAGCGTGTAAAACAAGCTTTGATAAATGTGAACAATTTGAATATTTCTGATAACATAATAAATCAGTTTTAGTGGCATAACATTATGTGTTAATTTTTTTGTTTTTGTTGCTTTAATTTTTCATTTTTTTTCGTTCACCTTCCTTACCTTTGGTGACAAAAAGCAGGGGCAAAAGGACAAACTGGTTTAATTAAAAGTCTTTTGTTGCGATTTTCGATACAGAAAAGAATAAAAATGAGTTCGATTTTTTTTTTGAAATTATTATTTTTTGTTTTTCTTCGTTTAACACTTCATTTTGAATTCTATCAGGCGGCGGTTTAAATCAATGTTGGCTTATTGATATGGATTTAAGTTAAAGTTTTTGGTTATATTTTTCTTAATTGTTTCATTTGATTTCAATATTATAAAGTTGTGTAAAAAATGTAACATGATGAGTTTATATAAAAGGTGATCCAAATGCAAGCATATTTTTAAAAATAAAAAAAATATAAAAAATTAATGTTTCTGTATGTTACGCTATGGAGGAATATTGGAAAACATTGTTAGAAGGTGCCAGTTCGGGTGTCTTTTGAAAATTCCGTGCAAAAATAAAAACTATTCGCTGGGGTAAACCTTTTCTTATTGTTCTATATTACATAGTCTATTTTCCGGCTCATACACTTCATCCAACGCTTTATTAGTTTTTTGATTCCTTCCGAATAATAAGATTTGTCCAACTCTGAAAAATAGCCATTCGTTTCTGCAATCACCTCCTCGTTTGAATAAAATCTTTTTCCCGCCAGCCATTTCTGCAAATTGGGGAACAAAGAATACTCCAGCGGATCTGCAGAAGTCAATTCTGTAGAGTAGAAGGATGTAAAATGAGTCCAAACACTATTTGCTTTAATTTTACGACCGCAACTGCTGAGGTGTGAGTTGTTGCGTTGTCGCGCTGGAAAAGGAAAATCACTCGACCTCCTCCATTCAAACGAATGCCAAACACAAAAAAATTTACAGATCTGGCTAAAACTTGGCGTGTGTTTTTCCAAGAGATGCTAGTACCTAAAAATAAGCTCGAGACGCGCCAGTAGTGCCAGCTCACTGCTTTTGTACAGACTTTTCCAACAATCTTCGTAGTCAAGCATAAATTAATTTCCTTTTTATTAAACTTTATACTTTTTGGTATTTCAAACTCAAATTTATTTGATTCCGTACAATAGTTGGGCACTGAACTTCTATAATTAAGTAATCTAATATAATTTCTACTACTAAATCATTTTCTCTAATAAAGTAAGTATATAAACCTCTCGGGCAAATGTCTATCGCAAGTAAAGGAAAATCACTCGAGGGCTTGTCCTTTTACAGCAGCAAACGTGGAGCTTTTGTTCAATGTTTTCAAAATAAGAGCTCTTGTGAATTGCATACTTTTTATATGTTTTTATTTCTTTATTTTAGGTTTCGGATGCAAGTTATTTGGAATTCATTTACGGTGTTACATATAAACATTTCACTTAGGACTTATATATATATATAATTGGCGCGTACACCCTTTTTGGGTGTTTGGCCGAGCTCCTCCTCCTCTTTGTGGTATGCGTCTTGATGTGTTGAGGAACCTACAGTCGACACCGAACGGCAGGTATTTTTATGAGGAGCTTTTTCATGGCAGAAATACACTCGGAGGTTTGCCATTGCCTGCCGAGGGGCGACCGCTATTAGAAAAATGTTTTTTTTTTTTTAATTTTGGTGTTTAAC
The DNA here is from genome assembly GCF_028408465.1 of Anastrepha ludens. Taxonomy (NCBI): domain Eukaryota; kingdom Metazoa; phylum Arthropoda; class Insecta; order Diptera; family Tephritidae; genus Anastrepha; species Anastrepha ludens. The sequence continues at coordinate 90,477,367 of NC_071500.1, forward strand.
CGAGATTCGAACCGACGTTCTCTCTGTGAATTGCGAATGGTAGTCACGCACCAGCCCATTCGGCTACGGCGGCCGCCTTAAGACTTACATAACTAAAATCAAATACTTTTGCTACAAAATTAAATAATCAAATCCCTGATTAATGTATTTAAACTACCACCCAGTGCAATTATTCTGAAGTTCTGTTTTCAGGGAACAATAATAAAAGTCTGTTAGCATTGACACCCACATTAAATATTTATTTTTATTATTTTTATTTTTTATTATTTTTAATTTTTTATTTTTCTGTTATTTTCTTATTTTTTATTTCGTTGCCATCGTTTATTTATTTACTCTGTGACTATGACTACTCAGCAGTGGTTTCCACGTCTTTCGGCCGAGTCATTGAAGTTTACAGGATAAAACTCTTACCGAAGCAGCGATTACTAAAGTCCCTAGCTTAGACTTAAATGGATTTTATAGCCTTTTTTTAAATTAGATTTATACAAATCAAATAAAATGGCAGACGGTTAAGATGTAAAAACCCTAACTACGTAAACTTCAAGTGTGAAATTTCATCACTAAAACGGCTGATAGTGTAATTCCTAAATTTCATGGATTTGTGAGCCTGTGCAGACTCGCTATGTGCTAAATTTTAGTAAAAAAAAGCTGGTAATTAGGCCTCGGTAGTCTAGCGCAAGTGCACTAGCCTGCCATTCCAGAGGTTTTGGGTTCGAATCCCACGTAAAACACGGTCCATGCACTTTTCCAAACTTACCTACTTTCCTAGTTTGTTAAACAAAAGAACAAAAAATTTAATTCCTCAACCCCAAAAACCTTATCCTTACTTCCGCCTAAAAAGTCAGCACATTCCTTGCGCTGTGGCTGCTATAACAAGCAAAAACAAAGAAAAAGGCACAGTTACATATTGCATCAAGTGCCGTCAGGAAAAAGAAGCGGGCAATCACGGTAATAGTGGGCACACCAAAATTTAGCGAAGTCCTCAACCATCTGTGTGATCTTTCTGCCAGAAAAATGTGAAGCACAGATGGCGCTCTAACCAATTAGAAGTCATCGTTCCTAAGCAACGACAGGTGGGCATTTCCACCACTTAGGACTGTTAACAGCAGGCTAATAACCTACCCTGTCAGAAAGCAAAACAGATTACCTAAACCAACGCAAGACTGTGTCTTGTCGAGGTCCCTTGCTCCCGGTTGGAGTGAACGAGGGGAAAAAGAAAAAAAAGCAAATGTTTTTTTTTTGTTTTGAGGAGCTTTTTACGGGCAGAAATACGCTCGGATATTTGACATTGCTTTTAGAAGAGTGACCGCTAATTGAAAAAAACGTTTCCTATCAACTAGTGTTTCGTTCCGTTTTTCATACCTGTGCACTACCGGTAACCCGTTCGGATATAGTGGCCGTGAAGTGAAGTCTTTAGAGAGAATAATATTAGGAAACGAAAAGTTCAAAAGTTGTTTCAGACCTTTCCAACTGATGATGAGGCCTTGGAAGAAAAACTTTGATAGTGTAATCCCATAAATTTTCTTGGCTACCCGTTACCTATGAAGTAGAAACATTACTCCTCTTAGAATATATATATTGGAAAAAATTCAGAACACTGATTAGCAAGTGTTTTAAATAAAAAAAAATCTACTGGAGATTTACGAGATCAAGCATTTGCCACACTTTACTCCTTCTTTAAAAGCACTGAAAAAGTATCTACGGTCGTAATAATAATAATAAAAATAATATTGAGAAATTATATTAAAAAATATCTGTGGAGAGAGATCCCACATATAGTACTTTTACCGAATCCATTTGACCCATATTTGCTCATCAGAGCATCTAATGATTCATAAACTGGTATTTAGACCACCCTGTGTAATTACACTGGCATAGAAAATAAATAAAAATTCTAGATATTTCATAAATTGCCTCACCTTAACAGCTCAACCCATAAGGTTGCTTATCTTGCGGAAGTAAATATTTCAATAAGATTTTGTCTGCCTGTAAATACTGCTCGTGCGAATGCTTGCTCAACAATTTGTTACATTCATTATGTTAACCGTTAGTGCTGACAGTCAATGAGTAATGGATTAGACTTAAGTGCGGAAGTGTGCTCACACACACACACTCACACATTCACGTGTATATCATATTACACGTACAAATTGGAAAATACAAATACTGAAGTAATCCGCTGGTTAAAGTGTGAATGGTTGTCTTAATTATTAGCTGAATTGCTGATTATTTGATTTGCTCCTACTGAGCCAACAACAACAAATTTAATAACTATTTTGGCTATGTATTTTTATACTTGATGTTGTGTAAAATTAAATGGATTCGAGTAAAATATTATTAATTTTGTGCTACCTTTAAGTTGTTAAAACCTTTTCAAAACACAAAAAATTAAGAGCTTCATATAATGAGCTGTAAAAAGTTTTTCAATATAAAAATAATTGTTTACTCGTGAGAGATTTCATCAGAATTTATCCAGAATTTATCGATTTGGGTTGTAACTAAGACACTTTGCTGGTTAACTCTCTTAATTTACCAAATTTAAGCAATTATTAACGAAGGTATAAGTTTTTCTGGCTAAAAAAGCTTTTCAACTGTACCAAGAAGTGTCCATTTCTTGCGCATGACCCGGAGCGAATCACCCCGCCATGCGTGGATTCCTCCACTTATTTCTTTATTTTACCTATAACCATTTGGATGTTCTTTCCTGCATGCCAGCATCTCTTTGCTCCTTGCGCTGAAATCATAATAAGTCTCTTAGCGTTTCTCCTTCTATTTCGCTCCTATTTACAAACCTCGTGACTTTTGGCTTTAGAGTATCGCGCTGTGCGATGCACTTTATCCTGCACGACACTTTTTATCAAATCAGCCACTTATGCGAGGGCGGTGGAGCATTTGTGTATAATTTGAGTATGCAAATTCTACACCTCCAATATTAATCGACTTGGTAGAAGATTAGTAGAAAGGATCCAGCAGTTCATCCACAACTGGGTGATGATGAATTTCTAAGCTGGATTGAGGCTCGAACACTGGAATTCTCAGGTGATTTCAATGGCCGGCATGAAATTTTAACGTCACTATTTGACGGATTTCAAAAAGTCACTTTTTGCTTAAGCTCAATATTTTATCTGCATCGAAGTTTTCTTCTCATCAAGGCGGCATTCTGCTGCAGGAGGCCTAAAAATAATATTGCAATTCTTTTAAGAAGAAAAATCATTTATAAATTCAAGGGATTTTTGCCAGCTTTTCATGCACATTGAAAAAAATATGCAAATATATCAATGTTATTTTATCCATGAAGCCTTTCGAATCGCACCTGAATACCGGGAGAAGGCTAAAGCTCGAAATTCTTGTCTGAAACAAAAAATTCGAAAAACGTTATTAAATTTAAAGGTCTTCTTTTCGGTATGATGAAAAAAAAAGAAAGACACGCGCGAAAATAAAGTTTTTAAAATTTATTCAAAAAAGAAAAAAATTAAGTCTTAGCTCCCTAGAAATTTTATCAAATTTTAAACATTAAAAAACCTGTACAGCTTTAGAAACTAAAAATTAAATTAAGTTAATAACAGTTATAAGAATATACATATATATATATATATATAAATAAACTTTAAATTGCATAAACTTTAAATTTTGGTCAAATCTCAATTTTTTTTTACATTTCCTTTAAAACCATATATTTTCAACCTCAGTTTTTATAAATAAATTCTTGGATATAATTTAAGCAACACTTTAAAAATTTTAAAATTTGGTTAAAATTTTTCAAATTCAAATACAAGAACCGACAGGATAAAGATCGTAATTCCGGTCTGAAACAAAAATTTTGATAAAAAATTTACATAAAAAATTTTGATAAAAATTTACATAAAAAATTGTAATAAAAAATTTACATAAAAAATTTTGATAAAAAATGTATATAAAAAATTTTGATAAAAAATTTATATTTCAAAGGTTTCTATAGTAACTAAGAAAAAACTCAACCAAATTGTGAAATTAAAATTTCCACCATTTAATAAAAATTTGTATTTTCCGAAAGAATTATTTCACACCCAATTTTTTATTTCAAAACCATCACTTTCTGCAAAAAGCTTTCCAACTTACTATAAATATTTGTTTTTTTAATACTAGAGATTAAAGAACAAATAAAACTTTATAAAAATATTAACGATAATAACAAAAATGACATAAAAAATTTTGTATATAGACTTTTTTGATTAAACTTTCAGTATTTGTTAAACTTTCTATTTTCTTAATTACTCTCAGAACCATTTTTCTAAACATTATGTTTGAAGAAAACAACTTAAAATTGCCATAAAAAAAATTTAAAATGTTTAAATATTTGGATAATTAAAAAAAAAAAATTTCAAATTAAAATATTTTTTTTTTTAATTCTGGAAATTTTTTTGTTTCTTCATTTTGGAGATTCCAAAATTATTAAAATTGTAGTAGTTAAAACACCAAATATTATAAAAAACAATATTTTCTAAAAAAATAAATATATTTTCTTTTTTTGTTTAGACTTTCAGTTTATTTTTTTTCCTTTTTCAAACCCATTTTAAACGACAAATTTGGGGACAAAATTAAATTTGCCATAAACAAAGCTCTAAAATTTTCAAAATTTGAATAGCTTTCAAAAAAATTGTTTCAAATTGTTATACTTTTTTTTTATTTGAAAGATTAAAAAATAATTAAAACTTTGGAAATTAAAAAAATTAAATATAATTAAAAAATATTCCTAGAAAAAATTAAATGGATTTTTTTTGTTTAAACTTTGAGTTTTTGTTCAAGCTTCCAATTTCTTTTTAATTTCTTTCAAAACCATTTTCTTAAAGTCAGTTTTGGAGAAAAAAAACTTAAACTTATAAACAAAACTTTAAAATTTTCCAAATTTGGATAATTAAAAAAAATATTTTAAATTGCCATAATTTTTTTTAAAAAGAAGTAAATATGATTTTAAAAAGTTGTAAGAAAAAACATAATTTACATTTTTTGTATATAAATTTTAAATTTTGTTCTAAATTTCTTTTAAACACTTTAAAATTTTCGGAAATTGGATAATTTTCAAAAAAAATTATTTGAATTTTTTCTTAATTTAAAATAATAGTAAACAATTAAAGCTTTGGAAATAAAAAAAAAAATTTAAATTTTATTTAAGAAAAGTTGTAGTTGTAAGAAAAAAATAAAATATATATATTTTCTTTATTTTAAGTTTTCGTTAAAAATTGAAATTTCTGTAAAATTTTTTTACAATTTTTGTAAACATCAATTTCAGAAAAGGAAGAACGTAAATTTGTTATAAAAAACATTAAGATTTTGAAAATTTGAATTTAATACTTTTGAGGAATTTTAGAAACAATTTAAACTTTGGAAATTACACAAAAAGAAATATATTAAAAAAAATGTTATAAGAAATACTATATAATATGTAACATTTTGTTTTTGCTTAAACTTTCATTTTTCGGTTAAACTTTCAATTTTCTTTTAAAATTTAAACTTTCGTCAAAAATTTCTTTTTAATTAATTTTTTTTTAAATCAGCTTCAATCAATCAATTAAAATCACACAATTTTAAAATTGTGTTTTTAGTTCAAACTGATCTGGGGGCTTGAACTCATTTAAATTGGACTCATGATTTGATGTCAATCTCGATGAATCGCGGTGAACCATTGCTTCCAACAGTTTATAAAATTCGTAAAGCATCAGAAAACATCATCATGGGGAAAACGCATTCCAAATACAGCCAGGCGGGATACTCTGCACTTGTTTCGTGTGACTACCATAAGGGATTAAAGATTAAAAGATAAAGATACCAATAGATTTAAGTGTATATATTGTATTTTTTTTTTGGCCATCGAAAGCAGTATAACATTTAATGATTGTGTAGTCATCAAATGCCAAAGTTTTCATAAAATGGAAGCTCACTGAAGCTTAATTGCTCCGCTTTTCATCACTAATCACAAATATGTATAAATAGTCACTGGTTTCCTCACATACAATAAACCACCGCCACAACAGCTTTATTGATTGAACTTAGAAATTCAAAATTTACACACTACTTGCGTTTCTGCGGTCTTATTGAGCGAACTCCACGTAAATTGCATATGCAATTTTTTATATTTTTTTTTTTTAATTTTTTATATAACAACTTTTTTTTTCTGCTATGCCTATTCATCTCTCATTGAGGTCTGTTTTATTGCTTTAGATACACTTTTTGTTACTTTCTCACATCAACTCAAGGTCACCTCAATAATTGTTGTTCTCATTGTCATTTTTCACATCGCAAATCCTTCATACCAGCAAACCACGAACACACTCAACAACATCACAACTTGTCACCCAATCAAAGGGTAATTCAATAAAGCATATCAAGCAAAATAACAATAAAATAGAAGGAGACTACAGAATTACGAGTGGAGGGCTCTTGAACTGACAAAGCGCATGCAACAACAGTTACAATAAAAAATCGGCATCCTTAAAAAAAGGGCCTGAGGTATAGAATACACAAGTCTGCATAGAAATATTTGCTTTGTGTGCATGAACAAAGCGGCAGAGCCTTAAAGTACTCCAGTTATTATGCAAATTAGGATTTCGCACGCTTTACGCTCCAATTTTCAGAAAAACAAAAATCTTGTATATTACTTTTTGAAAGCAATTTTGCTGGTGACAACAGACGTAGTTTATTGTTTTTTTTTTCTTTTGTATATAGTGATATACAGTATTGCGCATCAGTTTAAGACCGGTAAAATTGGAAGTCAAAAATACAAATTTGGTGTACTGGAATCTGCATTTTCTTGTTGTTTTATTTAGGTTATTTTTAAATTCCGAATTGAAAAAGAAAATACACGCACTTTTTTTAAATGCTTAATATTGAACAGTGCATGAAGCTTCCCATGCATTTATATGGGAGAATATGCTGTTTTTATTTATAAATTTAATATAAAGTTCCTGAAAATTAGTACTTTTCAATTACTTACTCATTTAGTTAAGTGGCGCTTTAACCGAAAGTCGGCTTTGGCCGAACCCAGAATAGTAGGCCTGCTGTTTCTGTCCTATGCTCACTGGTACCAGTTAGAAATCTCGAGCGCTGACATGTCCTGCAGCACTTGGTCCTTCCAATGAAGATGTGGTCTTCTCCTTTTGCGTCTTTTTTTGGGATACCATTTCGTAAATTCGCCTTGCTGGAGCGTCTTTGTTCACACGGGTGGCATAACCAAGCCAGAGTAGCCCCTGTATTTTTACACGCTTACCTATGTCCATGTCCCTATATAGCTGATAGAGCTCGCTGTTCCAACGTACATGATATTCGTCACCAACGCGGAGGAGGCAGCCAAAGATCTTACGGATAATTTTTCGAAAGCACCCAAAATTTTCTCATCTCACATCGTCCATTCTTCTGCACCGCGTAGCAGGACGGGAAGGATGAGGCTTTTATAGATCATTAGTGTGCTCCTTCGAGAGAGAGAGATCTACTTCTCAATTGCTTACCCAGCCCAATTTTTCAATTGCCAGTCGATATTTTTCGGGATCACAGACCAGTGACAAAGCTAAAAAACTCCGGTATGCGATTTTAATGAAGTTTTTGAAAATTAGATTTATATGGCAGTTCTAGGAAAATGAACTATATTTAAATCAAAATAACATATAGATTGTCAAAACTTGTCAATAAGTCCTATTGCTTTAACGCTACCGGGTCTGCGCTCCCGAAATCGATGAGACACATTTCTAACGCAGCTAAGCAATTAGTGCTGAGTGCTCCTTCCATCCCTAAGCAAGCTATTATCTAATGAATTTTTTGGAAAGAAGCATTTACCTTAGAAGATATGACGATGATTCTGAACTAACCAGGTTTGTGCAAATACGCCAGCCTTTCAAATCCTTAGGCTACACAACGCCTCTCTTTCATATATAGAAACCCAAATTACCTTCATATTCAACCAACCTTTCTAGCTATAGAACGATTAGCATTCTAAAGCAAATAAACATTCAGATGCTTATGAGATTCTTACAGGATTCCTGCGCTGGTTTCAAAGTAGCACCTCAATTTAGGAAGAATAAATATACAAATAATTAGGCGGAGTAGAAAAAATCTTTGGCTACCACTGACTTAACAGCGAATTTCGTTATGCAGTGGCGAGCAACTCCGTTTTGCATTGAGGTATGAGAATAAGTTTCCGTCATTTCCGAATTATTTAAAAAATTAAATAATAAATAAAATTATATCAAATATGTACCATTGGAAACTACAACTTTACTCCATCTTTTGGGAAGCCTACGGATTCCTCTGACGAAAAATTTGAGTCTTTTGACTTGATCCATTCACTGAGCCAATTTGCGATGCACGCGTAAAAAGTGAACTGCTCTCCAATAAGAGCTGGCTGTATTGATCGAAACACATAGTAATGTCTGGGGAATACGGCGGGTGGAGTAAGATTTCCCAATTCAGCCCGTCTAAATATTTCTGAACCGATTTAGCTACGTGTGGCCTGGCGTTGTCATGCAGCAAATCAGTTTGTCATGTCTACCGTCCCATTCATGCCGCTTTTCTTTGAGAGCTCAATTCAAACGCACTAGATGTAGTTGGTAACGATCGCCAGTGATGGTTTCAGATGGTTCAAGGAGTTCATAATAGATGGTACCCTTCTTGTCACACCAGATGCATAACATAACCTTTCAAGCAAGATTTTTTTTCGCTTGCGATGGACCTGGTTCACCTAGAAGGCTTCAACATTTACGACGCCTAGGGTTATCATAATAGATCCATTTTTCAATCTTTGATCGCTAGTGATGATGCGATACAGAAAAACCATCTCACAAGTGGCCAACTGCCTCACGATATTCCTCTCCTTCAGTTGATGTGACACCCAGTTACCTGCTTTCTGGACCACTTCCATCGCGTGCAAACGTTTACCGACGGTTGATTTGTCAACATCCAACTCTTTAGACCTATGATCAAGAGCTCGGCATGCGTCTTCATCCAATAATTGTTGTAATTGAATATCTTCGAATTTCTTCGGTCCTCCTTCGCGGTCTTTATCACTCACGTCAAAATTGCCCTTTAGAAGCCTCGAAACAACTCTTTTCAAGATGTATTTGGTGGAGCGTGATTATCGTAAATATTGATCAATGTACGACACGTTTCAGCTGCACTTTTCTTTAAAAGGTGATAATGAAGCTTGACCATCCGCAAATGCTGTTTTTTCGGGACGAACGTAGACATTTTTGACGTCAAATAAAAATGATCTTCAAGCTTCAAACGAATGTCAACTACTGCGATCGATACCTCACAAATACACCTCGAAATCACCAGTATATTTCTAGAGCGAACACAAAAATAGTATCAGCAGTGACATCTTTTTTACGAGGGCGGAAACTTATTCCCATACCCAATATTACTTTTAATACTTCAAGTTCTTGTTTTCGCCTTAACTACTTCACAGACCACTAAACGTCTCTTTTTATGCTATCTTTTGTTATAGAAACGCTTATAAACTAACAAAAAAAAAACAGCAACACCATTTATTTAATTGGTGATGTGCTGACGTTTTTGCTGCTTATAAAAGTCGAGGTAAAAATTATGAGTTTAACTTAAAATATTATTTATGTGCACATGGGAATTCCCAATTTAATACTCGTTTGTACAATCCCGATATTTATAGTAGGGCAGAAAAATGAATCATCATGAATGCTTACGTTAATGGGAATATGGCGTTTTTGAGTAAACAGTTATGTGATTACCCATATCGGGAAACTTGTTGCTGGCAATTTTAAAGAAAAGAATTATAGAATGCGAGATAGTAAATTTTATATTAAAAAGCGATTTTATATTAGTAAAAAATCACAAAAATAATGAAACGATTTCATTTGGTTAACAAAAAAAATCTAACGGTTTCTTTCTGTTTTGGAAAATAATTTATGTACACAAATATTGGCAATTAAGCACTTAGCGTAAGCTGTTATGTGCGTCATATTTTGGTAAAGTTATAAAATTATGAAAAATACAAATGAACTAAATTGCCAGTTGATTTTCTACTGCTGCCTCTGCAATTGGCTTGAATTTGCATATTTTATTTAGAGTAAAGGTGAAGAATAAGAAAGGTGGAAGAAAATTAATAAAAATAATAAAAAATAAAAACACCACTGTGGCTTATATGGCGCTATATTTGCTACTGGTGTCAAGGTCACAAAGCCAATACAACAAAATTAGTAAATATTATTGAACTCGATCCGAGTTTCCATGGCGGGTGTGTTCCTTGCATGCAAACATCTTACAAAGCCAATATGGAAAAAATCTAAATTACGAAACATTGTAGATGGAAAATTAAGATAGACTCCTTTCAGAAGGGAGGGCAATCCAAAAAAACTTTAAGAATATCAATCACGAAAAATAAAGGCAAAATGGATCGCCGAAACTGCCGAGACTTCACTTTGATAAGCAGGCAGCTAGAATAGTATCATACCTAGGGTATGGGGTCATGAGGATGAAGAGATATTGAGTGACTTTCCTTTTTTTATATAATCTATACGTTTATCTATTACAAACTTTGTATATATTATAATTATATGAGATCAGGAAAGTTGAATTAGTGAGTACAACGAGCTGCATGACTTACAAGGAGAATCGGGAATCTTCGTGAGACTAGCATGCGCTTAAAAACTTGATTTAAAAATTTGATTTGGTTATAAAAAGAAGTCCACAAAAAAATGTCCCCAATGAGATTTGGAACTTTTTAATTTATTTTTCGTCTTCTTCTGCTTCTTGATTTTAAATTTTAATAAAACAAAAGTAGTAAATGAAAGTCGGTATTTTTTATTTATAAGGGGTGGTTAAGTTTTAAGGGCCGGTATTGATTTTGAATAAAATACAATTTATTTAGGAAATTATTGTCATTTTTCTTTATTATGATAATATTGGTATGGCTTAATTACGTATAGAACAAAATATTGGTCAAATAACTTCCGCGGGCTCGGCGGCACACCTCCATCCGATGGTCCACATTTTTGATGACGCTGAGGCATAATTGAGGTTCTATGCTGTTAATGTGCCGAATTATCTCAGCCCTTAGCTCTTGAATTGTTGCTGGCTTGTCGACGTACACCTTTTCTTTCAAATAACTCCAAAGAAAGAAGTCCAACGATGTCACATCACATAATCTTGGTGGCCAATTGACATCGCCGCGACGTGAGAGTATTCGGCCATCAAATTTTTCGCGCAAAAGAGCCATTGTTTCGTTAGCTGTGTAAAAGTTGCACCGTCCTGTTGAAACCACATATCGTCCAAATCCATATCTTCAAATTCGGGCCATAAAAAGTTCGTTATCATCTCACGATAGCGAACACTATTCCCTGACCGGCCTCATTTTGGAAAAAATATGGCCCAATGATGCCGCCGGCCCATAAACCGCACCAAACAGTCACTCTTTGTCCGCGCATTGGTTTTTCGGCAATCGGCAATCTTGGATTCTCATACGCCGAAATGCAGAAATTCTGCTTATTGACGAACCCACTGAGGTAAAAATGTGCCTCATCACTGAAGACGATTTTCTTCGATCATTCACTGTTGCCATTTCCTGCCACCATTCTGACCATTGACATATTGTGTATCTTTTCATGGTCAAATTGAATTAGTCTGAAATTGAAAAATATCTAACGAAATTCAGAAACAAGCTTAACGTTTAGGTGTGGCTTACATTCAACATCGGCTCTTTAAATTTAACCACCCTTTAGTTTTTCTTCTTCTCCTTTTTCTTTGAATGGCCCAATGCTTAAGGCACCTTTCTGGTCTAGAGACGTGAAAATTAAAGACGTTGAAAATTGAAGAAAAACAATCGGTATCAATTGGAAATCTCGCCTTCATTAGATGAATTCTTTATTTACAAAAAAAAATATGTTTTTTAATGACAATAATAAAAAAATGTCTTCCCCTGGCGTAACTGATTAGGTTGCTCAGGTACGTCTGAAAAAAAATTCGGTCGATTACACAGGCCTGCGAAATTTAACTTTTTTCAGTTTCTAGAATGGCTGTGCTTGTTTCTTGTAGTTTTTTATGCGCTGAAAACGAATCTGACCTTCCAAATGCTCCATCACGTCAGGATTTTTGGTAAATGAAGCCTAAAAGGTCAAAAAATGGCCATTTTAGCCATTTTTGATAATTGTTTTTGGGATAGAAAATTTTTTTTTCAATTTTCGATGAAAAGGTCGCATAGTACAACTCTTTAGCTTTAAAACCCAGTTTTTAAAATTATTGTACGATTTTTAAAACAAAAGTTATGACATTTTGAAATTAACAGTTTCAGTTACGCCAATCATTTTGAAGGTCAGATTCGTTTTCAGCGCATAAAAAACTACAAGAAACAAGTACAGCCATTCTAGAAACTCACCCTCGCAGGACTGTGTTATTCATCAGGAGATATGTACGTTGCTACGGTGGGTAGCAGATTTCCAAAAAAAATTGTCTGCTTCTGTTTATTGGAAAAACAAAAAAACGCATTTATTTCACGTTCTCGCTCTTAAAAAAAAAAAAAAAATTGATTATAAAATTATAATTGTGCTACCCGCGATAACCACAAGTTTACCCATTAACATACTAAAAATTCAAAACAATCGGTTTTCGTTTTAACGTCTAGACTGCAATGAATTTCAATATAAAAATTTGAAAGTATATTTGAAAGTATATTTGAAATATATATGAAAGTAGAAACTATCATAACATGAAAAGAAACTATTTTTTCGAAATTCTATATCAGAATGGTGCCTTAAGGTATTTGGGCCGAGTTTAACAAAGTGCCCTAGTTGCCTCTTGAATCCAAGAAGGCCTTCTCCTTTCTCTGCCCCCACCAGCCCATACCACATCGAATATTTTCATAGCCGCAGTATTTATATCCACTCCTACGGCATAGCATATCCAGCAGAGGTCCTGAATATTTATTAACTGCGCTACGTCTATGTCGTTGTAAAGCTCATACAGTTCATTATTGAAGAATGTTTCGGTGTTTAAAAGTATACGAAAGTGGGCAAAGTCTCTGATCGCCATTGTCGAAAGGGGAAGTGTCCAAAACGATTCTTCTACAAACGCTTCAATTACCTCACAACTTTTAGGCTTTCCCCAAGTATCCTCTAGGTACCGTGTGAACACCCGTTAATGAGCGAGTTAAGGTGAGAAAACGAAGTAGTCCAGAATAGCTGGTAATGCGACCCCAATGAAAACGCAAGCAGAGCATCGCATGAGAACTCTTTACTCTGATGACGAGCAGAGCACACAAACATATAACTGTATATTTTCTGTACCTCCCATAATATTTTTTCTTGCCTTCCATTTGGTATTTTATTGAATAATTACAGGTATTTTATATTTTTTCACAGATTTTGTATTGAATGACTTAGTAAAATATTAGTAAGCGATCACAAATCGCTTCAATCGTCGTGAGCAACAGCAATAAAATAAGAATACAATTGGGTTTTTCACACAACCACATACTAACTGCCTTCCAAAACATGGTTAATCCACTTGACACACTTTTTTTCACTCCCAATTTTATTCACATACATATTTTATTCATATTTTTTCCTTTTTTTGGTGTTTTGTTTTTTTTTAACTGATTTTTTATTTTCTTAATCTCTTCTTCCTTTTAAACTGAAATTATTGCTCTCGACATTTCAATGCTTCCACACACTTCGCCGCTAATCTGCGCTTCTTCTACTTCTCCACTCTCATCAATTTACCTGCCCACTTTGGCCTGCCTCTGCTTACATGCATACCTTTGATTTGTTACACTACCTACTTGACAGTTATTAATAATTGTTATTAATTTTTTGCCTTTTTCATTGCTTGAGACCTGATTTTATTTGATGCACCATTGAAGATTTCAGAATTTTTTTTTTTCAATAATTACTCTTTAGTTCCGCGTTTCGTTACGGTGTCCACCTTCGAAATTAAAAAAGAAAGCAAATAAATAAGAAAATATTTCACACAAAAAAAATAACAAAAACACAAGAATTGTGGTATTTTTAGAAGTAGGTTTTGGTACTTTTTTATTTTGGATTTGTAGTAGTAGCGCTAGGAGTTATGTAGATACAGACTTATTTGAGTACAGATATTTAATTTTTCAACTTTAAGCAAAGCATTTAATTTGTATTTTCATTGGGCTTTGAATACACACCTTGAGTAAATAAATATTGTTTGGCAATTTGTTTTTTTTTTAATTTTTTTTTTATTTTAAAACATTTTTGTTTGCCTTTTATTACCTTCGCCGCCAATTGTTCAAAAACAACTTCATGTTACAATTCCTCCCATCTTTTGTACTAATTGCCTTTTGGGTGTTTTAGTCAAACTATTCCTTCTTCCATGAAGAGTATTTTCATGTTTTTCAGCATTCATATTAATAATATCATGGCATATGCCATAACTCTCAACTTTTAAAATTTCTTGTAAATAATACTGAAGGGGCATTAATATTAGTACATACCGCCAGCGTCAAAATAAGGTATACACCACATATTTATAAGTTTTGACTCTTTATTTTGTAATTTCAAATATTATTTCTTTAATAAAAATATAGTTCAGACTACAACAGACTATGGCTCTTATATAAAAAAAAAAAGATTCACTCTTTGTATAGTTAGGTAGGTGAAATGGTTGAAGTGCCAGTCTGGCGCTCCTCAAGTAGCACTGAAACGCCGTTTTGATACAATTATGAGTCCCCTAACAGCCAGCCAAAGCTGTTAATGTAACGAAGAAGGTTGATGGGATTTAGGTTGGCGCACTGCCCCAGGCTGTCGAAGAAAGGAGCACCCAGTGATCTTAATCGTCTAGCTGCCAAATCCAGACAAAGTGCTCTACAGTATCTTCCTCTGAAAGATCCCCACAGCTTCTACAATGGAGGTTAAATGGTAACCCTAGCTTTTCCGCGTGTGTGTCGGTCGTTCAGTGACCGGTAAACATAGCTACGAGTTTGGAAATTGAATGGCGAGGAGTTCAAAAGACTTTCCGAGTGCTTCGTACAGTGTACTGGGGACAAGAACCTTGTATAAAATTTGTAAAAATTCGACAAAATTTCAAACTTTTTAATCAGAAAGAAAAGTGTGAAATATGCAGTTTAATAGGCCATTGAATTTTGGCACAAAAAAGTGCAAATTTTAAGTGGTTGGCAAATTGCGTTGATATTTGACAATTTTTTCTGCTGACGATGCGGAGAGTTTTCTTCCATATAAAAAAATGTGGGGTTGGCGTGAAGTGGAGAAAATGCACAGGATCGCCTCCGAAAAAAATTCTTAATACACTCCAGAAAATAATATAAAAGCACAAAATATTAACAAGTCTTGACTATTTCCATTTTTAATTTTTAGTTCCAACTATTATTATTTTATTTTTATAAAAATATAGTTAATTCTAAAACAAAAATCACATTAATCTTAATCCAAACTGTGTATGCAAACGAATAAAAAGTCAACAAATTTTCGTGAAAGCTTCAAAATTTTTATAAGAATTACATAAGAAAAAAATTCAGTTCCCAGTTTTATAGCCCATAAAGTTTTAGTATAAGAAAGTGGTAGTTTGAAGTAGACCAAACTTTTCCTTGAATTTCAATAATATTTTTCTCCGGTAATGTTGCATATTTTCTCCATATAAAAAATTTTTTAGGTTTTTGTTATATAGAGAAAATACGCAGCACCTTTGGGGCAAAAATTATGAAAATTGTGCTGCAAAACAGCATATCAAGATTATTTTCATAACCTCTTATAAAATAATTTAAGATTGATTGAAGAAATAAAGTTTTGCTATCTGCTACGGAGCGCCCGAGCGCAATTCGTTAATTGTTCAATAGCTCAAAAAGTATTCGTCGGATTCACTTGAAATTTTCGCGCAATATTTTAAAGACATTATACTTTAATAAAATGCACATAAAATTAAATTTTCTGAAAGTTTTGACTACCAGTAACCCCTTCTTCTTCTTCTTCTTAATTGGCGCGATAACCGCTTACGCGATTTTGGCCGAGCTTAACAAAGCGCGCCAGTCGTTTCTTTCTCGTGCTAACCGGCGCCAATTGGACACACCAAGTGAAGCCAAGTCCTTCTCCACCTGATCTTTCCAACACAGAGGAGGCATTCCTCTTCCTCTGCTACCACCAGCTGGTACCGCATCGAATACTTTCAAAGCCGGAGCGTTTGTATCCATTCGGACGACATGACCCAGCCAACGAAGCCGCTGGATCTTTATTCGCTGCGCTATGTCTATGTCGTCGTAAAGCTCATACAGCTCATCGTTCCATCGCCCGCGATATTCGCCGTTGCCAACGTGCAAAGGTCCAAAAATCTTACGCAGAATCTTTCTCTCGAACACTCCAAGCGTCGCTTCATCGGATGTTGTCATCGTCCACGCTTCTGCGCCATACGTTAGGACGGGCATGATGAGAGTCTTGTAGAGTGTTAGTTTTGTTCGTCGAGAGAGGACTTTACTGCTCAGTTGCCTACTTAGTCCAAAGTAGCACTTGTTGGCAAGAGAGATTCTACGTTGGATTTCAAGGCTGACATTATTATCGGTGTTAATGCTGGTTCCTAAATAAACGAAGTCTTTTACAACCTCGAAATTATAACTTTTATAAAAAATAATGGAAATTAAAAAATTAATAAAAAATCAGGTAAATAGTGTCCCTATGTGAAACTATTTGCTGCGACACTAATTTGTAGCGATACTTAATTATTTATATGGGGAGACGCGAAATTCACCGAATACTGCCTCAAAGCGAACTTAGAAAATGGAAACCGCATTAGTCAGATGTAGCAATTCAATTGGTTTTTTACTATGTACAAAACACAAACGCCCTGCTCTACACCACAATTCGCTCAAACCTATTACCAAGATAGGTAAGGTTATAATGGTTGCCCAAAAAGTGGACCCATTTGAACGAAGCAGTGTAGTACACCCTTTGGGATACAATTGCAAGGGAAAAAGATATGAAGAAAACCGATAGCTCGAGAAGAAGTGGGGTGAGACGGGTTGAGTGTTACCTAATTTCTTTGCTTTTCAAAGCATCCTGCTTGAAAGTAAACGTTCAAAAATTACAACACATACACCTTCACAGTCTTTTTTTACTCGTTATTATGTGCACCTGACTATGACTATTTTCTCTGCTTCAAATTAGAAATTTCAAATGAAACTTTAATAAAAATTATTGCATCTATTTAGTAATTCTTTGTGGAACTTTTAGCTTAAAATGGTTTGGTTCCGCCATAGTATGGGCCCTTTAACTAGTAATATAAATAGTAAAACACTATTCAAGTTCGCTTCTAAAGTCTTTCTTCTGCTGAATACTTCAGCTCCGAAAATAAAGCATTTAACGCGAACAAATGCATGTCACTTTGGGAACGTATATCCACACTCAACACACCTACACTGCTTGCAGCTTATTCTTCTTCTTACTCTTCTGTGTAACTTCCGCACACACCTTTACACAAGCACCTTTTTGAAAAAACAACACCGTCCCTTATTTGGCCACAGCCATTTGCTTGCTTTGGCACGTTTTTGAATTTTTATAACTTTATTCCAACGACGCGCATTCCTGCTACAAATTCTTAATCAATGCAAAACCAACAATAGAGGCATAAAGAAATTCATTCCAAAAAACCAAAGGAAATACAAAGGAAAAGTAAAATCAAACAATAACAACTTACTACGTAGCCTGGTTGCAATCAGGGCGACAGCGCACCAAGTGCCAGCATGGCAGACAATAAGTGCTCCAAATTTAATGCTAAATTACCGTTTTGTGCCAGCAAGCGGGCAAGAACTACATTCGAAGGTAATAACAATAAAGGAACAAACCTAAGGAGGAGCAAAATATAAGAAAAATTAAATAAAGTAAGTAGTAGAAAGTCGTACTTGCAGAGAGTGGCGTAAAATCACTGCCGTTGCAGCAGCCGCAATCACACACAGAAACGACCTACTAAAGGGTACAACAGAAGCGCATAAAATAAATGCTAAAGTGCCTGCAATAACCCAGAAAACAAAAGAAAACGAACAGGAAAAAACAAAAACACAACAACAAACTGAAAAGGCATAACAATAAGCAAGACTGCAAAAATCCAAGACCAGAAGTTCAATGCAACCGAAAAAACAAGAAGCACAAAAGTTGCGGAAGAAACGCTACGCGATGAGCAACAAGAGCAGTCAACAAAAGGATGCTGGCAATCAAAAGAAATAACAGTGGCAGTAGCAAACAAGCAAACAAAAAACACAAACTATGAAGCACAAGCGCACATAAAGGGACAAGCAAATATGTAGAAGTGACTGCTTGTACTGCAACTGGGTGCTATGCCTTGAGCTTGAAAGCATTTTTTTTCTACTTTTATGCATACAAAATGAAGCAACAATGTGCATAACAATTACAAAAACAATAACAATAAAAAGGTATTTGTTTTTTGTTTTTGCTTTTGTTCTTTCTTACTTACTTACTTACAATAACCAGCATTGGTGTATCGGTGAAAATAGCAATGACTTTCAGTTTAACTTGACATTCAACACAATAAATAGCAAAAGACTTAAGCAACGAACTTGATTTCATGCAACTGCATTTGCTTAACGCAAGGAACCTACTAATATTGATTTAGTTAAATATTCAAAACGTCGTGATTTATATTTAAATAAAAATTATGAATACATAATTTTATTAACTTCGGGTCACAGACGGGTTCAAGAATGCTTATCGCGCCTTTTAATAAAACTTTTATATACAATTTTTTTTTTACAAATTCGAAAACGCGCGCTTGTACATATTTCATTACACGGCTGCGCCATTGAGTATCGTAAAATATGAGAGAAATATTTAATGAGACGTACACTAAGGGTAGTTTTGATGCATTTTTATGAAATTTTCTACAATATTGGAGTAATTGATTACCCGCTACACAACTTTATTATTCCATCTACTATTTTTTATAATTTATCATAAATGGGTTTATTAAGAAAATGAATAATTTTAAATAAATTAATTAATAAATTTAATAAATAATAAATAACAAATAAATAAAAATAAATAATTAAAACACGTGAGTGCCTAAGGCCTAGGCCAAGGTTATCTCGATATGCGACATCTGTCACTGAAGGGTTGCTCCTATTGAGCAATCATTCACTTATTTATTTAACAGAAATGCAAGTATTAATAATTATATCACATTACAAAAAACAAGGATGACGAAGTCTAATATGAGGCTATTTTATTTAAGATTAGCGAAAGGAGGAAGTCAAATAAAAAGAGATACGCGGTTAGAGCGATTTTAATAAAGGGCCGTTTTCATAACCCCATAAACTACTTTGGGTTTTTTGCAGCAGAACAATAAAAGAATTAAGTTATTTCATATATTAAGTTAAGTTAAATTAAGTCAAGTTAAATTAAGTTAAGTTAAGTTAAGTTAAGTTAAGTTAAGTTAAGTTAAGTTAAGTTAAGTTAAGTTAAGTTAAGTTAAGTTAAGTTAAGTTAAGTTATGCAATATATTCATTATTTTAGATATCATCAACTGTATGATTTGTTTTTTCAACATAATACCTATAACAGAAAATGGAGGCTGCTCCGGATGCCCCTCCGCTTTTCTTTTTAATCTAAACAAAAAATAGTACAAAATGAAATATATAAATAAATATACAATAAACGGTCAAAATAAATATATCAAACATGTAAAAGTATACAACTAACCTCATTTTCACAATTTCAGCCTTGCATAATTCCTGATCTGGCGCTTGAGGATGATCTGCTATGTTTTTGAATATGACAACTGGTTCCCCTGGCATTGTATCCGCGGTAATTGTACGAACTGTACATTCTCCATTCCGAAGTTTCACGCAATCCCAATAAGCTTTTCCTTTACTTCTTTTTGATCGCTGATATAAATGACCGTCCAATATTAATTTCGTCCCTAATATTTCTCGTGCTGGTTCCATTGTGATACGAATATATGTAGAATTAAAATATAAAAATGTTCAAACACTAAAAATTTTATACAAAAATGTCGAGAACAAACAGAAGTTAAAAAGTAGAATGACAGTTGCATTCGTTTCTATGGTAACATTATTCTTCTGTTGGAACCATTTATGCGTCAATTATTTAAAAATATTCGGTAAATTAGTTATTCGGGAAATTGGTTTTCGGGAAAATGGATTCGGGAAACTGGCATTCGGGAAAATGGCATTCGGGATTTTGGTTATTCGGAATTTTAGACATTCGGGCCAGCGGCATTCGGGAAATTCGATTCGGGAAAATGACCAGATACCATTTTTTGAATCACAGAAAATCGCGACTTTACATAGTTTTTTTGCCCAAATTTTTTTTTTTTTAATCTCCGACAGGGCAGGTGATTAGCCTGCCGCTACCAATACTAAGTAGTGGGAATTCCCACTTGACATTGCTTAGGAATAACGCCTTCTTACCGCTTGGAGCGCCATCTGTGTATCACATTTTTCTGGCAGAAGGATCGCACAAATGGTTGAGGACTTCGCTAAATTTGTGTTTTCCTCCGGGTTTTTGTTTGTTATAGCAGCCACATTGCAAATAATACGCAGACTATTGTGGGGAGTAAGGATGGAAAGGAAATGTTTTTGGGGTTGAGAAATGATTTTTTTTTTTTTTTTAGAAATAGGGAAAGTAGGTAAATTTGGAAAAGTGCGAGGACCGTACTTTGCGAGGGATTCGAACCCACAACATCTCGTAAGCAAACAAAAACAAACAAAACCAATTTTTTTTTAATTTTTCGCAATCAGAAAATTTCTGAATGTCAATAAAAGATGACTCAATAGGCAATTAATGTCCACTTCTTATGTATAGTCATACATTGAAAAACTGAGAATTACGACCGATTCCTAGCCTTATAACAATAGATACAGCGATACATGCTTAGTTACTCCGCTTAAAGCGCCTCATCATCATCACAACAACTATTGCAATAAACACTTCAAGTTGTGTTCAGCCTCACAGCATGAATTCCTGTTTGAAAGTGGCAGACAACTGTTATCAAGAGTGGTTGTTTTGTTTTTGTCTAGTACCCTCATTCGACTCAAGTTAATTTCTAGTCTGAAGGACCTTAGAACACGGCTTGTCAGTGTACTCAGTGTGCTATCATTTGCCATGCTCGGTTACGATCCACTTGTCCAACAGCAGACTGCAAAGCAGCTCTCCACACTCTCTTTACTCAAAGAAAACATCTGGTTAGTACACTGCCTTTCTTCGACAGAATAAGGCAGTACGCCAACCTAAATCCAGTCAATCTTTCCCATTATATCAACAGCTGTGGCTGGCTGTAGATATCTGCCTGTTGGAGATCTCATAATGGTATCAAAATGGTGCTTTAGTACTACTTTTGGAGTGTCATTAGGTAGGTGAGCTGCAACGCCTATTTAATTTACTTCTTTCATCAGTAGTAAACTTTCCTTTCACTGGTGTTCAGGTCAGCGAAATAGCTAAATATATACAATATTCAGCTGGCACCCAAAGGTTTATCCAACATACTCGCGCTGGTTTTGAGCATATTACTTATGCATAATTGAATATATAGTTTTGAGAAAAAAAAATCCATTATTTTCTCGGTCAGTGAGTTACAGGGTGTTAACAATGGAAGCCAACTAAGAGAAAATTTGGCACATTTTAAAGTTTTTCTTTAATAAAGGCGAACATGCAAGTCAGGCCACTAGGATTGGGAATGGTGTTTAGGGTTTCGTGGTTCCGTGGTTAAGTTCTGGTTTCGTCGATTCCGTTCAGACACTTTTGATGTTAAAAAAAATGTCAAAAATGTCCATCAAATCAGAGAAATAATCAAAGTCCAACGGCATGTTAGTAGACGTAGCATCGCCCAGGAGCTAAAAATCGTCCATAAAACAGTTTTAAATCATTTTCGAAACAAATTTTACAAAAAATAAGGAATTTCTTTTCCCCCAAACTTATTTATTTTTTTTTTTTTTGAATTAACAGATTATCCCGATATTAGATTTACTAATCCCAAACCGCTACCTGGCGGTATCTAATATAAGCAGAAAAGAGGTGTAAATTTCCGGACTCGGCGACCAATTTTACACGACATCTGGACCAAAAATCATCAATTGTTTGTAATAATAACTATGTATGTTGCTTCCATCGCCGAAATAAAGTAAAAAACGTTTACATCAACTAAAATTTGTATTAAAAACAAATCATGGATATTTGACGAAAAAAAAATGTAAGCGCAGAAAAGCTAGGTTTACCATTTAATCTTTGCAGGAGCTGTTAAGCACTTTTGCTGTAAATGTCTGTTTTTTTTTTTTTTTTGGCGATGCAGTTTGGTTAAAAGTGCCTTCGCAATATATAGTAACCACCAATACTAAGAGTGGGGTGACTCCACTAAAAACATCACTCCTCTGCTCTTGGATTTTTCCCTGTACCCCGGGACTGCTTCCGCATTACTTCGAGGCAGAGAACCAAGACGGCGTCTTAAAAAGAACACATTCACTTACTTACCCTGCGTTCAGGGTCACTTTTTTTGAAAGGCATACTTAGCCTAATGCTCTTCAGTATAAGTATCCATTTCACGGATAGCATCTTCAACTAAATTTGCGACGGCATACCATTCTTCTTTGCCTACCTTCATTTCCTCGATTAATTCTTCCGCTGTACATAAACCAATAGCTCGTCATAGAATTGTTCTCTCTGTATTCCACCTCTCACATTAGAAGAGTTTGTTCGTTTTTAGTAGCTTTTGTGCTAGTTAAGGAGTGCCAGTCTATTACTTGAACCTCTTCACCTACCCACCTACCTACCTGCAGCAAAATCCAGATAGGAGTGGGTAGATTCTAATATTTGGAATCGTTAAACCACTGGCTCTTACTATTAATGCTGCACAGAGTACTCAAAAACCAAGTCTGCAGTAAAAAGTGTTTATAAAGAAAACTGATCAACATGGTAGCGCTAGCAAACAAAGAGAGGTAGAGCCAGTTGGGATATCTTGCCCACATAACAGACAT
Organism: Anastrepha ludens; assembly: GCF_028408465.1. Classification (NCBI taxonomy): domain Eukaryota; kingdom Metazoa; phylum Arthropoda; class Insecta; order Diptera; family Tephritidae; genus Anastrepha; species Anastrepha ludens. Next base: position 90,500,336 of record NC_071500.1, read on the forward strand.
AATTTCCCCGAGCCAATTGTTGAGTGACATGCCACCGCTGTCTTATGCGCTAGCAGCTACTTAAGAGAGAGCGCCAATATTTAATATTTACTATAAAAGTAGTGACTCTATTGGCAAAACCAACGTGATTGGCAGCCAGTTAGTGTACACAATTTTAACACCTTCATGAGCAAAAACCAATCAGAAATCATTATGAATATAAAATTTTCAATAAAAAGCAACACTTGCGTACACTCAAACACATAGATAAAGCACACAGTTAACGCGAGAAAAAAGATCAATCAAATTAACTCTTTACATTGCTAAGGTGCACTGCCTGCTGGTGAGTAGTGTGCGTTGAATGAGTATTTGCACGTATGCTGTTTGACTACTGTTCATACTCGTATACTTTGCTGATTTGCTGCTTTTTTGCCTGCATTTTACTACTCTCCTTTTTTTTTAATTTTATTTTATTTACGTATCAGCCACTTGTTGCATGTACAAATAAAAATTTACATAGCTATGCGGTATACAGATGACTACACAGATATTTGCATAGTTAAGAGAATTGTTGGTGTTGTTGTAGTATCACATCATTTTTGCCTCGTCGTACATATGTACATACACATCTACATAAATATTTGCATAACCAATTGCACTTTAGCTGACCAGCTCATGCTTTTAATTGCATATTCATAGAGAGAATGCAAATACCAATACAAGTAAATGACTCTACACTCACACTAGTAAGCGCTTGGCTATGGTTTGCCTGCGTGGGAGTGCAAAAGGCTTGATATTCATTAATGATATTTTTGCCCACTGGAATGCTTGTGTGCTAGTAGGGGCGTGTTTTAAAATCCGGATTGAATTGTCCACTATACTTAGCGCTAACGTATTTGACAAACAGAGTAATATTTGAGAATATAAAAATCAATTTTTTAATTAACAATTACTGTTAGTATGCCAATTATTGGGTACTTAAAGTCTTTACTGCAATGTTCAGTTCGGGAAAGTGATGCTTAAAATACGTTTTACTACTTTTTGTACAGTAAAAAATAATTAGCACCATATTTATATTCTAGCTAAATTATTCCACCTTCTCCTGGGATTTCAGACCACTAATTTCAAAATAAGTAATTACACTAGTTAACAAAGATTTTGAGCTGTGCCACTTGTATTTTATTTTGTATTTTAAATCTGTTTCTATTCAGGCCAGATTGGCATTAAAAAGTGGAAAAATGTTTGGAAAATAGCCATAACATAAACATTCAAGAACTTTAAATTTTGAAAAAAAAAACTATTTCAGTCTGCATATAATTAAACGTTTTCCAAATTTCGAATGAAGCAATGACGGAGGCCTTTCCTAATACTTAACTTCTTAAGGGGGAAGCTGGTCTAGAGCGCAAAAAATGGGCATATTTTATGAATTTATTTTGACTCAACAAAGGAATCAATCGAAAATCTGTGAAATAGGTTTAATAATATAGCTTTCATGGTACAAATACAAAATTTTTCGTCTGAATTAATTTCAAAATGGCCGCTGTCCAGCAGTTCTCCTAAGGCGCCTTTTTTTCTAGTGGGTCCATTGCCGAAGACGTAAACTCCTTAATTTTTGTCCTGGATCAAAAAATAAAATTTTTTTAGTTTCTATATAACAACAGAAAGAGACGTACGTAGGATTTTTTCGATATTTTGTTTTTTCGCGAAATGGTGCACGTTTGAACAAAAAGTTACAATTTTCACTATAAAGAACGACATAAAATTGTTGATTAAAAAAAAAACTATGTAATATAAATAAAAAATCCTACGTACGTCTCCGGAGAAAGGTATTTCGAATGTATTGTCAAAATTTCGTAAGAATCGGTAAAGATTTGTTCGAGTTATGTCTTCGGCCAGTTTAAAAAAAGTGATTTCGAGAAAAACGCGTTTAAAGTTGTAAGTAGCGTTCGGGGCATACCTGCGAGGCACTGCCGTCGAATGAAAAATTTGCGCATTTAGACATTTTTGCTGGCATCCCTCATTTGGTATATTATTTCTAAGACCCTAAAGCACCTTTTAAGACAAAAAAAATTTTTCGATTTTTTCAAAATTCTAGACCAGCTTCCCCCCTTAAGAGCAATTCCATATCAGGGCAGCTAAGTATTTTGAACAATAATGCAAATTTTTCTAAAAATTCGGTAATTTGTGGGCTTGATTACATTACGAAGTAAACTGAACAAATTTTGGAAAACACTAAATAATTTTGAGGTTTATTCAATGTTGAAATTTCGATATAGAGTTTTTTAAGGTAGTAGTCTGGTAACTTACACGTTTTTTGAGGCCTTGTTTGGGACATTTTTTGGAAGGAACAAATTCAATCGGTTTTATTTTCTGATATGTTATTAAAGGTATCAGAAGGTGTACAAAAAAAAATTTTTTTTTTTTTAATGTTTTGATACTAATTTTGTACACTGCAGCAAGCGGCAAAAAAAGAGGTACAGGGGCTAGCCGGCGTGATTTCGTCACTTGTGGTCATCTGAAACAGAAAAAACAAATTGCTTATTAATCAGTGTGCTTGTCGTTCTGGCGGGTAGTAAGATCAAATGATTTTGACAAAAAATATTTAACAAAATGGCGGACTTCGTAAGAAAATTGCCTTTTTTTAAAGTGGAAATCGGACTAAAAAATGGAAAGTTAGGGACCAAATAAATTAAATCTACTACCCGCCAGAACTATTGATGTGTAGAAAAACATATCTAAATTTCAGCTTTCTATCTAACGGAAATTTGTTTTCACGACGGCCATCCGGAAAAACGTTGTTTTGAGAAAAACGCGTTTAAAGTTTTAGCGGCTTAGCGCGTGCAAGTACGAGCCACTCTCATGTATGTGCTATAATTTCGTCAATATTTCGAATTTCGGTCTAAAATTTGTACAGTATATTACCAATATATCGCACTTTCAAAATATGTAAAAAACCGAAATTCGAAATTTTCAAAATAAGTTACCAGACTTCTTACTACCTTAAGCTTTTACATTTAAAAAATGTGTAGGATAAAATATGTTAAAAAAAGGAAAAATAATGAAAGAAAAATGTATTCTTTTATTTTCTGCCATTTGTGAAATTTTTTTTGAGAATTTTTTTTTTTGTCATTCGTGAAAATTTTTTGAGATTTCTTTTATCTGTAATATGTAAAATATTCCACCTCAAAATTGTTTTTTTTTTGTTTTATTAAAGGCTGAAACCATGCTCAGTAAACCATCGAAGTTTCATAACGAAATTTTCAATACTTCTCGATTCATATTCAACTAAGTACAGCAAACCATTGGAAATGAAAAATACAGCTCTAGCGAAGCGTTGGCCTACGTACTCTTATATGGACTTCATTTGCAAATCGATCAGAAGGTCGCTATGTACATTAGTAAACAGATAAACGGTAGTTTTCAAAGGCTCAATGTGCTTATTTTAATTTAACTGGAATAGTTATGGGAATCCCATAATGAAATATTGAGGGAATTACTGGACATAGATTCAGCTGTGAATTTGACAAAAACTCTGATCTGTGGTGTTTTCCAACATGACAAATTTTGCTCAAAAAAAAAAAAAACAGTAAAAAAGAATGGTTCTCCAAAAATTTAAAACGGAAAAAACATTCTCTAAAAATTTAGACCAAAAAAAATTTTTTAGACACTTAAAACAAAGCTTATATATTAAAATATTTACATCTTTTCTCCCTTTAAAAATGTAGAACAAAAAACAATTTCTCAAAAAACTTAGAAGAAGAAAAATTTTTCTTTTAAATTTACAACCATATAATTTTTTTCAACAAAACAATTTTTTTCCACACATTTACAACTAAAAAATGGTGTTTTCTGTAAAAATGTGGAACAATGTGAATGCGAAAAAACAAAAAATATTTTTCTGTAAATATTTACAACAAAAAATTTTTTTTCTAAAAATTTTAAACAAACAAAAAAATCACATTGTGTCATATCATATGGTGTTAGAAAGGTAACATTTTAAGCTTCATTTAACCAAAAAAAAAATTAAATTCAGAGAAGTTGAAAAAAAGTTATAGCTGTTCAAAAATTAGTGAAAATAATGAAGAAATTCGCTATATTTTGAAATTTTTGTATAAAAAAAGGAAGAATGCCACGCAAGCCACCAATAAAATTTGTGAAGTTTACGGAGACGATGCTGTATCAGTTCGTGTAGCACAACAATGGTTCGCTTGCTTCCGTTCTGGAAATTTCGATGTGAAAGATGCACCTCGCTCCGGTCGACCTATCGTTGAAAAAGTCGATGAAATTATGGAAAAGATTGACCAGGACCGTCATATAAGCTGATTCTGCTCATTACTGTCAACAACTGATGAGATTGAAGCAAGCTATCGAAAAAAAACGGCCAGAACTGATCAGCAGAAAGGGAGTCGTCTTCCATCAGGACAACGCTAGGCCACACACATCTTTGATGACTCGGCAAAAACTGGGAGAGTTCGGCTGGGAAGTTTTGATACATCCACCATATAGCCCTGACCTTGCACCATCCGACTACCATTTGTTTCGGTCAATGCAGAACTCCCTTAATGGAGTAAAGTTGGCTTCAAGAGAAGCCTGTGAAAATTACTTGACGCAGTTTATCGCCGAGAACCACAAAAGTTTTACACTGATTGAATAATGTCTCTAGGTGGCAAAAGGTGGTCGACCAAAATGGTACATATTTGGTTCATAAAGTTCATTAAAAATATAAAAAAAAAAGTTGAAGTTTGATTAGAAAATTCTTCAAAAACCTAGCAAAACACATTTTTCTCTCAAAAATTAGAACAAAAACATTTTTTTTTCTCTAACCATTTAAAGCAAAAGCAGTTCCCCTTTAAATACAAAATGAAAAAAAAATCGTTTCTCCAAAATTGTAGAACAAAAAGCAAGTTTGTCTAAAAACTGGACAGAAACCCCATTTTTCTCTAAAAACGTAGAAGAAAAAAAATTTTCTTCTTATAAATTTAAAACAAAATCATTTTTTTCCCTATAAATGTAAAAAACAAATTTTCTCTAAAAATGTCTTATCGAAAAATTTAAGACAAAATAATTTTTTCTCTCAAAATTTAATACAAAAAAGTTTTTCTCTAAAAATTTAAAACCAAAAAAAATTTTTCTCTAAAAATTTAAAACCAAAAACAATTTTTCTCTAAAAATTTGAATTAAATAAAAATCTTTTTCTCTAAAAATATAAAACCTATTTTTTTTTCTTTTAAAATTTAAAACAAAAAAATTTTTATTTTCTAAAAATTAAAAAAAAAAAATTTCCGAAAACATGTAATAAATATATACAAATTTTAAAAGAGGCAGAGATATTTCGCCGAATAAATGTCAGAATTATAGCTTTTTTCACAGTTTTTTCAGCGCAATATTTTCCGCATAAGGTCATGCAATCTTAAGATGGCCTTACGCTTGAAACATTTTTTTTTTAATCTTTTGTTTTCAGAGGGCCTTTCTATGTTTCAGTGTTACAAAATTGTTTCAAAAAAATTGTGTACATTCTTCTACTAAAGAGTTATCCAATGAGAGGTGTTATTTTGATATTCAAAGAGAAATGCTACTTTTTAATATAAATCATCGGATGTTTATTTTATTATAAAGAGGGAGGTTTGCCATTAATAGTGGAAAATAACATCAGGCAAATGACCACCACGACCACGCCGACAGAACAATATCCTTTTCATGAAATTGTCCATAACCGAATTGCAAAGTGGCTGCCCTATGTCCTCGATAGCCTCACGAATTCCATCTTTGAGGTCATGAATCAACCTTGGGCTGTTGGCGTAGACCTTCTCTTTCACGTGGATATAAAGAAAAAAGTTGCAAGCTGTTAAATCACTAGATCTCGGGGGCTAATTGTGATCACATCTTCGAGAGATAACACAGTCCGGGAACTTTTCCTGGAAAATATCAATGATTTCGTTGCGTGTGTGGCACATAGCGCTGACTTGTTGAAAATAAATGTTGTCCAGATCAATACCATCCAATTCAGGCCATAAAAAATCCTTAATCATCTCTCGATAGCGCAATCCATTCATTCATAACACCTGTTATTGGAAAACCCTTTATGTTTCAGTGTTACAAAATATACTATAGATAAGTAGAAAACAAAAAATTGTGTACATTTTTCTGTACCTCTACGGCCACAATGTGAAGTGAATGAACCAAATTTTTTTTGGATTCCGTTAAGTCAGACCAGCTTGTATGCAATTATCCTACTTCACAAGAACTGAGAAATTTCAGCCAGAAGACCGTTTGCAAGCTTTTGATAAGGTGGGTCTCAGGAAAATACACAAATTTGTACTCCATTTTGTTTTTCTTTAATTAAGAAAACGCTTAATAAAGTTACGGGAAGCAAATTATCAAAAATCAACAAGAATTTCGAGCCACTTCAAGCTTTCGCTTTGTTATAATAGAATTTAATGGACTATGAATTGGTGTACACATTTTCTTTTTTATGTTTGAAAATTCTGATTAAAAAGTAGTAAAAGTTTGACGGAGATTTACCGAGTTTTTTATAAATCCTGTACAAAGTGTGGAACATGAGTCGATATGGTAGTGCTTAAGGATGAACTACTTTTAGATTACTATAAAAAAAATTACTGAAATTAAAAAATAAATAAATAAATAGTCAAAATGTGGTCCTTTAATTATTTTGCATGGAGATATACGAGTGTACGGAAGTGCATTGTCTTATAAGCAGTTGACCGCCGCTCGAATTGTTTACGGATCGTGAAATTTCAGGAACTGCTCTAAACTATAATACGTCCCCTTAGTATTAAAATAGCCTATACATTTTTTGATGTTTTGAGAAAATGAATTTCAAACTTTTTGTTGAAAGTAGCTCTCACTCAAATCTCGTTATGTCTGTAAATATTTATTATTTTTTGACCCACTTTGTGGAACTAGAATTTGACAAAATTTTGACCACATATAAAATCGACGATGAAGAATCCAAAAATTCAATAAAAAAATAATAGCCTATGAGCACATAGGCTATTGTTATACTAAGAGGACGAATACAGGTGCGCATTCTAAGAATTTCCACTTCTTATAAGAATCGAACTAAATCTTCATGCAAATGAATGTTGGGACATTAGACTGGGTCGAAAAAAGTTCCGAAATTTCATTTTTGATTTTAAGTCTTATGATGAGAGGATTTTGGCACCAAAAAATTAAAACTTCAATTCAGCAAAACAGTTTAAAGGCAAACTTTTAATGGATTTTAATGAAACAAAAGGAAAGTACAACTTTTCGTAACTGACTCAACAATAATTTCGGACCTCACAGATAGAGTAGGTGCATTTTTTTTTTGAAAATCGGTTAAGAAATAATAATTTTATATGAATAAAGGAGTAGAGGTTGCGGTCGACCAAAAAACACTTGGATAAGGTCGATGCTGCGCGAAATAGCAAATGCCGACATCTCATGGGACGGTGCAAAAACAACAACACAGAATCGTGTACGATGGAAGAGTATTGTCCAGGCCCTATACACCCGAGAGGAGTGACTAAGAAAAAAATGAATAAGCCCAAGGGATACAAAAAAATGATTTTGTGGTACTGGAATCCTTTGAACTTAAGCTTTGGATACAGGAGTCGGGCAAAAATAAAAACGAATTAATTGTTTACGTCACACCTTTTTCATTTTTCGACATAGTTTGATTTTACCCTTATTCACTTCATCTAAAACTGTTTTGGTTTATTGACGCCTTCCAATTAATAGAATTTGTCCAAGTCTGAAAAATTACCATCCGTTTCTGCAATCAGATGAATAAAATCTCGTTTAAATAAAAACTTTTTCCCGGCAGGCATTTCTTCAAATTGGGGAACAAATAATTGTCCGAGGGAGCCAGGTCTAGAGAAAAGTGGAGATGTGAAACGAGTTAGAACCCTACTTCCATTAATTTTGCGACACCAAGTGTTGAGGCGTAAGCTGTTGCGTTAGTGTGATGAAAGAGGAAAATCACTCGACTTTCTCAATTCAAACGAATGCCAAAGGCAAAAAAATTGACTGAACTTGTTGAAACATGATGCGTGTTCTTCTGCTTCTATTACTAACTAAATTTTAGCTCGATATGCGCCACTAGTGCCAGCTCTCTTATTTTGCACTACCTTTCAAACGACTCTTGTAAAGCGGTGGACTTTTGCTATTAGCTTGTCTTTTTGTTTTTGGCGGCCGACCCGGTCTAATGTATTCTAATGCACTATTTTGAATGACGCCTTGAGTATACGACTACACAAACAACCACAACAATGTGGTTTCTCGTGCCACCTATGTTGACCTATGATGCCACAGAACTATGAACTACTGTATATCACCAGAGATTACAGCTAAGCCATTTCTTGACTGAGGGCAGAGAATAGCTGCCGGGCAATTGGCAAAGTGTTTAGCACCACAGCAGGTGGTAGGAGGCACACACACAAGCGGAAAAATAAAATAAATTGAATGCATGCATCGAAATTCGGGCACTCGACGACGATGACGACGACCACCATCACCGCCGCCACCACCAACAACAACAGCAGCGGCAAAGCACAGCCATGATCAGTGCAATCACTAGCTGATCTAACATAAGTGTAGCTGCTGTATGGCTGGTTGACTGACTTCTTGCCTGCCAATTGCTGCTGCTGCTGCTGCTGCTGCTATTTCCTGTAGGTTGCCGATACTGCGACAACGATAATGTTCTCGTCGTGCTTACACTTTGCATATAAACGGGCGCGCTAATGGACACCAAAGGTGACAGCAAGTGTTTAACTAAATTGACAGCAGCCGCAGCAGCAGGCATGGAAAGACCTGCGTTAGCCCTCAGCGTGAACTAGAAAAGCAAAAAACCAGATGAGGAAAAAAGAAAATGTTGCAACACTTTTTGGCTTTAACAAAACGCCAGCGTTAAGGAGTTGCAATAAGCTGCTGTCGCCAACACGATCACCTTTGTGGCTACTCCCTGCAATTTTCGTTTGTTGCCTTTATTTATTTACTTATTTATTTCTGCTCTATTCTGCCGCCTTAGTTTTGGTGCCAAACCGTGACAATTTTTCCATCAAATTCACGATCCAAATGCGCTAACTTTAAGCTACGCGGTGCAATGGTCACAATAAAATAACCGAATAACAGCATTGTTGTTGCTCTATTCACTGAACGCAGCTTCCTTGTTGCAGTCGAGCCACTGGTTGCGGTTGTGGGTGTTCGCTGCTCTTCAATACAACGAAAAACGGTTATAAAATGAGTTCAACCGAAAAAGGTTTTTGTGGCAGGTGTGTTTGGTACTAAGCACTTATGCACACACACACACACACACACACACATATATATATACCTACATACTTACTATTAAGGAAGTGACGTGATACATTAGGAAATATCAGCGCAAGAAGATGCATTAGGTGTTGCTGCCGCTCTTACCCAGCAACTTGGCTGGCATTTGCGGTTCTTCTATTTGTATGTGTGTAGGTATGTAAGTGTAAATGCTGTTGTCACTTAGTTGCCCTTAAGTGCAACAGCTTCGTATATTTTCCTATGCATTTCGGAGGATTTCTAAGTATTTTGTAATTTTGCTGCTGCTTTTGCCTGAGCATTCCATTTACCATCACTTTGGTGCACCTCACCGAGGTTAATGACGTTGAAAATTGCCAAAACGTGCTGGCTACTCGCCACTGGACGCGCGGTCGTGTCGATGAGCGTGATGTTATGATAAATTTAGTATTGACGGGGGTGTTTGGAAAATAATATCGAAGGCGTGCAAATTATAGAACAAAAAGAAATATATTTTTAATTCACATCCAAAAGAATGCAATCGAACTGTGAATACTCGTGCTAAAATTGGTAAGGTCAAGCTACTATATGTTGGAATAGCGGCGAGGAATTCTGGGCTCCAGTAGTCACTGAAAAGCACTTTGATGCCCCGTAAACACAGAGTGGCTGTTTTCGAAATCCATTTACTGCATTTATTTGTTTTTATATTTATTCAGCCACCTACCCTACAAAAAACTGGATTTCTTTTTCTCCAAAAAATATTTATTTCTTAGTTTTGCTTAATTTTAAGGCTCATGTTTCGGGGAGTTTTTTATGATGCCTCCAATAAAAGTATCTAAATAATTTGAAAAGTTACAGTTACTTGAAGAAACCACTGCAAAACAGCGTAGAATGTTTTGTTTTATCCTCTTCTTGATAACTCGAATAGCTTCTAATCGATTGGCCTAGAAACTGGTATGAATTTTTCTAAATGCGTTTTCTTCTTAATTAGCGCAAATAACCGACTTTGGCTCATTTCTTAAACAAACTGCATTAAGTAACACTAGGGCAGGAACTCGCTGCCAAGTTTTCCCAATTTATTTGTTTCATATTTAATTTTAATATTTTTTTAAACATAGTTCATTCTTCCACAAAAACGTTTTATATATATTATTTATTTTCAAATGTTGCACAAATTAAAAAACTTAAAGAAACTTCAAAATATTTAGTCAAAATTTCTCGAAAAATTTCAAGTATGCAGTTTAATTTCCCCACGCTCCCGCTTGTTCACTCCGCTGGAGCGCAGAGGGCCTCGACAAGGTTCATACATCGTTCTCGGTTCTGAGATGCGGCTTTTGCGCCGTTCCATGTGATGTCGGCATCCGATAGCTCGCGCAACATCAACCTCCTCCAAGTATTCTTTAACCGACCGCGACCTCTACTCTCTTGCGGGTTCCAGTCCAGTGCTATTTTCGTGATACTATCTAATGGTTTTCTAAGCGTGTGACCCATGCATCGCCACTTTCTGCGCTTGATTTGCCATAGAATGGGCTCCTCATTCGTTGATCTCCACAGCACGTCGTTCTAATGGTGTTCGGCCACACTAATCTACAGATAATGCGGAGGCATTTGTTGATGAAAGATTCTGGCCTCTGTGTGATGGTATTAGGACCAGCCATGTTTCACTTCCGTACAACAAACTGATTTCATACATGAGATGAATATTCGCGGTTTAGAGCGCCGGGTGATTCGCGAACTCGCCCATACTTTATGTATTCACCCAAACGCCGCCCCTGTTTTGTTAACCCTGCAGTTGACGTCTTCATCTGCTCCGATTTCGACAAATTCCACCGAACCTTCGCCTTGTTGATATCAACCAGTGCGTGCCAGTGTGACAGTATGTCCGCCTTCGCTTGCATGTCAGTGAGTTTGTGAGAGAGGAGTCAGATGTCATCGGCGAATTCCAGGCCTTCAGGAGTCTCGTGAGACTTCATACGATGCCTCTTTTTGGCAGGGTTAATTGGCACATAACGTCGTGCAGGACGATAACGCCTGCGTTGGTAGTGAATGGGTCGCTGATATTGCCATTGTGTAGTACAGCCGGTTCAGAGATCTCATAAAGCACTCTGATGTGATGGATTATCTTAGCGGGAACTCATTTTCTGCTCAACGCCAGCTATATTAAGTCTCATTTGATTGTGTCGAATGCCCTCCCAAAGTCAATTAACAGCTTGGAAGGCGCTAAGCGCCACTCAACTGATTGTTCTGCTTTGATGCGAAGAGTGTTGGCTTGATCAGCATAGCTTCGGTGAGGGCGAAATCCAATATGCTCGTCTCTTAAAGTGCATCCGATACATTGGAGTCTGGTTTCTATGATCGTGTGCAGACTTTTTTAGATGGAATTGAGCAGGAATATTCCTCGCCAATTGCCGCAATCACGCAAATCACCTCTCTTGGGCAGCTTCACGATTATGGCTTTTGTCCAGGACGGAGGCTTATGCAGTTTAATATATATACATATGATCGGCGCGTACACTCATCTTGGGTGTTTGGCTGAGCTCTTATTTCTATTTGTGACGGTCATCTTGATGTTATTTCACAAGTGGAGGGACATGGAACATGGAACTTTATACCACCTCCGAAAGGAGAAGCTTTTTCATGGCAAAAATACATTCGAAGGCTTGCCAATCCACTCCGAGGGCTATTAGAAAAAATATTTTCAGGCAATGGTGTTTCATGCCCAAGAACAAGATAATTAACAGAAAAAAAAGTATATATAAATCAAAGAGCTTTACAGCAATTTCGGAGTTGCACTTTATGGCATTAAAAATGCATAAGCTAAAACTGCATACCAAAAATTTTTTTAGAAACTTGAATAAAAAGTAGTGGAATTTCGATGAAAAGTTTATGGAATTTCCGCACAAAATTTCAAAGTTCGATTTACATAGTTTTTGTTAGACAATGAACTATATTTGTATACAACAGCTGATGACCTTGAGCTGGTGCTGTTTTTTTCCTGCTATTTCCTATGTAATCCCACTGCTTTCAGCTTAAAATAAAATCACATTGTATACAAAAATAATAAAAACAAATTAAACCGAAAATAATCAAAACCGCTCAAAATATTCTGTTTTCAAACTACGCGACAATTTTTGCCTGAAGTATGCTGAGAAGCCAAAACAAGTGATACATCACGCATAGGAACTATTATTTAAAAATTAATATTACAATTAAAAAATGCATTCTTCTTAAAAACAGACCCCACGCAATGGTATTTTCTTATATTTATAATTTCTTTTACCTCCGGTTGGAAATAATTGAAAATATTATTAAAAAAAAATACCTTCGGCACAAAAATGAGGAATGGCATGTCATCATGCCACTCTGCTTACTGCCTTCCATTCCCACCTACTGAACCAACCTGTCGACACTCACTAATTCTCAATGCATTGGGCCACCCGCAAGCCCCACAAAATAGTGACTGACGCCATTTTTCGCAACTCTTCTACCTTTTTTACTGCATTTGCATAGTAATCGAAGCAGCAAAGTTCGAAGTAGAGAGGAAAAAAAAATACAACAAAAGCAATGTGCTAATGCTAATAAACACGTGCGAGTAAGCATGCAACATGCGGCATGGTCATTCATAAAGTGCATAGAGCTGAATTAGAAGCAAACAAATTAATAAAAAAATATACAGCAAAGCAATAAATAAACCACCAACGAAGCGAATACACTAAATAAACAACACTAACAAAACATTAGCTTACAGCAATTACAAAACTTAAAACGCATAGCTAAGCTGCAACACAGTGAACAGTGAATGTAGTCGATTGGTTGAACGAATTTTTGAAAGAGCTTTTTATAATTTTATTTCTTGATAATTTTTTTATTTTTATTTATTTTTTTTTATTTTTTTATTTTTTTTTATTTTTTTATTTTTTTTTTATTTTTTTTTTGTTCTTTGCTGCTTTGTTTTTGTGTCCTCAAGGTTTGTCTGCCTGTCTCTTGCTGAACGCCACGCGTGAGCTATTTGTTGTTTTTGTTATTGCTTGTCATATTTTTTTGTTTTTTATCATTGTGTGTATGTGCGTGTGCACACTAGCGCTCTCAACTGTCTAGCAACTTTTTGACTGGCCGCCAGTTGAAGACTCGTATCTGTATCGCTTGGCTCACTCACAAACGTGCTAATAATTACAATAACAACATTAAAAATTTAACCACAAATACAACAAACACTTGTTTTATAGTGATGACAAAAAATTAGAAAAAGAAATAAACGAATGTATAACTATTCGCTAGCAAGTGTGTCATACCAGCGCACTGTTTTCGACGCCATGTCAGATTGCTTTGAAGGCGCCATTTAATAGCTGGCCAATAAGCATAAGGGAGTCTAATAAATAACGAATAGTAATTGTTAATCAATGGGCATGGAAATCAGTTGAGTTTACTACTGTCTCACTGTTTTACTGTACTGTTTTTTGGTCTCTAATTGGTTCTCTTTTACTTGTTCTCAGTCTACTGGAGGGCAGGTTCGCTGCTTAAGTCTATTGCTTTATGCTTTTTACACTTGACAGCTGTTGACTGATTTTTATTTATTTATTTAACAAAACTAATACAAGTTTGAAAATGAATTTAGTTTATTTTTATATTTTCGGCCGCCGTAGCCGAATGGGTTCGTCCGTGACTACCATTCGGAGCGTAGGTTCGAATCTTGCTGAAAGACCAAAATGAAGAAAAAGTGTTTCCTAATAGCGGTCGACCCTCGGCAGGCAATGACAAACCTCTGAGTGTATTTCTGCCATGAGAAAGCTCTTAATAAGAAATATCTGCCGTTTGAAGTCGGCTTGAGACTGTAGGTCCTTCCATTTGTGAAACAACATCAAGCACATCACAAATAGGAGGAGGAGCTCGGCCAAACACCCAAAATGGCTAAACCACTCTCAGTTGGTTTTTACAGTGGGTCAAAAATTTTAAAATTCTGGTCATAAGAATCTCTAAATCACTTGAGAGGGCAAACACCTGTAAACGGCCACATTTTCCCTGATTTTCATTAAAATTATTTAAAATGAAGAAGTCAATATATTTTTTCAAAATTGGCATACAGTTTATTTACTATATAGGTACATGAAAATAATAGAATTTCTTTTTTATTTTAAACATTTAAAATGATGGATGTACACTCAATTCTTCCAGGAAGGTCGCAGCGGGGCTTCTCAATCGGCGGGCTTTGTAACATCCGCGTCAGTGATCTGAATACAAAAAACCAAAAAATTGTTTGTTTATTAATGTCATAATTTCTATATGAATTAAATCAAAATGAAAAAAAAAAATTCGCGAATTAAAATGCTTCAAAAAAAAAACAAAAACAAAATGAATTGTGGGGCGAATTTTCCTACTATTTTTGCTTCGAAAAACTTATTTTTACGAAAAATTTTCAAAAACTTGTAAATTCACATACAAAGTAATATCATAAAAAAGATGTGTGTAAAATTTCAGGGAGATCGGTGAATAACTTTTCGAGTTATCGTGTACGCCAATTCGAAAAATATTGTTTTGAGAAAAACGCGTCTAAAGTTTGAATACAACGTAACTATACCTTTCCCGGCGCTCAAACGCAAAGAATAGAGTCATCACGGTTGGCGATCTATAATATAAGAAATACTTAAATGTACGTTCTAAAATTTTTTTGACATATTCTTAAAGGATTATACAATAGTAACATTTAAAAAAAATTCTTTTTCGAAATTTTACAGGTATCTGTCCCCTTGAAAAAGTATTTAAAGTCCATTTCCTAAGCACATATTTTGAAATGTACAATAATAATTGTCACAGTTCCATAGTAGAATTTAATGAACATCATTTCTATGGAACACTTCAAACCCGCAGTCTCTCAATTTGACCTTTTTTTAAGTTCAAAAAGTCCTTTAAAAAGGGCATATGAGCGCTAGAATGTTCTACAAAATCACTTTTCAGAAAATTTTAGCCGAAGTTACAGAAGACACAAAAGTCATGAATGTTAACGTTTACCTGCAGTTGAGAGAAGTACTCGCCTACCCATGAGTACTATTGCATATCATATGAATAGTTAAATTATTATTCTAAGATCGCTTATGATAAACTGGGCATGTGAATAGCTTATCGCTAATCGGTAAAATATTAAACCAGATAAAGCGGGAGACAAATCAAATTTTCAAATGTAAGTAATATAAAATTTGTTGTTCTGCGCAGCGGATTAGATGGATTAGCCACATCATAAGAATGCCTAACGAAAGAATCAAAAAAGGGTGTTTACTTTGCATCCAATTGAAGGAAGAGAGAAAGGCCGACCAAGAAAGAGATGGCTTGATGACGTAGAAGCAGACTTAAAAACGATGAACGTTCGTAATTGGAGAAATGAGGCAAGAAAGACACTAAATTGGAGGAGGAATGTTGATGAAGCTATGGTCCACCACAGACTGTGAAACTAAGAGAGAACCGAATCTTGTGCTTTTGTATTCCTGCAATTATGTTGTAATCTTTCCTAGAAAAAGCTTATTAAGCAAGTTTATAGACTTGAGTGTAATAAGAATAAGAAGTAACATGAAACACTCAAGAAAAAATTTATAATTTTCGAATTCATTTAATGTTAGGAACTTTAATATAGAGTTTTTAAAGTGAAATATATTCGGTTCTTTTTAATATTTAAGATTTTCTTTTAGATAAAATGCAATTTTTCGAAATAATATTTTTTTTGGAAAAAAAGTGTACTATTTGTTTCAAACCTTTGGGATTTTTTTGTGTCAAAAACACAAATAAAATGCAATTTTTAGAAAAAAAAATTTTTTTTACTATTTGTATTGTACTATACATCAGAACCTTTGGCAGAGGTGTCAGCTAAGTTAGCAAGAGCCTCATTCGATAACTTACAAAGCCTTTGTCTACAAAACGAAATTGATGAAACACATATCAGGCACTTTTCTCCTTCAAAAAATTATAGAAAAGTCTGAGTAGCAGCAAAAGGCTTTAAAAAAAACTGGTATAAATGAGTTCTTTTCGAAGATTAATTAATTCTTATTATGAATATGTAAAACATTAGCAGTTAAATGAAATCACTTGATAATTCGAAGTTGTTTTTATGTTCTCTCAAAACTTTCGAAACATTTAATATTTCAAACACTAGATAATATAGATGTATATAGTTTTCCATTATTTAAAAAAAAAAAAAAAACACAATTATTTTATTTAAAAGCCCAGTAAGATATTTAAAATTATTTGATAATTAAATAAGCTAGAGGCTTATAAATAAGCAGAGGTGCGAAATAGCGTTTTTTAAGCGTAAGTCAAGATGTTTGTGGTATTGTTTCACTTGCTAAAACCTACAAAAACAAAAAAAACAGCATCAATTTCCTGGTATTTTTGCGTATTGCAAAGTAACATCACACCACGCACCATCGCAGGCGCTACTTTCGAGCTTGCAGCTTGCTCAGCATGAATGAATAGACTCAGGTCTTCCAGCCCTGTTCGCTTTTCACTCTTCCTTGAAAGTTGAGCGACAATCAACGGTGTTATCACAACAATGGTTGGGGGTGTATAACTCACAACTCTTTGATATGCCGTGAAATTGGTCAGTATTCACGTATGATGGGAGCTTTTGTTTGACCATTTTGTTCTTAGAATATTCAGTCAATTTGTCACAGGACTGGATAAGTTTTTTCCACATAGATCAACTATGAAGAAAGAAGTTTAGTATCACTTACCAAAGGTTAGTATCATTTACCATCAGTTATGGTTACTGAGGCGATACGTTGATTTGTCTATTCGTATGCCTGCCCGCTTTTATTAGTTTTCAGATTATTTAAAAACATTTGTGTCACCATGGTATTTCTCTACTCCTCTACTCCTACAATTTTTGCTATTTTACTCCAATTAAGCAAACTGGAAATGCAATTTAAGCCATCTCCTGTTTATTAACCTTCACGCTCAGCTTTCCTCCGACACTGTCAGCTCACACACCTCATTTTAGGATTTATGAAGTTTTTCTCATATCACAAAAAGACGCTATAAGAAACAAAATCATTAAAAAAAACAGCACAACAAGTTGCTACAGCAATGCTGAAATAATAGCAAAAGTTTACAAAAAACAAAAAATTTAGAATAAAAATGAAAAAAATTAAAACAAAAAACAGTACACAATACAATTGCACTGCAACATTGCAATGACATCAATTTCCAATCAACGGCATCATCATTCACATCATCGACCTCATCAACACTTCTTCACGAACCAATTCCATTAAAAAATCTCACGATTTTCTTGTGTTTTGTGTGCGCCGACGCAGCAGCAGCAACGTCGAAATTGCTGTCGCTGTCGCTGCCACCTGAGCAGCTATTGCTTGTTGGTGATTGTTTGTTGCGCTTGGTGACTGTTGCCCGTGTAGCCTTAAGCATTTTTTCCGCTGCACCAAACAAACAATAAACCAAACCATTGTAGCTCATTTTTTCATTAATTTTTTTCGCCACTACTGCCATTGTTATTGTTGTAATTTTTGTTTGACTGCTATACTTTTTTTCCATTTTTATTTTTATTTTTGTTTTTTTTTTTCATTACCGCTGCTGCTCACAATCACAATCGTTGCCCATTTATTTCACTTTACCCAAATGCCCACTGAACGTTCGTTGCTCATCGAAAAGCAAAAACGAGGCACTAAATAAAATTCAAAAAAAAACAAAAAACACTGCAGCACACAATAACGAAATTACCAGCAACAGCAGTAGGTGCAACTAAACAAAAGCAAAAACAAAAAAAATGCACTATTACACAAAAAATATTATAAAAATGTAACAATGTAAGGCCTGGGAATTTTCATCCTTTAGCGCACGAATGGCCGTTGGCGCTGCTGCTGCTGTTGCTGCCTGCCAACATCCCTTGGCTACCTTGGCTGTTGCATCTGCTTAGCAATAATAATTCAAATGATTGTCAATTTAAAGTTGGCAGCCGTGCAACCAGCAATCCCAAGCAGACAAACTGACTCAGTGAAAATGTTCACTGGCCAAACGAAAAACTGCCAATCAGTCAGTGGGTCTGCTTATTCTGATTGTGTTGTTGTTTTGCAATTTACAAGTTTTGCCAAAATGCTTAGTAAGGTGCCCAGCGGCTATCGAAATAGTTGCGTATTTAATAACTTTTATCAAAAGTGGTAATGAGCATAAGAAAGCCACGCACAAGTATAGGCATAGACCCTCCTCTTTGCTTATGGATGCAATACTAAATTGGGTCCATAAAGAGTGGCCTGCTCTGATTTTACACAGTGGTCATAGTATTAAAAATAAAGAAAGTGTGGAATATTCTCTGTTTTGTCTCTACTTTGAAACATTGCAAAGCAAAACTGGCTGAATCCACCACACACAGAATTGTGAGAAAATGTATTGTGCAGCACAACAAAATTTCCTACCTTTTGACATTCTTATGGTAAATCGACATACGTAACTATGTGATCCTCACATTTAAGACTTATGAGATGTTCAGCAGTTCCATGTAAAACGTAACGCCGCACATTTTTGTAGAATATTTTAACCTTCTAACGCCTGCTAAGATGCGGCTTTTCTGTTACTTTTGAGGTGAAGCGCCAAAAATACTCATAACCGAGTAAAATAGCGGGTTAAAATGTACTACAAAAATATTTTTCATAAAATTCTACTATAAGTCTTTTATTACACCAAATCATCAAATTCATCTAAAACACCAGAAATAAGTCAAAATAGAAAATGTGTGCGGTAACTTACCCATATACATTTTTTTTTTTTTTTAATGTCATAAGCGCGTATTGAAACCAATATTTTGGTAAACTTTGTCAATTCGAAACACCTGATCGCTGTAAAATATTGTAAAAAAAGGTATTCTCGGGGCAATATGCCGCGTTTGAAAAAGGAGATACATGGAAAAAGTCCACATCTGATAAAGAAACAAAAACTTAGTAAATTTGTTCAGAGCCTTGAAAAGTTATACTGCGCGAAATATGATAATTACTACAAGTGGTTACTTAGATCGAGCAACTCTAACATAAATATATACGTTGACAGTCAAGTGGCAATAAAGGCAATAAACTCATATGAAATTTCATCTAAAAACGTTCTAAGGATCAGGGAAGCCATAGAGCGACTAGCCGGACATAAGGGCATTGCAGGAAACGAAATTGTAGTTTAGATTGCCAAAAGCGCTCTTGACAGACAACTCGAACAGGAAAACGACATACTGAAACCTTTAAATGCGGTATACAATAACATCGATGCGGATATAAAAACACGGATAGAGAGCAGGTGGAATAATCGACGCAGCAACTTGCGAAACCGCGAAAATCATGTGTACACAGAATGCAGACAACTACGCCAGATTCGTATTAGCCCTGTCTAGAAAGGAAAGCAGAACTATCGTAGGCATACTGGCAGGTCACAATTTGTTAGCGGCACACGCATACAAGATGGGAATTGCAAACAATGATAGCTATAGATTTTGCAATGAACTAGAAGAGAGGAAAACTCTTGAAGACCTTCTATGTTCTTGCATTGCATTAGCTACAGCTCGACTGAAATGCTTAGGAGCTCTACAGAATGAGAGGTTAGAATGTTTCTCGGGGTTAGCGCTTCAGAGCTTACATAGATTCGCAAAGGACTCAGGCTTATTACAAGAAGCCTACTACAAGGAAACGGAAGGGTAAAGCTCCATCTGGTACCACTAAGGCCCATTAGATCTATGTGATGGCTTTCAGCCAGCCAGGTCAACCTAACCTAACCTACTTGCAGACTATTGTAATGCAGTTATATTCTAACAAAATTGACTGCTTCCATCAACAGCAGACGTTGCTTAAGATCACTTAACTATTTCAGGCCAAAACTTTACCTTCGC
Source organism: Anastrepha ludens (assembly GCF_028408465.1). Lineage (NCBI taxonomy): Eukaryota > Metazoa > Arthropoda > Insecta > Diptera > Tephritidae > Anastrepha > Anastrepha ludens. Next base: position 90,520,446 of record NC_071500.1, read on the forward strand.
TCTCTGAGTATTTCTTTGATATTTCTTTTCGGAATATAAAAATAGAAAATACACTTACTCGTATACAAGATAGCGTAAATATAAACACCACATCCGAAGTTTTATAATTTTTGAAAATCAAAATCATTTTTTTTATTTTTTTCAACATTTCGCGTAGGCAGTTTTATAGACCATTTAAATTTGATACAATAAAGTATAAATATCAAGTCATTCAGAAATCGCATTGCTTTTAAGCAATTTGTTTTTTTGTTAGCGGTCTTGCGCATTTGCTTCATATGATGAATGCCCATAAATTTTTGTACATGAGAGAAAACTCCCAACACCGTCCGCGAAAACATTTTCAAAAATGTATGCAATTTTTTAGCCACTAGAAATTTTCAGTTTATTATACCAAAATTCATTAGGCTGTAATACTACACACTCAAAATTTTTAACAGTTAGAAGGTATGACATTTTTATGATTTTTTTTAAATTCGCGCAAAGTTTTAAATTAAATTTACATGATATTTGGAAAAAAAATTAAATATATTGTATTTTCATAGGAATTTATTAAAATTAACTTAGAAACAAATAAGTTGCCAGAATTTGTCAACTACACCCTGAGAGTTAATTACTCTTGTCGAAGGAAATTTTTGGAGAATACAGGGTGCGCCATCTTTTATGTCGGTATGTTAACGCTCAATAACCTTGTCATTTACCAATTTACCGATCGACTTCAACATATATGTTTTCGATACGTGAATTCAGTACAATTTCAACCATGGGTCGCTTTACACCGAAATAACTGAAATCAACGCTATAAAACACGAAATGTTTGACAAGGTGATGACAAACACAGAAGAAATATCGTAGTTTGTGATTCATAATAAAGGTGGCCACTTGATTGATATTGTATTCAAAAAATAGTTTTGATAAATTGTTTGATAAAAAATAGTAATTGATAAATAAAAATACCTCCCTTATACAAATCAATTTTTTTTTTTCAAAGTTATTCAATGTTTTCATACCGACATAAAAGATGGCGCAGCCTGTACTTAACTTACGATCAAATGCTTTCAAAAGCCAAATATTCAATGGCCTTATGAAGTGAATACATATAATTTTTTCTAAAAATTCTATTTAAAAACTCGAGAGCTTTTATTAATTTGTTTTTCATTTTGTTTTTTTTTTTCTTATTTGCACTAATTTTGAGACTTGGCTTGATATGGGAAAATAACCTATATTTTCACAAAAATTAACTAAAATTAAATAGGAAACAAGTAAATTGTCAAAACTTGGCAAAAATTCGTAGTGCTATAGTTATTTAACTCAATGTATAGTATGGAATGTATAAGAGATCTGTATCGAATAAAGCAATTAGTGGGGAAACAAGCGCGTACTTTGAGAACATTGGACAATTGGAGACATGTAGGATGCAGCTCAAATGATTGATGTAATAAAAGATTGAGCTAAAGAAGGCCATGTTGAAAAACACAACATTTTTTTTGCCAAACAGGGTGTTCGAGGCACAAAACAACTTATAATTTAGAGATTCATTCAATTTTGAAACTTTTGGTATGGTGTTTTTAAAGTGAAATATCTGCATTTTTTTAAAACATAGTATTTTTTTTTGGTTTTATTTTTAAGATAAAAAATACGTTTTAAAGAAATTTTTTTTGCAAAAAAATTGTAGTTTTTAAAATTATATTAAATTTTTTGTGAACAGAATTTTTTTTGAAAACAATTTTCCAATTGTGAAAATTTCTTCTGCTTTTTAACATTCAAAATACTGCCTTTTTTCATTTTTTTTTGGATCAAAAAGAAAAAAAAATTGTAATATTCAAAATATAATTTCACATTGTTAGCAAATTTTATTCATATATTTTATAACAAAACTTTTCGTTGTAATTCTTTAAAATCCATATCTGATTTAATTTATAAATTTGAGATTTGATATGGTATTCTGTTTTTGTTTTTTAACATTTAACACTTTTATTTAAATTTTAAGCATAAAAAATACTTTTTAGGGAATTTTTTTGGGAAAAAATTAAAATTATTAAAATTTAATCTTTTTTTTGTTTGTAAAATTATATCAATTTTTTTTTTAATTTGTAAACAGAAATTTTTTTTGAAAAAAAATATTCCAAATATGAAAATATTTTCTGCTTTTTAACATTCAAAATACTGTTTCTTCAACTTGTTGAATCAAAAGGATTTTTCACAACACAAATTAAAAAAAAATTTTAATACTCAAAATTTAATTTCACTTTTTCGAAATTTTTTTCATATATTATATTTTACTCGTATAATAAAAATTTGTATTGTAATTTTTGAAAATCCTTTAATTTATAAATTTGAGATTTGGAGATCGAGCTTTGAAGTGAGCTAGCTTCTGTTTTTTTAACATTTAACACTTTTTTTACTTTTTAGCATAAAAAACACCTTTTAAGAAACTTTTTTTGGAAAAATATTGTAATTTTTAAAATTTAATCTTTTTTTGTTTTTTGTAAAATTATATTAATTTTTTTTAATTTGTGAACAGAATTTTTTGTTTTTTTTTTCAAAAAACTTTTTCGAAAGTGAAAATATCTTCTGCTCTTTAACATTCAAAATAATGTTTTTTTATTAATTTTTTGACCAAAACGACTTTTCAAAAAACAAATTTTTTAAAAGAACTTGTAATATTCAAAATTTAATTTCATTTTTTTTGAAAAGTTTTATATATTTTATGATACAATTTTTTGTTGTAATATTTGAAAACCTCTATCGGATTTAATTTATAAATTTGCAGCTGTGCAGTGAAATATCTTCCGTTTTTTTAATATTTAACATTTTTTTAAATTTTTAGCACAAAAAATACTTTTTAAGAAACTTTTTTTGTCAAAACGCTCTAATTTTTTAAATTTATTTTCATTTTTGAGCAGAGTTTTTTTTTTTTTTTTTTTGAAATTGTTTAAAAACACACTAAATGGGGATTATTCCAGAGGAATCTTATTTTAAATTGAAATAGAACAACGAGAATTAAAACTGATTGGATTATTTCTATTATTTTTGCGTAGAACGATTCCTCACATTTATTTTTTAAAGCCCTTTCAAATGTTGGCCGCAACTGTGCCGTAATTCGGGCATCCATAAGCACCAATTTTGAATGACTCGCTGGAGGGCTTCGTTTGGAGACGTACGTCTTCTTCCCTTCTCCTTAATTGGCGTGATAACCGTCAGTTGGTCACACCAAGTGAAGCCAAGTCCTTCTCCACCTCCATCTTTCAAATGCAGAGAAAGCCTTCCTCTTCATCTGTTGCCACCAGCTGGTACCGCATCGAATACTTTCAGAGCCGGAGCGTTGGGATATACATTCGTACGACTTGACCGGAAAAAAATGGATGTATTCAGTTTGACAGACGCCTGAACAGATCTGAAAAACCCCTCAAATCTGATCACGCTTTACTTATTGAGATAAATTTTAGCAAGAGATTCAAATAGAGACGCTGATGCACTGTCTAGGCATGAGCGTAGTTATTCTCCCTTCACACAGCACATGCTAGAATTAGACTAGATATTTTTCAAGGTTTAAAGTTTTTTGGTATTTAATTAGACTTTATTTTGAATTCTGTCTATACTTGCAATTCATAGAAGACTTTTTCCAAATATTTTATTTCATCCAAAACGTGACGTTCATTTAAGTAGTGAAATTATATTTGCTATGAACTATCCTTTCTGGTAAACCAATTTATCATTTTATAGGTAACTCTTGCACGAGCTGGCTCGGTATTTTCCGGTTCAACCTCAGAAAGAAAGGCAATAGTGACATAAAAGTGGATGACAGTTCATTTGGGTATGATTGAAGACGGTCTCGGTATTCGCTGGCTCAATTTTGTATCTGCCTTTTTAATGAAGAAATTTTAAGTCCCAATGAATTTTGGCATTCGTCACGTGCCAAAACACGTTTACTAGGGTGTGTTGCATAATTTCATAGCTTGAATTTGATGCTGCGCCCCACAGTTGGATTTGGTTGGAGCACAAACTTGTAAAGGATAAGCTGGTGGTCCATTGAGACGGGGGATTTATGTCTTAACAGCCAATACATGATTTGAAATCTCAATTCTAGTGCATTCCTTTCGGCAAAGATGTGCTTCGAATAAGAAGCTGGTCACCTCATTCTCCTTCAAAGCAAATAGCATTAAATGGCATTAACTCAATGGCCACAAACTCTATAGCCACTGTCACAGTCCCTTTAATCTAGATCACTTGCCAAACAAAGTTACAAAATTCAAGCCCGCCAGCTGCTGCTGCTGCCACACTTCGCCACAGCAAAGTAGCTCTCGAAATATTTAGGTAGCGAGCAACAGTAATCGTGGTTTTTGAGTGACTGACGTTTGGCAAAAATAGAAGAAAAAAAACGAACAACAAAAAAAAAAAACCACAGCAACCTAATAACCAGAAAAATGGCAAACCAATCAAGCGAACTGATTTTAAAGCTGAGTACGTGGGTAAGTGTGTGTATAAGTGCTGTTGTTGCTTTCAGCCGCGGTGATTGGCATAGTTCAAATGTCACAGAAACAGCGCAGCAATTGAGCAAATAGCAAAAAACAGCATTAATTGGTAGCAGTCGAAATAAAATAGTAAGCCGCAGCGGGTGGCAGTGAGCGAAAAGTGACAATGAAAAATTCATTAAAAAATTGAGAAACAAAAAATGAAAACTTATAGATTTAATGGCATCATTTTTTTATTTATATTTTTGTTTTGAAATTTATTTTTATTTTGAATTTTACTTTTATTTTGCAAAGTTCCCTTTATTAGGAAAAAATATTTTATTTACTTTCAAAAACTTATTAAGTTCTGTTCATTTAACTAGGCATGCGCAATGCATATGCATTCCGCTCCCCCCCTTTGTTTGATTGTTTGGTCATGAAGTCATAAATCAAGATTGCCCGGTCATGATATGCTGCGCGACTGCTGGATGCCTGCCACCGCTGCTGCCGTCATGTCATGCCAGCAATTGCTCGCATTGTTAAGCAACCCGAAATTCACACCAAACTGACAGTGAAATATAACAACAGCAACAAAAGCACAGCAGCAATACAACAACAAGCGCAGCTACTACCCAATATGTATGCCTCACAAAAGCGTGGCATTCAAATATTCGCAAGCAGCGGCAAAAAATTGATTGGTTAGTATTTTGCATAAATAGCAGCAACAATGCAAGCTACAACAACAACAACAATAACAAAAATGAAGCAGAGAAAATTCACATTTTTCTTTCAAGCCATACAGAATTTTTCTCCGCTCGTTTTGCGACACTTTGACGTGCCACACATTCGTCCGTCTTCGCAAAGCTCAACCATTTGACGTTTGATCGATTTCTGTTCACAAATGGCAAAAGCGAGCAGTGCGCGTTGATAGGCGACCGGCGACCGGCAACCAACAACGTCGACCGTCGACCGTCCACCGGCGGCCATCACCAAACAATGCCAACACAATGCCAGAGGTGTGAAATAATCGGTGCAAGCGCCTGACAGCCGCGACACCAACTTTGCCACAACCAATGCGACCGGTCAGTCAATGAGCCTGCATAAACAACGTCTAGTCATTGCTCACCACTCAATGAGCCACGGCTCTGTGTTGGCCTGTTCGGTGGCCGTGCCACAATGTCTGACAATAGCAGTTCGGTTGAGTCAACTTGGTTGGCTGACTGTCTAGCTGACTGACCAGGCAGACGCACACACTCAAACACACACACACAAATTGAAATTTAGCTGATAGTCTGTCGGGTTTTGACTTCGTTTTATTTTGCTTTTGGTTTTTCTGCCTCATTGTTGGCCAGGTCATGAGAAAAATTGCTTGCAAGATGAGATGCAAAAAATCACTTAACGCTGCTGCAAAACAATGCCGTTGAAAATAATTTTCCGCTGGTGCAGAAAGCAGTTACACAGCCTGCGGCTGCTTACTTAGTATAAAAGCAAATAAACGAAGTCAATTGTTTGTGCCATTTTGTGAATAGAAATAAATTCTTTTGATTGCAATTTCCATGGAAATGATATGAAAAGTGGTTTGGATAGTTGAGAGTAGGCAGCTGGGAGCGTATTTTTGGATATTTTTGGAATTATTTGACCAACGCTAAATGACCATCACATCACAATGAGTGACCCTTGGTTGAGTAAAGCTCGAGGCACTTCGGGGCTCACACCCTGCTGATGAAGAAGGTCGGGAATGATTTATAGGCATGTGTTTCAATTTTTCAACGGAAGAGGTAGTTCGGGCAAATGCGGACGATCAAGGCAAACAGATCGTCAATTTGCACTTTCGACTGCATAAATTAGAGAAAAACTAAAAACTAAAAGGAGCGCCCGAAGTATTGCACAGCTTTTGGACCACCGAAAATTCTAAGTCGTCTTCGTGGAGCACAATGAGGCAGTTACATCATATACGATATATTTGTGCTTGGCAGGGATGAAAGTAGGGAATTTCAGCTGGAAATTAATCTTAAATACGAGTGATCTGTCAAAAAAAGCCAATTGAAAAAAGTACGTCCAATCTGAGCACCCTTTAGTAGACGGATGCTGTTGCCGAATGGGGTTGATTCGTGACTTCCATTTGTTAATGTCTGAGTTTGAAATCTCGGACATGAGACACCAAACGAGTGAAAAAGTTAGTTCTAAAGCGCTAGCCCCTCAGCGGGCAATGACAAACCTCCGAGTATATTTCTCCCATGAATAAGGAAGGTAGGTAGGTAAGTAGGTAAACGGCAAGAGTACCACAGGCACATTTCAAGTAGCACTTACGTGCCGTTTTGAAACCATAATATGGACCACTACCTGTGCAAAGAAAAACTTTTTGGGAAGGGAAACCTTCCACAGCCATCCAGTGTTGTTGATGTAGTAGAGGAGAGAAAAGGGATCTAGGCTGGAGAGTTTCTTCAAGTCATCCCATCCATGAAAAAAGCTAGTTAAAAAAAAACCATCTGCTTTTCGGAGGCGACAGAAAGGTCTCGCCATTTATAGGTCTCGCCATTTGTGGTAAAACTTCAGGACGCGCACACAAATTTGATGGGAGAAGCTCTTATAAATACACAGTAAAAGGGAATTAGCGCCCTGAATGCGTAGTATACCCCCTATTAGAAGTCAATACGATCGAGTTTACGTACATGCAAAAAATGACGTTGTTAGTTGCAGTGCTACCCTAGTGACTAATTAGGAGTCAATTACGCACACGAGCCAGCTGACTTTTCCACTGAAAAGTTTGACATATTTTAACATAACTTTGTCATGAAGCAAATTGTCATTAGAAGTTGTCTTAACATGGGCTACATTCCGCTAGGATGGAGGGAGGCAAAAGTCTCCTTCATACCCAAGGCAGGTAGGTCCTCACACACTAACCCTAAAGACTTCAGACCCATTAGTCTAACGTCTTTTCTTCTCAAGATCCCGGAGAGAATAATAGATGAATACATACGGGGTGTCGTGCCTTTAAATAGGCTCTCTTCGGCGCAACATGCCTATACTAAAGGGAAGTCCACAGAAACCGCCTTACACTCACTCGTCGGGTTGGTGGAAAAAAGCTTATCAGACAAAGAGTTTGCATTGGTTGCCTTCGTAGACATAGAAGGCGCCTTCAACAATATAAATGCAAACGCTATAGTAGATTCATTAGAAGATTTTGGAGTTGAACCACATGTCGTAGACCTGATTGAAGATATACTCATCAAAAGAAAGGTAACGGCTAAATTAGGAAGCACTACTCTAAGCAGACAGGTCTGCAGAGGCACCCCGCAAGGTGGAGTCCTCTCCCCTCTTCTTTGGATTTTGGCAGTAAACTCCCTGTTGCTGACCCTGGAAAGAGGGGGTTGCCACGTCACAGCTTACGCAGATGACGTAGCAATCGCCGTTAAAGGCAAATATCCTAATACCCTTATGGATATTCTGCGCTCTAACATGGCCACGCTTAGAAGCTGGACTGAGAGCAGGGGACTCGATATAAACCCCTCAAAAACTCAAATAATTCTCTTTACAAAGAAACATAGGCTCCCTATAATCTCCCCGCTAATTTTTAAGGGTGTGGAGATTCCTTTGAAAGAGAATGTCAAGTGCCTAGGACTCATATTAGACAGGAAACTCACGTGGAAATCTAATATTGAGGAAAGAGTAAAGAAGGCCAACGTTGCATTATACACTTGCAAAAAGCGGTCGGTATCAAATGGGGACTAACACCCCGTATTACGCACTGGCTCTATACTTCGGTAGTTAGGCCAATCTTAATGTACGGAATACTTGTATGGTGGCCATCTGCTCAAAAGGCGACTTACGCTAAAATCATGAGTAAGGTCCAAAGAACAGCTTTTTTATGCATCTCGGGCGCTCTAAGGACTACTCCAAACAAAGCGCTGGAAGTGCTAATCAACTTACCTGCCCTAAATCTGGTAGGAAAACACGTGGCCGCCGCCTCGGCGCTCAGATTCAAAAGTATGGCGCTATGGAAAGACCGGTGCTTTGGCCACGCTTCCATTTTGCACTCTCTGAATAGTCATAAACAAGAAATAGACTACTCTATCCCTAGACTCACCTTTGAAAGGCACTTCAAGACGAGTATACCGTCAAGAAGGGAGTGGCATACAACAAGGCCATGGAGAAGGGGGGAATTAAACTTTTATACAGATGGCTCCAAGCTAGACGGTAAGGTTGGCTACGGAGTTTTCTCGAAGGAATTAGGACTGGAACTATCCGTTCGACTGCCAGACTACTGCAGCGTCTATCAGGCAGAGGTACTAGCTATAAAAGAAGTGGCTACATAACTAAATACGCACGCCGTAACAAAAACGATTATAGATATATTCTCGGATAGCCAGGCGGCCATCAAATCAATGAATGCGGCTTTACTAAGATCGAAGGTTGCACAGGAATGCCGGGCAGCTCTAAATGATATTAGTGACGTATTCAAGGTCAGCCTTATTTGGGTTCCGGGACATAGAGATATTGAGGGAAACTGTAAAGCAGATGAGCTAGCCAGAAAGGGTACCGCTCTCCAACTGCTGAGTGATAAAGGTGCCATTGGAATACCCATGGCCACGAGCAAACTAATAATAAAAAACCACTTTATCCAAGAGGCCAATAGGTCATGGAGAAATGAAGATACGTGTCTAACAGCTAGGCTACTATGGTCGCAAATAAACAAGAAAAGAACAAAGGAATTGCTTAGTCTCTCAAGAGACAATATCTCGAAGGTCGTGGCTTGTTTAACCGGTCCCTGGCTATTTGGCAGGCATTCCTCGAGACTAGGAAGAGGAAGAGGAAGAAACAGTTGAGCACTTCCTTTGCAATTGTCCAGCCCTAGCTAAAATCAGAGCAGGTTGTCTAGGTAAATACTTTTTCAATGAAGGGCGCAGGCCCGAAATTCAGACAATTGGAGGCATGTGCTGCAGCAGGCGAAGATCCGACCAGGGTTTTCCAGCCAACAATGGTGATGAGGATGATGATTGGAGTCGCCATAACTGACCACAAGACGACAATTTGTGATTTCTACCGAAATTCTCAAAACATTTTGGTCGATGGCGTAACAAATTCAAGAGTTGTGTGCAGTGAATTTGAGAAGAGTAATAAATAAAAAATTCCGTTTATGGAATAATACCAAGAAGCATTCCACATGTAAAAGGAGAAGCTCAGTCGAAAACCTAACAAAAGTTTACGAGCCATTTTTTTTATTTTTTGCTTAATAAGTAAAAATAGCATTTTAAAGACCTTCTGGTTCCATTTGCTGAGAATATATTCACTGAATCAACGTAGTCATAAAGCAGTAACTGTAAAGGTTTCAAAATCTTATAACCTGAATGGGCGTCTACATCTCAAATACGGCAGGAGTAGTGCAGTAGCTGCGTGCCCTACACGGCAAATGGTTTTGAAGAGTGCAAAAAGACTACAGCTCGGGTAGTCGCAATGCTTTGTGCAACACACATTTTGGCCTTAGATTTATTCCATACACCTCTAGAAGCTTAAGGATTCAACAAAAGCTTTCCAAACATTAAGGTTTTTAGTAATAGGTCCAAAACATAATCATAGTCCAAACATTTTTGGTTCTAGTCAGTCCATTTAACGATATTCCAGTTCCATTAAAAATAGTCCAAGTCATCAGTGGTCTGTCTCTGCTTCTCTTTCCCTGCGGGTTCCAAATCAAGCCGGCTTCCGGTATTTCATTTTAAGGCTTTCGCGGAGTATGCCCTATCCAGCCAGATTTTTGTTTTTTATTCCATCTATGCTGCTTTTTTGGCGTGTAATTCTCCAGAGCTCCTCGTTAGTTATTGCTCATGGCCACCATACCTTAAGGCTCTCTATGTTGGCCCTACAAACCAAAATTTGAATTATTGAATAAATGAATGAATGAAGCTGAAAATGAAATGAAATAGGGGCAATTTTCAAAGGTTTTACAAAATTGTGTAGGTGCTGGTTTTTCATATTCCTAAACAAACGAGGCTTTCTGAATGTCTGGGTAAGCAGAAAATTGCATGATAGGCCGATTTTTCAGAATCTGAAACAAATTCTCGCCATAATATATCGTTTTGTTGAGAATAATCAATTCATGGACAGACTTAATATGTCAACAATACTTAGTAAGACTTTGCAACACTAAAAAATAACACTGGCGTATGGTAAACAGGTGGCGGCCTCGGTGGTCTAGAGTAAGTGCACTAGCCTGTCATCCCAGAGGTCGTGGGTTCGAATCACACGTAAAGCACGGTACTCGCATTTTTCCACATTTACTAACTTACCCTGTTTAAAAAAACAAAAAAAAAACAAAAAAAACACAAAAAAAATGTTCTTTCCTCAAACCCAAAACCTTATTCAATCCATCCTTACTCCCACATAGTAGTCGGCGCATTACTTGCATAGTGGCTACTAAAACAAGCAGAAACAAAGAAACACACACAGTTACATATTGCATCAGTCGTGCCAGCAAGAGGATGCGGGCAATTACGGTAATAGCGGGCACATACTAAATTTAGCGAAGTCCTCAACCATCTGGGCGTTCCTCCTGCAGAAAAATTTTAAACACAGATGGCGCTCCAAGCGGAAAAAGAAGGCGATGTTCTTAAGCAACGACTGGTAGCGGCAGGCTAATCACCTACCCTGTCAGAAATCAAATTGATTAACGAAACCAACGCAAGACAAGTCTTGTAAAAGCCCTATGCTCCCGAAAGGAGTGAAGGAGTGAACCAAAAAAAAAAAGACCAAAATGGTAAACAGGCCAGGAATACTTTCTGTAACACAAATCGTAGGGGTGCAAAATGTGTAAAATTGTATATTAAATAAAAGGTTTTTCAATTGGCCCGGGTCGATTTTGGCGCCCTGTGGCAGCCATTTTGTTTTGGTGACATCTGTCAAATCTTTTGTTTTTTATTCAGTTGTTTATGCCAAATCATCATGGCAAGTTACACGATTGAACAGCACGTTCAAATGATAAAACTTTATTATCAAAATGAGTGTTCATTAACGCAAACGTTGCGCGCATTGCGCCCATTTTTCGGTAGACGTGGTGGCCCTTCAAAGTCGACTCTTCAACGTTTGGTCAAATTGAGACGACCGGGTCAGTAACAATCAGCCAACACCCATACGTTCAAGGAACGCAAGATCAGGAGAGAACATTGCCGCGGTCCGTGAAAGTGTACAGCAGAACCCGAGACAGTCTATTCCTCGCCGTGCACAAGAACTTGGCCTTTCGCAGACTTCAACTTGGCGAATTTTGCGTCGGGACTTGGGGCTACACCCATACAAGATCCAACTGACCCATTAGCTCAAAGTTGATGACCATAGACAACGCCGTTTGTTCACTGACTGGGCTTCGAATCGTTTGGAAGAGAACCCCGGTTTTGGGCGAAAAATCATCTTTAGTGACGAGGCGCATTTTTGGATGAATGGCTGTGTTAACAAACAAAATTGCCGTATATGGGACGACACCAATCCACACGAGGTTCACCAGGTGATAATGCATCCTCAAAAAGTTACCGTTTGGTGTGGATTTTGGGCCGGCGGCGTCATTGGTCCGTACTTTTTTGAAAACGACGTTGGTGAGGCGGTCACCGTCAACAACGAGCGCTACACAACGGTGATAACCAATTTCTTATGGCCCATATTGAACCATATGGACCTAGACGACATGTGGTTCCAACAGGACGGCGCTACGTGCCACACAGCAAACGCCACGATTGACATTCTGCACATCTACCCGCCCTTATTGAAAAACCCTTTACTTCTAATATATTTTCTTTAGAATATAAAGGGTCTTTCAGATGTGACTTCTAGATGCATATACTGCATAATTCCTAGAGGGTACCTGCTTTTTTCGATGATTTGATGATGTGTCTTACGTCATCTTTGATATTTTTCAAGTAGACACACGCGCCTTTTGCAAGACCTTTTACTCAACCTCTATTTCCTTCTCATATGCGTATTTTTTGCTCTCATTAGCGTCGAGCCTGATTTTTAATAACTTTGAAAGAAGTTAAACTTTGTTGTACAGTGTAATTACTCAGTTTGATTAAAAAGGAAGTAATTCCGTTGACTTGATGATTTCTAATCAAATATCTATAGACTTTTATGACTTCAATGGTAAATAACATGAATTCAGTCGATATGCAGAAAATACCAAAAATGCAATGTAGTCGCTGAAGAGAGTCTCAAATACATCAGAAGCGATGCTTTTACCAAAGGCGCTGTAAGCAGTAAGCAAAAACAAAGAAAATACAACAAATCGTATGCCAGTTAGTGGCAATCAACGAGCAAGGCATGGCCGCGACCCAGGCATTGGCAAATAGTTCATAAGTCAAAGCACCGACGAGCAGAACAAAAAAATTTTAAAATAAAAATCAAAAATTAAAATAAAAAGAAAATCAAAAATACAACGCTAGAGGCACAACTACATGGGTAAAGTGTTCACATACACGCACGTTTACTTACATATCTTTAAACAAATGCATTATATTGCAACATGTGGCACTTACTCGTATGCCAGTGTACATAGAAACGATAAGCCATTGAGTTACCAAAGTATGGAAATATGCAGTAATTCAACAGCAATTCATCGTGAAATTGCCATGCAGATGTATATGGATGTATGAGTATATTTATATCTTTATGCTTGTGTATGTGTGCGTATGCATGTACGTCAGCCGAGCACGCGGTGCGGAAAATGGCAACGAGGAATGCACCTTACCTGCCGCGATATGCCGGGAAAAAAACTGAGAACCTGAGAATTATAAAAACCAATAAAAATGCGAAGAAAAAGATCTCCAAAAAAACGATTGCAAGTGCAAAAAGTCAAGAGCAAATCAATGGCACAGCTCGAGATTGCGAATAAACGAAACGAGTGCCTTAGAAAAAATTATCATTTCATTAAAAATGCAAAAGCGTATTGAAGAGCGTGCAGCAGCACAGCACAGCAGAAGCAATGGTATTGTTATGCTTACTGCATGCCACATACATACATGCAGAGGCACAATGCAGTGGCAAAGTGGCAAAGCAATGCAGTGAAATTCTTTTCACTGCACATTTTGTAGGCGCACAAAACTTACAGCCAGGCGACCCACTGACTGCTAGACGACAATATAGCGATGCTGCTGATTCAGCGGCATCTTCCCAGTCTTTCACCACTTCATTGCGCGCCGGCCTGTTCTCAAGCATCTACACTTACTAACTTATTCATTATTTTGTTGACCTAAACTTTATGAGCTGCAGCAGGCGTTACTTGTTTGGGCAATTTTTTGTGTAATGCAAGTGTGTGTGTGTGTGTGTGCAGGCAATATTGGGTGCAGCTTGCTGTTGAGCAAAAATGAGAAAATATTTGGAAAAAAATATAATGCAGCACAAAACCGGTTGTCAATGCACGGTAGTAATTCTTAATTTTTTCTTGTTTTTTTTTAATTTTTTTTATTTTTTATTTAAATTTTTTTTTTCTGGTTTGCCGCAACATCATTTTCGTTAGTCTCAGCGGGTCATTACACCAATTGTTGCTGCGTTGCATGTGTCGTTGCTGCTGCCGATATTGCTAAAGTGATCTGCCATTGTGCCTTCTGTGCTTCCCCCGCACCTTCCCACAAATACTACCAGCCTACTTTTTTCTCCGCGCTTCTCTTCTCTCCCACAGTTTTCTGTACCTTTGCTTGTTTCCTTGTGTTTCTTTTTATCTCTCCTTTTTTTTTTGATGCGCCTCCAAAGCCGCGACCAAAACGACCTGCCACCTACTCAACACTCAAGGCAGCGGCGTGATGTTGCTTCCCCAGAAACAAAGAAGTGGGAAAGCACCAGCAAAAAAAAACAGCAACAGCAAACGATTGCAGAGTTCAATATTGAAGCCAAGCAGCCAAGAAGGTAACCAGCGCCAGCGCCAACCAGCAATAGGCGATGGCAAAGTCAAAGGCAATGCCAGCAGCAGCAGCGGAAAAAACGGCAGCGTAAAAAATTTTCACAGGCGTGCTCGCAACAACAACAACAACAATGCCCAAAAGTCTGCTGCACCAACAAAGGAAAAGCGAAAAAACTGAAATTGGTATAGCCTGGCATGGCAGCCGTATGGAAAAAACCCAAAAAAAAGCAGAAAACAGAAAAAATCTTGTAAACAGCGGCAATGAAGAAGCAACAGTCGTCTCGCCTGCAATATTGGCGCATCGACGGCGCAGCCAGAAAATTTTTCAATGTGAAGTTTAACCTAAACGGCAAAGCAGCTTACGCCGTTGTTGTTGTTATTGTTAAGCTTCTATGCTGGTTTCCTTTTTTTGTATATTTTTCTTTCTGCACTTTTTTGTTTTGCATTTCTCATTTTTATTTTCATTGTTTTTTTCCAATATTATCGTCCTTTATTTGCTTCCTCCTTTTCCGCTTTCTGCCCGCTCAGCTATCGATCTAGCAGCGCCACTTCAGCATCGTCTGGCCTGAACGGCCTGTGAACATGTTTGACCTACTGAATGCCGCAAGGAAATTATGCTATTTGCCGCATTTATTTAGTAGGTGAACAAGAAAAATTGGTGTCCACGAAAAAGGCGAGAAGCGAATATTTACTGGGTAAATGGAAAAAATGTAATTGCAAATAAAAAATTGTTGGCTAAAAAATTACACGCGCAAGGCATGCGGCATGTTGCATGTACATATATGAAATGGGAAAATATAATATTTACGTACGCAAAAACTTATTAGAGAGGAAGAATTTACAGTTTACTTGAGTTCAAAAGATTCTAATTCCCTGAGAGTTTGCTTTATCTGACTCAAAACTGCAATTTTGGCAGTCTAAAATTAAGCTGAGTGAATATTTTTGATCGCTGATGGAAATGTCTTGCAGAAAGTTAATACAAACTGCTTTTCTTTCATCAAGAAATGCATTTATAGGAAACATTTTAAGTGATGCAAAAAGTATCGGCAATTCGTTATGCGCCTTTAGTCAACAAATTTGATGTGTCCATATGCTTCTGTGCAACTCTTAGAGGAGTAAGGAGTAATTTTTTCTGCTTGTTTTCTGTCAAAAATCAAATAGATGACAAAAGGCGACTTGTTATTTCTTTCATTTCAAATTAAATACTAACTATTCAGAAAAATTCTCAGTGTCTCAGATTTAGTAGATACAAATTTTCTGAAAATCCGTAAAAGCATTAAGTTGGGGAATTCAACACGCATTTTCCTAAAACTCTTATAAGATGAACAATTGTATGTCTTGATCTCGATTCAGCATATATATATACATATATAGAATTGGCGCGTACACACTTTTTGGGTGTTTGGCCGAGCTCCTCCTCCTATTTGTGGTGTGCGGCTTGATGTTGTTCCACAAATGGAGGGATCTACAGTTTCAAGCTAACTCCGAACGGCAGATATTTTTATGAGGTGCTTTTTCATGGCAGAAATAGGACCGAGGGGCGACAGCTATCAGAAAAAATTGTTTTTTCTTAATTTTAGATTTTGGTGTTTCACCGAGATTCGAACCGACGTTCTCTCTATGAATTGCGAATGGTAGTCATACACCAATCCATTCGGCTACGGCGGCCGCCATTCAGCATATTCAGCATATAAAAGTTTATAAAAAACTACCTATCCTTCTCAAAAGGATAGCATGCAAGGCCTGCGTTATATAAAGTGGCATAACAAAAATTTTATTTTTGCATAACTTCTCCTTTATCATGACACTCGATTAACAATCCGACATGACATGGGTTCGATGATCAATCCCTCCTCGAGACCCTAGTCCGTATCCGAACGGTGTCCACCTTGTTTTGTTTGTTTCCTGACTCTCAACAGGGATTTTCAATGCGAATAACTGTTAACAGCACCACCAGCGTGAAATAAAAGCAAAGAGATTAATAGTGAGAGGTGAGAAGCATCATTTCATAGGATCAGCTATCAAAATGCACATCACTACTCCTGCGTGGTGCAATGTTTTCTTTTGCATGACTCTTAAGGGTTTATTCAGCTTAGACTTTGGTAATTAAATTAGGTGTGGCATAGTTTTATTCCATAACCTGCTGCCATTTTGAAGGTGCTTTCATTATGTCTCTCGCAGAAGTTCTTATCCTTACTGACAAAAAACGAAGTTAAATTCTAAAACTCTCTTATAAAGCTACTGGGGGTCCTTGTGAATCACTATCGATATGATTGGTTTGGCATTGTTACATAGAACACAATTTCCACCGCATTGAGCACATCTGGTCCCTTTCATCATGTGGTTAGCAGGTCCGCAGCAAGTCCGAACCCAGAGTTTGGACGTAGGTGAGCCGCTCATGGTAGACCGTCCCTACACTTTATGCCTGCTCGACCCTTCTCACTTGCTGTTGTTGTAGATAATCTATTCAATCTAATCATCAGCAGCAGTTCACCGATGGAAATTAGATGCATGAAGTATTTTTGTTGTATGTATTTGTTGTATTGTATTTTTCATGTGGCACCTATTTCTTCTACTAAAAGAATTTTTGTGATGTTCGCATTGGCAATTGACAGCATTTTTATAAAAATTATAATAATTATATAGTCAATATATGATTCATTTCCTTTTTACTTGTATTAGCAATAACACTAATTCATTTATTTATTATTTTTACATCAAACAGGATGCTCTCATTTCGAATACTCTTATGAACGAAAGACTTAAGAAACGAACTTGACAGTCAGAATTTTACTCTGACTATATACTTAAATATTTACTGTAAACATATATATTTTACTCGTTTGACGTAGTAGCTAAAGTCGAAAAGGAAGTGTGGACATGTAGTTAACTTTGTTCAATTTCTATGTTAACTTGTTACATTTAACCATACATTTTTTTTTTAATACGGAAAGGGTTTTCTAAAGGTTCAGTATTTAGAACGATTCAATAACAATTCTCTCTTTAACTTAAAGGGGTATCCTGGTCTAGAAATTTGAAATTCGATTTTTGTTTTTGCATATTTTCAAAGTTTAGGCTTTCAAAAATATACCCTTCAACTGATTTTTCAAAATTAGAATTATTTTCGGACATACAGCGGATTTTGTGACTTGGCGTCTAAGCCGGCCGAGTGGAGCGAATCGCACAATGAACGGCAGATGTTACCGGATGACTTGAGGACTCGTTCTTTCCAGAAAATCTTTTGTATCCCACACAACTTTTATTTATTCTATACATAAATATACTTTTATACTTTATACTTCTATAGTATATACCTGAAAATATATCGCCGATTAATCCAGAGCGAGTAGTAAATATTATGATCTAAGTTATTCTATTGGAACTGTTGCTCAAACTTCAAACACGATTTTCTCAAAACTACTTTTTTTGAGATGGTCGTCATAATATCTCAAGATCTACCTGACCGATCGCTTTGAAGTTTGATAAGAATTGTTTATTATACATCTGTCTATCGCGCCTGCCTTGAATTTTAAAAAATTTAAGTTTGAAGTATTTTTTAAAAATTTGAAAAGGAAAAAAAAATGGTAAAAAATTTTCTTTTTTTCAAGTTGACGCCATTTTGTGAACTTTTTTTCTTTGATTTGGCGTAATTCGATAGAGACATCCTAACTAGCGAAGCATTTTCTTAATTTGTTTGTTTTAGATCACTACAAGGGTTGGAGCACCGTTTTTTATGTAGTAACCACTCCGCCGGCCTGTCATTCTACGATTTTTTTATTATTAATTTTTTTTTACAATTTTCCAATATTAATAAAAAACATAAAAAATGGATAGTAAAAAGGTCCTTCATTTTTTTTTATCTTAGTTTTAAAAATACTAATTATTAAGGCGTCTATAACAGAATACCCCCTTAAGTGGACTCAAGCTACTATGGCATGTGACCACAGATATGTAAGCACACAGAAATTGTGAGAGGATTTTTTTTTTAATTTACAAATAATATTACCACTTGCTGGTATTAAATTTAAAATTTCAATTAATGTTAGAATCAATTACTGTTACAATTTCAACGATGTAATTAAAATTACAATTACACTTACAATTGTCATAACTATTTTAAATACTTCATTCACAACTACAATAATTTCAATTTCAAATAATATACATTTCACATTACAGCTACAACTACAATTACAATTACACTTACAGTTGCATCTATAATTATGTTTGCAGTTCCAACAACAAATAGTAATTATAATTATAATTATAATTACATATATACCTATTACATATATTGCATATATACCTATGAAATGAGACTTTCAGCTATTAGTCCATAGATGTCGCAGTGAGAATTTTTAAACCTTCCCAAATGTCTTGTTTTCTTCGTCTTTCATCCGTCAACAATATTCCGTTCTTTGTTTGTTACGTTTCATACAACAATGCATTTTTGTCGCTCTTAAAAATGTCGAATTTCGTGCCTTAAAACTACGATTTGCGGACATCATTGATTTTCTGTTGTCAATTGAACAAAAACGCTTCTCAAGCTCATCAAATGCTTATAGAAGCTTATGGTGGACATGCTCTAAGTAGAGCACAGTGCTTCAGGTGGTTTGAAAAATTCCGAAGTGGTGATTTTAGCGTGGAGAACGAGGACCGTCGCCGGCCACCGAAAAAGTTTGAGGACGCCGAATCGCAAGCATTGTTTGATGAAGATGATGGTGAAACGCAAGAAATGAGGGCAGAGCAGTTGGGAGTGACCCAAAAAACCATTTCCAAACGTT
The DNA here is from genome assembly GCF_028408465.1 of Anastrepha ludens. Lineage (NCBI taxonomy): Eukaryota > Metazoa > Arthropoda > Insecta > Diptera > Tephritidae > Anastrepha > Anastrepha ludens. The sequence continues at coordinate 90,539,555 of NC_071500.1, forward strand.
TGAAAGACATGGGAATGATTTTAAAGGTCGGAATATGGGTGCCGACGCACAGTGCGGCCGATTCCCAAAAAGCTGGCCAAAAGTCGAAAAAAAAGTTTCTAGATAGAGTTTTTTTGTCTTTGGGTTGGCTACAATAATGCCTTGAGTAGTGAAAACCGTTCATAGCAACGTCCTGTACCCTAAGTATCCTCTGTATTTTCAGTCGCAACGTGGCCTTCGTTTGAGCATCGTATTACTGTCGATGAATAGTGAAAGTTGTACACATTTGAAAGATTTTGTAATGGAGTAAATTCAACAAAACCAAATGGAATCATCTTCGGAAGGTTAGTAAAATACGAGAAACCTTTAGTACATATCAATACCTCGACATAAAATTTTTAGCTGCAGCAATACGTAGATACATTTTTTGCAATTTTTTTTTATAAAATTTGAGTTTTCAAACTGTATAGTAATACAACGCCGTCATATGCTGCTTTGAAACCTATTAAAGGTTACTCAAAAAAGTAATGGTTACTGAATAAAACAAGATTCAGCTGCTACCACTTGCTACCTTGCGACCCCGAAAACATATAAATTTACATGTATCTTGATTATGTTCTAGAATATACGCTATTTCACGTGAGGGGGTGGCCAATAGGGGTGGAAGGGGGTGGATTTTCAAAATTTTAAGATCAAATTCGTAATCAGCGACCCCGACAACCCCCGAGTAAGAAATTTTGAATCAATTAAATACTTAATTGTTTGAGTTTTGGCCAGCTTTTCGGGAATCGGCCGCACTGTGCGACGTCACAAAGTAATTTTTCTTGATGACAATACACCGCCACATTGAACAAGAGCGACCCGGAAGCAAGTGGAGACGTACGATTGGGAACCGGTGGTGCAAACGGCTTACTCACCAGACTTGGCGACTTCGGATTATCATTTGTTTGCATCGATGGGTGACGCACTTTCCGAGCAGCGCTTCAATTCTCACGAAGAAGCCAAAAAATGGCTCGATGATTGGTTTGCGGCCAAAGACGGCCAATTTTTTGGCGCGGCATCCACAAACTGCCTGAGAGATGGGAAAAATGTGTCACTAGCGATGGCTATTATTTTGAAGATTAAATTTGTAACCATTTTTTGTTAATAAACGTTTGAAGTTGAAAAAAAGTATCATTTCATATATTACATTTTCAATTATAGTCATAAAATCAATTACAATAATATTTACAATTACAATTTTAATTACATTCGCAATTATCGTTACAATCAAAATTCAAATTATAATTACAACAGCAATTAAAAACACTCTTCAGGGCATAACGGGAATGTAATTTATTAATATTTATGTACAAGCTTTTGCTTATAAATACAACCCAACGCCCCCAAGCGCTCTCACTTCCGGTTATTAAACAATAAATTTTTGGTACTGGGCATATATCTAAATGCGTGCCCCAAGCAAACCAATATTCTATAATTTCTACCGTTACCATTTAAGCGTGGCTACCCTTTCATACACACAATTTGCCGCAGTAACTAAAAGAGGTAAAAGAGACAGCTTAGCCGCTTCAACAAAAGACTTAAGACACAAACCCAGCGCCAATAGTTTGCATACACTTTCTCAAATAAATAGCAATATTTTCTCACACTTTACACAATGGCTGTGTGAGCATAAGAAATTACAAAAACAACAAAAACAGTGACATCGGTAAAACAATACCGCCATGGGCGCAAACAAAATCTAATCTATTCGGACAAGTGCAACACACACTTTGCGGTTAACGTCAGCCATATGCATACCCATGTGGGTACGAAAAACGGTAGTATACGAGATGCTGATGGGCATACAAAAGCATTTGCTGTCAACAAGTTGTTCTACACACACATAAGTAACTATATATAACATTTTCTTTGCGGAAAATGATTGTAAAATATTTTTTTTTTTGGTTTTTTGCTTTTTGGCAAGCATTGGCTCAACCACAAATGGTTATTGCTGACCTGCGCAATATTTCATTTTTATGCGAAAATAAATTGAAATATATTGCAAGCAAGTAATAGCGTTAATATACTTGAGTTTATATTTGTTAAGTAAATGAAGGCAGAACGTAAGTAATATTTATTTTTTATGAGTTTTTATGTCTCGTTTACTTTGTGTTTCAATTAATTAAACAGTAGCTTGTTGTTATTTCTTATAAGCTATTTTGCTATTTTTTGTTATGAGCTACTCCTTTTGTTTGCGATTCTATGCGTTACACTTTGCTTGAAGATATACGACCAATAAACCAATATAAATTTCTGTTATACAATTTTGTTATGGGAATATGGAATTTGGTAGCCTTCGGTTTAGTGATTCACTTTACTACTTCATAAGTATTAACATTCAGTTTTACCATTTGCTTTCAGATGAACCAGCTGTGCAAAGTGTGCGGTGAGCCTGCGGCTGGATTTCATTTTGGCGCATTCACATGTGAAGGTTGCAAGGTACGTGTCTCTAAAATTAATTATTTATCGTAAAGATGAGTTCCAAGCCATTGAAAATATTTGAAAACTATTAAGTGGGCAATTTCATAGAGTTGAGATCTTATTTTTCCACCATAGATATCTTAAGTTCCCTTTCGGTTTTTCGAGCTAACTGAGGACTCAATGAATGTTGTGAGTTAAAGGAAAGCTCCTGAAGGCATTTTGGATGGCACTTGTTTAGTAAAAATGCCTAAAATTTTGGAAAATTTATTTCTACTGTCGAAATTTTATGACTATATTTTAGCGTCTAAGAAATCTGCAAAGCAAGTTAAGTTATCCTTACTCTGAAAAATATTAATAACTAGCAAACCCGGCCCCCTTCGCTGGGCACACTAAAATAGAATAGATATGGTTTAGAACAGAATATATATGATTTTCATATTATTTATTTCTTTATTCTTTATTCAAGCGCTTTGGCATAAACAATATTTTTTGTTTTTCTGTTTGTTTTTGAGTAAATATAAACTATAAATTGAAAATCAGGAAAAAGAAGATTGTTTTTAAATTTCAAATCAACGCATATGAATAAAGAATCGTCTTTTTTCCTGATCATCCATGAATTTTTCGTTTCAATTTATATGTTTTATTAAGCATTGGAGCTTTTTTAACCATTATCCATTTATATTTTTCAAAAAAAAAAACGAAATTTTTTTTTTTTTCCACGAACTCATAATTTCATTCAGATTTCACATTAAATTCTCAAATTTCGTAAGAAATTATTCATTGTTCCAAAATCCACTCCAAAAAAATTCACAAACAATTTTTACATGTTGCACTTACGTTTTTTCCTTATGGCATCCAAATCAGAAAGAAATATTGACACATTGTAACTCACACTGTCAATTTGACAGTTCAGTTCCGCTCCAAGCGTTAAAAAAGTAAGCGACAATATGGCTGGTTCAAAAGAACGCTGTACCCGTTGCCAGTGCTCCGAATTACAACCAAACTTTACGAAACCCATTTTCAATACTTACTTAACAATGTGCGTAAGTTTGGTTTAATTCGGTGCAAAGACACGGCGGGTCCACGTTTTGGCATATATTTCGAGACCCTAGTCATCAATAGGTATGAAAATTACCCCGTATTAAAGCACTTATCAACAGCTTTCATTTGATACCCATATTGTACATACACAACCAAAGGTTACCCGGGTCCACGTTTTGACCTATATCTCGAGACCCCAGTCACGGAGCGGCATGAAAAATACTCTGTACTAAAGCATTCACCAACAGCTTTCATTTAATACCCATATTGTACATACACGTCCGAAGGTTACCCGGGTCCACGTTTTGACCTATATCTCGAGACCCTATCTACGAATAGGTATTCAAGCTACACGGAAATCATCTTCAATACCTACTTAACAATGTGCGTAAGTTTGGTTTAATTCGGTTCAAAGACACGGCGGGTCCACGTTTTGGCATATATTTCGAGACCCTAGTCATCAATAGGTATGAAAATTACCCCGTATTAAAGCACTTATCAACAGCTTTCATTTGATACCCATATTGTACATACACAACCAAAGGGTGCCCGGGTCCACGGGTATCCATATTGTACAAACACATTCTAGGGTCTACGTTTTGGTCTCTATCTCGAGACCCTAGTCACGGAGCGGCATAAAAAATACTCTGGACTAAAGCAGTCACCAACAGCTTCCATTTGATACCCATATTGTACATACACATCCGAAGGTTACCCGGGTCCACGTTTTGACCTATATCTCGAGCCCTATTTCCAAAATAAAATATAATCCATGTTACTCGTGGATGATGTAGCTTTCGAATGGTGAAAGAATTTTTAAAATCGGTCCAGTAGTTTTTGAGCCTATTCATTACAACCAAACAAACAAACAAACAAACAAACAAAGTTTTCCTCTTTATAATATTAGTATAGATTAAAGCCGATTATATGTAAGTTTAATATGAAAAAGGTATACGTGAAATGTAGTAGAAGAGTACTTATTATCTTTTATTTGTCTTCATTCCCTTGGGATGCTTGAATAATGAAACGAACAACTGGACAAGTAGCAAGAAATCACTAAAGTCTTTCTCCGGATACTCAGGGATTGACAAATTCGCAATCACAGAGTATCTCCATTTCGGTATCACAAAATTATAATATCATAATCTTAAAAACGTATCCGCCTGAGCAATAAAGGTGTATTTGGGGAATTTAGATGGCTAAAAGTCGAATTTTGTAAGCACACTTTTTTCCTTTTATAACAGAAGAGAGGACATAGGAAATATAAAATTGAGTACCCAGAGAGTTGATCGAACTCGAAATTTAACGAACAGCAATTAATCTTCGGAGCTTTTTTGATGTGCATTGCGACTGGTTCTTATAGTTTAGAAAGAAAGACTATTCGAGAATACTTAACATCGAGTAAAGATTTATTTACGAACATTCTGAAGTAGGATCTTGAGGAAGAAAAATCTAGACCAATATGATTTGAAAGCGAATTAAATTCGGTCAATATTCTATAAATCGAAGCGTTGGAAACATAATTAGTTTCAACCACCACTAACGAGAACTATCATAAATAAATAAATAAAACAACATTGAAATTAATTTTCTCGAGTAGTATTCAGAGTCAAATGTACCACTTGTCAAATCGGTAACGAAAGTCAGGGAGAGAATAGTCTTTCTTTTATATAATAGTCATTCTTATAGAGTCCTCCTTATAGATTATTACAATCAGCAAGAAAAAACTCTAAAAACTCTCAGCGGCCATTCGGCCGATATTTTGTTCCATACGTAATTGAGCCATACCAATATTATCATAGTAAAGAAAAATGGCAATAATTTCCTAAAAAAATTGTATTTTATTCAAAGTCAACACCGGCCCATGAAACTTAACCACCCTTTATTTTATAAGGGTTATCTAATAAGAGGTGTTATTTTGATATTCAAAGAAAAATGCTATTTTCTAATATAAATGATTGGATGTTTCTTTCATTATAAAGGGGAAGGTATGTCGTTAATAGTGGAAAATAACATCACGCAAATGACCACCACGACCACGCTTACAGGGCATTATCCTTTTCATGAAATTTTCCATAACCGAATTGCAAAGTAGCTGCCCTATGGCCTCGATAGCCTAACGAATTCCATCTTTGAGGTCTTGAATCGATCCTGGGCTGTTGGCGTAGATCTTCTCTTTCACGTGGCCTCAAAGAAAAAAGTCTCAAAGTGTTAAATCACAAGATCTCGGTGGCCATTCGAGAGACAACACGGTCCGGAAACTTTTCCCGTAAAAGATCAATGGTTTCGTTGCTTGTGTGGCACGTAGCGCCGTCTTGTTGAAAATAAACGTTGTCCAGATCAATACCATCCAATTGCGGCCATAAAAAAGGGTTAATCATCTCTCGATAGCGGTAGATAACACCTGTTATTGGAAAACCCTTTACGTAGCGAGTCAAATTTTAAATAAAAAAAGCTCTTTTAGATTTTTTTTGCGAATAATTGGACGTTCCAAATCACTATTTGACTGACTTTAAATATTTACAAAAAAAACTAAGGAGCTAAAGCATTCACAAAAATATTTTTGACCACATATGAGGTGTGTTCAACAAATAAGGAGAATTTTCATTTTTAACTTCATTTCAAAAAAATTTTATTTATTCATCAATTTATATTTTATCTCCTTCAAAATAGTCCCCTACGATATAATACATTTATTTTTTCGGCCGCGTTTTTTCCAATCCTCGAAGCAGTTCTGATATGCACTTTTTGCTATATCCTTGAGTTATCTCAGTGATTCGGCTGGTATCTCCTCAATCGTCACAAAATGTCGTCCTTTCATGGTTTTCTTCAATCTTGCAGGAAAAAGTCGCACGGGGCGGACTCTGGCGAATACAGTGGCTGAGGCATGAAGACGGTGTTGTTTTTGGCCAAATAATCTCTCACAAGCAAAGATGAGTGAGCAGGTGCATTATCATGATGCAAAAGCCATGCATTTTTCCACACTTTCGGGCTTTTCTTTCATATAGCTTCATGCAAACGGAGCACAACTTCAAGCTAATACTGCCTATTTACCGTACGACTTTGTGGTAAGAACTGTGCTGATGCAGTATGTCATGGTTATCGAAGAAACCAGTGAGCAAAACCTTAACATTTGGTCGAACTTGGCGTGCTGTTTTTGATCTTGGATCTCCTGGACTCTTCCATTGGGACAATTAGGCTTTGATATCGATGTCATAACCTTATACCCATGATTTGTCTCCAGTTATGATATTTTAACCAAATCATCGTTGAGGTCATTCAAGAATTCCTCAATGATGCTCATGCGACGTTTTTTTTAGTAAAAATTCAGCAATTTTGGAACGCACTTCACTGTCTCACGCTTCATGCCTAAAACTTCTGGAAAGATTGCATGGCATGAGCCAACCGACATGCCGACATTCGCAACAACTTCTCTTATTGTGATCCCACGATTATTCATAACAATTTGCTTCACTTTCTCAACATTTTCTTTGGTTGTTGATATGCGAGCGTTGTCATTCACATCTTTTCGACCTTCTGTGAACAACTTGTACCACTTGTAACCATTTTTTTGACTCAGAGTACACTCACCGTATGAAATGATACTCAGCATGCCACCTATTGACCTTATGGCGGAAAACCTGGCAGCGAAATCCGCAAGAAAGTTAGTGGCTGCTGGAGTATTCACCTATAGAACCTTCGGACACAGCTCAATAGGAAAGAGGAGTTCAGCTTGCAATAACTCCGTACTTTAATTGGGAGAGAAAGTTTCGTACTACAATTGAAGAAGAGGGGTGGCACAAAGGCATGCAGCCTGGCCATAGGACTTTTCACATCTGCACAGACGGCTCTAAAACTTTATACGGAGTGGGAGTGGGAACTTACTGCTCAAAACTAGGGATAAGGCAGCCTATTAAGCTGACAGACCACAGCAGTATTTTCCAAGCGAAAGTTTTTGTTGTAGGGAAAGCCGCGGAGCTAGTCTACACAAGAACAAGAAAGAACTCAACACTTAATATATACGTGGACTGTGAAGCAGCAATAAAAGCAATAAGCTCATATTGTATTAAGTCCAAAAATGTTCAACGGAGCAGGGAGGCCAAATAAAGGCTAGCCGCAATCAGTAGTGCATATCTATTGGGTACCTGGTCACAAAGGCATTATGGGGAACGAAATAGTAGATGAGATAGCAAAACGTGCTGTTAGACCTTTGAACAAGAGAACGACACAGCTGCACGAAAAAGCGGGTAGAAGCTATGTGGACTAATCTGACCACATGCAAAACAGCAAAAGTTATGTGTAGAACTAACGACAAAAAACTGACTCAATTCGTACTTACGCTCTTGCGAAAGGACTGCGGAACTATCATAGGTATGCTAACAGGTCATAATCTATTGGCTGCACATGCGTACAAGATAGGGATTGCTAACACGGACAAATGCAGGAAATGCAGAGAAGATGTTGAGGAAACTTTAGAATACCTTACGTGCGTTTGTCCGGCATTATTAAAAACGCGCTTAAAATGCCTGGGAGCCCCATTGTTTGAGGGTCTGGAGGACGTCTCAAAAGCGGATCTCCCAGCTCTGCTTAGATTCGCCAAAAGCGCTGATATCCTACATGATATCTAATTTCGATATTTATAGAGGTCGGCCTCCATCTGGTATCGCTAGGGACCAAAGGTCTATGCGTGGCTTATTGCCGACCAGGCTAACCTAACCTCTCCGTATGCCACTGTCAACATTTCAAGTGGTTTTGAGCACTTAGTACACCAATATATTGTAATATATATAATAATAATCGAAAGTCAAATGTACGTAGCCCGCGAAATTTGAAAATGTACCTTATTTTTTGAACACACTGTATTTCAGCTAAATACTCCCGCATGCGACTGCCTCGCTTTTACGATACGCGAGTTAAACTTACTCTAAAGTATTCTTTCTGTTAACAGTCACAAGGCCTCTGGTCTATGAAAATATATCAAATTTTCTTCGATGAAGACAACTCCGTCGACTTTTTTGCTTAATGAGTTCCATTGGCAGCTACATCCGCTTTTTTGTTCACTGTGCGTAATCTAGACTCGCATTTGATTCGCTGACTTTCACCTCAAATTTGTTATTCAGAGTATTTATTAATTTGACTGTAGAAATTAGAACATGGCCGGTAAGGTCACGTTGCTCAAAGCTTTTCTTTAGATGTGTCATTATCGAAGAGTTTTCCAATATCATTTTGTCTTCATACTAAACGTGCACTGTATTTATGTATCGATCTGTAGAGCAGAAAAAAGCTTTTCACTTTTACACTTTTGATCCATTTCCATTTTTCAGTTGGTTTTCATTATTTTACGAGAAATCTGGTCTTGAAAAAATCAAAAAACGAAAGCAGAACAATAAACAAGCGTTCATATGTATACAGTTACAACTCGATAAAATGAACTGTTTGGTAAAATGAACTTTAGTAGCACAAAGAAATCCAAGCACTTGGAAGTAACACAATATTTACAAATTTCACTAGTTTACAGCTAAAATCGACCCCAGAACTATTCCATACAATTCCTATATAAAATCGGTATCTGAGTCGGAAAAGCTTTATATTACCATATAATATTATCTTGGGGAAAAGAATTCATTACTTTAAATTATCACAAAATTCAGAACTTTATTTAAGATGTTTAAGATTGTCCGATTTGGGTCAAATATGCATAGTTTTGTTGCATAATTTGTTGCCATTAATTTATTTATTCAATTAATAGTCTAAAAGATGCGGTATTTCTTCTTACAGACTGTGAAAACAGATTAATGCTAAATAGATTAATCAAAGTAAAATTAAACTTATAATTAACCAGTTTCCATTGTAATGAGTGAAAGAAAAAGATAACATTTCTTATAATTTACAGAGAAAGATTATTAGATAATACTAAGAATTTAGTTCAACAATTCATTTAGTACCAATTTGAAGTGGTTCTTGTGGAAGAGAAATCCAGGCCTGTATGATTTGAAAGCGAATTACATTCTCCCAGAGTTCTTAAAATCGGAGCATTGGAAGCATAATTAGTTCTTGCCATTGACTTTCTCGAGTAGTAATGGGGGAGTCAATAACCCCATTTATTAAATTGAAAAGGAAAGTAATGGAGAGAATAGTCTTTCTAATATCTAGTGATTTTAGATTTATGAGCAAGCACCGATTTTTATAGGATGGAATTGGATCAGTGAAATTTAAAGAACGCAAAGCATAACGCACAAAAATTTTCTGCACACGTTCAAACTTACTAATATTTCAAAGATAGCTTCATAACGCCTCTCTCATAGAAGTCTTGGTCCTTATTAGGGAAAAACTGTAGTAATCGATTTTCAAAATCTTCTATTGATTCCGATTTCTTATCATTCAGAAAGTTTTTAAATGAACGAAAAAGATAGTAATCGGGTCCAATACAACTACCCAACCGATCTCCCAGAGTTTTTGGCAAGTCACTACAAACGTGCATAGCCTTGCCGTCTGCCGTTTCTGGTCTATCGCTAACTTCAAACGGTCCAGTTGTTGAGAGTAGAGTTCTGAATTTCGAATGCAGTTTTATGCATTTTCTCCATTTAACGCCTACTGCACATTTTTTTATATGGACGAAAGCCTCCAACAGCATCAGCAGAAAAAATTTTCAAAAATCTACGCGATTTCTGAACCAATTGAAACTTTCACTTTATTATATCAAAATGCAATGATCTATAAAACTGCATACCCGAAATTTTTCCAAAAGTTCTGAGTAAAAAGTTTGCAACTTTTTTAAGGAAATTTGATTTTTTTTTTTAATTTACTCTAAATCTGAAACTTTGCTTTATATGGTTCTTGTTGCTGTATAAACTATAACTTTATAAAAAACAAATAATTGAATTGAAGTTAAAAAATAAATAATTGATATAAACATTTCAATATTCGGTGTACACTTTATTCTGACGCAGGCGGTATATCGAAAATTTTCATATTTTTATAAAAACCAAAAAACAATTTGTTTAATTTTTATTTTAATTTTAAATACTATATAAGATTAACAAATTAAGTAGTTTTTAATTTGATGAATCGCTTGCCAGATATATCACTGGCTGGCCTTTTTTCTTTAATCTAAGACTTGAATCTGCCATGAAAAAACTCCTCATAAAAATATCTGCCGTTCGGAGTCGGCTTGAAACTGTAGGTCCCTCCATTTGTGGAACAACATCAAGACCCACACCACAAATAGGAGGAGGAGCTCGGCCAAACACCTAACAGAAGTGTAAGCGCCAATTATTTATTTATTTTATTTTTAAGATTTGAATCTATTTGTTGATATCTCGAAAATTTCATGACAAAAAAAAAGTAAACTAAAACGAACTCCACGCCCTGTAATTTTGCCATATAAAATTAAAATATTGCATTTTTCATGAGCTGACAAACGCCCCCTTCCTCAGCTGATTTAACAGTAGGTGAAGCACACACAGACGAGAATTTTCGGTAGCTCGACGCCACACGTACACCATACCATCCGAGTATTTTAATTCGATTTTGTACACATCGATCTAAAATATAGTATTCCAAAAACTTTGAGGTTTTCTTATGTGCTTTTAATAGAATTCACGTATTTTTCTAAATTTTTCGCACTTATGTAGGGAATTTTGCAGGCGACTTTACCGTGCTTTTGATTCTTCACAATTGTCTTCGTACTGTACGATTTTTGCCGCATTAATGAGTTGATATCGAATTTTCGAGATAATTTAAATAGATTATCGTCTTGAATTTCCAATATGATGTTCATGTTTATAACCTCAGATCCGTTTTGTGGCTTCTCTCCTCTTCAGCAAGTAGAGGAAAGGCACAGAAGAGCATTCTGAGACCATATACCGGGCTTATCGCAATCAAAATCAATGATACGTACCTTTAACCAAAACCGATGTAAAGATTGTGTACTACTTCCATTTATTTATTTCTAATACCTAACATATCGTAGCTGCCAAAGCGAAATGGATGCCATGGTTTGAAACCTCGGCTGGCACTTCTGGTCAGTATAGTTTAACAGCTCATTACACCGCGTTACACACATTCTGTCCTATGAATCAAATATACTTTTTCGGAAAGGGGATACAAAATAAAAATATACGTGTATCGGCGATTTTCATGTACACGTCACAATTTTTTTTTTTTTTGTATTTTATAACTTTAAACGAGCAATTCTTGTATGCATATCTGTATAGCCACACGATCTCAGGATTAACTTAACGGATTTGAATGAAATTGGGCACACAGATAGTGTATCACATTTCTAGACTTTTCACCTAGGTGTTGCCACTGACAATATTTCACAGGGTTACCACCTGTTCGAAATAAAAAAAAAATTGCATGAGATATGCCGATGTGGGTATCAAAAGAAGGGTATTTCACTCCGCATTGCAATAGAGATATAAAACCCCTAATTTTTTCATTAATTTTATTATATTAAAATTAATAATTGTTACATTCAAAATTTTAATGCTTTTAAAGAAATTTAGACCTTTTATTTTTGCGTTTGTAAGCATTTGTGTCAGCATCGCGACAAATAGACCAACAGTATTCGCCAAGCATATGCGAAATGTCTTGTCCTTTAAAGCGCTTTTCAATAGCCGCAATGTCCTGATGAAACCTTTCGCCATGTTCATCGCTACAAGCTCCTAAATCACCAGGGAAACAATCTAAATGATTGTGAAGGAGATGGATCTTTCGCGACATTAATATGCCCATTTCGCCATATGCGGAAATCATTTCTGCAACAATATTTTTATAATTGTCAGCGCGTTTGTTGCCAAGAAACTGCTCAATAACGGCAACTGTGCCTTTCCATGCACGTTGTTCGATAGCATTAAATTTTGATGAAAATTCATAACTTACAACTATTTTTTTTATCTGCGGACCACTGAAAACACCTTAAATTATACACATCATTAAAAAATAAAGTTACTAAAAGCCCTCTTAAAAATACCTGCATGAGTCTTTGCGCGGCTCAGTTTCGGAAAAATATTGCGCAAACTTGCAATCGCCTCGCCCTCACGATCCAGTTTTTTAACAAAATTTGATACGACACCGAAAATTTGATTCTGACGTATACATGAAAATCGCCGATACACGTGTATTTTTATTTTTTCTCCCCTTTCCGAAAAAGTATATTTGGTTCATAAGACAGGAACTAAAGTTCGATTTTGTAACGCAGTGTTATTAGTCGTTTAGCGTCAGACAAACGATTCCGAGTGGAAATTTAAAATTTAAAAAAATTTAAAAATAAATTTGTTCACGAAGTTCATAGAGCGAAGTGTTGAAAAGATGCCGAGATGTCGATTCGTCGTCGAGAAGTAACTCTGGTAAATACCCAACAAAAGAGGGTAGACGCCAAACATTATTATTATTGTTCACATAATCGAACTCTCACTGTACTAAAGTCTATGCACACAACAACTCATAAGCACTAATTTTTCTTTCTCATTGCATTGAAAGTAAAGTAATAGCTCGCATCGGATCTTAATGTTTAGTGTTTTTTGCTTGACCGCAGCGAATGTTGCAAAATCATCTAATACGCATCTAATATCGATTTGATTGACTGCATTTTGCACGCATAAGCACAATCAGCGCGACCGATAATACGATACAAAAAACAAAACCGAAACCAAACGAAACAAAATCAATAAAATTTAAACAAATGAGTAAAAGAGTATTGCTGTTAAATTCAAATGCGCACAAAAGTGGTTCAAAAGCGGCACGCAAATGTGTAGCAGCATTGAGAAGTGGTTTGCACCATTCAATTGGCTTATGAACTCGCCTCATTGCCATTTTCCATGTGCGCTTATGCACGGCCGCAAGTGGTCAATGCAAGCGGCCGCGGTTAGTGTGAGGTGACGAACCCACCAACAAACTGACTGATAGCCGGCTTGCATGCTCTGCATTCATTACTCCGTTTGTTCATTGGCCGCATTCGCGTGTAATTCAATTTTGCGTTCAGTTTTGGTGCGTTGTTGTTCTTTCTTGTCTTACTTTTAATGCTCGGCCGTCAATTATTTGCTACTGTATTTTTCATATTAATATTTTGAATTCTCCTACATTTTGTTTCCTTTTTTTCTGGTGTTTTTGCGAAACAAATATTTTCCCACAATTTGCTTGAGTTGCTGGCATTTTTTTTTTTGTTTTTTTGTTTTTCTTCTTTTAATTATTCGCTGCTCTATATTAGGCCAAAGTAAACGTGCATCACTTTATGGGTTTGGTTTGCTGGTATTTTATTGCCTGCATTTATATTGTTATTGCTTTCTTTTATGATCTATTTCGCCCACTTCATGTTCGTCTTAATGCGTTCTCTCATAAATTCGTAAATGCCTTATTTTTCAGACTCAATTGTGTTTGTGGTCTGTGAGTTTTTAGCTCCTGTCTGCTGGTTTAATGGAGCTATGAGAGTTGAGACAGAAATTACCATATGAAAGTAAAAGGACAATAGTGCTTAGCGTGAATAGTTGACTAGCAAATGTGATATCCAATTGAGCTGATGTGGATGCCGCATAGTGGCTGAATAAAAGTTCCACTCACATAGCGAAAATTTAAAAGAAATTATAGATTTTGCTTTATTCTGCATCTATTGTGTGCATTTTTAAAGCCACAATTGCAATGGAGTAGATAGGAATACTCAGAATTTATCAAAAAAACGAAACTGGTTCAATTGCTTGAGACAGCAATTTTGGGCTGACTATCAGATCAAAGAAGGTGATTACAATTTTCTGAAGATGCTTAAGGAGGGAGCCTGCTTTGGAGTTTTCAGAAAATCGATTTTATGGTGGATTTTTTTGGAGGGAAAGAAATATTCGATTGAAACGAAACTTTCAGGTTTTATTGTTATATATTTCAGCAGTCATCTCAAATTTTTTCATTAAAATATATGTCATATTATGCCTGGTACAATCGTTTTGCCGAGGCGTCTCGAGTGTGCATGTGTCGTGCGGCGGGAAAGATGCAGGTCGCAATTTTCATCTAAAACCAAAAACCCAAAAAAAATGTATTTTAGTATAGTACCTTCTGCTCAAATATGAACGAAACGTTATCAATAAAACGGTCCGCGGATGACATATGGCAAAAATTTCAAAGAACACACTCGAGCTTGACTTGTTTACAGTAGCACAGAAAACAAACTATGTGACATATCACGCTGAAATTTGCCATGTAAGCTTATAACAGTCCTACCAAAAACCAAAAAATTTATTTTTGCCATATGTCATCCGCGGACCGTTTTATCGATAACGTCTCGTTCATATTTGAGCAGAAGGTATAGCTAGGTTACGTTAATAGTATCTTCTAGTTAGTATAGCTTCTAGTTAAACCAAGAAAATTAAACAAAAAGTGAGAGATTCAACAATTTTTCGCTAATTAAAAATAAATACATTTTTTTTGGAAACACAAATTCACTTCAGATTGTTTAAAAAGTGGGTTAATCATAATTTTCTTAAGGTTTTTTAACTTCAACTAGAAGAGAGTTTAATTCCGAATACAATCAATGTTACCTCGTTTCGATAGGATGTTTAACTTTTTCCCTATCTTTCCCGTCAATTAGGAAAAATCGTAAAAATAAAAAACCAAGAAATCGGCTAGTATTTGCTTCTTCGTCGTACGATGACGAAACATTATGAAACTGATCGCCATGGAATATGCGCTTCCGTAGTTTTCCAGCCAGTCCTTTTGAAGATTTGTTCCCTTTTGGATAGTTCTGCATGATTTCATGATATGCACGTGTCGAAAAACAAATTAAAACTGAACTTAAATGCTAAATATGGCTTTGCTCAAGCCGACGCAGCCAGGTAATATATACGCTCGTATACCTGCTCGACGCTTGCTCACAATTTCTTCTGTAACTCCGAAAACATTTTGAATTTGCTTCTGAAATTTTGAGGGCACATTCTTGGATAGTTTGGGAAGATATTTATGCAACAAAAAATTCGATTTTTTGAAGGCTCTAAAGCAGGCTCTTCCTTAATGAGTTTGATCTGAATCTGATCTAAAAATATAACCAGTAAAACACGTTTTAGAGATATTCTAACCTTATAATAACGGGCAAGAAAACTAAAATTTTTTTTATCCAGGCTTTTAAGTCTGCTGTCTAAGTGAACTACTAGGGGCCTTGCAAGCATACTACAAATTAAGGTATTTCAGTATGAAGGCACGATTATTTCCGAAATTAGCTGTTCGAACTTGTCACAAAACACTTTGCAAGTTCTGCAGCATTCTAGATCGGATCATTGCTCTTTATGCAGATTGCCTACATAATCGCTGATCCAAATCATGATTCCTGGGGAACTGCGGCGATTTAGTTTCCTTGAACAACGGAGTATCATGGAACCCTAATAAGTACAAGCCTGTTCTGTCTTCCGACAGAATTGAGCTTCTTCGTACATTCTGGAACAATATTTGAGGTTTGCTTCGCGTTCTCCAGTGCAGCCTGGCTGTCACTGAAAACTCCAATCTGTTTCCCGCTCTATCTCCTCTCGATTATCCCTTCGGCTACTTTCAGGATGGCAAAAATTTCCGTTTGGAAAACACTTGCCATTCCCTCATAACATAGTGATACTTGTTACTATCGTTTAAGTACCATCCAGCTCCAGACCCTATTTCATTCTTGAATCCATCGATAAAGAAAATATGCATCAAACCTCCCTGAATGCATTCTGGATTGATCCATTGCTTATCTGACATCAAATTGCCTTCCAAATGAAACTGTGGGTATCAAGTCGTCTTTAGGTGCCAAAAACAGTTGATGCTGCTCAGATAGCATCTTAAAGATTTCTCTGTGTCCCGATGTTCCGCCTTCTTGCCAAAAACCATATTTATGGAGCATAAGCTTGCTTTTATTGCTTCCCGTTGTATCTTAAAATCCAAGGGGAGAAAGTCAAGCATAGCATTTAGGGCCTCACCAGAGGTTGTACTCATGGCACCTGTGATGCATAAACTAACACTTCTTTGCAGCCTGTATAGTTCCCGGATTGTGGACTTAACCATGGTCCGTCGGCACAGAGGCATAAAGGATGATTGGTCTGTCTAAGTGATGTGTATATCTATAGGGCCACAGCAGGTTTCAGACTCCAGGTTTTACCAAAGGCTCTGCCGCATTGCTGAAAAATCCTTAATGCGCGATTCACTTTCAGTGAAAAGTGTGTCAGCTTCTTATTCAAGATTACTCCTAGATATTTAACTTTATCGGAAAGATGCACTAGTAGATTTTTGCTAAATGCAACAATTGGAACATTTCGGGGGGTCAAACACTTGTGTCACATTTTGCCACGCTTCAATCAGCTCAGTACTTCTGATTTCGTTAAAGTACTCGTCTGCTCTGGAAAATAATCAAACACCCCAAGCCAAGGAAAACGATGAGGGATAACTCTGAAATATTCGGCTAATGAACTCATTAGAAACTGCAGAGTTCTGCTCACCAATAGGCGAGACGGTCGAGTGTTTGCTTGTTTTAGAGCCAGGGGTTTGCTGTATACAGTGCAAATCATCCGGAAACAGTTACAAAAATCTGATGCAATAGCATGGGGCGCAAAAGTAATTATAACAGTACGTATATTTAGTGTAGTGTTCACTGATTTACAGTAAAGCGCACAATAAGTGTTATTGCCGCAATGAGTTGGCCACTTAGTATCAGCTTTAAAAGAATCGTGGAACTAAGTAAGTCTATAAATGACTAAAATTGCCCTTGAAAGGGTGACGGCCCTAAGGTATTGTTTAAGCACAAACAAAAAGAAATTGAATTTTACAAAATCATAGAGTAGTGTAACCCCTTAACTCACCCATATCCAGCAGTTTGTGGGCCAGCAGATTGCGTCAAATTAGTTAATGGGTACGGAAATTCTATTAAATTACATTCACTGCTTCATTGGCGTACATATTAACGTATATGCAACTATACAAAATATTTTAAATCACCAATGCCCATACAAATCTGCTTTTAATAACAAATTAAATTAGTATCAGCTTAGCTGGCTAATGATCAAATGATTTCACACCACACTTTTCGTTCCGCATATTTCATTAAATCGTAACTGATACGTTGCACCATACGAAATTAATGATGATACGTGAACAATGTGCAGCAGTGAACAAAAAATTAAATCAGAGAAACAACAAAATAGTAGAAGAAAAATCCAACAACTAATTCTATAATAAAAACTATGAGCGCACAGTGGTGATGGTAAAGCGCACATTGGAAATTAGTGCGCCAAAGTTGATCAAGTGTAACCAAATTGATGGCCATTAAGGCGCATAAAAAAGCATAGCATCACAGGTAAGCGTCTGCATGAATTTACCGGACAAATATATACCACATGCCACTAAATTAAACAGGAAATCATATGGAGCAATACCCCATAATGTCTGGCAAGCGCCAGCCGACCAGTTGGTGTCTTGAATATTTCGTTATGCCGCATGCGCGTATGTATGTATGTGCACGGCTATGGCGTCATACTAATAACACTTTAATGATGCGGACGCATACAAACTGCGGTGAGTGTAATTTATTATGCAATTGATAGTTGTGACCTACTGTGAAGCAGATCAAACAGGAATGAGAAGTTGGAAAAGCGGGGAAACAGGTGAAAAGATTTCGTTTGGCGTTAGCAGAAGCAATGGAATTTTCGTAAAATTTTATTATCAACGGTAGATTGTTATGCATATCAAATTGAATCTATGCACCAATTAAGCAAAATTAAAAAAATGCAAATTAAAAAACAAAAATTGGTTTAGTGTATATAATTTTTATTTTTTGTAATTGAAAGAAAATCGCTTCTGGTGTCAAATGGATAACGAAAATATGGCGCATGCGAGGTAATTTTTGGTGCTTGGGGTGTGTGAATGTCTTTGAAATCTTATAGCGCCTTTCTTTTAGTATTATATCCCATTTCCCGAAATCATCTTTGCTGGCTCAGTGCGCAGAATTCCTTATGCATCACTCCATAAGAGTTGAATTTACCACAATTCTGATTGTAAAAAATTAAAAGTTAAATTTCATGCTTCTGTGGGAAAAATAGGATCGCTTATTAAGCGATTCCATGACAAGTGAACCAAGTATTTTAAGTATTGTCGTAAATTTTTTCAAAAATTAGTTTATGCGTATAATAAGAAGTAAGCCAAAAAGAAGCAAATTAAATAACTATCAGATTTATTCAATGCTGAAAATTTTGGTATGAAAACTTAAAGTGAAATAACTTGGGGTCCTTTTAGCTTTTTTTTAATTTTTTTAAGGATAAATTATACCTCTTAAATCACTAAACAAGTTCGAACAAACTATAAAGATGGCAGTAAAATGGATTATGGTGTTCTCACAGACTTTAAATTGGAAGATCTGTGCGTCTCCATAATGCTTACAGTGTCTTTAAAGTGGAAATACTTGCAATTGGGGAAGCTTGTAGACTACTAATCGCAGATCCCTCTTTTAAGGGCAATATCGCTATTCTTTTGGATGGCCAAGCTGCAATCCAGGCACTGGGTTCGGCTACAACAACCTCTAAAGCGGTGGAACAAAGCAGGACTAGCCTTACCACCTTGAGCGAAAACCATAAAGTTACCTTAATCTGGGTCCCAGGACATCGGAGCATTGAAGGTAAAGAAAAAGCGGATGAACTGGCAAGAAGCGAATCTGCCATGAATAACACTCTTGCAGAATCGGTATTCACACCACTGGGTCCAATCAAGAGTGCAATTTCACTAAAATACCTTCGAATCGCAAATTGTAGATGGAGAGGCCAAACAAAATGCAAAAATGGCAGAACGTTATGGCTCACCTACAACCTCAAACAAACGTCAACACTGATGAATATGAAACGACTTGACGCCTTTAGACTAACGACTGTCATAACTGGCCTTTGGTCTATCCAAGAACAAGCAGCTAAAATGGGGATCCCTCTCAACCGGAGAAAAAGGAAACAATCTTCCATTCCCTATGCGAATGCCCTGCCCTATGGAAGGACAGAATGTCAACCCTGGACAAACCGCTGTTCGAGAGTCTTGAACAGCTAGCTGGCTTAGATGTCAACAACCTGATAAGGTTCCTGGACCGCACAGACTGGATATAGTCATGCCGTAAATAACTGGGAAACAAGCTGGTAGCGAGGATGTGGCAACAAAGTGGTGCGGAAGCGCTAGTTAGATTCTGGAAGAATCACTTAAACCAACCAACCAACCATACATCTTAAAAAGCGTTTTTTTAAAAAACAATTTAGTTTTTTTTTTTAATTTTTGAAAACCCCTTTTTTTGTATTTTAATTTTATAACTTCGAGATTTATTCTATGTTGAAAATTGTGTTGCAGAGTTTTTAAAGTGTATTCGAATTTGGGGAAGAGTTTCCTTAACAAAATTTTTCTTTTTTCAAAAAAATTTGTATTCGAAAAAAAAAATTTGTTATTGAAAAATTTGGAAAACAAATAGTTAATTTTTTTGTTTTCTGAAAAAAAAAACAATATAATAATTGAGATTTATTGAATTGATATTGAAAATTTTTATAAAAAGTTCTTTAAAGTGAATTGTCTTCGATTTCCTTTAATATTTCTATAAACTAATTCATGATTTCTTTAGGATAAATTATACTTTTTAAAAATATGTTTTGAAAAAAAATTTTATATATTGTTAAAAATTTTTGGAAAAAAACTTTTTTTGTCGAAAATAATAGGGCTATGAATAAGTTCGTTTCGGTTTTACAACAGATGGCGTAACTTGATTATTATTCCATCGATCCACATTTCCAAACATTCATTGGAGAGCTACTGTCGTAAGGCACAAACGTCAGTATAAGTTTTTTATTTGAAGCGTAAACAACAATATTTTTACCACACTTGAAAATGTCGAATTTCGTGCCAAATAATGTGTTTTTGCGGGGAATTCTTCTTCATTATTTTAATATGAAGAAAAAAGCAGCCGAAAGTCATCGTATCTTGGTGGAAGTTTATGGTGAGCATGCTCTATCTGAGCGAACGTGCCAGAAGTGGTTTGCACGCTTTAAAAGTGGTGATTTTGGCTTGGAAGACGAAGAACGCGAGGGTGCGCCGCCAAAGTTCATGGATACCGAATTGGAGGAATTGCTCGATCAAGATCCGGCTCAAACGCAAGAAGAGGTTGCAAAAACTTTGGGAGTTGATCAATCAACCATTTCCAAACGTTTAAAAGCCATGGGAATGATCCGAAAGGTAGGCCATTGGGTGCCGTATGAATTGAAGCCAAGAGACGTTGAACGCCGTTTTATGGCATGCGAACAACTGCTTCAACGGCACAAAAGAAAGGGTTTTTTGCATCGAATTGTGACTGGCGATGAAAAGTGGGTCCATTACGACAATCCAAAACGTCGGGCAACGTATGGATACCCTGGCCATGCTTCAACATCGACGTCGGCGCAGAATATTCATGGCCTGAAGGTTATGCTGTGTATCTGGTGGGACCAGCTGGGTGTTGTGTATTATGAGCTACTGAAACCGAATGAAACGATTACGGGGGATGTCTACCGACGACAATTGATGCGTTTGAGCCGAGCACTGCGAGAAAAACGGCCGCAATACGCCGATAGACACGACAAAGTTATTTTGCAACATGACAATGCTCGGCCACATGTTGCACAAGTGGTCAAAACATACTTAGAAACGCTCAAATGGGATGTCCTACCCCACCCGCCGTATAGTCCAGACCTTGCGCCATCCGATTACTATCTCTTCCGATCGATGCAACATGGCCTGGCTGACCAGCACTTCCGTAATTACGATGAAGTCAAAAAATGGATCGATTCGTGGATTGCGGCAAAACCGACCGAATTTTTCACAAAGGGAATCCGTGAATTGCCAGAAAGATGGGGAAAAAGTAGTAGTAAGCGATGGACAATATTTTGAATATTAAATTTGTAACCATTTTACGTCAATAAAGTTTCAAATTTCGAAAAAAAACCGCACGAACTTATTCATAGTCCTATTATTTAATAACTCCGAGATTTATTCAATCTTCATAATTTCAAAATACAGTTTTTCAATTTTCAGTTACTTTTTTACATTTTTATAGTTTTTTTTCATCATTTTCTAGGATAAAACATAATTAAAAAACTTTTTTTGCAAAAATTTCATAATTTGTTAAAAAGTTTGAAGTTGTTAGAAATTTATTAAATGTTAAAAATTTTTGTGTAGAGTTTTTTAAAATGAGATATCTTCGATTTTGGGAAAGAATATCCTTAAAAAAATAAACTTCTTTTTTTGAGAAAATTTTGTAAAACAAATATTTAATTTTTTTTTGTTTTCTGGAAAAAAAAAATATTTTTTTGTTTTTTTTTTTTTAATTAAAAGGTAATATTTTTGTTTTGTTGTTTTAAAACAAATTAATAACTGAGATTTATGCTAAATTGAAAATTTTGATAGAAAGTTTTTTAAAGTGAATTGTCTTCGATTTCCTTTAATATTTCTACAAACTACTTCTTTTTCCTTTAGGATAAAATATATTTAAAAAAAAAGTTTTTCGAAAAACAATTTTATTTTTTGTTAAAAATTTTTGGAAAACAAATTTTGTTTTCGAAACAATTTAATAATTTTGAGATTTTTTAAAGTAAAATATCTTCGACTTTGGGAAAGAACATCCTTAAAAAACTGTTTTTATGCGAAAATTTTGTTAAAAAACTATTTAGTTTTTTTTTTTTGTTTTTTTGAAAAAATAATAATAATAGTTAAGATGTATGCTAAGTTGAAAATTTTGATAGAAAGTTTTTTAAAGTGAAATACCTTCGATTTTCTTTAACATTGAGATATCTTCAATTTCTTTTTTTTTTTGCATTGTTATAATTTTTTTTTTTTCATTTTCTAGGATACAATTTAATTAAAAAAACTATTTTTGCAAAAATTTGATAATTTGTTAAAAAGTTTAAAGTTGTTTAAGAGTTACTCAATGTTGAAAATTTTGGTGTAGAATTTTTTAAAGTGGGATATCTTTAATTTCTTTTTCATATTTTTATTTCTTTAAAATATAACTTTAAGAAATTTTGCTTTTGAAAAAATTTGATAATTTCTTAAAAAGTTTGAAGTTGCTAGAAAACCCAGTAGATTTTGGATATTTTCTTCCTCAGTGGTGTTGCGCATTTTCTCCATATAACAAATCCACGAATTTTTTCGACCTGGAGAAAATGCGCAGTCAGAGGGAAAAAATTATTAAAACTCAACGATAAATATAGACATAAAATATATTCGTATGCGAGTAATAATACTCAGGAATCTACATAATACTCAGGCGACTCCTACTGCTGCAGGAGTCTATTTAGTTTAACACAAAATCGATACTTGCGATATAATTCGTTGATTTCACTAGCAACCGATTTTGCACCCGAATTGAATATTCTTGTTCTTGAGTAAAAAAATTGCTAATTATTTGTAAGCCTGTGTAATCACCGCCAAGGACATCGGCTTAAGCTCGGCTGCAGGGATGAGCACATAAACCGAATGTTGGAGTTTATGGCAAAATAACACTGATGTCCACCGTAGCTTAACTTTAGACCACAGCATTTTTAATGAGCATTTTTATTTTTATAATTTCATTCAGTTCGAAATGCTCGCTCATTCGAACGCCTGCTGTGCAAATACAAGACGGTGTAATTTAGCTTGTCACCACATGGTTCTGCTAGAGCGCGCGCCTCCTTACCGGTGCATTACTTTCTCTACTCAGCTAGCGCTCAACCGCCTCTCCACTCCCACTACGAATGACACTAGAAAATTTATTTTCCACTTCACTATGGCTCAAGCGCATAAAGATATTACAGCCAACCATTTTATTGCCACCCATTCCATTGCAGTGCAGTGCATCGGCTGCAATTTGTTAAATGTCACCATTATTCTTAGTCGGCTGCTTGTATCATAAAATTTATTTAATTTAATTAGTTACTCGCTGTGCTGTGGCGTATAATTGGTGCTGGTCCACTCTTTCTTCATCTCGCTCTCTCTCTCTGCCACTCACTACCACTCCCTGTCTCATTCCGCTGTCTCGTCTCTAGTTGGCTGGACTTTAGTGCGCTTTTAATAGGGCGCCAATTCATAAAAATACACTTTAATTCGCACAACAGCTGGACACTTGTTCCATTGGTCGCTAACTGCTGTGTTTTTTATGTTCACTCAATCAAGTGGCAAGTGCAATGAATGGCTGGGGAACAGCTAACAACACAAATCAATGCATGTTAATCCAGAAGATCATTGGCAGTGCGTTAACTTTCCATCGGAACACTTAAAATCTCATCTGCTGCTGTTGGTGAGTTGCAATGCGTCTCACTGTTTTATGCCTGATTGCAAAGCAGTGAAAAACTCTTACTTGGAGAAATAAGGAAAAAAAACTTTGCTTCAAGCGCAAAATGGGGATATAAAATATTGTCTTAAAAAATGTACTGAAAACTGAAAATAGTACTTATGAAAAATTCTTATGTAATTTTGCCCAGTATTTATTGCTTGTAATTAAAAAGCGCTGCATGTTAGAAGAACTGTACTGATATTTTGTGCTGGCCTCACGTTGCCACAGTTATTCACTTTTTATTGTACTAAGCAAATTTTTATATGATTTTATTATATACAAATTTAAAATCTATGGTTTTTACTATAACTTCATTAGATGTTCTAGTGCGGAATAAGCTAGCGTGTCGCTACACAGGGTGATGCAATAAGAAGGAGATTTTTTTTTAATAAAACACAAACAAATTTGTCGAAAACTGTTTTTATAATTTTTTTATTCTATGGCATTCATTTAGGTAAATTTTACGAACCATAATATCTGTTAAATGCCCGTCACAACTCTTTTGGTGGCACACAATACGCATATACAAATTTTCCATGAGCCTAAGGCGTACATAGTTCGAGCGGTATATAATTTATAATGGGCACGATTGAATTACTCAGCTCTAGAATGTTCTCGAGCTTATTGTCATAGACGACCCTTTTCATATAGCCCCTGAAAAAGAAGTCTAATAAAGCCAAATCGCAAGCCTCGAAAAATTAAAAAAAAAATTAGTAAATTCTTACAAAAAAATGTCAAACTTTTTAGTCAAAATTTAGAAAAGAAAAACATTTTTGTATGCAGTTTTGCAGCTCGTTCAATTTTAGTATAATAATGTGCAATTTTAGTATATAATTCGGCCGCCGTAGCCGAATGGGTTGGTGCGTGATTACCATTCGGAATTCACAGAGAGGTCGTTGGTTCGAATCTCGGTGAAAGCAAAATTAAAAGAAAAAGAAAAACATTTTTCTAATAGCGGTCGCCCCTCGGCAGGCAATGGCAAACCTCCGAGTGTATTTCTGCCATGAAAAAGCTCTTCATAAAAATATCTGCCGTTCGGAGTCGGCTTGAAACTGTAGGTCCCTCCATTTGTGGAACAACATCAAGACGCACACCACAAATAGGAGGAGGAGCTCGGCCAAACACCTAACAGAAGTGTACGCGCCAATTATATTATTTATTTTATTTTTTTTTTAATGTGCAAGTTTAAAGTGGCTCAAAATTCGCGTTGATTTTTGGCAATTTTTTTTTTCGTTGAGGTGTTGCGCATTTTCTTGCACCTAAAAAAAATTATCAAGCATGCGTTAGATGGAGAAAATGCACTAAGATCACTTTTACGCTGAGTGTCATTCCATGACTAAATTAGCTGAAGCCTGTAGTACCAATTTTCTGAAAATAAAATGGAAAAAACTATAAAACACATTTGGATCCCTTTTACGCTGTCTATAACTCCATGACTAAGTTTGCCAAGGCCTGTAGTACCACTTTCGTAAAAAACAGAAAAATACTCATATTACAAATAATAACTGCCAAAAATCTGCATTTATCTTGAATGACCCTGTGCATGCATAGATACTAAACCAAACAAATAGAGCGCAGCAGAGTCGTAAAGTCATGTGGTGCAAACTTGAGGCTTGCCATAAAAGTTAAATTAGATGTACATATAATAAAATTTATTTACTTATTTGAGTGGTTAATTTTATTTGACCCTCTCAATGCTGAATTTATTTTAGGCATATGTACATAAATTTAAAACAAATGTAAGTCTCAAGACTCAAATGTAAGTCTCTTAGACTCAAGTGTAAATCAAAGTATCAATTTCAAATTTCACTGTGTCCCGGGTAGTTGATTTATAGGCATTATAAAAAGCAGCCCGATGCGTGAGCAACCAAGCCCCTTTAGTATGTTTTTATTGCAGTATTTTGTCACCAAATTTATTTCCTAAAAAGGCGGGTCCTCAACAAATTGTTTCCACTAGTTCCAATTTTGTTTCCACTAGTTCTGATGGGACCCATGTCCGCCGCGTCTACGAGTTACATGACCCATTCAGTCAGTCCAATTTTTGACTACCTTTTCGAGTATATCTGGCCGTATAGCGATAATGGTGTCTTGAATATTTCATTACATCGAGTGTTAATTGCGCTGTAAGGTAAGTCTTAGAATCAAAAATTCAGTCAGCTTGGCTCGATAGCGAGCGCCATAACGGCATCTCCTTCCTCATTTCGAAAGAAATACGAATCGATGATACACGAAAAGATAAACAGGTAACTCTCCTCCAACACGGTCAATAGGTTCCTGAAAAAAACCGCATTGTAGAAAATAGCAGGAGTACCCCAGGTACACTTCAAATAGCACTTACGTGCCATTTTGATATCATAATGTGGACCACCACCTGTGAAAAGATTAAGAGAAAACCCCGTCTGCAACCATCCAGTGCTGTTGATGTAGTGGAGAAAGGGATCCAGGCTGGAGAATTTCTTCAAGCCATCCCTACAGGGCACGCTAAGGAATCTCAAGCGCCTAGCCGCCAGAGCCGGACATTCGTAGAGAAAGTGTTTCACAGTCTCTTTCTCTGCTTCAGCCGCCCCCTCCCCCCCACAGCTTCTGCAATAGAGGTTGTACGGAATTCCAAGCTATTCCGCATGAGTAGCGATCACCCAGAGACCAGTGAACACCGCAATGAGTTTGGAAATTGAATGGTGGGGGACTTCCATCACCTTAAGCGTTCTGTTTCTATCGTATTGAGGCCATAGTGTTTTCGAAATAGCACACGATGAGACAGACCTCCATCTGTCTTACACTTTTTCTAGAAAGAAATTGTGTAGTTTCCCTTTAACGACAGCCAAGGGGACACCGATGCCTGAGAAGGGCACAGCTGGAACCGGTTCTGCCAACCCCTTTCTGGCAAGCTCATTTCCCTTTATATTCCTGTGCCCAGGAACCCAGATAAGGGAAATGTTTCCTGCACGTTCGAGACGTTTGAGTTCTTCCTTATAGGAGTTCACGAGAAGAGGGCTGCAATACGGCGACGACAGGGCCTTGATCGCAGCTTGACTATCGAAAAAACTATTAATGTCCTCTCCCAACAGCGATCCCGAAGCATTCTGCATGCCTACATGGTCGCGAAGACCTCTGCTTGAAAAACGCTGCTTCTTTCCAGCAGTTAAAGGAGACCGAAATACTGGCTGATTTAGAGTAAACCCCCGCTCCCACTCCAGACTTTATTTTGGATCCGTCAGTGAAAGGAGAGGTATCTATATCCGTACCGACTCTCCCCATTTTCCAATCTTGCCTGCTCGGAAAGATAGCCCTAGCACAACCCTCAAAGCACAGTTTGCGGATGGAGATGTCAGTGCGAATAACAGAGAAGGAAGGGCATATCTGCTTCAAGATGCTACTATGTCCTACAAGAAGTTGTCTCCAAAGGGAAATATCCATCAACCTAATAGCACTCGGAGCAGTAAGAGATTTAATACAGATACATAGAAAATAAGTGCATAGTACGTTAAGCGCAGCAGTGAAACATGTTCTACAAGCACCAGTGATGACCTCACATGCAGTTCTCTGCACTCCCTCTAGTTGAGTGGTGTTGTAGCCCTTCTGAAGAGCTCCCCACCAAATTAGGCAACCGTACGTCAAAATTGGCAGAACCACTAAGTTGTACCTCCAAAGTACGTCACGTGGCTTGAGACCCCATTTTTTGCCAAACATAGATTTACAGGCGTAGAAGGCTATATTGGCCTTCTTAACTCAATTTTCTATGTGCAGCTTCCATTGGAGCTTGTGGTCAAGTATTACACCAAGATACTTGACCTCCGATGAAAGAGTAAGACGCTGGTTGTTAAGTCTTTGAAGCTTAAAAGGTGGAGGCTTGTATTTTCTGGAGAATAGCATCAACTCTGTTTTCTCAGAGTTGACTCTGAGACCGCAACTGACAGACCATCTACTGAGTGTAGCCAGTGCACCTTCCAAAATGTCAGCCATTACTGATGGGAAGGGCCCTCAGACCATAGACATCGGCATATGCTACCACCTTTACCCCACCTCTGTTTAAGCGAGTTAAAGCTTCATCCGCAGCTACTAGCCAAAGGAGATGTGAGAGGACGCCGCCCTGCGCTGTACCCCTATGTACGAATCTAGTGATTCTTGCCCCTCCTGCCACAGCATTTATTTCCCTACCACCAAGCAGGGACGAGATCCAGAAGTAGATAGGTCTTTCCACTCCTAGCCTATTTAAAGCAGTGACAATTGACTCAGCCGTAATATTATTAAAGGCGCTCTCTATGTCTATAAAGGCCGCCTAAATGAATTGTTTTCCTCTCCAGGGATTTCTCTACGGTCCCTACGACCTCATGCAAGGCTGACTCGGTAGATTTCCCTTTCTAATCTACTTCACATGCATTCAACCAAAATTCAAATTACAACCTTCCACAAATCTTCCTCCTCGGAATCACTTATTATAATTTGAGCATGTTTGAAACGTTTTGCTCGTGGTCGTCCTAATACAAAGTCAGAGCCTGATCCACTCATCCTTTTTAGCGACTATTTGTTTTAAAAAATCTTGTATTGAAGTCTGTTTCCCTTACTTGGTAAATCTTTATAGATTTCCTGGTAGACAGATAAACTGTTTTCTAGATTTCTTTTGAATATTTCTGCTCTATGTACTCGTATTCTTTAGAGAATCGTTTTCTAAAACACACTCTTTCAACTCATTCCCCAGATTTCAAATTTTCTCCACACTTTTTAGTGAAACGTTTTTTCTTCTACATCCTGAATATCATCAGAGCTATCTTCAATCGGTAATGCTTCGTTTGTCATTCCCACTAAATATTCTTCATCCATCATCCGTAACTAATTCTCGAATATCATCCATAGTAATTTCATCAAATCCATCGTCTCTTATTACGCTCGCCAGTTTTGCTACGTTTCTATATTCGTCCGCTTCTGGATTAGCAACAGTTTCCTGAGCTACAACCTCCGGTAATAGTGCTTTCCAGCAAGCTCCCAGTGTTAATTGTAAGATTTGTTTAAGTGACGTACCAACGACTTCAACACAATTGAAAATTGAGAGCTGTTTCCAGATTTCCTTGGCCGCCATATTTGATTATTCCGTCTTCAGCAATATTAGCTCAAATGATTTGCGTATAGTATTGTGCTCTAAATGTTCCTTTATTCCTTGATCTAAAGGTTGGAATAACGATGTAGTGTTGGGCGGTAAAAATTCAACTTAAATATTAGGATGGCATAAATCAGTGGAATGTGATGGAGCATTGTTTAAAAGTCGTTAAACTTTAAATACTTTTCTTCCTTTTTGTTTTTAATTTTCTACGTCAGGAACAAAGCAATGATGAAACCATTCATTAAATAAACTGGCAGTCATTCATGCTTTTTTGTTCGCTCTCCAATACACTGAAAGATTGTTTTTGTTGCCTCCTTTCATGTATCGTGGATTTAATGATCGGTTAATAAATAATGGCGTGTTCATGAAATCACCAGATGCATTACTGCAAAGCAACAATTTTATTCGGTCCTAAGAAACCTTAAAGTCAGAAGCTGTTTTTTCGTTTTTCGCAAAAGTTCTTGACGGTATTTTTTTCCATCATAAGCCCGTGTCAGCGTATGTGTGTTAAATATTTTATCTGGTAACTAATCATTCTTTAACAATTTTTGCAATATTTATGCGCTTTCACCCTGTATTTTCAAATAATTGAATATTTTTAATATAATATAGGTATCTATATTAGGGCGGGTCGATTTAAAAATCGCTCATTGCTCTCGTATTCTAGAGATCAAAATAAGAAACTTTGCCGAAGGAACCATACCTCTAAAACGAATTCTGATGTCCCCCAATTTGGGTCGAACGAAAAATCCCACTTTGACCCATTTAGAGTGCTCCAATCGAGTCCAAATGTATGACCGACCCCCACTAACTTTGGACGGCCGATCCACCCATGCCAGTGGCACACCCCCTGGAACTCCCTTAGGGGGTTCCCCATACAATCATTTCAAAATATCACCATTTTTGGCCTTTACATGAGAAAAGAAACTAAAAAGTTCGACCCAAATTAGGGGGCATCAGAATTCGTTTTAGAGGTATGGTTCCTTCGGCAAAGTTTCTTATTGTGATCCCCAGAATATGATTTTCACAGAGCAATTCTACGCCCTTTTTGGGTGTTTGTCCGAGCTCCTCCTCCTATTTCTGGTGTGCGTCTTGATGTTGTTGTTCCACAAATGGAGGGACCTACAGTTTCAAGCCGTTTGAAGTCGGCAGATATTTTTATGAGAAGCTTTTTCATGGCAGAAATAAACTCGAAGATTTGCCATTGCCTGCCGAGTGGCGACCGTTATTAGAAAAATGTTTTTCTTAATTTTGGTGTTTCCACCGAGATTCGAACCAACGTTCTCTCTGTGAATTCCGAATGGTGGTCACGCATCAACCCATTCGGATACGGCGGCCGCCGAATATGAATATTTTTAAGGGGGAGCCTGGTTTATAAGGTCAAAAAAATCATTTTTTTTTTCGTTTTAAGCGATTCCTAATATATTTCAGAATATTCACACAAAGTTACAGAGCCCAATTCTCAATATTTCCGTAGATATAAAGCCAAAGGTAGGCGAGCGTTAGGTAGTTACGCTGTGACCGGACAACTATAGTACAAACTTTATCTTTTTTTCTCGACTTTTCATTTTTATGATTTCCTTGAATTGGCGTATATGAATAAAAAAAACTAATGAACCTTTAGAAATGAATCATAGCTTGTTCCCTTCAGTATTAAACTCTCTTCTATTTGAACTAACAAAATAGATAAAAAAAAAATTTCAAGATTTTTATACCAAGTTGAAGTGAATTTTTTTTTTATAGAAAGGCATTTTTTTCTTTAAAACCTCCAAAAAGTTGAAATTTTGGAATTTCTCTCAGTTTTCTTAGTTCATCTATAATAAAATTCATGATAATTAGAAATCCATTTGAATTTTTTGCTTTAGATAATAATTATGAGCTGTATCTTGTACGCCAGTTGGAAACTCCAGCGTTGCAGCGCTCTACTAATTTCTATGTTAAACATTTTTTTCAACTTATTTTAACCAGTACAAAAATTTTTTATACTTTTTAAATGTTCATTAAAAGATAGAAAAAACTTTGCACTGCAAAATTAATTTTTTCCTTTAAAAAAAAATCGCAAAGAGATGCAATTTTTAGACCTCATAAACCAGGCTCCCCCCTTTAATGCTTTGCGCTTAATTACATTTGCATCTAAGGGCAATCGCTTCTTCGTCATAACTTCTATCCACACCGTTGGCGCTTGTTCCATTATCTTTTGCTCTTGGACGAGAAGTGATTTTTGTGAGTACCGCTGATTCAGATGATATTGAACATCTTATTTTCTCTTCTTTTTTTGTTATTGTTCTTATTGTTGATTTATTTAATTTAAATTGCCTAGCAATATTGGCTACCCTTTCTTGATTTTGAAGTCTATCCAAAATTGTACCTGTACTTTTCTTTCA
Organism: Anastrepha ludens; assembly: GCF_028408465.1. Taxonomy (NCBI): domain Eukaryota; kingdom Metazoa; phylum Arthropoda; class Insecta; order Diptera; family Tephritidae; genus Anastrepha; species Anastrepha ludens. The sequence continues at coordinate 90,570,825 of NC_071500.1, forward strand.
AAGTAAATTTCCCCAATTGGGAAGCATTCCTCATGATTACTTGCCAACCTTATTGAACATAAATGTCAAAACAGTTTGCCATTTTCAGCTGTCAAACCAAAGTTATCAATATCGATATATAACTAAAAAAAGATCCAGAAATACAGGTGGCGCAAAAGTAACCTTGCGATGTTTTTTGGCTGTAATTTAAAAAAAAAATGAAAAACTTAGATTCTTCTTCTGGATTATTTTTATTTGGTCTTTTAATTTTTTTTTTACATCAAGTCGAGAATGTGAGGTCATGTAAATGGCCGCCGCCACAGTTGATTGCCATTTGAGCCCTTTTTATGGCATTTTCCATCACTTTGGCCAAAACTTCCGGAGATAGGTCCTCACATTCTTGACGGATATTGTCTTTAAGAGCTGCAAGAGCTGTTGACATAAATCCGCGACTTCGAAAAACCTCACAAAAAGAAGTCTGGAGCGGTCAAATCAGGCGATCTTGCTGGCCAGTGCAAATCGCCAAAACGGGAGATAAGGCGGCCGGGAAATGCATCCTTCAGCATATCCTCCTTCAGCCGTCCTGTTGGAACCACATGTTTTCCAATCCCAATTCAGCACGTTGCGGCAAAAAGAACTCATTGATCATTGCTCTGTAGCACTCACTATTCACAGTAACCGTTTGGCCCGCGACATCTTCGAAGAAAAAAGGTCCGATGACTCCTCCAGCGAAAACAGCACACCATACAGTGACTTTGAGCGGGTGTAATGGCTCTTCGTGGGTTACACGCGGATTTTCAGTGCCCCAGAAGCGTAAATTTTGCTTATTTACGTACCCGCTAAGATGGAAATGGGTCTCATCACTCATGATTATTTTTGATGAAAAATCATCTTCCTCTTGGTGGTGATTAAGGATGGCTTGAGCGTATGTTAGACGCGATTGGCGGTCAGCAGCTAACAGCTCATTAAAATTTAATATGATAAAGTGCTCGTTTACAGTGGCTAAAAATTCTGGTTGATTTTCGATAATTTTTCCTTCAGGCGGTGTTCCACCCATACAAAAAATCACATTTCCCTATTCCCATTTTCTCCGTATAAAAACTAATGACAAAAAACCTTCTTTCAGTTTTCCACCTCCTTCTCGAATATCTCGCATCTTCAGTTCTCATTTATAAAAAATATAATAGGACTATGAATAAGTTCGTTACGGTTTTACAACAGATGGCGTAACTTGATTATTATTCCATCGATCCACATTTCCAAACATTCATTGGAGAGCTACTGTCGTAAGGCACAAACGTCAGTATAAGTTTTTTATTTGAAGCGTAAACAACAATATTTTTACCACACTTGAAAATGTCGAATTTCGTGTCAAATAATGTGTTTTTGCGGGGAATTCTTCTTCATTATTTTAATATGAAGAAAAAAGCAGCCGAAAGTCATCGTATCTTGGTGGAAGTTTATGGTGAGCATGCTCTATCTGAGCGAACGTGCCAGAAGTGGTTTGCACGCTTTAAAAGTGGTGATTTTGGCTTGGAAGACGAAGAACGCGAGGGTGCGCCGCCAAAGTTCATGGATACCGAATTGGAGGAATTGCTCGATCAAGATCCGGCTCAAACGCAAGAAGAGGTTGCAAAAACTTTGGGAGTTGATCAATCAACCATTTCCAAACGTTTAAAAGCCATGGGAATGATCCGAAAGGTAGGCCATTGGGTGCCGTATGAATTGAAGCCAAGAGACGTTGAACGCCGTTTTATGGCATGCGAACAACTGCTTCAACGGCACAAAAGAAAGGGTTTTTTGCATCGAATTGTGACTGGCGATGAAAAGTGGGTCCATTACGACAATCCAAAACGTCGGGCAACGTATGGATACCCTGGCCATGCTTCAACATCGACGTCGGCGCAGAATATTCATGGCCTGAAGGTTATGCTGTGTATCTGGTGGGACCAGCTGGGTGTTGTGTATTATGAGCTACTGAAACCGAATGAAACGATTACGGGGGATGTCTACCGACGACAATTGATGCGTTTGAGCCGAGCACTGCGAGAAAAACGGCCGCAATACGCCGATAGACACGACAAAGTTATTTTGCAACATGACAATGCTCGGCCACATGTTGCACAAGTGGTCAAAACATACTTAGAAACGCTCAAATGGGATGTCCTACCCCACCCGCCGTATAGTCCAGACCTTGCGCCATCCGATTACTATCTCTTCCGATCGATGCAACATGGCCTGGCTGACCAGCACTTCCGTAATTACGATGAAGTCAAAAAATGGATCGATTCGTGGATTGCGGCAAAACCGACCGAATTTTTCACAAAGGGAATCCGTGAATTGCCAGAAAGATGGGAAAAAGTAGTAGTAAGCGATGGACAATATTTTGAATATTAAATTTTTAACCATTTTACGTCAATAAAGTTTCAAATTTCGAAAAAAAACCGCACGAACTTATTCATAGTCCTATTATATTTACACACACATTTATTATATTCCGCAAAAGACCCATTTTTTTCTAAAGCATAAGCGAAGACTAACTAAGTTATTTACAGATACTCACCCACGTTTTGCACCTGCATTCAGCTGCCCAAAAAAGTTAGACATTGTCAGTGAAATATCTAAATTCATAATCTTCGAAATTAATTTTGAATGCAAGCGTCACTATTATGACATTTTAATAACGGCTTTTGCGAGGCAAAAAGCCCTACCAAATTAAGCTACTGTGTGGTAGGAAGACAATCTCCACACATACACATGCCTGAATACATACTCATATACTTACATATATATATGCACAAACATTCACTGAGCTGCAAAAACAAATGTGTAGCATAACGAAACAGCATCGTATTAAGTGCAACAGCCACTACATACACAGGCAGAGCGGCAAATCAGTGGGTAGCGCATTAACGCCAATGGCTGAGGCACGACGTGCATCAGCTGGCAACAAGAAACAATAAGAACGCCGCGCAGAAGCCTCGAACAACAGAGCTTTCAAAAAACTAAAAATGAAAAAAATAACAACAAAAATGAGCATCACTAATCAGCCAAACAAAGGTGTGCTGCCGAGAGTGGCTGGCTGCTGATGAGCAATTGAGCAGCTGGTGCTTGGTGAAAAAGTCAAGGTCGCCAAAGAAACAGGCGAACAAGCAAACAACCAGTGCATTAATGACACAAAGTAGGAGGCAACAACAACAACAATTGCTTTAGTAGTAGCAGAAACGAAATAAAAACCTTTTTTTGTTTCTCATTTAATAAGATGTTGGTTTTTCTTTTTCACTTTTTGTACTCTGTCTTGCTTTTTTGGTTGCCAACATTTTATGCAGATGGCAGTGTGTTAAACAAAGGCTGCATTAAAAATATGAGCAATACCTTCACAACAACAACAACAACGGCAATATCAATGAATATACAAACAAACGGAGGATGCTGTGTGGAAGCAGCAATTGCTGTTGCTGTTGTTGCAGTGTTTTTTGCTCGTCCATTATTGTTATGGCATTAAAAATCATTAATTTTCATTAAACATGCAACACAATTACAGGTGTACACACATATATATTTATGTAAGCATCAATGATATGAAAAAGAGAAGAAAAAAATTAAAGAGCGCTATCGTTGAAAATAAACCAAAACGGAGAGAGCGAATACCAGCAAATAGTAGATATGAAATTTATTGGATGCAAAAGCATTATTTTAGTAACTTTTTTCAGCTGACTTAAGGTAATTTGTGTGCCAAATGCTATTGAAGCTCGCTGTTATTATAATATGGCACGGTTGATGTGCACCTGATACAACTAAGAATAAATAAAATTACTAACAACAGCTTCAAAAATGGTTGATTGTATAAAAAGCAAAAAATATCTTTTAACAATGAAATATAAAGGAAACGTGAACTTCACAAAAGCAAATATGATATTAAAAAAATTATGGAAGCGGATGAGATTTTACGGCAAAAACTCGATAATAATAGAATTTTATAATATTTTTGTATAAAAAAAAATCGAAACTTTTCCAAAGTATGAAACTTCATTGTGGGCAAATCGTTATACAATTCATAGTAAGAAATGATAGTGGCATACCAATTGTGACTGGAGTAGCGAAGCAATTTGCTATGGCTCACAAATAGTGATAGCGGGTGAGATACTGAAAAGCAATTTGAAGGCGACATTCTTTGTTTTTTTCATTTAGCTCGTGAAGCAGCCAGGCTCACAATTTTTCGGTAAATCTAATTGAATGAAGATTACTAAGAATCGTTTTATTCATTTTTTCCACCAATTCACGACTACTTTGGCGACTGTCGCCCTTTTCTGAACTTTGCAAACCATTTCCGCGCTGTAGACTTACCTATGACACCTTCTCCATACACATCGACGGAAATCGAATCCAAATATTTCTCGTTCCTACTCTTTTGGCACACATACTCACTCATACTTGTGGCTGGCTTTTAAAGGCATTATTCCTCGGTTTTTTAACTCCTCTTTTAATTTTTTTATTTGTTTTTTTTTTCTTTCCAATTTTTTTTTAATATTTGCTGTGTAATTATAATTGCCATTACTTCATGCATAATTGGCTCAACATTAAATGGAAAATAAATGTAAATACTAGTGCATACGAGCTCTTAAGTATGCATGCATTTAACTACAACTGCGCGTACGTGAGTGTGTGTTGGTGTGTAATTAGTTCAGCGCTGAACAAAAGCCACACTTAAAAGGCCATCAGCATTGCAGGCCAAATGAAGCAAAAAGGAGTGAATTTCTTGTACTCGCACACTTTACACTAATGTGCTACATTATCTTACACAACAACAACGAAAACAACTGTGTAAAATCTTCTATGTATAACAGTAATTGTGACCTATTCACTTGCTGCTATTTTTAACTGATACTTGCTACGATAGGAGATGTGCATATGTATGTGTAGATTAGGGTGACTCACCAAACCACAGGTGAGGTTTTTCCACAGGAATTTGAAAATGTATAATATCAAAAATATGTACTATTATTATAAAAAAAATGCTGATAAATATTAAAATTTACGTGAGCAGCAAAATGATTTAGAATTGAAGATAATTTGATTTTTTATGCACAAAATTACTTTTTAAAAATATTTTTAGACATGTTTGTATTTTTTTATGAATAAAATAAGTTTTTGAAAATATTTTTTGGAATGAGTTGATTTTTTATGAATATGGAATAATTTTAATTCTTTTACGAATAAAACTAATTCTTAAAAATAATTTCTGGATTAATTTGCTTTTTATGAATAAAATCAAATTTTGGAAATATTTTTTGTAATTATTTGATTTTTTTATCAATAAAATTAGTTTTGAAAAACATTTCTTGGAATGATTGGATTTATTTATGAATAAAATTAGTTTTTAAAAATACTTTTTGGAATGATTTGATTTTTTATGAAAAATATTTTTTGGGATAATTAAATTTTTTGTAAATAAAATTATTGTTTAAAAATGTTTCTTGGAATAATTTGATTTTTTTGTGAATAAAATTAGTTTTGAAAAATATTTGTTTGGAAAGATTTGATTTCTTTTATGAATAAAATAAGTTTCTGAAAATATTTCTTGGAATAATTTGATTTTTTTATGAATTAAATTAATTTTTAAAAATATTTTTTGGAATGATATAATTTTTTACAATATGAAAAATATTTTTTGGGATAATGAAATTTTTTGTAAATAAAATTATTGTTTAAAAATATTTCTGGGAATAATTTGATTTTTTTATGAATAAAATTAGTTTTGATAAATATTTTTTGGAATGATTTGATTTCTTTTATGAATAAAATAAGTTTCTGAAAATATTTCTTGGAATAATTTGATTTTTTTATGAATTAAATTAATTTTTAAAAATATTTTTTGGAATGATATAATTTTTTACAATATGAAAAATATTTTTTGGGATAATGAAATTTTTTGTAAATAAAATTATTGTTTAAAAATATTTCTGGGAATAATTTGATTTTTTTATGAATAAAATTAGTTTTGATAAATATTTTTTGGAATGATTTGATTTCTTTTATGAATAAAATAAGTTTCTGAAAATATTTCTTGGAATAATTTGATTTTTTTATGAATTAAATTAATTTTTAAAAATATTTTTTGGAATGATATAATTTTTTACAATATGAAAAATATTTTTTGGGATAATTAAATTTTTTGTAAATAAAATTATTGTTTAAAAATATTTCTGGGAATAATTTGATTTTTTTATGAATAAAATTAGTTTTGATAAATATTTTTTGGAATGATTTGATTTCTTTTATGAATAAAATAAGTTTCTGAAAATATTTCTTGGAATAATTTGATTTTTTTATGAATTAAATTAATTTTTAAAAATATTTTTTGGAATGATATAATTTTTTACAATATGAAAAATATTTTTTGGGATAATGAAATTTTTTGTAAATAAAATTATTGTTTAAAAATATTTCTGGGAATAATTTGATTTTTTTATGAATAAAATTAGTTTTGATAAATATTTTTTGGAATGATTTGATTTCTTTTATGAATAAAATAAGTTTCTGAAAATATTTCTTGGAATAATTTGATTTTTTTATGAATTAAATTAATTTTTAAAAATATTTTTTGGAATGATATAATTTTTTACAATATGAAAAATATTTTTTGGGATAATTAAATTTTTTGTAAATAAAATTATTGTTTAAAAATATTTCTTGGAATGATTTGATTTTTTTATGAATAAAATTAGTTTTTAAAAATATTTCTTGGATTAAATTTTATGGAAAGAAAATTTTTGTTGATTTCTTTAATGAATAAAATAAGTTCCTGAAAATATTTCTTGGAATAATTTGAATTTTTTATGAATAAAATTACTTTTTAAAAGTATTTTATATATTTGAAATTATTTTTTAAAAATATTTCTTGGAATGATTTGATTTTTTTATGAATAAAATTACTTTTTAAAAGTATTTTATATACTTGAAATTATTTTATAAAAATATTTCTTGGAACGATTTGATTTGATGAATAAAATATTATATATTTATATATAATTAAAAAAAATATAATAAAAATATTTTTTCCAAAAGTTCCCTTCAGGTAGTAGAAGACTTTGTTTTTAAGGGACTGCAAAAAATTGTTCAAAAATCTTACCAACAGAATAAAAATAAAAATATTTTTGAAGTTACTTCAAAATCGGTTTAGCTCGCGTAAATCTTAAAATTTTTCCAAAATATTTTAACGGAGGTCTTAAAAATTATTTACAATTCAAATTTAAAATTTTATTTACAATTCAGTTGGAAGAACAGTACCGATGTTATTTTTTTTTTGTATCGAGAGTGATGCACCCTAATGTAGGCATGAATAGATGAGTCTAGTGTGCCTGCGAAAACTCACAGTTAGTGTTATACTTACACACATACATACACACAAATGATCATAGTAGTATATATCGAAAAATATGCCCCATTTTCTTGGTGTATGCCCATTTTTACTACACTCCACACAAATTAATTGTTGCCTCAAGAGAGCGCACAAAGAAGGTTTGGCATCACTTAATGCACTCATACATATGTCCATACTCGTATATGTAGATGTGTGCATACGCATCTATAAGAAAGTATATAATTTACAAGTCAAGTCAGTGTTGAAAGGTGTTAATTAATTCGCTATTAGCGTAAAAGCATATAATGGGACCATTGTATGCTTCGGAATGAATTCGTATTCATATTTGTGGAGATGTAGAAGTAGTGTTTCAATATTCCTGGCTGGCTTTGGTGGCTTTGAAAGAATGAAATTTGTGTCAAGTTTGTTGCTTAAGTCTTGTGTTTGATGTTGATAGCATTAATGTCGACTTACTGTTACTAGTGTGCGGGTTACATATGTCTGTATGTCTACTATAGAACTTGGTACGATTAGATTAGGTTAAGGTGACAGTTGGAATATCGGCATAAATTAATTATAATGTCTTGCGAAATTCTAATACTATCTTACGACTTTTTAATAGGAGAAGTAATGTATACTGATCGGGTATACTCCATTCCTATTTGCTGCCACCCCACTTCTTGCGAATATTTCAACATTTCATTGCAGTACAAATTATCATATTCGCTAGTTTCATTCGCTTAAGTCGATCACTTTTTCACTTTTATTCCAGAAGCGCCTCTTTACCATTTTCTTCTATCTGAGTGGCCCATGGACCGAATTCAACAAATTAGGACTGAATTTTCTGCTTTTTCTAATTGAATTTTGTGGTGTCCGTGCTAGTACGTCAAGCCTGTACTAACTTTTTCATTGTATACTATACAATGTACCTTTAGAAGGTCTGCTTCTAATACTTTCTTCCGTAGAATACTTTCTTCCATCCAGGGTCGTCTCTTTGCATATTTTTTTAGACCAACCTTCTGTGCCTCGAAGTAAAAGCTCATCTGGCGGTAAGGTACTTATAAATGGTGGTTTTATATATCCAGAGCAGGTTTTACTCCTTAGTAGATTATAGCAATCAACGGCAAGCCTGGAACAGGGTGTCCGATGGCAGAACTAAGTTTTAAATTTAAAGCTTTCCTCTAATAGTTGAAGGTATGCATGGATAGGGGACCGCATTAACTTTGTACTCGACGCTACAATTTTGACCTCGTCAGTCTAAGTGAAATAAAGCGACTGCCGTGAGACTTCCAAAAACTAGTATTATTAAGAAAAATTTTAGACTTCAACGCTTCAAAAATCAAGCCGTGCAAGCGCTTATAACTAGTGATCCTCGTCATGCCCCTTGACTTCATGCCATCCATAGTCGTGCTTGACAAGAGATACAGTGTGGTGCTGCCAGAAGTTCAATATTGGTCAAACTCAGAAAATGAGCCCGGCAAACACTGTTTTCGCATTTTCAAGGATGGTTCCAGGACCGATCACGGCTCCGGCTCTGGGGACTACAGCTGCATATGGATAAAACTGGTGGTGCCTGTCATGTCCGACCGACTGTCGCAGTTCCTCCTGTCACTAAGCAGAGGGGGCTGTAGGAGGCTGGTTGGACTGATGACGGGCCACTTTCAATGGGCAAATTACATGAAAAAGGTAGGCATCTCAGACAGTGCACTCTGCCCAGTATGTGGAAACGGTGGACCACATTCTGTGCTTCTGTCCAGCCTTCGTTCGATTCAGGCTTGAGGTCTTTAGCATTGATGTGTTAAGAAGCGACCACTTTGGCTCCTTGGCGCCACTCAGATTTCTTCGGAGGTCGAGTAGACTTAAAGAAAATAAAAAAGGGAATTCGAGTGCAGTACAAAGGACTTAATTATGTCTAAGGGCTGTGCTTGTTAGTCTGTTCCGACAAAAATAAAATGCGTAAAAAAATTTCTACGAGACAATGTTGGAGCGATATCGTACAGTAAGCACAACCTATATATTTTGGAGTGATGAAGTCAATTTTCATTTGGACGTGTAAATAAGCAAACTTGCCATTATAGGTCACCTAAAAGACAAAACTCACTATTAAATATCATCGTCACATTCCCAAAGTAACAGTTTGGTGTCTTCATGAAGCAGTGAAATAATTGGAGAATATATTTTTTGAGATTTCTGTGATGATGTGGATGATTATTTTATGTCGTTAATGAGAGAACATTCTTCCTTCAGTACACCCACGGGGTGGTTAGCCAGCGATATTATGGCGATATTGCGTGATTTCTTTTTTAACAAATTGACGAGACATTTGGGTGACATATTCTGGCCACCCAATTCTTCCAACCTTACCCCAATGAACTTTTTCTTTGTCGCGGTACCTCAAAAGCAAAATCTGTGAATCCCGACAGCAGTTCTGCATAGAGTCGTACGGATGGAAAAATAAATTTCAGTCTATAACGAAAATCACATCAATTTAGGTTTATAAACTTGTACCTCATTTATAATCAAACACCTAATTTCATCGAAATTTCGTATGTTTTACTCAGACTTTTTAGTAAATTATTTGTGTATTATTTTAAAACTAATTTATTTTAAAATATTAAAAAAGATTTATTTTAAATGTTGCCTTATCTTTTTTAGAATTAGCGGAGCCCTTTAAGAATTAAAAAGCTAACGGTTTAAGCCACTTGCCTTGCCTACATTAATTTTTGTAAAAATATATTTATTTTTTTTTTATATTTTTTTGAAACTTCAGTTTCATAGCTTAAGCTCGTCGTGTCACTTTTCCTGAACTTTTTATTTGTTGCCTCTCTTAATTTTCCTCTCATCTCTTTACAGTCCTTCTTTGGCCGCACGTACAACAACATTTCTGCCATCGCCGGCTGCAAAAACAACGGTGACTGTGTGATCAACAAGAAAAATCGCACTGCCTGCAAGGCGTGTCGCCTGCGCAAGTGCCTGTTGGTGGGCATGTCAAAGAGCGGTTCACGCTATGGACGTCGTTCAAATTGGTTTAAGATACACTGCCTACTGCAGGAACAACAAAGCGTACCCGGCAATGGTCCAGGAGGTGGAGGCGGCGGTGGCATTGGCGGTGGTGGTGATGGCGCAATCGGTGACAGTAGTACAAATAGGGCCAGCTTTGAACAACTAGCGCGGCTGCATCAACTGCAGGCGCGTCAAACATACCAAGACAAAACGAATCCCTGCATCAAATCAGCCAGCATGTCACCAACAGCCTTGGCGCTTAGTGCAGCAGCAGCGGCGGCAGTTGCTGCGAATAGCAGAGGCTCACCGCAGCCACCTACGCAACACGCGCTACTAAGCAACGCGGCGAAATTTCTCAATGGCGTGGCAGATAGCGCGCGACATCATCACCAGCAGTCGCAGCACCAGCTACAGCATCAACAACAACACCAACACCAGCAGTCACAGCACCACTTAGTCCCGTTTGGCTATGGCAAGGCTGAAACGCGGCTCAGCGAAACGCCTAGCGATTCAGGCGCATCTTCCGCTGGCGATGCGGCGGATGATGCACGCAGCAGCGTTTCGGGCCGTCAAGAACGCAATTGCAATTCAGCACAACATCTCGCTTCTATAACCTGCGATGATATGGAGGAAGCAGAAGCGCGAGAGCGTCGTCACCAGCAACTCTTGCAAATATATCGTTCCCACTCAGAACCTTTGCGCAGTCCTTTCGTTCACTTTGCCTTACCGCCGCATGTCTCACCGCTGGGCGCACCACCAGTAACGTTACTTTCCACCAGCGCCGCTGCAGGTAGTCCACCTGCGCATCTTATGCCCGCCGCTTTGAAGGAGGAAATCAAACGTGTTAGCGAAGCAGCAGCTGCAGCGGCAGCGGCGGCAGCAGTCACAGCAACGGTTGACTGTTCTGCCGTTGGTGGTGCGCAAGAGGAACCCATCGACTTGTCATTGAAGGGGCGTGAATTGGAACGGCGGCTTGCAGCGGCACGTGCGAGTTATGATCAACATTTGGCGGATGCTGGGAGCAATTCGCTTACGTCCACAACGCCGCCATATGCGAACGCGTCACCTGCTAAACTAAGTGCTGAAGCGTCGGCGTTATCGCACGCTGTGATACACAAACCAACGCCGTTGGACTTGACGTTGGTGCGCTCACAGACGCTAACGGGGTGAGGGTAGACATAATGGGAATTGTTGACATTCGTTTTTTTTCTTATCTGTTATTTGTTAGTTGTTATTTATATTAGGTTTTTCCGTTTTTCACTTATTTATATTTACTTAACAGTAAAAGCTCGATAAAACCAACTTCCGACATTCAAAGCTGATTGGCATCATGGTTAGGACTCGATATTTCTACGCCTATGGAAGTTTCTCTCTTCTAGAAGTATTTAGTTACCTCTGTGTGCAAAATAATAGGAGCGCGCGAAATTATCAAGTTTCAATTTGTTTTTCAGTGTTTTTTATGTTGAGTTATTTACGATGCTAAGAATTTTCTTTCATATAAAACACATTTTCGGAAGTCTTTTGTATGAAAGAAAATGTTCAACGCCTTCTCCAACAAAAATTGTCAAAAATCAATGCGTTCTTTGAGCGTCTTCTAACTTACATTTTTTACCAAAATGAGCTACACAAGCAAAGCTGCATACCTGAAAATTTTCAAAATATTCAACATTTTTATGTATTTTTTATTGGTTATTTTTGTGAATTTTGCACATAGTTGGCGGTTTGAGTTACCCGGTTTTTGTTGTAGAATCCACTAATTCATCGCGCACTTATTATTTTGCCCCCAACTGTACGTATTCAATATCTGAAGCACCACCACATTTTTTTGCACGCATTATTTAAAAAACCAAACGAACAGTCGCAAATTATCGAGCTTTTGCTGTTCCTAATTCTTCTATTAATTTATATTAAACATATTTTGGACTGCATCTTTCATGAAAAGCTTACTAAATTTCTTTATTTGATTTTTTATCTTTCCCTGAATTTATTAAATTGAAATATTTAGGCCAGTTCCAAAATATTTGTTGCAAATTCATAATTTTTAAATTTTTTTACTTTGCTTCATTTGAAAACATTTTTTTTTTTCTATTGCTTGTTTTTTATTTTATATTTTGTATTTATATGCATTTCTGAAAATATTTTTTTTTGTTTTTTATATATTTATGAAATAGTTTATTTAAAATTTTTGTAAATATTCAATTGGCCAAGTCACACCTGAGAATTCCCTTGTGCCATAGTAAAAATCCTGGTGAATTAAATATGAAATATTTGGTGCCAACCTATGTACAAAAAATGGAAAAGTAGTTAATAGCAAAAGTATTTGGGGGGAATAGTAATAATACCCCTGAATTTTCTGTCCCTTAAATATTGTGTTTTTTCTTGTTTTTATGAAATTCGATTTCTTTTGCATTACCACCGCGTGCACGTTTTACGAAGTCCAATCGTTGAACCCAATTTTGGGCCACTCTTTTGCATAAATCGGCCGAAATTCCAGCAATTTCGCGTTCAATATTGGCTCTGAGCTCACAAATCGTCGCCGGCTTGTTACTGTAGACCAACGACTTCACATAACCCCAAAACGGGACGGCTTGTTAAATGGACCGTAAAATGGCCGTAATGCTCTTAAAGTAGCAGCAACAGAACGATTATTTTCATAAAAAATTTGCACGATTTGCAATCGTTGCTCAAGTGTGTAGCGTTCCATGATTAAATTTATACTAATGAAGTTTACAAATGACAAGCGAAAAATAAAAAATATTGCGTCGTTCGCCCTCCCTATCGGAAAAAAGTTGAAGCGCATCTATTGAAAAACGCCTTATTTATTTCTTTATTCCCTACAAAACTTCCTTAAATTTAAATTTTTTTTTTCAATAAAGTTTTTTCCTTAAGCACTTTTTTTGTTAAATCTTATTTTTCCTCACAAATTTCTGGTTTAAAAAAAAATATTTTTTTCCCTTTAAAGATTTTGTCTTTACGAAATCTTTTTAAACAAAAATTTGGCTAAGCAATTAAAAATAGCCCTAAATTTTCTCCCCTTAAGATCTTTTTCTTTTTTTACTTTCTTAAATAACTTTTTTTTTATTCAATTTTGAAAAAACTTTTGTTACCTTAAAAAATATATTTTTCCATTAAATCTTTTTTTCTTTAATTTTTGTTTTTGTTTTTTTTTCTCTTAAAAACAACTATTACTTCTTCTTTAATATTTTCCACTTAATGTTTTTTTTACAAAATTTATAAAAAATGAATATTAGCCGAACATTTTTGTTTCCTAAAAACTAATTTTTCACTTGAAATATTTTCAATTACTCTTAAAAGAATTATTTTTACCCTACGCAAATACCATCGTGCAAGCACCGTTGTTGTTGTTGTAGTTGAAGTAGTTGAGTATTTCTACTGAAATAGTGACCAGCACCGATTAACTACCACTGTCCGCGTGTGATGATGTCTTTCTTTTTTTTTCCAAATCCATTTAATGAGATCCCAGTATAGCGGAAATTTCTTTATCTCGATGCCTGAGATCTCATTAATTTGCTGTAAAAAAGGCTTACCGAGAAAGCGAAGTCGTATCCTAGCTAGCCCTGGACATTCACATAAGTAGTGGAAAAGACTTTCCTTCACCCCTTCTGCTTGACAGCTTCTGCAGATGGGATTGAAGGAGAGGTTGAGTCTGACTGTATGATTCCCTGTCTTCCAATAACCTGTAAGAGTTGCAGTGATGCGTGAAATCTTTGGTTGAGAACATCCTAACAGGTGATTCGTCCTTTGGATTTTGTACGACGGCCATGTCTTTTTTGTTGTAATACATTTAGTTATTTGCTTCCATCTTCTTTCGGCTAAATCATGATAATGTGAGGCAATGGATGCTTTTATTGTGTTGAGTGGGGTGGAGACCGCCACCGCCTCTGCTATGTCTAATGTCGAACCTTTTCTTGCTAGCTCATCCGCTACCTCATTGCCCCGTATATTCCTATGACCGGGAACCCATATCAGAGTAATTTCAAGCCAATGACTAAGCAATTATAGTTCCTCTCTACACTATAAGACTAGTTTGGATGAAATGGAGTTGGAGTACAATTTTAGTGATATGCATGCTTCTTTGGAACGCCAACTTTTACCTGGAACGCCCTGGCATGGTCGCGAAGTCGAATTGACTGAGATAGGTTGAGTGGCTCCGAATGGAAGCCAGCTCCCACACCACAGTTCATCTTAGAACCGTCAGTGTAGATTTCAATACCGTACCTTCCAATCACCTTCATTTTGCTCCATTCGACTCTCGGTGGAAAACGTACCATAAAAACTTTCTTGAAGTTAAGATCCCTACCTGTGACTGTCTGGTTTGTGTAGTCTGATCTGTTTTTGAGCAGCGAGGGTCCCTGTAAGTGGATCTTGCTGTGACCATACGACCTTGTAGTCCAGCTTCCTATGTCTCTGAGTCTCACCGCGCTCCAAGTAGCGTTTGTTTTTATATGTAAGTCTAATGGTAATAGATGAGTTAGTACATTGAGCGCTTCAGTAGGACTGGTGCTAAGCGCTCCTGTAAGTAAATACACGTTGTTTTTTGCAGGCACCGTATTCACCTGATATGGTCCCGTGTGATCCCTTTTTTGTTTCCCAAGGTGAAGTTACCACTTCGTGGAAGGAGATTTCGGTCGATAGAGGTGATCAAAGAGAATGCGACGAAGGAGCTGTAGGCCATCCCTTCGTCGGCCTACCAGAGGTGCATGGAGGACTGGGTTAAACGTTGGCACATGTGTGTTGCTTCTGAGAGGTCTTATTTAGAAGGAGATAAAATACATATGTCTGAAATTTAACTCTGTTTTGTTTTATTTAAACATTATCGGGACTTTCTGGTCATAAGGTAGGTAGGTAAAAGGGTTGAAGTGCACCTGGCAATCCTCAAGTAGCACTAAACGCTGTTTTGATACCATTATGAGACCTCCAACATGCAGATATCTATAGCCAACCAGAGCTGTTGATATAAGGGAGAAGATTGATTGTCTGTCGAAGAAAGGAGCACCCAGTGACCATAGTCGTCTAGCTGCCACATCTGGACATTTACAGAGAAAGTGCTCAACAGTCTCCTTCTTTGAAAGGTCCTCGCAGCTTCTGAAATTGGAGTTAAATGGTAGCTTTTCCGCATGTGTGCCGATCATCCAGTCACCGGTAAACACAGCTACGAGTTTGAAAAATGAATTGCGAGGAGTCCAAAGAACTTTCTGAGTCCTTCGTATATCGTATTGGGAGCAAAGGGTTTTCGAAATAGCACGTGAAGAAATCGAGGTCCACCTTTTCTGCGCTTTCCGGAGAAATAATTTGTGCAGTTCCCCTTTAACAACTGTCAGGGGGATGCCAATGTCCGGTTAGGAGGCCAATTCAGTCACCTTTCTGGCAAGCTCATCAGCAATTTCATTTCCCTTTATGTTCCTACGTCTTCGAACCCAGATCGGAGAAATGCTACCTGCACACCCAAGAGATTTGATCTCTTCTTTACAGGAGTTTACTAATAGTGTACATATATTAATCCTTCCAGAAATATTTTTTATTTATTAAATTATTTTATTTTTGTTGAACATTTTTTCTGTTTCAAGTTTCTGGTTAAAAATACTTATTTCCCTTAAAATTTTTTATCTTTTTCTTTTTCAATAATTTGAAACACAAATTTGGTAAAAATATAATAATAACCCAATTTTTCCCACCCAAAACTATTTTTTCTCTTAACAATTTTTTTTTAATATTTTAATATTTTTTTCAATTTTTTTATATTTTTTGTAATATTTTTACATCATTTTTAACAAAACTTCTTTTTTCAATTCTTCGAGCATTTTTTCCAATTTTTAAAAGTGTTTTGTTTTCTTAAAATTTCTTTTCTTTTCGCACATAAGCTTCTGGTTTAAAAATAATTCGGTTTCTTTCTTAAAACTGTTTTTCTTTAAACAACTTTTTTGAACAAAATCTAGGGCCAAATATAATAAATGCCTCACATATTTTTCTCAAACACAAATTTTTTCGATGAAATATATATCTTTAATTTTTTTATGATAACTCTTCTCCTGCTTTTTTTTCTTAAACTTTTTTTGGTAATAATTTTTTAAATTTTTTTTTTTTCGTAATTCATTTCCTTTTAACAATGTTCGGCTTGAAATTTTTTGAGCTCTCAAATTTACTTTTCCTGAGGAACTCATTTTCTAAAAAAATTTCTTTTTGCTTTAAATGCTTTTCTTCTAAAATTTACTTTTCTTTAAAAAATTTTATAATTTTTTCATATTTTATTTTTTAATTATTTACTATTTTTTAATTTTTTATTTATACTTTTTTAATATTTTATTTCATTTTATTTTATTTTATTTTATTTTATTTTATTTTATTTTATTTTATTTTATTTTATTTTATTTTATTTTATTTTATTTTATTTTATTTTATTTTATTTTATTTTATTTTATTTTATTTTATTTTATTTTATTTTATTTTATTTTATTTTATTTTATTTTATTTTATTTTATTCGAGCTTAATCCATCTCGGCTATTGCCGGAGATTACACATCCCGGATAAAATTTTCAAGGGATTGTGCTCTGGTGGAGCGTAGTCCAAGTTCTACGCCCATGCGATTGCTATTGCTTAAATATTTAAAAATCTACGAACTATTGCACATGTGTCCAGTATGGTCGACTTCTGCATGTCTTCTAAGAGGTGTTGGCAGTCATACTTCTTCAAGTTTTTTATTAAATGCTTAGGCACTAATCCAGTGGACGATATAATTATTGGAATTATATTCACTTCCCTCGCTTTGTACATCTGTTTCAGTTCTATGGCCAAAGCTGCATACTTCGATACTTTGGTGGAGTATGTGCTTTGGATGTTGCGATTAAGGGGCACCGCTATATCGATTACTTCGATCGTTTTATTTGTCTTGTCGAACAAGATAATGTCAGGTTTGTTGGCAGCTGCTGTTTGATCTGTTATTTTTTTTTTTTTTTTTTTTTTATTGCATCCCAAAAAAGGAGTGTTTTACATTAATTGGCGACAGCTTAGCTGCAAGCCAATAATTTATAACAGGTACAAAATATTACAATTAAATATACTTATATATAAATATTATACAAAATAGTTAACAAATTTACTAACAAGAAAAACGTTTACTGTAAAAAGTTTCGGACGATATGGCAAGAATTGAGTAATGCTGCTTTCTGCATGTCGAAAAGTAAATATTCTGGGAGTTGAAGAGTTTTGACATTGTCTGCTAAGTTTTTATGCATTAGTCCGTGGGCTGAGATGATAATTGGTAGTATGTGCACCTTCCTTAGCTTCCACTGGCGTTTGACATCAATGCCTAAGTCAGAATATTTGGATATTTTTTCTGAATATGTTTTTTGCATGTTTCTGTTTAGAGGAACAGCAATATCAACTATATAACCAGTCGCTTGAGATTTATCAATAAGGAAAATATCTGTCATATTGTGGTCTCTTGTGGCATTTGTTAAAATTGTTCGGTCGTAATATAGAAGGTAGTTGGAGTCTTCTTGAACAGGTTCTGGGGTGTATCTGAAGTACGGTATTTTGCTTGGATTGAAGTTGTACATCTGCGTCAGTTTTAGATGGATTATTTTCGCGATGTCATTATGTCGCTTCAGGTACATAGAGTTTGCCAGTGTGGTGCATCCCGCTAGCACGTGGTCTAATGTCTCACTTCGACTATTGCATCTTCGACATCTGTCTACAGCGGCATTTGGATCTCGCATTACGTATTTAATGTAATTTCTCGTTGGAATCACACCACCTTGTATGGCGAAAATGGTACCCTCCGTTTCGGCAAATATCGACCTGTTAGTAAGCCATAAGTGCGACAATTTTTGGTCGACATGTGGGCTCAGCAAGTCTTTTCGATATACGCCGTGGACAGCAATTTCAGACCATCTGTGGATTTTTTCTTCTATTGTGGTTGTGTTCCTAATTTCGAATGGTTGATTCATCCGAAGTGGGGTATAATTATCATCCGCAGCACTTGCAGCCTTGTGCAGATCGGATTGGGAGCACTTATGTTGGAAATATGCTCTTATGTTCAAGATAAGTTTGTCATGCAGTGCTCCAACATCAATCTGTCCTCTGCCTCCCGCTTTTCTAGGTAGCATCATTCGAACGACAGAGCTTTTTGGGTGACGTGACTTGTATTTAGTCATAATTGTACGTATTATTCGTTGTAGATTTTCTATTTCAGTAGATGACCATTTTACAATTCCGAAGCTATATGATACCACCGGGACGACAAATGAATTAATAGCTTGGATTTGGTTTTTCCCATTAAGTTGGGTTTTACAGACAGCGTGAAGGCGCCTTTTAAATTCTGCTATCAGATTTTTCCTCATTTGCATCGTATTTATGCTGCTGCTTTGCATAACTCCAAGATACTTGTATACCTCTCCCGGCTCCATTTCTGTTATGTCGAGTCCGCTACTTTCCACAGTTACATGTCGAGAAACCACTTTACCTTTAGTTATTATGATCTTTCGGCATTTATCAAGTCCAATAGGCATTTTAATGTCATTGGAGAAGGTTTCGACACATCTCAAAAGCTTATCTAGATGTTTGGAAAAGCTGGCGTAGAGTTTCAAATCATCTACGTAAAAAAGATGGCTCAGTCGGAATCTTTCAGACTGTCCGTGTTTTAATACAAACCCATGTCCCGTCTCATTCAGGATGTGACTTAAGGGGTTCATGCTGAGAACAAACCAGAGCGGACTCAACGAGTCACCTTGGAAGATGCCATTTCGAATGTTTATTTCGGTTGTGCATTGAGAGCTATCCGGGCCAGGTATTTTTATTCTTGTCCTCCAGCGTTGCATAACTTTTTCTAGAAAGAGTATGATATTGGAATTGAAGTTGTAAATACGAAGTACTTCAATAAGCCAGGAGTGCGGAACCGAATCGAATGCTTTCATCCAGTCAATATAAGCTGCGTAGAGGTTTCTGTTCTTCTGTTTAGATTGCCCAAGGACAACTTGATCTATAATCAGTTGCTCTTTACAACCTTGTGATGCACGTATACATCCTTTCTGCTCTTCTGCAATCAGATTATGTGTTTCGATATGCTCGTAAAAGATGTTAGTTATGCACGACGTAAGTATTTTGTAAATAACTGGCAGACAGGTGATGGGCCTGAATTTTGAAGGGTCGTTGACTTCATCACATTTTGGAATCATATATGTCGTACCAAGCGTTGCAAAACTTGGTAATTCTTCTTCGGCGGTTATTATCTTGGTGAAGAGGGCTGCGAGTTTGTCGTGTATACATGTGAGCTTTTTGAACCAGTAAGCATGCAAGTTGTCGCAGCCTGGAGTTTTCCAATTGTGAAGCCTTCGAGCAACTTTCGCAACCTCTTCAGGTGCTACGGCTGAGAAATCAGGTATTGGGATACTAGAGTACTTTTCTCTAACTTCTGCTATCCAGCTTGCCGAGGTGTTGTATTTCTGACGTTTGGACCAAATAGACGACCAGTATGATCTAAATTCATCCATTGATGCCTGTCGCGTCTGCCTTTGAACGTTCGTGGTTTGTTTTAATTGTCGTAAGAATAGCTTTTGATTGCTTTCAAACATACGATTATGTTGCTTGCGTTTCATAGACATGCTATATTTTTCTCTTCTGGTGGTTAGCGTTCTTAATTTTTGCTTGAGCGTATCGAGCGTACGCTTGGGCATTTCTTCATTATTTTATTTTATTTTATTTTATTTTATTTTATTTTATTTTATTGTATTTTATTTTCATTAAATCACATTAAAGTATGTTTCTTTTTAATAAATCTTTTTTACACTATTTTGTTTTGCTCTTCTTTCCTTTTTTCTGTAAAGTCTAATTTTCCTTGAAAATATGTTTCTTTTCTACAAATGAAATAATAAGTCTGTAAAGTCTAATTTTCCCTTTTTCCTAATTTTTTTAAATACTATTTTTCCCATACTTTTTTTCCTAAAATTAAATTTTGCTTCATAACTTTTTTCCCGATTTTCTTTCCGAAAATATATTGTAATATTTTATATATTCCTCATTTTTTCTTTGTTCTTATAAATATACAATATATTGTAATAAATAATAATATCTTAATAATAAATATTTCCCTCAATTTTTTTTAATTTTACTGTAGATACAAAAATTTCCAAAAAAAATTCTTACACTTTTGTTTTAATTTTTTGTCCATAAAATGACTTCATCGTATACATTTCTTATATTTTCCTTCAACAAAATATATTTCCTTAAATATATTTATTTCCTTAAATATATTTTGTTCACCACATAATTTGTTTTTAAATAATATATTCTTAATATTATAAAAAAAATGTTTCGCACCTAAATTTATTTCTTCTTAAATACTTTTCTCCTCCCAAACATATTATTCCATTTTTTCCATAATATTTCTTTTAAGAAATATTTTCCTTAAAATATATATAATACTTTTTTTCTTACCAAAAAAATAACTCTCAAAAATTTGACGCTCAAAATTATGGAATTGCAAGCCTACAAACTATCATTTTCGAATTTTATAATTTTTAAGTATGTATTAGTAAAAACATAACTAAAAAATACAACTTTTCATTGCAAGTTGGACATATTTTGCATAATAAACTGAAAAATTGGATGTATAAAATATATTAAAAGTATGCCAATTTTTATTTCAAAACACGAGTAATATATGCAGCTAATCCTTCAAAGGCTCAAACGTCCAAAACCCAGTGCACAGTTTCACTGTATTAAATACTGAAATAAATTAAAAACCAGTCAACTTAAAATTTTATACTTAATAGTGAATTATTTCTTATAATATACAATACAACATAAATAGTTTTAGCTTAAGTCAATTTTTTGTAATAGAATTTAAGCGTTAGTGTTAATAGAATTTTGAATAAAATACAAATGAATATCTATGAAATGTATTAGCTAATTTTGTTTTGTATACGAATGTGTTTTATGTAATTTCAAGAAAATAATTTAATTTATATTTCAATAAATAGTTTGTTTTTAGCTTAATTTAATGTGTCAAAAAATTATATATAGAACTAAGTTTTAATTTTAAATTAAATGTATTTTATTGTTTTCGTTTTTCCATTGTTTTACATGCATAAATATTTTTTGTTTAATTAGTATTGAATATTATTGACTATTTTAATAAGTAATGAAATTTTTTCTGTATAAATAATTTATTAATACGCATAAGTTTATTTATTTTTGTACAAGTTGATAGAAATTTAACAAGAAAAAATTGATGGAAAATCAAATAAATTAAAGCAATAAAAATTAGTGGCATAAAATAAAGTTTATAGAAAGAAATTACTTTTTCGTCTTTTATTAGCATTTTTTAAGGGCATTTGACACTTTCCGTGGGTAATAAATTTTGTAATAAACTATATAAATTACAGTTTCAGTCATAAAATAAAAGAAGCAGCATTGACTATTATGACATAAAAACATTAAATTATTAAAAAAGATGCTAAATAAATAGAAAAAATGAAAATTGAAGAAAAATTATTAAAAAAAAGTATGCTCACTTGGTTTCGAAAGGCGTTATACAACTTTCAACAATCGGCCGGAGCTCCTCCACAGTTAGGCTTCACAGAAACTTCACTTCTGGTACTAATTTGATGTTATGAGGCTGCTAGCTAGAACTTTTAGGAAAAATTCGTCACGCTGTGGACTGAAAGATTCCCAGCCCCTGTTGACAGTGTAGATCGACTGAATTGGTTGAATCTTGAAGCGAATCATTGAGGTGCGTGATTATTTCGGTACTTCGGTACCCTCAACAGTAAAATATTGATTCAAATTTAACCTCTGTAGTGAACATAGCCTATCTGGTTTTACGATTACTGTGACTGAAAATTTTAATAAACTCTTAAAGTCAGAAGGCTTTCCGACACGTGAGCAAGCCACATAGAGCTGTCCATGTGAAAAGCATGGATTCTCCAAATTTAATCCACACACTTGCAACGATTGTCCTTGTGCTTTGTTAATAGTCATTGCGAAAGCGAGTCGCACAGGGAACTGTAAACGTTTGAATTCGAATGGCATATCTGTCGGGATCATTGCGATAAGTGGCAACAGTACTTCTTCACCTTTGAATTTTCCAGTCAAAATTGTTGCCTCGATAACATTGTTCATCGTTTTCTTGACTGAGAGTCTGGTTCCGTTGTAAAGTCGTGGTGGATTTATGTTTCGAAGAAAAATGATGGGTACGCCAATTTTCAATGTAAAAACGTGCGGCGGCATGTCTGGCAAATCAAGCGAATTCCAGAATTCAGTTGGATAGTTGACAACCTCGTCTTGATTATCCACAGTATCAATGGACTTATATGTTGTCGTTTCACTGGGTATTCCTTGCTGAATGGTGAAGTTGATGGTATTGACATCGATGTTTTTAGCTGCTAAAATAGCGAGCGTACTTAGCCACTAATGGTTTTTGTAGTTTTGTGCAATGTTTGGGAAATCTTTTTGCACCAATTCGTCGATGCTTTCTGTGATCTTACAGAAATTTGCTGGCAGGGTGATACATTGTGTAGATTCATCAATTTCCATTCGCCCATTTCCAATATCCAATAATTGTTTTGCAAAATTTCCAGCCAATGCATCCGGTTGTAGTTGTACACGCATGTTAGTTGTTTTTTTTTTTTTGTTTTGTTTTGAAATTTTTTTTTAGTTGATTTGATTTTTTTGTGTTTGGAAATTACCCCCTTAATAGTTTGCTTATGTTCAAAGTATGTGTTAGTGTTCAAAGTCAATTTCTGTAAATTAAGTTCATCAGCGGGTGTTGAACGTGGTATAATCGGCAGTATTTGTCGAAAATCACCAGACAATAAAATGAGTGCGCCACCGAAGATACGTCTGTTTCCTCTCAAATCTCGCAGTGTACGATCAAGCGCTTCCATCTATGAACATGTCATATTCGTTTCCTCTGCGTAAAAATACATGGTCATACTAATTTTTACGACAATCGGTTGAACGGGGCAGAAGTTACTACTCTGCAGCGCCACCTGATGGCGAGTGGCATCAATGAGCATATTCTACAAACCTTCTCCGTGGAAAAATACATACATGTTCCAATTTTTGTAATAAGCGGTCCCGTAGTTTTTGAGTTCATCGATGACATACAAACAAACATACATTTTTATATATAAAGATTAACTGAAAATTTGCCAGAAGCAAATCTGAAACCATTTCCATAGGGTTGGTCGCAAATAAAGGGTGATGTTGGAATGCTACGTAAATTGGGGCTATTGAGGCTAACGTCTTTTGAATGAAATCGGTGCTTACCACTCTATGCTGAAACTTTACAAAGTCAACTCATTTTATGCTGATGTTGCTCACCTATACTTTTTCGTCCCCGAACGGCAAGCGATTTTTTATGAGGAGCATTTTCATAGGAAAAAAAACTTATTCTATAACATAATTTGGTGGCTCGTGCCTACCAGAGTCTCACCGAATAATAGTCACGCACAAACGAATTCGGCTATAGCTGACATATGAAAACAAGAGCCAAAAAATATTGCGGTCAGCTTGTTCAACTAATCGCCAAGACTCGAAAGACTAAGAAAGTTTTGCTGTGGATGGGATGAGAAGAGACTCATACAGCTGCCTTCAACAGACCAAACACTCAATTTAAACTTCTACTGTGAACAGCCGAGCTAATTGAAAAATTGAAGTGGTATCAGAAGAAACCGGTATAGGAAAAGTGCTGTGATCCATCAAAGAAATGCCTTAACCACGCCCAGCGGCGCACGCCTCTAACGACGTATCAGAAATCAGTGAGTTTAGAAGAAAGATTCTGTTACATCCGCTATGCAGTATAGAATTTGTACCAAACGATAACCTTTTTCCAACGTTTTTAAAAATTTACACAATTTAACTTCATGATTCAAAATGGGTTTTTCGATGAGCTTGTGAGAAGAAACTGGTCACGTTTTTGCTAAAGAGGACTCCTTTACTTTCGAAGTTATGAAATCTCAAATCTCTCTTAGAATGGGCAAAAGTATTGGCACAAAATGGTACCTATTAGCTTAACATCGGATAATCCTACTAGCATCCAAGTATGTTAGTTTTCTCGTCGAAATTAGGACCATCAGAAACGGTTTATTGCCTTAGACCCATGGACTTTTCATGTATGAGTGAGATATGTGCCATTTTTTGCACTACTGATTTTGCCTTTTATTCAATTTACCCTTTTTATGACTCCAAATCAAGCTTATGGCTCTAAAATTTCCAAAAAGCGATAAAAAAAGTTCAGGAATTTATTCCGCTGAAATCATTTTCGGGTTCAGGAAGTCAAGCAGCTAAGGAGTCAGATTAGTGTAACTGATTTAATAAGGTTTTAAAAAAAAAATATTCTAATTTTGCTCGAAATTCTAAGCGAACCGTTAAAACAACCATTTTTGGAGATATCTCAATCAGGCTTAACTGATGCTAACTAAAAATTTTTCCTGTTTGCGATCTAAGCTTAAGCAACCATCTTACTTTTGGATATCGAAAAATGGCACGCTTTCAAAATATTTATTGGGATCTGATCATTCTTGTTATCTATATTTAATTGGAACTTCTCCACCAATTCGTAGCGAGCATCTTACTACTGATCCACAAATGGAGAGGCCTACAGTAGTATGCCGCCTTTGAATGGCAGCTGGTTTTTAGGAGGAGCTTTTTATTAAAACTTTCAGAAAAGGTTCAAGAGGAATCTTAACATCACTCGCTTCTATATAAATGGTATTTATTTTCATTTTTTTTCTCACAAGTCTCTTAACCGCCACCCAACAGTTGACGCAAAACAACTCAATAATGCCAGTCGTCGTCAGCCGTAGTAGTGGCAGCAGCCAAAATCGAAGAACTCATGTCAGCACAGCATCAATCGGACAATATTGCAACGTCCACTGTACGACTGCATTGACTTCAGCTCAATTGCTTGCTGCTGCTGCTGACCAACAACATAACAGCAACGGTCAAAGCAGCAACATGAGCGTTTGGTTTCAATGCTGTTTTTGTGGTTGTTGTTGTTGACTTTAGTAACACTAACACCATACAGAAGCCATTGCTCATATGTGCATCATGTGCTTGCTGCATTTTGTTGCTGCTGCCTACTACTCAGGTACGATGACAACGCATATTGCCGCTGTCATGGCACAGCAGAGCACAGCAACAGGAACAGCAACAGCAATGACAATCCATCAATTCAAAACGCCGGGCAGTTGCTGACAACGAGGCGGTGGTCAAAAGCCTTTACTAGGAGTAGCACATATAAGACACACACACATACACATTTGGTACATTGCGTTTGGCACGAAAGGAGCGCAAGGGCGCGCGATTCGAAAAAAGTCAACGCCAAAAAGTCAAACTGTCCATTACTCATTTTAGCTGTCAACTTGGGGAGCGACGCCGAACAAGACAATGCAACAAAAAACGAAGCTGTAGAGAAAATAGCGTGCAGCATAAGTAGGCAATATCAATAGAAAAAACAGCAACAACAACAACAACAAAAATAATGGCCGGCTGTAATAGAAAAAAGGCAACGCATTCGGCGACAATATTGACCCAAAGGCATTGGTGTTGTTGTCGCTCTTGCCATTATTTGTTGCCACTGGCCGTTGCTAATGTATGTACTTGCCACCGCTACTTGAGGCAGTTAAGCAAGCAGGCCAGCAAGCTGGACGGTAGGCAGTCCACCATGTAGGTAGGTAGACAAGTAGATAGGCACTGCCAGTAGCTGGCATGACTTTTGGCCAAAAGACATTTTTCATACAAATATTATTTGTTTTGGCTTGGTTTTCTGTAAATATTGTCAAAAGCCGCCAATGCCGCTGAAGGAATTCACTTGATTTGCGAGTGCACTTGGCGCACCTTTGACCAGCACCAGGCAGCTGGCAGCAATAGCTTCTTCACAGAGCTGTATGTATACCAACGTGCATATGTGTGTGCCTACTCAGTGTGTGTGCATGTGTAAGTGTGCATGCAAGTATGAAATTGAAGAGTCTTAGTTTTGCTTAAAAATCGTAAATTCATAAGTCTTTTGTATTCTCTGAATATTCATTTGTTCATTGCGCGCTATATATTTTATCGCGCTCACATAATTTAGGTTGACATTTTGTGCGCATAAATCTTTGGCAGCAATATTCGGCATTCGCGCTGAGGATGCGCAAGAGAGCTATGGGAAAAATAAAGCTAAAAAAATAGATAAAAAAAATTGACTTTTAAATTAAATTTAGAAGAGGACTTAATAAGTATTTTTTTTAAATTTTTTTTGTTTGTGGGAAATAGGTACTTGGCAAGGTTTTGTGGAAAGTATTAGTATTGTTGGGAAGAGAAACTAAATTTTTTCACCGCTAAATCAAAATGAAGCGGAAGAACTCACTAGTCAAGTAGCTACTCAGGGGCGTTTCTGTTGGAACTGCGATAAAACCAGAGGAAATTTTAAATAGGTATCAATGCATGTTGGTATAGAACTGTGAACAAAGACTACCGATAAGAGTGATCGCTCATTGATCGCTCTAGTCAACATAGCCCTACTACTTTGAGTAAAAACCACAACGTTACCTTTATCTGGGTATGGGACTTTATTTCGAGTCATCGGAACATTGAAGGTTACGAAAAAGCAAATGATATTATTGTCGAATCAATATTCCCCCTACTGGGTCCCATCAAGAAAGAAATTTCCTTAAAATATCTCCACATCGCGGATTGTAGATGGGGAGACCAGACGACATGCAAAATTAGCAGAACGTTATGGCCCACCTACAACTACAAACAAACGTCAACATTGATAAACATGAAACTACGGGAAGACTCACGGTAGTCACAGCTGGCTATAGATCGGTCCGGGAACAAGCAGCCCAAATGGGTATTCCTCACAACACAAACTGTCACAGTTGTAAACAACCAGAGAAAAAAGAAATGATTTAACATTGCCCTATGGAAGAGCGAATCTCAACTCTGGGCAAACCACTGTTCGAGAGTCCCGAACAGCTGACGGGCTTAGACGTCAACAACCCAATAAGTTTCTAAATCATACAGACTGAATACAGTCATGCTGTAAATAACTGTTAAGGGGGGGTAAGGGATAAAAATCGATTTTTTTTTGCATGTTATTGTAGTAAAACATTTCAAAAATACCGTGTTAAAATTTTAAGTCAATCCGAGCAAAACTTTTTAAGTTATAGAGCATAAAGCCGAGCCGCCTCAAACATCTGCCGAGACGCAGCAGTTGCGCGCGTAGTCCGTCACAAACTTTA
Organism: Anastrepha ludens; assembly: GCF_028408465.1. Lineage (NCBI taxonomy): Eukaryota > Metazoa > Arthropoda > Insecta > Diptera > Tephritidae > Anastrepha > Anastrepha ludens. Next base: position 90,598,417 of record NC_071500.1, read on the forward strand.
AACGCGGTTTTCTCGAACCTTTTTTTAAAGTGCGTAGTCATTGGCATTTGAAAACTACTCAACCGATCCTTTTGAAATTTTGCACACATATTTTACATATAAAAAACCTCCCCCCAACGTTTTTTTTTCGCCATTTTTTTTTATATTAAGGTGGTTTTACACCTACAAAATGGCGGGATTTTTTCGTCAAAAATCACTTTTTACTTCAAACGACTACCAAATGGCTGAAAATGAAAATAAATCGTCAAAATAAACGTTGGGGGGAAGTTTAACTCATACTTTAACTAAATTATTCGATTTTTTTGATTTCAGATGATTCTACGCTGAGATATGCTGACTACTGCAAAATGTATTTTTGAAAAGACGTCTACGTAAATGTGCTCTCATTCGCTCATTTTGCAATATTTTTACATGAAAATTTTATGAAATATTCTTGAAATGTTACTTTATAATATGCAACAACTTTTAATAAACTGACTTGAACCGTTTCGCTACAATAAATTCATGAAAAAAGTGTTTTTTTTTTAGCGTTTATCCCTTACCAACCCCCAAAAATTTACTTTAAAATTACTTACTTAAAAAATTTAAAAAAAAAATTATATTTTTTTAAAAATATTTTTGTTAAAAATTTGTAGGAAAAAATGGTTTTTGAAAAAAATGAATAGTTTTGTTACAATTTTTTAAGAAAGAAAACATATTTCGAAAAAATAGTTTGGTTAAACATTTTAAGAAAAAAAAATTTACGAAAAAATATTTTGGTTAAAAATTTACTTAAAAATTACTTACTTTAAAAATTAAAAAAAAAAAAAATTTATGATATATTTTTTGAAAAATATTTTTATTAAAAATTTGTAGGAAAAAATTACTTTTCGAAAAAAAATTATAATTTATGTAATATAACATTTATTTTTTTGTTTTGAAATGTATTCTAAACTTTTGTTTTTGATTATGCTTTTCAGTAATACCTAGATTATACTCAAGCAATCTCTGAAAGTTGCATTGTGGAATTCCTATAACTTTTTGAGTGATATTCGAATACGAGCAGCGAGCCAGTGAAAAGTCAGTGGACAATATTGCTCCAGCGTAGCGCTAGTATACGACCTTGGATATTACGTCCGTTTGCAAATCGATCAGAGCGTCGCTTCGTACAATATTAACCCTCCGATGTTCGGTGCCTTATGATGCGGTAAGTGCATCATAAGGGTCTGCCCAGACCCATACAAATAATGTAAGAAATACGGTTTTAAAAATAATTTTATTTATTTATTTGAACGGATTAGTATTAATTACGAAGAGCAATTGGGTTTACAACTATATAATTGCATGGAATGTTCATTAAGACATATGGGACGATTACATTTGCTGCAGTTATAACGAGTTTTACGTGGCTTTTTCGAAGAAGAAGCAGCACAATGCTAGCACGATGACCGTGTTGAAGCAACTTGAGCATATGATTGTTGCTGTGCTGCATCTGATGCCGATGGACAAGATTCCGGTACCTAAAAGTAGCGAAATAATTTGGTAAATATGAATACATGCATACAAATATCTTTATACGCGGAGATGTATGTAGGTGTGTATATAATTCATACTCACCTTGATATTGAAAAGATTCATTGCTTGTCTTATATGAGCAAACCTCCATACTAATGGGTTAGTCGCCCATTTCGTCATATGTGGGATAACTAGCTGCCGTGCCAATTCAATGATAAATGAGCGCCTCTTATCGCTCTGCTTTGCCAGATTCAGCTCGTCATAGATGATGAATGAGGCCAAACCGGCAATATCAAGCATATTATAAAACATTGCCAGTGGCCAACGGTTTGTCGAGCGTTTGCACGAATAGCCAGTCAACATTTGATCCATTGTATCTACCCCCGCTTTAAATTTATTGTAGTCCAAAATTTGATGTGGCTTGAATCCTTTCAATGGATCGGTGCTTTGACGGTAATGGGCAGTGGATAAGATAATTACTGGCTTTTTCGGCTTTGCCATATACGAGCACAGAGCGATATTATTATTGTGATAACAAAATAAATTGCTTTTAACATCACGCTTCGGGTTAAGCAATTCATGCGGAATGAAGGTCTTATTTTTTCTTACGGTACCGACGAAAGCCACTCTACGATCCATCAACATTTCTGCCATATAATTACCGCTGTCTATATAATTTTCCATCAATTTCATGAAGACACGCTCACCTTGATTCGTTTCTCGCTGGCCACCTGGTGGTTTTCCGGTATAAATTATACCTTTCAAAGGGTAGTTTGAAACAGAGTCACAAATCCACCACACTTTCATGCCATATTTTGCCGGCTTACTCGGAATATATTGGGTGAATCGAGTGCGCCCACGATATGGAAATAACTGTTCATCGACGGTTACATGACAATCCGGAGTGTATGCTTTCTCTAAATTAGCCATCAGCATGAGCCATACATCGTCCAGGGCAGCAGATTTGCTTTGCTTCAACCTCTCAGCACGAGTACCACTGTTATCGAAACGGATGAAAGTAGTTAAGCTCTTGAACCGATTCAATGACATAGTGGCCTTATAAATTGGCATATTGTAACAGGCCCACAATTCTTTCGCTGGCTGAGAATTCGAGTGGAATACACCAGCAATAAGTAGCATCCCAAAAAAAGCATATATTTCGTCTTCGTTAGTCAATACCCAAGAACGCTGTTTATTACTGTGACGCTTTTCATTCCATAGACGAAACGCTTCAACGGATTTTCTGTTGGTTTCCCGCACAATGATACTTACGATTTCAGGAGACAGCAATAGCTTGAAAAGAGCTTTATGACTCGGTGACGCTCCTCGTAGTGGCCCTTTACGAGTAAAAGTTGTAACATTGTGACAACGAGGTGGAGGATTTGAATTCGACATGTTACCATCTTTCGACCTGTATATAAGGCCCTGGGTAATAGATGTGCTGCATGATTCCATTGTGGTTGAAGCCTGAAGGGCGATAGCTTCTCTATACAAATCCTCAATATCATCATGGTTTTCATCCAGAACAGCCTCTAACTCGATTTCCTGTTCTATATCTGATGCTTCACCGAAGTCATCTTCATCTGGAAAATATTCATCACTTTCTACGTCGCCACTTGTTTCAAATGGATCGGACTCCTGTCCCATAATGTCTTCAATTTGTGCCTGAAGTCGCTGACGTTCTTCCGGACTCACATTTGCTGCACTTAGCTTACGAAGCAAACGCGTCATCACATCAACTTCATCCATATTTACTTGTTCCATTTTATTTAAAAAAACACTTCCCACTAATTAAAAAACACGTGTTCACTTTAATTTTCAAATGTCAACTAAAAAATTATTTCTACCGCTTCCTCCGCTAACAGTTTAGTTGTTTACACCTAACGGTCAACCAATTTACATGAGAAGCTTATATGGGTCTGCACAGACCCATGTGAGCTTAAGTAACGAAATTAGTTTAAAATTATTATTTTTACAACAAATATAGCAAAAGTCTTAATTTTGCTACTTCATTGTATTTAGCACACTACATTTTAGGAAGTCATGGACTAAGAAGCCTCAGATATTAAAAATAAAAGATCTACATACATTTAAAGATCGAATGGGTCTGGCCAGACCCACATGAACATCGGAGGGTTAAGCATATACACAGTACTTTCCACGAATTCGCTCTAATGAATGTGAATCCCTCTATGAAACTTTTAGAGATTACCTGAGTATAGTCCCATGTATTATTAAAAAAATTAGCAAAAAAGTCTGAGGGTTAAGGTTTATCAAAAATTACAAGCAAACATTTTTTTCCTTAACAATTTTAATAAGCATATTAATTTTTTTTAATACTTTTTTTTTGGAAATTTAAAAAAAAATAAACCTTTTTTTTCAGAGAAAACCTTTTTCCTAAAAATTTTAACCATAAAATATAAAGTTTTCTTCGACGAAAAATCTTAAAGTTTTAAACAAAAATATTTTTTCAAAAAAAAATTTTTTTCGAAAAATTTTTAACAAACATATTTTTTCAAAATGAGTTTTTTTTAATTTTTATCATAAAATTTTTTTTGGAAGAACAAATTTTTTCCTAAAAATTGGCATTAGAAATAAAAAGTTTTTTCGAAGAAAATTATTTTCCTAAAAACTTTCAACAAAAATATTTTTTCGAAAAAGAATTTGTTTCTTTTTTAGTAATTTTTAACAAAAAAATAAAGTTTTCTGCGAAGAGAAATTGTTTTCTACACATTCCCAACAAAAATATGAAGTTTTTTCGAAGAAAAATTTTATATTACAAATTTTCAACAAAAATAAAGTTTTTTTTTTTGAAGAAAGATCTCTTCCTAAAAATTTTTAAGCAAAAATGTTTTTTCGTAAAAGATTTTTTTTTTTTTAATTTTTAACAAAAACGTACAATTTTTTTCTACAAATTTTCATTAAAAATATAAAGTTTTTTCGAAAGTTTCCTAAAAACTTTTAACAAATTTTTTTTTTTTTAAATTGGTTTTTTTTTTTGATACCGTTTACAAACACATAAAATTATTTTCAAAGAAAAATATATAAAGTTAAAGTTTTTTTTCCAAAAATTTTCAACAAACATGTAAAGTTTTCAAACAAAATGTAAAGTTTTTCTCGAAGAAAAATTTTTCTAATATACTAATATACAAACTTTCAAAAAAATTATAAATTCTTTTTCGAAGATAAATCTTTTTCTAAAAACTTAAATAAAAGATTTTTTCGGAAACAATTAGTTGTGTAAAAATGTTTAACAAAAATATTTTTCAAAAAAGAATTGTTTTTTTTTGTAATTTTCAACAAACATATATAATTCTTTTTTTTGGGAGAAAATTTTTTCTAACAAATTTTCTTAAAAATATGAAGTATTTCCCTCAAAATTAAAAAAACAAATGTGTTGCCCAAAAATTTTTAACAATTTTTCCTAAAAACGCTTAACAAAAAAATTGCCCAAAAATGTTTAACAAAAACATAAAATATTTTTACTTCTTAAATGAAAAAAGAGGTATAAAAATGTTAAAAATTACCGAAGATATTTCACTTTAAGAACTCTCTATACCAAAATTTTCAATATTGAATAAATTTTAAAATTATTAAATTTTTTCGAAATCTTCTTGGTTTATTTTGCATTATATCCAACCCTTTAAATAAACCAATGTTCAGCAAAATTGGCGAGAATGTCCTATATAATTGGATCACCAACACCTATATGATTTGGATAAGTCAAGGGATAAGTCTACTATCATGTATCGCCTGATTGAGAGTAAATAATTGGGTGTTCCGGAATGTCCATAAAATATTCCATCATCATTAATGGAGGCTTTTACTATACAGTTTTATGCCACCTTCGAACGGTGGTGTTTTATGGGAAGCTGTGGTTGCGTACAAGCTTAACAACTTCTACTCCAACTAATTATAAAGAAATCCTTAACAAATATTTGATATAGAAATTCCACTACGGTGGTCTACTCTCCATCAGCTTGATTAAGTAAAAACTCAATAATTTTGCTTGATAATTCGAAAAAATCTCACCACAACATTTTTTCATTTGATACAGTATTCACTTGCCTAGCCTATATTCGCTGAATTAATAAATAATTATAGCGGACACACATGAAAGTTTTCCTCGCCAATTAAAACTATATTAAGTGCAATAAAGCGTTACTTGCTATTCTTACCACTTTGTTCCAACGCGAAAAAAATAATCGACTTTTCTATCTAAGCTAGACATAAATAAAAAGTGTGAAATTTCTAACAAATTGCCCGACTGCGTATGTTGCCAGCATCAGCGGCACCGAATCGACACAATTTGCGCCACCAATGCGTGTTATTGTATGTGTTGCGCCAGCACTCGGAAACATATTCAGACATGGGTAACTCGAATGCCCACAGCAACTGGGCATGAATAATTCCGAACATACATTTACACTTGCCAGACAGAACAAATCGGTAGGTAAGTGGTGAATGAGCGGAGGGTAGAAAGTAGGCAAGCGACATGTGGAGTAGGAAATAGAAAACACGGAAATAAATAGAAGCAATTACTTATCGATTTATTTATGCGCGCCCAATAAGAAAGTGAGAAAAGTTGGCACTGTGGAAATTTAATTGAGATTTTCTGAGGAGGCCATTGAGCAACGGTATTATAGTTTATATATTTTTGGCGAAAGCATCTATGGTGAAAAGGTTTTTAGTGGTGTGACCAAGATCAGACCGTGAGAGTGAATTTGATAGCTGATTGTCTGACGTAGCTGGGGCCAGGTCAAAAGTTTTTTACTAAAAAACTGAGTTCATGATGGTTTTATAACCACATATAAAAAACCTCCATCAGCGGAGCCCCCCTCCAAGTTGCTTCGTTGGCGTCTAAACAACGACTGATTGGACGAATGTGTGAGCAAGTGAGAAATGAGCATTCAGAATTCTCGTATCGAGTCCTCGATGCCGTGGCAGCCGAAGTCATGGTGAAAATATTTTTATGGGGGTTCAGCACTGAGCGATTCAGCGTTATTCGGCTCTGAGTGAATTTAAAAGAATGAGCTGCTCAGCTGATGAATCTGAGCAACGACTGATTGGACGAGTGTAAAATGATCGTGAAGAATTCGGCAAAATCTCCCAAGTGACATAGCAGCAAAAATTTCTCCTTACAATTTTGTTTTTCCCCAGAGCTAAATAGCAAACCAGGTAATCTATTTTATAACAAAGGCCATATAGAAACAAGGTTCATACTAATAAAAACTCGACAAAATTTCATCGAAATTTGAAGCAATTTGATCAGAATTTTCTCTGAAAACATTACGAGTTTTCTGTATATAACGAATGTAAGGATGGCAAACCAAAATTTAATTCTCGATTACTATATCCAAAAATTAATAGCAATTAATTGATCTTTAGTGTTTAAATGCTACAAAACATATTTCAAATTTTGTTCCTTGATTATAACCGCATATTAAAAACCTCCATAGCCGAATGAGTTGGTGCGTGACTACCATTCGGAACTATGCAGGGTCGAAACAGCGGACACGAAGCAACTATTGGTAGAAAAAGTCGTTTCTATTTGCGGTCGTCCCTCGGCCATCAATGGCAAACTTCTGATTGCATTTCTGTCATGAAAAGGCTCCTTCGGAAAAAAAGTGTCGGCTGCAAACTGTAGGTCTCCATGTGTCGAACAACTTCTAGACCCGCGCCACAAATAGGAGGAAGAGCTCAGCTAAATACCCAAAAAATATTGTGCTAGCTCTAGAAATGGGCAAATAAAGTTTTGGATAAACAACCTTTATTGGGTATGGTTTTTATTGAGGTCTGTGATGTAACTTTGGAAAATAGCAGAGTTGTTTAAAACAAAAAAGGGTTACCATTTGGATAGGTTTTGAAGCAAGATGTGCTACGAATTTCGCTGTGAAAAAAAGGTTGTGAGTGACATTGCTACCACTTTCGTAATCGATCAATTAATGCTTGATTAAACATTTACTAAAAGAGAGAGAGAAAAATTGGAGAAAATTATGAAAAATCAACGAGGGTTTCGAACCTTTACCAGTTTGCATTTTATTATACTAAAGGGGTTTTCAATTGGCGCGGGTCGATTTTGACGCCCTGTGGCAGCCATTTTGTTTTGGAGACATCTGTCAAATCTTTTGTTTTTTATTCAGTTGTTTATGCCAAATCATCATGGCAAGTTACACGATTGAACAGCACGTTCAAATGATAAAACTTTATTATCAAAATAAGTGTTCATTAACGCAAACGTTGCGCGCATTGAACCCATTTTTCGGTAGACGTGGTGGGCCTTCCAATTTCTTATGGCCCATATTGAACCATATGGACCTAGACGACATGTGGTTCCAGCAGGACGGCGCTACGTTCCACACAGCAAACGCCATTTTATTCCATTTCAACATCTACCCGCTCTTATTGAAAAACCCTTATTATTATTTAAATAGCCCTAAAACTTCATACCCAAAAATTTCCTAAAAAATCTAAATGAAATGTATGAAGCCTTAATGAAAATTGGATAAAGGTCTCAAATTTTTCATAAAGTTTTCAGCGTAGATTTACGTGATTTTTGTTATGAATGAAATATATTTTTATAAAACAAATACTTAAAACTAATTTGAAACAAATGAGGGTAAAACTTAGTTTTAAAACAAATTCTTAAGGAAATTCTAAGTTCGCAAACTGTGATTTCTATCCCATTTACGAGATTACTCGATATTTTAGAAAACACTGCATATTAATTGTTACCTTAGGGCGATAACCACGGTCGCTAGTTGTGTAATTTTTACTGCTTTCAATTCACCGCCCACCTATCGAGTGGCGAATAGAACAAGCAATTTCCCTTGAAGTCAACATTGCATACGATTTGGCGTCACTGCATTATTTTTGTTTTGATAAACTGTGATGTGATTTTATTCAATTGCAAATCATGTCGCCTGAAAGTATGCAAATTTTTTTAATCCCGTCCCGCCCTTTTAATTATTTGGTAGCATAGACAGGAGATGGCGTTAATCGAGATTAGCGACTTAATAAGAAATTATCTCAGAAATTAAGTGCAACTAATACGGATTGACAACTAGTCTAAGCGAATCCGGTGAATTTTCGATGGCACGATTGCCGAAAAATGACAACTAATATCAATTGTGAATGAAAAATAATGAAACTTTTAAAGAGAAGAACAAAAAAGGCTGCATGCCATGCTACTTTGCACTACCACGCTTAAACGTACATTTGATGATTTGATATTTCGGAACAGTTTGAGAAATTTCATTTAAAATATTGGTTTTTTTGTTTTTTAATAAGTAATAAGTTGTTAGTATCAGGGCAGCTAATAGCCGTATTTTTTGCCTGCGAGCCATTTTTTTAACGACGACACTAACCAATAATCAGCTGTTCGCTCATCTGCGTAACAACCAATAATCCGTGTCTGTCACACTACAAATTTAACCAGATGAACTACTCGGGAATCCGGATTAATGGCATGTTTTGTAAATGCTTTAATAGGCCTCTTTATTTCGCCAAGCGTTAGCAAGTTGCGGGCAGATGAAGCCACTGGTATAAATAAATATATGTTGGTAACACTTGAAAAAACAAAATTGTATTTGAATTAATTTGCGGTCAAATGAAACTTGCCTAATATCAGAAAAATAGATTTGGCAACACTGAAAATAGTGAGTTTTATGAGGTATGACCATACTCGCTAGCGGCGAATCTTACTCGATAACTTTGTTGTTGTGCTCATATACAAATTTTTATCAAGTTAGCCGAGCAGGGATGTGACGAATAGAAGTGATCGAATATATAAAAGACATGCGCCCTGCATCTAACCATATATCGCTCAGAGTGTTACGCAATTCCATTGTTTTTCATAATATCTAGCCTGAAAGTATGCAATATGATTCGAATAATAAATGGCTACTCATACCTGGAAGCACTGGCCTCAGCATGGTACTTGTAAACTAATTATTATCATATACAAGTTTTTCTCTTGGCGAGCAGCGGAGTTCGCTGGCGAGCAGAGAAGGGGTGAATCCAAAGCATGTATATTCATTTATATTTAAATTTCAAGTAATTAAATATATAAATAATCAATATAAATAATCAGTATATTAAGTAATCAAAATAAAATAAAAATTAAATTGTCAAAACATTTTTTACAATACCTAGAATTTATGGCATCTTCTTATTGTATTGATTTTCTTTTTATATTTCTTATAAATCGTAACCCCTCTTGATCAAATAGCTTCCGGAACAATCGCCAGGTGATGCTCTAGGTCAACTGATTTCAATTCTGTTTCTGTTATTTGTGAGTTCGCCACATCTGTGATCAACAATCCAACCAAAATTTTACCGCCGTTACTTGACATTCGTAAAAATTACACCGTCTTTAGTAAATCTACCTATGCACGCGTTTTCATTTTTTTTACAGTTTTAAAAATGGATTTAAATCAGGAACAACGCTTTTGTCTTAAATTTTGCGTTAAAAATGGATTGTGAATGGATGGTGTAAAAACGATACAAATATTGTGAAACTGTTGCGGTAAGGACACTCTAAATAAAACAGCCCTTGACGAAAGACATGAACGCATCAGAAGAGACCGTGAGTTCATTGAAAATAACGAACATTGTAACAGTTTGACCACATCGGAAACTGATGAAAACATTAATAAGAGAAGAAGAAAACAAAAGTTGATCAATAACCGCAAATCAATCAATAACGATCAGAGAGCTGGAAAAGGACGTCAACATTGCTTATGGATCCGTTCAAAATCAGGATAAATTTAATGGTTTGCTTGAGCCGTACTTTTGCAAAGTTGGTCCCAAAAAAATCTATATTTCATGCAATATGCAAAAAATGTACTGCGTTGATATCGCCACAAACATGATTTGCAAGGGTAAATCCGACACAAGACTCATCAAACGCATCCTCACTTGATACCACAAGTTGGTTTATGAGTACGACACTAAATCCAGACATCAAATGAGTGAGTGGAGAGCTCCGCATGAACTAAGACCAAAAAACACTACGTCCTTCTAAGCCAAAAAAGAAAGCAATGGTCATGGTTTTTATGGATTATAGCGGTATTGTACACCATGAATTTTGCCAGAAGATCAGAGAGTTAATAAGGACTATTATTTGGGCAATGTGTGACGTTTACGTGAAGCAATTCACCCTAAAAGACAGGATTTATGAAAAAACAACTAGTGGATTTTGCGCCATAATAACGAACCTTCATACAGTGACATCATTTTCCGTGAAATTTTGACCAAGAATGAAATTAGTGCCATCTAACAGGCTGGGATGGCTCCCTACGAATTTTTTATGTTTGATCGTGTCAAAAACAACACACGAGGAACCACTTCGGCGTTTTAACAGCCGAAAGGAAGTAATGCAAAGATCGAAGACGACTCTGGTGGCTGTACTGAGAATAGAGTTTCAGAACTGTTTCAAAAACTGGATCAAATAAAGGCATAAGTGCGTTACAGTTGTTGGGTAGTACTTTGAAGGCGATAATATCACTTTTGGGGAAAAATCTTGTATTTTAAATTTTGAGAATATATCCCTGGAACTCTTTGGAGTGAGTAGAACTCATTAAAAATAATGCGGCTTAAAGTTTTTCTTATGACAAATGATTCTTTTGATAGTGTAAATAAGCTCAAGGATCTATGTCGATACGAATATAAATAAAAATATTGGGATTTATAGTTCCGCTGCAAGTAATTAAAGAGTTACTCTTAGGTTAGATTAGGTTGAAGCGGTTGTCCGTAGTGGGACACACTCAGGCTCATGTCCCATTGTGATGCTGCGTGGAGAACTAATCCTTATTTCTCCTAAAACCAATGTGTACTTTTCACAAATTTTGTAAGATCATTAATTTCGACAGCGCCGAGATCTTCCAATTCATTAAAGGATTGTCTACCCAAAATGGTGAGACGTCTGGATAGAGCGGGACAGTCTCACAGAAGGTGCGGTATCATGCGTTTGCACACCCATCCTTTGGGCGCGCCTGCCTATTAGGCAGTGTCCCGTTATGACTGAATTCAGTGTGCTAAGACTGTGTTTATTTTAGCTTAGCAGAGATTCTGTGCGTTTAGCTTTGAGAATCGGCCACAGTTGTCGAGCGATTTTGCAGGTAGCTTCATTACGCCATCTTTCGTTTGCTTTCCTTACGATTTCTTCGAGGATACGTAGTTTACATGTTTGTAAGAGTGTACCTATATCATTGTCTATCTACTCATCAGTTAATTTCATACCGATTTTCGCTAGTTCATCGGCTCTGCAGCTTCCCTCAACGGCACAATGGCCAAGAACCCATGTTATCTTTTGGTGAAATGACTCAGCCATCTCGTTAATAGATGGGCATTTCATGGCTACCTTGGAGGTTGCCGACTGTTTTGTGAGGGATTTTATCGCCGCCTGGCGATAGTGAACATGTAGATATCATTCTCAGGTATCGCATCACACTGTATCAGTGTCACGGCTTTCATTATGGCGATCAGTTCAGCCTGAAAGACACTACAGTTGTTGGGTAGCCGAAAACTGAATGAGATCCCCAGATGCTTGAAATGTACACCTCCGCTCACCCTGCCCTCGAGATTGGAGCCTCCTGTGTATACAAGGATGGACTCGCCCTGCCTTACCTCGTCCCGTTCCCACTCTTCCCTCGAGGGTAGGAGGGTCATGAACGTTGTAATGGTAAGTATAGGCGGGAGTGTATAGTCCACCTGTCCGGGAAGCCCCAACGTGCCATCCAGAACTTTACCGTGGCCATAGTCTGTGTTTAACCACTTACTTAAAGTGCTCAGCCTTATTGCCGCACTGCGCGCAATGTATCTTGTCTGCAGGTCTATCGGAAGTTACTCTTACTCTTTACACTAAAAATTGTTAACGCCAAACTATTTTTTAAATCCATAAATTTCATAAAATAATTTTTAAGCTCCATTTGTAAACTCCTAAGTCACCCCAAACCCTTGTAGAATCTTCCCAGATTTTCCACAAAATTTTCCCAATGGGTTGCACTCGCAAAATGCTCGTCTTTATTTGTCGCTTTTAACACTTTGGCACTTTACTGAAAGCAAATAAATCGCAAAATAAAAAAAATAAATGCTTTAACTACAAAAACAATATAGCAAATTAAAAGCGCATAATAAAAAGCTTTGCAACTTATTCGCACTCGTGCGCAATGCTCACACAGTCACAAACACACACACGCATGCATATGGAAGCGACGAGCATGCGCGCTGGCGAACAATTTTTACAAACACGCCCCTTGGGAAGAGCGGCCAAGCGGCGCAGAGTAGTCACAGCAACAGCGGTGAAGTTGTAACAGCGGCATAAGCAACAACAACAGCCACGGCAATTATTGCACGCGCAACACGATGGCGGCAATAGAAAGCTTTTGCATCAAACTACAAGTGCAACAACACCAACCACGAAACGTAGGACCGAACACAGTTGGCCGACAACAATTTGACATTTGTTAGCTTTGGCCGCCATTTATGGTGAAGCGCAAATGAAATGCATTTATGCGCAGTGAATGTGATGGCGGCCCACCGCCAGCGGGGCAGAGCGGCAGAGTGTGGCAAAAAGACGCCGTAGTAGTGAAGAAGATGCGCACACGCGCTGCACAGGCAATTGCCTGGTTTGTTGTTGCACTCTTTTTGCGCTCACATAACCCAAATGTGCTCGCTGTTGTTGTAGTGCATATTTTCCAGCAATCGACCGACGATTATTGTCGCCGCAATTGTCGCCAGCCGTGGCCACAACCACAGCCGCAGCTACGTCGATTGTCTTAGTCTCAACTGTCGTCGTGTGTGCTGTGTGTTGGCAATCATTTTATTGGTGTCGCTGATAATAATCTGCGAATCAGCTAAACTTTGTTGGCCAAGTGACCAGTCAAGCAGCCGGCCCACCAGCTAGCAGCTGCGCGGCTACGTAGCGTAACGAAAGCCCAATGCGCAAGCGGCAGGGAAGAGTGAAGTGGTGGAGTAAATGTTTACAAACAACGCTTTTGCAAACAACAATTTGGCCTGCTTGCAACGCATGTCCCCAAAAGACGTTGGCTATTGGCAATGTTGTTGTTGTATTATTATTATTACTTTTTCTGTCGCTGCACACATCTCTCTCTATATCGCTGTGGGAATTGTTTTGGCCAGCCGCTTGTATACTGGAATCGGCCACTGCAAGCTGCCACCCAGCGCGTTGCGGCACTGTGCCATATACTTATGTATGTACTTATTTATGTACCTCTATGCGTGTGTGTATATAGCTAATATTTGTTGTTGCTGCACTTTATTGCATGTTTTCGTTTTTCGTTTAGTGTTTCACATTTGACATGAGATTTCTATTTCGTCACATTGTTGACAGTTGAAATTTGTACGCATTTTAATACGCGTTGCTATTCGATAGGCCACTAGCCGCTTGAATGCGAGTGAGGTTTGTGTCTTAAGTCTTTTGGGTATTTCTTCAAATTTCAAATGTGTCGAAGCAGGCATTCCATATTCATTTAATTTAGTCTTGTCACTAGAAAAACCCACTTCAAGCTATTTTAAGAACTCGCTGAGTTCTCTCAAAAGTTTTAAGAGAGTCGTGACGCACTCCAGAAAGAAGATTTAACTGACTCGAAGAGTTTTACGTGAAGCGAAGAAATAAACCCGTTACAATAGAAAAGGAGTAAAGAGAATACTACGGACAGGAGCGAACATAAAACTGAGTGAAATTATTATCCCTCTACTAAGGCTTTCAGGGTGGCGGCCGCCGTAGCCGAATGGGTTGGTGCGCGACTACCATTCGCAATTCACAGAGAGAACGTCGGTTCGAATCTCGGTGAAACACCAAATTAAGAAAAACATTTTTCTAATAGCGGTCGCCCCTCGGCAGGCAATGGCAAACCTTCGAGTGTATTTCTGCCATGAAAAGCTCCTCATAAAAATATCTGCCGTTCGGAGTCGGCTTAAAACTGTAGGTCCCTCCATTTGTGGAACAACATCAAGACGCACACACCACAAATAGGAGGAGGAGCTCGGCCAATCACCCAAAAAGGGTGTACGCGCCAATTATATATATATATATAAGGGTTTCAAGGTGATTAGCTGACCTGCTACAGCCATTTAGCGTAATATGAAGGAAAAGGATCCTCAAATTTTGAAAAGCAGAGAGAAACATTTACAAATTTTTTTTCATTCGAAATAAGACACCTGTTCGTAAAAAATATCCCTAGCGAGGAAAACTTCCAGGATAATGGACAGAGGAAGCTCTCAGAGCAATGAAAAGGTCTTGTGATGCAATGATGGAATTAGTGGCAACCCCACCAATAGATTTAGCCGCTTGTCTATCGGAATAAAGGTAGTAAAATTTTTGTCTAACCAGACTGCCCATTAATGGCTAAAATTTTAGCTTGAAATAAACTACAGTACAAGCCCGATAAGTACAATTGGAAAATTTCAGCAGTGATTGCACTTAGCGAAAAATTGCACTTTTGCGAATTTCTCCTGTGGATCGAGGAATACCTAGGGAAAAATATTTTAACTCTATTCAATGCAATTAATGAGCTCAAAAGGTCGATATTCAAGAAAAATGAACACATATTTATTGAAATTAATACAAAGAGATCAATGCGGAAGGACATATGAGTGTGTGCTCCAAAATTCAATTATTTTTTTTGGAAAAACTTTGTTATTTTTGATTGCGTTTTCTCGTAACACTTTTCAAGTGCTTTTAATCGGATATCATGCAAACAAGCGATCTGATTGAATGACAGTACATCGTTCTGTTCACTCCATTTCAAAATTGTATTGACACAGCCAAAAATCGATTCATGCTGTACTTTTTCGGTTGTTTCTTCTTGAGTAGTATCTTCGGGTTCATTGGCTTCACTATCACCTTCATCTATTCCTAATTCCAAAACCCAATTGCGGATTTCATCTGTGTCTGCTTCACCCACATAGTTTTCGACCATCTCATTTAACCGTTGTAATCCTCCAACAAGAAGGGGTCGTCAATTTCGATATCCAATGGCATATCGTCTGAATTAGATTCAATAATCGCGTCAACTGTTGGGCTTGTACCCAATACGCTTTTCCAGCATTTAGCGATCGTTTCAGGGAGCAATTTCCCCCATGCTTGGCTCAACATGATCACGGCGGTTTTCAAATCAATTTTCTTCACTAGTTCATGTAACGAAAAATCTTTTTCACTAATTATGGTTTCCATTAGCAATGTTTTGTATTGAATTTTTGTCAAGTTAATAATACCTTGATCCATTGGCTGTAAAATCGCTGTGCAATTGGCCGGAAAATACATCACTTCGATCTCACCGCAAACTAATTCTTCTTCGGGCGGATGAGATGGGGAACATAATTTTCTTTGGCAAATTTTTTCACTTCTTCGACAAAATTATCAGAGAACCACTTTTTGAAAATATCCCGCGTCATCCAAGCAGTCTTATTGCTAGCATAATTCACCGGTAGACGAAAATTTTTAAAACAACGCGGATTCATAGATTTGCCGATCGTTAATGGTTTTATTTTGTGGCTGCCATCACCATTTGCACACAAAAGAACACTGATTCGATCTTTTGAAACTTTGTTGCCTGGAGCACTATTTTCATCTTTCGAAACGTAGGTTTTATTTGGGAAAAGTTTCCAAAAGAGCCCCGTTTCATCAGCATTATATATTTGTGATGTTACATATCCTTTTCAGCGATTTTCGCCGTCAAGTTTTCCTTAAATGGCTCAATGGCTTCTGGATCACAAGATAATGATTCACCAGTCACAGTCAAATAGCGAAGTCCGAAGCGTTTCTTGAATCGCGAAAATCATCCATCACTTGCATTGAATTGTTCTCCATCCTTTTTTATTTCATCAAATATTTTTAATGCTTTGCTTTTCAATATCAAGCTAGAAACAAGAGTATTTCGTCGCCGCTGATTCATGAAAAACTGGTACAAACGTTTCTCGAGCTCTGGATGATTGGCAAACCGCAAAGTTTTCCGTTTATTTCCAAGTGAAAATGAATTGTATGCATTTTCTTTTAATGAACGGGATTGTTTTTTTATTCGGCAAATCGTTGCGCAATCAACTTTGTATTCGAATGCAAGATTTCGTCGTTTAACGCCTTTTTCAATTTTTTGGAGAATCTCATCTCTTTCTTTCAATGTAAGAAAATGTAGATTCTTTTTCACTTTTCCCATGATTTTATTTGATGAAAGCAAAAAAAAATGATTCAAACTCTGAACGATTGTTTTACTCTCAAGAACCAGCTTGAAACTAACGCGTGTTGAATGTCACAAACGATTCCATGCCATATTTTATGATATCAGCGCTACAATTTTACAGTTATTTGTAAAAATCAAAAATCACAAAGCGTGAGAACAGTGTTTTTGGTCGCAATAGTTCCGAGAACCATAACTGTACATAGCTGTAAAGCTGTGTCTTCGCGCGTGATGAACGCAAATACATTGCCGTATTAAGTAAAAAATTTCTTCGAACAAGAATTCTTTTGCGCCCGAAAATTGCAATTTTTTATTGCTCTTTTCGAGTTTTCTATGGGCTCAAAATCGAATTGTACTTTCCGCGAAATTGCAGTTATCGGTATTGCACTTATCGGGCTTCTACTGTACAATGATTAGAAAGACGAGCCAAAACGCTAACTTTTAGCTTCTTACAGTAGAGTTGAAAGCCAACTTTATCGTCAAGCTTTGAACCAGTAAAGAACCGTAGGCAGTTTTTCCGACCAGGTATATTGTCAACCCACTTGGTTCCAGCTGGAATTATAATACTAAATAACCTATTAAAATATGGTCCATTCAAATAATAGTCAACAGGATTAGTTGGACCCAAAGCGAGTGCTATGGCCGAGTGTCCAACACCTAAATCGTTGCGGCAAGCTGAGCATCAGTATTACCTACATTCTGTTTACCAACTAAATCTAGTGGAGGTAAGAAGAATACTCTTCTGGTAAGCTCCTGTAAAGAGGAACTCAAACATCTCGATCGAGCAGAAAACATCTCCCTTATCTGGGTTCCTGGGCACAGGAATATAGAGGGAAATGAAATTGCCGACGAGCTTGCCAAGAAGGGGCCGACAGAACCGGTTTCAGCTGTCCCCCTCTCAGAAATCTGTGTCCCTTTGTCCGTTGTTAAAGGGAAGCTACACAATTTCTTTCTAAAAAAAGCGCAAGACAGATGGAGATCTGTCTCATCGTGTGCTATTTCGTAAACACTATGGATCCAATACGATAGAAACAGAACGCTTAAGGTGATGGGAATCCCCCGCCATTCAATTTCCAAACTCATTGCGGTGTTCACTGGTCACTGAGTGATCGGTACTCATGCGGAGAAGCTTGGAATTCCGTACAACCCCTGTTGTTGAAGCTGTGGGGATCCTACAGAGAAAAAGACTGTTGAACATTTTCTCTGCAAATGTCCGGCTCTGGCGGCTAGGCGCTTAAGATTCCTTAGCGTGCCCTTTGGGGATGACTTGAAGAAATTCTCCAGCGTAGATCCCTTTGGTAGAAGGTTTTCTCTTCCCAAAAAATTTTCTTTGCACAGGTATCAATATGGTATCAAAACGGCACGTAAGTGCTACTAGAAGTGTGCCTGTGGTACTCTTGCCATTTTACCTACCTACCTACCTAAGACGAAAAGAGTATTCAGAGCATCAGAGGGTGTGAGCGCCGCTGATACATATAATTGTCATACGTTGAACCTTCTGAAGCCTTGCTCTAATCGTACTCTAGCTGAGACGCGTCCACCAGACTATAATCCAGCAGAGTAAGATATGTCTGACAACGGTTCTGTACAACCAGTAAGTGTTCTTCGAAGAAAAAACCCACCTGCGTCCTGTTGCATGGAAATATAAGTAGAGCTACAGTAGCTATCCTCATTCTGTCCTCTACATTCATGTTCCAATTTAGTTTCTTGACGAGAATTACACCTAAATATTTGGTGGTTTCTCCTACTTCTAGCCATTTAATGTTGACTTCACAAATTGTGGAATTTTGTATTTCCTCGAAAACAGCACTAATTCTGTTTTTTGAAGGTTCACATCCAAGCCGCTATTTAGAATCCATCTAGATAGCTTATAAAGAGCTGATAAAAATTTCCCAATAGTACTCACAAGTGAGTGCAGAATTTTTAGAAGGAACGATGACGAACTGATTGGCCTAAAGTCCTGCAGCAGACCAATTGGCAAAATATGTGGAATGAAAGCCAGAGTAATTCACTGGCTCTATACAGCGGACGTTAGGCCGATTCCTTACCATTGCATTGTAAAGTGTTGGAACGCCCTTGAGAAGGTTTGACAAGTTTCGAAAACTCGCACCTGTTCTGATAAAGAGTGCAATGTTTGTCATTCCACCTAAAGCGTTATGTTCGATACCAAGCTTCTACATCTCGAAACTCCCCAACCATCAAAGGGAGTTTCATTGGTTTCCTGTGCCGACGACTGTTCAATAATGGCGACCGGTAATGACATCGTTGACTTATGTTCCAAAGTGAGCGTTTACCTCACGAGCTTTTCTCGCTTTTTCACTTCGAGGTATCTCCAGTTCCCACCACTAAATCCACGACGACCCTCTTTACAACCTGGACGAAGAAGATCAACCTACAGCTAAAGGTGAAAGTCGGTGGCACTGCAATACCGACCCTTAGCAAACCCCAAAATTTTAAGTATCACCTTCAGCAGTTAACACTCCACAACCGCAATTGCCACTGAAATGAAAAACCGCAACCAGCTGCTCAAATCGCTTGCCGGTAGCACTTGGGGCAAAGGCGAAGAAATGTTGTTGGTGACATTTAAAATAATTATTGTAGAATTGAATTATTAAAACCTGTAAAAATACTGTTATCAAGACAGCCACGGGCTGCCTCCAGATGTCCTCCCTGACACACTCACAATGAAGCATCCATGCTAGCGATTAGAGAGCACAGAAAGATGCTCTGCAGGCAATTTCTACTTGGGTGTTACCGTAAGAATCACGCCTGCAGACATTTTTACATCTCTTCAACTACGCCGACGAGATCCAGGACCAAATATGGCTGAAACTACAGCATCTGACAGTGTATACACAGATACTACAAGACATTCATCGAGAGATCTTCACCACCTTCCTACACTCCCGATCCAAGAATCGCGCTGTCGGAGTACAACTACCACCCATTGCCGACTAAGAGCTTCAGCTGTGTCGTGAGACTAGCGTAGGTTAAGTGAGGTTAGCCAGGTTGCTTGTCTAAGACAAGACTCCTGGTGGCCCTAAGGACCTTTGAGATAACTGCATTTGATTCCAGTCCCCTGACTAAGTTACTCATACCTCCCTCTAGTGAGACATTTTACAAATTTCCCGGGTCTTCAAAGAAATAATCGCCAAGATATCTGACAACGCCTTCTTTGAAGTGCAGGACGTTCACAGAGGAGGTGTTGTACAGATTCATTTGTTTCTTCATATCCACAGCTCCTACAGAAGTCATTGTGAGGTACACTCATTCTAATGGTGAGAGCACCAATAATGCAGTGACCCGTTATACCACCTGTGAGGACGCTGGTAGCTGATCTGTCGAATCGAAGCTGGCAATTTTCCCTTTAAGATTCAGTTTTGGCCAAAGTGGTTTGGAACCCTGCAGTTAGTAGTCACAGACCACCTTCAATTAGTTTACGCTCAAGTTAATCGCAGTGTACAGTTCGTTTAGAGGAATACTAATGTCCTGTACCACTCGCTGTAGGTCAAGCTCAGAGCCTTTCTTTGCACACTCATCCGCTCTTACATTTCCTTTCACTCCAGAGTGGCCGACGACCCAACAAAGTGTGGCGTTGTGTTGTTGGATAAGCGAAAGCGACCTCCTTTATGCTTTAATACATCTGGAATTTATGCGCGTTGAGGTCTGTGCCTTGATCGCTGCTTGAATACCAAAAACAATTGTAAGTTTTCCTGGAGGTTAGTCCATTAGTCATATCATTTTTGCTGCTTTCTCTATAACGTAGATCTCGGCTTGGAAGGCGTTACACCGGTCTGGGAGGCTAAATTTACGCGATCCAGTGTCATCTTTGTGTGTTCAACTTTGAACCACTATCATCTGATATGACTGTCAATCCTTTCCGCCGGGTGTTCGTATTTTACAGTCGTTGTTTAAATCTATCTTGAGAACCAGTTAGCCTGTTTTCGATGCGTTTTGCAAGTGCTCCAC
The DNA here is from genome assembly GCF_028408465.1 of Anastrepha ludens. Classification (NCBI taxonomy): domain Eukaryota; kingdom Metazoa; phylum Arthropoda; class Insecta; order Diptera; family Tephritidae; genus Anastrepha; species Anastrepha ludens. Next base: position 90,619,080 of record NC_071500.1, read on the forward strand.
AGATAGAAGAACTGTTGCATGATCGCGCCTTGGATTGCGTCTGCACCGCATAGAGAGTTTACATGGAATGTAGAAAAAAAAATAAAAATATACTTTCCATTCATTAAGCAACTAAGTTCAACATAAACAAATTCTTTTCAAATAAATTAAACAGAAAAATATTAATACTACCGTTTCTTCATACGAAACCCGCTCTTCGTTGAAGGCTTTCTAAGTCCTCACTTTTACATTTTAATATTTATTTTTTCGCGTTGCCCATAGTTATCAAATGTTATGTGTGCCAATAAATCTTATAATCCTTCAGCTTACGTTGTCTTTTCATTTACAATGCAATTTGATATCATTTTTCTTCATTCTGTCAGTGTAGGAAATTTCCTACTTTGGCTGCAACATTTCTATAGCAAACCTTAACAGTGCAATGCGAGTGTGAGTGTGTGTGTATTTCTGTTATACATATTTACTTCGATGTGTGTAAAAGTATGGCTGTAACCAAAGCGCAACGCCGCGTACGTCAAACTCTGAACCTGAGCCTCAAAGTCAAAGGCTTAGCTGAGCTTGAGCTTCTTGTTTTCTGGGCAAGCCTTGAAGCGTGCGGTAAACAGCATCATACAGCATACAACATACACACATTTATACAAATATACCTATATATATGATATAAGATATATATATATATATGTATGTACAAACAAAGTCAGTCAGCCAAGCAACAAACAGGAGATGAATTTGTACTTAAAATTCAATTGAATGTTAAATTATTGCATTGAATTTCATTGTTTGTAAATTTGTTTGTAACAAAATAAAAGCACAGCCCAACAACAACAATAACAGTTAAAAATTCAAGTAACCGCTTGAAGAGGAAGAAAAAAGTGGACACAAAGTAGCGGCTTACGGTCACATACACTACCACACGCCGCATATATGAGAGCACGTATATGGGTAATACACATACACTTACATACATCCAAATAAATATAATAAAACGCGGCGGTAGGTTTTGGGACCGAAATGGACAATGTCACTTTGTAAGCTAATTTTTATTATAAACTCATAGTGAGGAGAAATATTGAATTTCAATCATCTTTTTCATTCTTTGTGTATGGGTGAATGTGTGTGTGTGTGAGCGGTAAGTTTCTGGAGCAATCGAAATTGAAATTAAAATACTTGTATGACAAATATTTACATGGCTTTAGTTAGCGGATTATGGCTGGAAGTTAAGGCTTGTTGGAATTTGAGTTCCTCGCTTTCATAGCAAGTAGAGATTCGGATTTTTATTGCGAGCAAATTGACTTGAGCTCGCCATATTTCCTTTAGAGCAAATGGCAAAATCTACGCGCATAATGAAAAGTGGGTAAGAAATGCATTTTAAACCAGGTGGCTTTATATTTTTTTTTTTGTCCTATAAGCTGCAAATGCCAGTTAATGAATGCGTGCACTCAATAATATTATTATTTTTCTAGGATTTTTTATTATTATTATTATTTATTAGAATAATATAAAATATTACACTAAATTAAAAACAAAAAAGAGCTAGCTGCTTGGGGCTTCGGTGCAACCTCGATTTTTTATTTTAATTCAATCGAACGAAGAACGAATATGGAAGTCAAAAAAAAACAAAACTTATGTGAAATAGAAACGACCGGAGCTTTGTTCTGATAACTTCGAGTTTATTTATGCAAAATAGTCCCCTCTGGCCTCTGAATACTATTTTGCATGATCTAAAAGCTTTTCGAAAAAGTGTTTCAGGTCATTGACCGAAATGTCCTTCAGCATGTCGGCGGTACCAGCCTTTTGGATGGCCTCTACGGACGCAAAACGTTTTCCTTTCATAGCCAAATGCAATTTTCCAAATAGGTAGAAGTCACAGGGAGCCATATCAGGCGAATACGGAGAGTCATTAATGGTTAAAATGCGATTTCTAGTCACAAAATCAGTCACAAGAGTGGATCAATGAGATGGTGCATTATCATGCAATAAGCGCCGGCTTCCTTCGTCGCGGTATTCAGGGCGAATTCGACGAATGCGATGCAACAAACGCTTCAAAACGCCAAGACAGAAAATTGCATTGACGGTCTGGCCCATTGGCACGAACTACTTGTGGACAATTCCCTTGGAATCGTAAAAACAAATGAGCAACGATTTGATATTCGACTTCTCCACGCGACATTACGCGAGTTTTTGGGTGATGGCTCGTGTGGGGACTTCCATTCGGCACTTTGACGCTTAGATTCAGGATCATGTGGGAAAGAGCGCGTTATATCACCAGTTAACAGTTAACAGTTAACAGTTACAATGTTGTAAAGGAAGTTCTCGTCTTTTCTCGCTTCTTTAATGAGGTCTTTCGAATGTTGAATTCCGAGCAAATTTTGGTCTTCAGTTAACTTGTGCAGATTGAAACATGCACAGACCTTTCGTAAGCCCAAATGATCAGTTAAAATGTGATAAGTGAATGTTTTGTAGATATTCATCTAAAATTCCATGAATTTCAACGATGATTTCGGTTCATTTTTGATAGATTTACGAACGATTTCGTTGGAGTTTTCGGTGATTACTGATTTTTTTTTATGTTCATCGTCATTTATGTCCTCCTGAAAACGTGTAAACCACTCATGAACTTTGGCACGAGATAGACAATCATCGCCATAATTTTTTTTCATCAATTCACATATATCGGTAAACATTTTACCGATTTTAAAACAAAATTTGATATTAGCTTTTTGTTCAAAACTCATTTTTGTACCGATGACTCAAACATACTGACACTTTAGACGCAATAACTTCGCTTCCACTGAACTGAATGTCACCAAGCTTTCCCTGGAAAACAGCTAGGGATGTAACTTCCAACACACTAACTCATTGAAAAGATGGTGCCATCAAAAACATTTTTATGACGCCAGTCTTGTTTATTTTGGACTTCACCTTGTATAAAATCTTTCAATAAATTCCCATTAGCTGCAATAACCTTCTCGATCTAAATTCGAAAACGGTTGTACGCGCGAATCAAATGCTTTTTATTCGTATTGACCATAACGGTATTAGTTGCAGCCTTCAAAGAAGAAATGGTGTCATGAGGATGCTTATTGGTTTCACTCTCAACTACATCCCATACGTAGTAATCCAGGGGACTAAGGTCTACGGTGTTGAGCGGCAAAACTCCGATAATTGGATGGCGTAGATCGGGACACTGAGCCAATTGGGATACGTTGTTGGAGAGCTCAAGCAGGCTATAAATCGAACTGGAGACAGATGTTGCAAGAAACCAAACCCGTACCGAGTTTTTGAGCTAACAATGATGATGATGTGTTAGGCGGTCATAAGTTCGGAGTTATGAGGTCATGGAAATTTTCCGTCATTCATTCTTGTGACTACATCTCTTTATGTAAAGAAACAGAGTCTTGCTGGAAGATGTATGGACTGCCAGGGCGTACACTATCAATCCAGAGTTTCACTACTGCCTCAAGAACCTCGATATATGCATCAGAAAGCATACGAAATCCTTAAGTAAAGAAGTGTAGAGGCATGTCAAGTCCGTTGTTTCTCACAACACCTAAAACAGTAACAGTAGAACCTTCTTGTCCATGCCAATGTGAACCTCTGTAGGATTTGAGCATCGCCATCTGTCATTTCGAGGGCTGGTCTTTTGGTTTGGTCAAAAGTTTTTTCGCCAGAAAAAATCCATAACATCTCAGGCGCTTCAGAGTGTTCAACTTTGTTTACAAGTCGTTTTGTTCTCGTGTTTATAAACTGGCTTCTGCGCAAAGAGTAGGATTTATACGGGAGTTCATAAAGTGCAAGCCTTAAGAAGCTTTTTATGTGGCTGGCGGTATTGTTTATTTTCTGCATATAACGAATACGCGACATTCTACACCGTCAGCAAAAACAAGATTGTAAAAATTAACGAAATGAAATTGAGCCACTTCAAATTTGTACTTTATAATACCAGAATTTAATAAACTATAAAACTGCACATCCCATTTTTTCCAAACATTGTGGACTTTTATGGAAATTTTTGTTTAATTTGTGCATAATTGAAAATTCGAGTTCATACCCTATGATCACAAAGTACCGGGAATGTTTAAATAAAACAAAACAGAGTTAAATTTCCGACGAATTTATTTTATCTCCTTCAAAATATGGCTTTCTGAAGCAACACACCTGTGTCACCGTTTAACCCAGTCCTCCATTCACCTCTGGTAGGCCGACGAAGGGATGATCTACAGCTCCTTCGTCGCATTCTCTTTGATCTCCTCTAGCGACTGAAATCTCCTTCCAGGAAGTGGTAACTTCAACTTGGGGAATAAAAAGAAGTCGCATGGAGCCACATGAGGTAAATACGGTGCTTACAAAGAACAACGTGTATCTTAACTACAAGAGCGCTTAGCACCAGTCCTACTGAAGCGCTCAATGTACTAACTCATCTATTACCATTAGACTTACATTTAGAAACAAACGCTACTTGCAGCGCGGTGAGACTCAGAGACATAGGAAGCTGGACAACAAGGTCGTACGGTCACAGCAAGATCATCTTACAGGGACCCTCGCTGCTCAGATCAGACTACACAGTCGGCGACCTTCACTTCAAGCAAGACTTTACGGTACGTTTACCACCGAGAGCCGAATGGGGCAAAGGGAAGGTGATTGGAATATACTATATTGAAACCTACACTGACGGTTCTAGGATGAACTTTGGTGTGGGAGCTGGCTGCCATTCGGAGCCACTCAACATATCTCAGTCAATTCGACTTCCTGAATATACCAGCGTGTTCCAGGCAAAACTTTTAGCGATCAGAGAAGCATGCAAATCACTGAAAATCTACAAAGAAATTGGTGCAAGCGAAGCTATCTCTTTAGACAGTCAAGTATCTTTCAAGGCCTTAGACTCCAACTCCATTTCATCCAAACTAGTCTTATAGTGTAGAGAGGAACTATAATTGCTTAGTCATTGGCTTGAAATTACTCTGATATGGGTTCCCGGCCATAGGAACTTGCGGGGTAATGAGATAGCGGATGAGCTAGCAAGAAAAGGTTCGACATTAGACATAGCAGAGGCGGTGGCAGTTTCCACCCCACCCAACACAATAAGAGCATCCATTGCTTCACATTATCATGATTTAGCCGAAAGAAGATGGAAGCAATTAACTACATGCGATACAACAAAAAACACATCATACAAAATCCAAAGGATGAATCACCTGTTAGGATGCTCTACACCAAACATTTCACGCATCACTGGAACTCTTACAGGTCATTGAAAGGCAGGGGATCATGCAGTCAGACTCAACCTCTCCTTCAATCCCATCTGCAGAAGCTGTCAAGCGGAAGAGGTGTAGGAAAATCCTTTCCACTACTTACGTGATTGTCCAGGGCTAGCTAGGATACGACTTGGATCCCTCGGTAAGCCTTTATTACAACAAATCAATGAGACATCGAGATAAATAATTTGCTGCTATACTGGGATCTCACTAAATGGATCGCACTTAGAGGCAAAAACAAACAAAAAAAAAGACATCATCACAGGAGGGCAGTGGTAGTAAATCGGTGCTAGTCAATAATTAGGATTATTTCAGAAATACTTAACCACTTCAACAACAACAACGGTGCTTGCACGATGGTATTTACTTGGTGTTTGGTCCAAATAAGCCAGCACAATTTGGGATCGGTGCGATGACGCGTTACCATCATGCAAAATCCAAGTATTGTTTGCCCACATTTTCGGCCGTTTGCGACGTACAGCATCTCCCAAACGCTTCAAAACTGATAAATAATATTCTTTATTCTTCTGGCCCAATGGAAGGTACTCCTGGTGCACTACGCCTTAGCAATCGAAGAAAACAGTCAACATCACCTTCTCGATACTTTTTGATCACAGGGTACGGTTTTTGTAGGACAATAAGCAAAAAAGTTTTAAAATTAAATAAGAA